>NC_135713.1:89051126-89767376 GCF_964656455.1 Halichoerus grypus
AATTTGGATACCATATATTTGCTAAACAGAATGAAGTGTCTTTATGCTGACAGTCTCTGAAATACGCTGTAAAGCAATACAAACGAGTTATGGAAAAACATGCCATTTCTGTCAATTTGTGTAAAACAAATATCAAAGAAGTATTTATAAATTTCAGGAAGGATAAAAAAAGAGCTAACAGGGGCTACTTCTAGGGTTTGAGAATGAAAATCAAAGAATGTGGCTATTTTTAATCCATGTAATGAATTTCTATCTTCTTTAAAAAAGATATGCCTTCATTTCTTTTATAGTTAAAAAATATTAGATTGAAATGAGTAGAGTTAAACAGAGAAGTTTTGTGGGATGTATTCAGATTAGTAATGATTATAGCTTAGGGATGGGAGTGTAAGAGAATGGTGCTTTTTGCTTTCTCTACTACTGTATTATCTAAATGTTTACAATGAACAAAATTTTTATTTTTCCAGGTTCATTGAGATATAATTGACATATAACACTGAGTAAATTTAAGATGTGTGGCATGCTGATTTGATACACTTATATATTGCAAAATGATACCTCTGTAGCTTTAGCTAACACCTGCATCATGTCACATAATTTCCATTTCTTTTTTGTGGTGAGAGCATTCAAAATTTAGTTTCTTAGCAACTTAGAAATGTATAATACAGTATTATTAACCGTGATCACTATGTTGTACATTAGATCCTCAGAATTTATTTGTCTCTTAACTGGAAGCTTATACTCTTTGACCAGTATCTCTTCATATCCTCCACCCCCTTGCCCAGCCCCTGGTAACCACCATTGTAGTCTCTGTTTCTATGCATTTGGCTTTTTAAGATTCCATATATTAAGTGATGATACATAGTATTTGTCTTTCTCTGTCTGACTTATTTCACCTAGCATAGTGCCTTCAAGGTCCATTCATGTTGTCACAAAAAGCAGAATATTCTTTCTCATGGTTGAATAAGATTCCATTTTATATAATACACCACATATTTTTGATCCACTTATTCATTGACAGACATTTGGGTTGTTCCCATGTCTTGGATACTGTGAATAATGCAGTGAACACAGGAATGCAGATACCTCTTTGAGATACTGTTTTCATTTCCTTTGGGTATATACCTAGAAGTGGAATTTGTGGGTCATATGGTAGTTCTATTTTTGATTTTTTGAAGAACCTCCATACTGTTTTTCACAGTGGCTGGAACACCATTCCCACCAACATCCTCACCAGCACGTTTTATCTTGTCTTTTGGTAATAGCCATTCTAACAGGTATGAAGTGATATTTCATTTTTGGTTTTGTTTGCATTTTCCTGATTATTAGGAATGTTGAGCATCTTTATATGTACCTATTGGCAAGTTGTATATCTTCTTTGGAAAAATGTCTATTCAGATCCTCTACCTATTTTTAATCAGATTATATGTTTGCTATTGAGTCATATGAGTTCTTTATACATTTTGGATGGTAACCTCCTGTCAGATATATGATCTGCAAATATTTTCTCCTATTTAGTAGGTTGCCTTTTTACGTTGTTGATGGTTTCCTTTGCCATGCAGAAGCTTTTTAATTTGATGTAGTCCCACTTGTTTACTTTTGCTTTTGTTGCCTTTGCTTTTGGTATGAAATCCAAAAAACCATTGCCAGGACTGATGTCAAGGAGATTTACCCTCTCTGTTTTCTCCTCGGAGTTTTATGGCTTTAGGTCTTACACACAAGTCTTTAATTCATTTTGAGTTGATTTTTGTGTATAGGAGTTCAGTTTTATTCTCTTTCATGTGGCTATCCAGTTTTTTCAACTAGAGGCAATTGATTTTTTTCTAACAATAAAAGTGTTTGGATCATAGTACATGCTCAGTAAAACAGAGGTTTTGTCATTATCGTTACCTTAAACCCTAAGAGGAAAAGGAGAAAAAAAAAAAACACTTTAGGTTCAGAGTAGCTTTTTGTGCAATACAGACCACATAATTAGGATGATAGTGATATCAATTTCTGAATTGTTCACCATGTTACTTTAAATCTGCATGTTACACTTAAGTTTTCAATAATGAGTCATTTTGCTCTTTTATGTAAGTTGGTTATAATCTTATCTTTGTCAGCATAACGTGGTTTCAAAGAGGATTAGTGTTCATACAGAGAAAATGCACACCTCACTCTGTTGCTTAAAGTATTCTTCACAACTGAAAAAAGGCAGTAATTAGCCACTTAGTCCAGAAGTCATTCCTTATTCCTAAAACTCTGTTTTAGTGATTTATTGATCTACAGGTGCCAGATGCCATTCAATAGGAGGAACAGTAAACTCTTTCTAATTCAATTTTTACAGAGATGTGCTACCTTAAGCTGTATTTCTATCACAGGTATTTTGTTATTTTCATGTGATTGTCGTCATTGCATTTTTTTATAAGACAACATATATATACGTTCATTTAAATATATGTCTGAGATTATTTCCCCAGATATATATTGAGTCTACTATGGATCAGATCTTATTCTAGGATTTGCTGTCCTTGATTCAATGATTCATATGCTGTGGTCAACTACATAATTTTCCAAATAAGGTTGGGTGTAATAGATGAATTTCTTTTATAATACTCAGGCTCTAGAGATTTATCTAATTAATAATTTATATATTAGGGAATAAATATATCATCAAGGAATCAATAGATCACCATAGGATATTTTTGCAACATGGTCTATTCCAGTATCTGACCTGATATCAAAGGCCTACCATTGCTTTCAGCTATAGTAAGCATTGTCCACAGCGGAGAGAAAGTTCATTCTAAGGGACATAGCCATGTTAACTGCAGGCTGGAACCTAGAGTTGTTCCCCTTAAGCAAAAGGAAGATCAGATATATAAGTGATGGGAGGATTATACCAAAAGGCTGAAGTTATCCATAGGATGAAATGTGGGCAACATACAACAATAGTAAATAATTGGCTGCTAGTCAGAGAATGAAAAGAACTGGAAGAAATGAAGATCTTGAAGAGGTGAAGAGAGAAGGTGAAGGAGAGAATAGGGCCAAGGGAAACCATCCAAACATGCATAGTTTCTTGTTTCTGAAGCCATGATACCCATGTGTAAATCTCACTTTGCCATTGTTATTCTATGTCTTTTGGTAAATTCTGCAACTTTAGTAAATTTCCATTTTTTCATATGTAAAATGAGTCTTATTAATATCAACAAAGTTTCTGATAGTATTATAAAGATTAAATGAGATTAATACTCATAAAGCACTTAGTATAATGTTTGGCACATAGTTAAGCCACAAAAATATTAACTAATATTACTATAAAATAATAAAATGTTCTAACAGTTCAGCTAAGTGATGGAGTAGAAGAATTCATGAGTATATGAAATTTGGAAATTTGAGCAAGCACGTAATTTGTATCAGAGGAATTTTTTCAGGAACAGGGTACATGATTTCAGTCCTATGGATAGTTATGTCACCAAAACAGGTATGTCAAAAGGAGGCTATATGGGGGGCTTGGGGCAGGGGATTTCCCAATGGTTTATGTACCTTGAAGCATTTTATCCAAGATTATTCTAAACTGCACTGATACTACCCATATTTGAGTCATTAACAAAATTGCATATAAGGTAATTAAACCAATGAGAAAAGGGAAAGACAAATAAGGTCAGAACCTCACTAATATCAGTGATATACTTACGCTGGGTTCTGAGCATTAGGCTAAAGGTCCAGAAAATCCTTCCTTTCCAATCAATGCTGGTTCAGGGACTGGGAAGGAGCTGGTGGGTATCAAATGATCACAAAAACGAGGACAGGAGGGATAGAGATTGAATACCCGGTAAGGACTCACCGTGTGTGACCCAATGCAGCATGGAGACCACTGATAGAATAGAGGCAATGGGTTTTTTAATGTGTTTAAGTTCTCTCAGTTGTCCATTTCTGTGCTTAATGGCTTCCTTTTAGCAAGTCACATTTCTATTTGGTAGGCCAGAAGAGTAACATAGCTAGCTTCCTAAGTATTTCCCTGCTCTTTTCAGTATAAAAGCACTAATATTCTGAATGGAGTTCCATTAAGATGGCTGAAACTCCTAAAGAAAGGGCACTTTGCTTCCCTCCTTACAATCAGGCTGCTCCCTATAAAGATGCAAATTGGAGTGCTAACAGCAAAACCCAATACCTGTTGAAAACCAAGAAGATAGCAAGAACACCCATAATTTCTGACTTCCACTGAGTTAACTGCTCAGCTATCTTTCCTTGTCAGGAACTTCCTGGCTTTAGGAAAACACAATGGCCATATAGTCATTAAATCTGAATAAGATATTCCATGTTTGTTAAAAGACTTAAAGAGCTAGTATGTTCTCATGTTTATTAGTAAGCATGTCTACAGACAGTGGCCTATCCAAATCATTTATGTTTCTGCTCCCTAAGACTGTTGGCTGTGAATAAAAAGATTTAAATTCTGAAAATTTATACATTATATGGAATTAGAGCATTCAGCAACTATTTTATAAAGTGTTGCTTTCATGTGAAAATATTAAATATAAAAGGTGAATATGAAATCGTTTATTTTATACAATTAATCAAGATCTAAATCTGACTTTTAAAATATGACTTCCATTCCATAAATTAGATAAGTGTCTATTGGTTATTTTTAGTTGGAAGAGGACAAGTTTTAATTTTTGTGATTTTTTTTTTCTCCAGCCTCCAAATGGGTAAACATCATGCAGCCAGGTTTGATGTGCAGTTTATAAACATGTTATGTAATGACATGATTGACTACTTTAAACATCTGGCAATAAATAGTTGGGGCTGCACTTAAAACAGGGAAAAATATTCCTTCAACTTTCACATGCTATAGTTTGAAATTGTCATTCTACTGCTGTCTTAAATTGTAACTTTTTCAAACAAGGTTCTAAATAAAACACACAATTAGACTTTACAATTTTTTCTATAATTTTAACATGACATAATCCCTTCTGCCTGAAAAAAAAAATGAAAAAATGGGTTATCCAATGATTAACAAAATGTCCTTTTCTTTCTTTGGGTACCCATGTTTCATAAGTAATCAAGTTAGCCAACTTGTTGCAGACTGGCTTTCCTTGGAGGTTATTTTTACACTGTGGCCGAGTAGCTTTACATTTAGAAGAGGCAGAATTGACAATTTAAGATCTAAATAAGAAGGCAATGTGAAACTTACACAGTTGGACATGGCACTAAATTTTATCTTCTTTGTATCACCTGATTGTTTTTATAGTCAGTGTGAGTTTGTGTTCTTGACAAGGATTGATGAACTAAGTGTTGCCATCATGATGTACTGCGTTATTTATATACAGCAGCCAAATTCTATCTTTTCATCTGTCCTTTGCTGTCAACTGAAGAACTGAAATATTCTCTGAAAGAACAATTGACTGGGTTTCTAATTTTTTTCATAATTATAAATATATATAATCTTGGAGCATAAAATTCAATAAACTATCTTGTGCATTTTTCAAAATAATCAGAAGCAGCCAGGTGTCACTCTTTTGCTCTGTTGACTGTCGCTACACCTATCTGACGAAACCACATGCCTGTATTGGTCCTCTACTTCTAGCACACATCCAGGTGTTGGCTTCTAAGCAGATACCTAGTTGGGTATTTGTCACCACTATCAATTGTTTTCAAACTCAACTGAGCCCTCAGTGTTTTCTGTCCGTGTTTTTTTCCCTTCAGTGATGTTTTTTTCCACACTCCCTATCATTCTTAGTATTCCCTCTCTACTTTATCTTTAACCTCTTCTTTTTAGTAGCTGCTTCTCATTAGCACCAAAACACTGTTAGATTTCTGCCATTTTATTATTTCTTTTAAGAGATGGGAGGGGGGAAGGTGCAGAGGAACAGGGAGAGAGAATATCAAGCAGGCTCCATGCTTGAATGGAGCTGACTTGGGGCTCTACTTACCACCCTGAGATCATGACCTGAGCCAAAATCAAGAGTTGGATGCTTAACCAACTAAGTCACTCGGGTACCGCTAAATTTCTGTCATTTTAAATACATTTCCAACCTCTGTCTCCCACCCAATTTGTATTTGGGTAACATTTTATTTGGAGACCACTGACTATATGCCAGGCACAGATCTTTGGCACAGGGGAGAATTTGCTAAGTTGAAATGATTCTGAACTTCAGAGAGTTTACAATGTAGAGAGTTTGCAAGTTTATATGGGTTCTAGACCATGTATCCAAACACTCTTCTCAGAAATTTTGTTTATATCCCCATGATTTAAAAAATCAACTCTGTGTTAATTTATCTATCTCTAGCCCAAACCTTTCTCCCCAGGTTCCAATACATAAAATCAAATTCTGACTGAGTATCTCCAAGTGAATGTCTGTAGGCACTTCAGTCCAAGCATTTCCAAAATGGAATCCCTCACCTTCTTTTACCACCATCCCCAGACTTGCTCCTTAGACCATGTTTTCCATCAAAATGAAAACCAGAACTTTTTGTTGAATTTTGATAGGTGAATTCATTTTTTAGCTCTCTTTCCTTTCAACCATTAGACCCATAAATTTTATCTCTCAATATATCTTTTAGAATCCACCTCTCTTCATTTCTGTGGTTAGTATTCTAATCCAAGCCAGCAATCCCTTGTGCCAGAATAATATTTGCCACTTCCTAACTGATCTTCCACCCTTAAATTTTGCCTCCTTGTAATCCATTCTCCAACTACGGTAAGGTGAGTTATCTGAAGTCCAAATCATGTCACCCCTCCTGCTTAGTACCCTTAAATGGCTGTCCTTTCTGCTCAGGAATGCCCAGACTCCTTTTGAGTCTCTTAAAGACACTGTATATCCTGGGCACTTTATATTCTTCAGCCTTGCCTCTTGCCGTTTCTGTTCACTCCTCTCTGTAGTCGAAGTGAGTTTCTTCCTGTTTCTTAAACACATGCCTTGCCTCTGCTCCCTGCAATCATGCATACTTTTCCCTCTGCTTCCAATCTCCTGTCACATGTTATTGCCTAGCCGGTCTCCACCTGTTCTCTGGCCTTGAATTGGAAATCACTTGCTTCTGGGAAGTCTTCCTAAATCACAGTTCTGAGTTTGGTGCTCCCTTTTTGTGCTTCCTTGGCACCCACGGTTTTCTTTTTCATAGACCTAACATGCAGTGGTAATTACCTGTCAACTTATTGGTGTCTGTTCTTAAACTCTAGAGAACAGGTAATTGTCTATCAGAGGCCCCATAGTATGTGCAGCATTTATCATTTTTAATGGAGCATAGATGGGCTTCAGTAAATATAAACTGAATGACTAAATGGATATTCTTCATAGGTAGAAACAGTTTAGTCAATGGTACTTGAGAATTCTGTATGGTTCAATTTTCTGGTAATTTATAAAGTTTCAGCTAATTATTTGATAGGATTTCAATACATGTTAGTATTAAGTAGTATCTATTCTAATATCCCTAACACACTGTGTACCTTTCTTTTTCAACTGCCAATTCTAGTTTCCTGCAAATGATTTTTTTTCATAATCATAATATACCAACAAAGAAAGCTAGTTAAACATTTTTCTTCATTTGCTTTCCTCTCAAATGAAGGCAGAAAATACATACTTTCTTCCTTCCAACTTTCCATCTTCTTTCTGTTCTTTCTTTCCCTCCTCACTTTATGTTATTTCTTTTTCTTCTTTAATAAATTGAAATCTTTGGGTGAGTTCTCAGAAATGTGGAGGGCTGGGTCCCACCCTCAGTCATTCTGATTTAATTGAACTGGGCATCAGGAATTTGAAAAGCTCCCCGGCGATTGTAATATATAGCAAAGTTTGAGAACCACCGGGTTAGATCATTTCTGATGTCCCTTTCAATTCTAAAAACTCTAGATTTTGTTATTTTAAGGGACTCTCCAGAGTGTTTTAAAATACAAAATATGCCCAGATTTTCTTTCAAAATGTAGAGCTTGAAATAGTTTTGTCTTTCCATGCAGTTAGCCTTGATTGAGGCTGTGTTAAAGGATGCAAAATTCACATTGTCAATACTCAACAATTTTTGCTAATTTTCTTCTAATTCTCTTCAATATTCCCTCAGCATTTAAAACATTATCTAGAAATAAAAATAAAACATTATCTAAAAAGAAAAATGTCTTTAAAAATAGTGTGATAAACCACTGGCTATCAGCTGAGAGATAATGTGCGTTAAGTTAGCCTTTGTGTGGCTTTGAGTTGAAGAAGTTCCTTCATTTAGTCATTAGATTTGTGTCTTCCATAGCTGAATATGGTCATTTTGGGGCCCTGTGGCCACCAGGGTGTAGAATTAGATGGTCTTTTATTGCAAGTATGTCCAGTGATTTTCCAGTAAAATGGCAGATCCTATCAATGCAGATACACTTATTCTTCTTGGCATTTTTATCTTATTTCCTTCTCTCTTCCTCTTAATTGAAGTAATAGTCTGAAATATCGATTAGAATTTATTTTGAAAGCACATATGAAGCTAACAACCAGATCAAACCTTTTAACTATTTTTTTTTAATTTAAACTGGCTGCACTCATAAGCTTTAGTTTATGAAAGAAGGCTTTAAAATAAAACGGTGTGCATCAAACTCATTAGAACATACAACAAATGAGGGGCGCCTGGGTGGCTCAGTTGGCTAAGCGACTGCCTTCGGCTCAGGTCATGATCCTGGAGTCCCGGGATCGAGTCCCGCATCGGGCTCCCTGCTCAGCAGGGAGTCTGCTTCTCCCTCTGACCCTCCCCCCTCTCATGCTCTCTCTCTATCTCATTCTCTCTCAAATGAATAAATAAAATCTTAGGAAAAAAAAAAATATAAAAAAAAAAAAAAAAAAAAGAACATACAACAAATGAAATTTCAATATTCAACACAAATGGTCTCTCAGGAAGCCCCAAAGTAAATTGAGAGGCCTATTGTTGATTCAAAAAGTGACATTTATTTTGTTGTGCACAATATCACCGGCAGTAACTCATAAGGGTGCTCATATTTTCTGTGACTTTTACCAGGTCGAGTATGCAAATTCTCATGAAATTTATTTCATTTTAACTAGTTATTGCTCACTTGTATACTACAATTGGCTCATTTTGCCAAGTACTCTGTTTACAGATTGGTTAAAATTTTAATTTGTGCAGTTGAAAACAAAGCTTTTATTTTCTTTCAGTTTGTAAACGAAATGATAGGAGTATAGCTACCAAGTTCAATGGGAGAGCAATAAACTGAAGATAAGGTGGTAATACACAGACCTGAATGTCATAGTTGTGAAACATGACTTTAAATGGTCGCTGCATTTTACTTTCCCACATATGAATATGTATGGCACTATCCTTCACATTTAGTGTGGGGAAATACTGAAGAAATTAAATAATATTTTGTGTTAGTGAAGTAACATGTTTTAATTATATGTTACCATTTTTTTTTGTTTTTAATTTTACACCTGTATACAATTTTTTTTTTTTGCAGAAAGGGAGAGAGGGCAGGGTGACTTCTAGCATTGTTAAAGGAACATAGAAAATGGAGAGGCATGCATTCATCCAAATAAATTATTGGTATATTTACATTACCGTGTAAATACATGAATACATTAGCAGTACTATGTAGATATATTAATATGTAAAAAATGTCAATATACAAATACATCAGAACATTAGAATGTAAATACAGTAATACATTTTCAGTGGACGTTTGATAAATATTAAGAATAGGCTTGGCAGAAATGCCCTTGATTATCATGAGGACAGAAAGTCAAATGTGGGGCTTTAAATTATAAATTGTTTGCTACTAAAATTGTGTTGCTGACAAAAAACACTTAGTGACATTTTGTTAACATGTCCCAAATGCATTGACCTCCTTTCCATTTCTTGAATTCATTACTCTTGCCTATGAGTAGGGCCATACATTTGCTATCCCCTTGCCTGAAAGACTCTTCCTTAGGTTTTAACATGACTGGCACCGTTCATCTTTTGGTTTTCGGGTCTAGTGACACCTCCTCAGAGAAGCATTTCTTGACTGTTTATTTAAGTAACCAGTTCTTTTTACTGCCTTTCTCACCACCCTGTTCTCTTCTTATACCCCCTTCGCTATGGCTTTTATTATAGGGACCAATGCCTTGCTTACTTATTTGTTAGTTTTTCATTATGCATCCCCTCCACTATAATAGAAACTCTACAGGTGCTGGAACCTTATGTGTCTTCATCTAGGCTGTATTCCCAGCCTCTACTGTGTTTCCTGGAGTATCAATACATGATGAATGAATCAGTGATTCTCTGATCTGTGAACTGGAGAAGGGCACTAACATATAAAGGAAACAATACATAAATATCTGAGAGTTTAAACGTTAATGAGAAAAATTAGCTCTTCTTGTTACCTGATTTCCAGAGTAAGGCCAACATAGGATTTTCTCCTTGTCATTAGAAGTTGCATAGTTGTATACTGACCTCACAGAAAAAACAAAAACACATACCACAAACATAAAGAGATTTTAGGTTTTTAGAAGGTTTTTACATTGTCTTCTGCAGTGCTACGTGATGTATTATAGATGCCTATACACTTTGCTATCTAGACTAAATGATCATGGATTGCAAATTAATAATGAGATGAAATAAGACAATCCCTGAATCACCTTGAACAGGTGACTAGCAACAGGTGGTGGGCCAGTGAGAAGAATGAGATGGACGTTGGATTCAGACAGGATGGTCCCACTCTAAGCAGAACCCTGGAGAGTGGGAGAAAGACCAGGAAAACAGGAAGTTCAATTTAGTCTGCAATGATTTCTTGCCCCTGGGAAAAATAATTGCTTCATTCTATTGCCAAAAGGCAAATCGGCATCAGCTTAATTTGCCTGAGTCTGCCATAAACTGCAGATGGAATCGTAAAACATAGTTAGATTCAAATTAAACACATCTGTCCTAATCTAAAGCAGGTGAGGCCAGCCAGCCAAGAAGCATCAAGGTATAATGCTGCACACAGATTACAATATGCAGAGGTATATTTTAAGAGCCTGCTGACAGTGGAATAAAGAGCCATGAAATCGTGTATTGCCCTATTTTCCTATATGGAGCCTGTCTTCTTGTACTGGCCTCCATCTTAGTTTTAAAGGACTCTACCAACACATCCATTGGGAAATAAATGAACAGACAAAAAGCACTGATTTGAGGTCCAGGAATCTATTGCATTTTAATCAGGATTCTTACCCGAACTGATGCTTTCTCAGGTTAATTGAAATGACAGGGAATCAGAAATCCCTACAGTGCATTTTAATTAGACTTGAAATTCCAGCTAGAGGATTTATTTCTACTTAAAGCATCGAGCTTCTTCTGTACAACCCATTGAGATAATGGGTAAGTAGAGAGAACAGCAGGCTCAGATATGATGGTTTAGAGCAAGGTAACAATGTAACTGATCCTAACCAGGACACTGGTGAGAGTGAGGGGATTGTGGCACCCGTTGGAAGTGCACTGCTGCAGTCTCCCTTCAAGAAAATCAGCGGTCCAGCTGCAAGGAATGGAGTTAGCCTCCAGAGACCATCTGCAGCCCTTCCAGGATCCCCCTGGAGCATTAGAGCCTCACTGTGTCTGCAGTCAGTGACTGAACATGGCAAGGGTATCTGTGCCTGGTCATTTCTGCTCTTGGAGGATTCCTCTAAAGAGTCATCTTTCCTTCCTGGTGGGTTGGCTAAGACTTTGTCAAATTTGTATTACAAACTGAGGCTCACTTGCTCGATTCTCCTTCTTCCCCCTTGCCCCCCGCCCCCATTTCTTTTCACAGGTGTCAGATCTGCCTGACAGAATGAAGGCTTTTCCTGCCCATTACTGCTTGCTCTTCATTTATCTTCCACAGACATTACTTCTTCATAAGTTTGTTGCACTCTTAACTTTGTCTTAGCCTTTACTTCATGGAGAACCCACCTGACACCAGGGTGCATTTCATAATTAGATGTGGGGCAGCAGATTTAAAGCACAGTCTATAATAACCCTAATTATGTTTGATGGGCTTCTGTTGTCTATCCTTTACTTTATCCAAGGCCAGAATTTTGTTTTCTGCTGACATCGCCCACCTGACACTGGTACATGTGGGGACCTTTATTAATCTCGGGCAGACTTTGACATACAAAGTCACTAAGTGAATGAACTGAGTATCTGTACTGAAGTGGAAAGGGCCTAGCACTAATTTCCTTTTTTTTTTTTTTCTCTTTCGAAGACTCTTCCTTATTTTTCCTCACTTATTTGTTGGTATGCCCAAGGACCTCTTCTCTCCTCCCCTCTCCTCTCCTCTCCTCTCCTCTCCTCTCCTCTCCTCTTCTCTTCTTTTCTCTCTACTCCCTCCTCCCCTTCTCTGCCCTTCCTTTAAAGAGTCACTGAAATATAGTTTTCACATTCATACTTAACAATCCATATTGTAGCAAAATTTCCCCATTTCCATATCTGCATGTTCAGTAGCTTTATGGGACATTTTCATTTTGGATGTCCCACAGACTTTTCAGACACAATAATTCTTTTAAAATTAAATCCATTAAATTTCCTTATGAAAGATAACTACCAGTCATACAGGCAGGAGCTCTAGACATCAATCCAGATTTCTTGCTCTCCCTCAACCCCCACATCAATTTGGTCATAGTGTTATCTTGATTCTAACTCGTACATTTTGGTCAAATCTATTACCTCTTTCCTACCTTTCAAAAAGACACTGAGTAAATATCAAAAAGGGGGATAACATATAAGATGAATTTTCACAAGTGTACAATGTTTTAGAAATAAGTAGACACAAGCAAAAAAGAAAAAAAAAGTTCAAGG
The DNA here is from genome assembly GCF_964656455.1 of Halichoerus grypus. Classification (NCBI taxonomy): domain Eukaryota; kingdom Metazoa; phylum Chordata; class Mammalia; order Carnivora; family Phocidae; genus Halichoerus; species Halichoerus grypus. The sequence continues at coordinate 89,063,862 of NC_135713.1, forward strand.
ACAAGAGAGAATAAACGGGTCAGCTAAACAGGAGCTGGTATCTACAAGATGTAGTGAGGGGTGAACGATCATCCTGTCTTATTCTGACCACAGAAGCATCATATGACTGGCATACCACACCTGGTAGAAAACTGATTAGATTAAGTATTATCACCTAGAAAGAGCAGCACACGTACCAAGATAATTTTCTCAGGACACCACAACTTCCCATCATGATGAGATAATTAAAGGGACCAGGCATTCCCACCTTGCGTGGTCCCTGGTTTAGCAGGACTGTAAGCTCACATCACTTAATAAACTATGCAGGAACTTGGTTATAGGAGTGAAAGGGGTAAGAATGAAAGGTACTTGATTTTGGATAAATATATCAATGTAGTCTGTATGCTTGAGAACCTCTGGGATATTACTCATGCCTTTCTCCTCTAGACATTGCTTCTGTCAGTGTAAATAAATGACTAGAAATACCTACAGTGTGCCTTGATCTGTTGAGATTGCTGCAGCAACAGATCCTGGTCTAGGGAATAAAGAACTCCTCTTTTTGTAGTATTGATAATACACAGAATTATGACTGATTCTCATCAAAAAAAAAATATTTGGGTGTTAATACTTATCTTCATGCAATGTAGTGGTTTAGTAGATGACAATGTTGTTAGTCAGACTGTACAAAGCTATGTTGCTTTGCTCATGCCTAAAGCAGAGAGGGATGATATCATTTTCAAACTGATGATTGCCTCTTGCTAGAAAATCTCAACAGTAATGCCTTTACTTCTAGATTAATTATCTGGGAGGAGGAGGAGTAGTGATTTGGGGGACTTTCATTTCTTTTTTTATTACCCAGTATTTATTAGCTGAATCGGGGATTGAATGGTGCCTCCATTGCATTCTCTGCTCGTAGTTGTCTTTGAAAAGGGTTAAGAAAATCAGTTTTTTCTGGGACTGCTTCAAGAGATTAATGCTTAGTCCTTTTGCCCTCAGCCTTGACTCTTCTGTTTGATCCAATACAATGCTGCCTGAGTTATCATCCCAAAGAACAAATGTGATCATATACTTTCCAGTGCATAAAATCCTTTTATGATTTTCTGGCGCTTAAAGGTAAACTTCAAAATTTTTGGCACAGCATATTCAGGGCCTTTATTTATATGACCATGCTACTTTCTGAGCTCCTTTCTCTCTATTTCTCATACACATCTATGCTCTAATTTTAGTGGCCTCTTTGATGTTCCTGGCATGAAGCAGGAACTTTGTATATGCTATACCGTTTGCCTAGAATGCTAAGCAGGTACTCCCTCCTCTACTGTTATCACCTGATGACACTGAATCCTTTTAGAGGTCTTTGTTGATCCTACATTTTGGATCATGTATACTAATTACAGCTCTTACTGTGTGTAGTAATTGTCCATGCTTTTTTATCTCACATAGTAGACTCTGCACTTCTTGATGGTAAAGACTATCTTTAGTTCTGTATGCCCAGCACTGACTTCAGTGCCTGCTATAAAATAGGTACTCAAGGAGGATAGATGGACAAATGGATGGATGAATGGAGGAATGGCTGAGCGGCTAGCTACCTAGATATATAAAGAGATAGACAGAAAGGCTACTGAACTATCTCTATCAGTCATCAACCTGCCCATTCAAATGTAGTCTGTAAAATGCTACAAGAATACTCATCTTAAAATATAGATATGACCATGTCAAAACTTTAAAATACATGTTAAAAACATTCATTGGCTCTTCATCTTATACATTGTTGTTAATTTTTTTCCATTTAAGAGGTTTTTTTAATTATGTTCAGTTAGCCAACATATAGTACATCATTAGTTTTTGATGTAGTGTTCAACGATTCATTATTTGCGTATAACACCCAGTGCTCATCACAACACATGCCCTCCTTAATACCCATTACCTGGTTACCCCATCCTCCCCCCTCCCTTCTGTAACCCTCAGTTTGGTTTCCCGGAGTCCAGAGTATCTCATGGTTTGTCCCGCTCTCTGATTTCTTCCCATTCAGTTTTCCCTCCCTTCCCCTATGGTCCTCTGTGCTATTCCTTATATTCCACATATGAGTGAAACCATATGATAATTGTTTTTCTCTGCTTGACTTATTTCACTTAGCATAATCCCCTCCAGTTCCACCCATGTCAATGCAAATGGTAGGTATTCATCCTTTCTGATGGCTGAGTAATATTCCATTGTATATATGAACCACATCTTCTTTATCCATTCATCTGTTGAAGGACATCTGGGTTCCTTCCACAGTTTGGCTATTGTGGACATTGCTGCTATGAACATTGGGTTGCATGTGCCCCTTCTTTTCCCTACATCTGTATCTTTGGGATAAATCACTAGTAGTGCAATAAAACCATACCCATGACTTTGTCTGAAGCCTGCTTTTCACTTAAGACTTAATCAGTGCTACTTTGGGTGTGTCAAGCTGTTTGGAGATAATACCTTTAAGACTTCTGGAAGCTGTTTTATTTAGCCTAGGGGGTCCTTCAGGCTGTATCTGAATTATTTGAAATATTTTCATAACGGCTTTCTAGCCATATCCTCAGTTTGATGTTTATGTTGAGGCCATGTCTTTCTGACAAAGCTCTGGATTTGATCTTTCACTGGTTTGAGAGGCTGGCATTGAGACATAGTTTTTGTTGTTATTGGTTGGTTGGTTGGTTATATCAAATCCTGGTCTCTCTATATTCCTTTACTTTCAAACTCATCATTTCTTTATTTAGCACATCTCTTTCTTGTAGTACCTTATCAATGCAGGTATTAAGAGCCAATTGACACTTTAACATTCTGCCTGGAAATCTCATTACTCATATACAAAAGGTCATTAGGTTTATATTCTTTCACTAAGGTTTTCTCAGGTGACAACCTTACCAACTGCTTTTCTCTACATAACGTAGGGCAGTCTCACATTTTCCTAGCCTCCTGTAGTCATTCTTTCAATGCCTTTCCAGATTCCACCAGTACCATCTACCACCCAGTACCAAAGCTGAGGCCACATATTATAGGTTTTTGTTATGGCACAACTTACTTCTCTGTGGCAGTTTCTTTCTTACTCTTCCATGTTTCTCTTACCTCTCTTAAGCAAGCTAGCCTGAATTTATTTGCATGGCCCTGACAGGGTTCCAAGAAGTAGAAATATTCAAGTGCCTTTTCATATCTCTGCTGGCTTCAAGTCTGCTAACGTCCTATTGGCCAAAGCAAGTTACATGGGCAAGCCCAGATTCTAGGGATCCACAAATAAACCCCACTCCTTTAGTGAGAGAAATTGCAAAGTTCCAGAGTTAAGTGTGTGGATTTAGAAAGGTTTTTTACTGGAGTAATTAATAAATCAGTCTGCCAGAGATATTTCAGTTAATCTTTAACAAATCAGACAATATTTCATTTACATATAATGAAGGAACCCCAAACTGAGTTAATAACTTTTAGTATGCTATTCAATATGCAATGTTTGAATTAGAAAATTTAATTTTATGTTGTATACCATCTCTCTTAAAAGCACATGGATTCAAATATAAATCTAAACAGTATAATGACTTTACCAAAGGAAGACAGAATATGAAATTTTATAGTATATTTCGATGCCTGAGACAAATGAAAATTCATTATCTCTTTCTTTATTTCTCAGGTGATATTTGTGATCCCAATCCATGTAAAAATGGAGGTGTTTGTTCGTCAGGATTGTCTGACAATTCCTTTTCCTGTGAGTGTCCAGATGGCTTCACAGATCCCAACTGTTCTAGTGTTGTGGAGGTTGGTAAGTGCAAGATTTAAGCATTTCAGTTATTATCCTCTTTGCATGAGTGACTGACAAATTTGGCGTGGTGCAGTATGGGTATTCTGTACAATTTGCTGTATGCTGTGAATCAGTTTACTCCTCTGTAGTACTTCCGATTTTATAATTTGTATTTTATAGTTAAATTATATTTGTATTAGTGGTATTCTCAAATAATTTAAAAATATGTTTTAGTGATTAATGCTATACTTCAAAGTCACTACAAGTATTACTTGAACATAATAAAATTTTTATTTCTCTAATATTGATAAACATTTAAAATTTTATTCTCACTCAAGTCAATTTATTTAAATTAGCCACTCTAAATAAAATAGAACTTATTTTAGTGACTGATAGTATCAGTATTTTGTAGTCTTCTAATCATTACTTTTCTAAGACTATAAATAAATCAAAGATGATGTTTCAGCTGCATTGTTCTTCAGAGTCTTCTCAAAAACTTTGCTTTGCAAATATTGAGTAGTCATTGATCATATTTCAATTTTTTTTTCATCTGTGAAGTACTTCATTGGCATGTATAGTTATGGATTCAGGATAACTTCCATAATTTCCAAATTGTTCCCATTAAGGAAATAGCTGTACTTCAAATAATTTAGCACTGTGTAAATTTGTATAGCGATTAAAGGTAATATGATGATTAAGTTTGAAAACATTTCTATATTTTTTTCACATCTGTACCAAGAAAAATAAAAAGTGAACTATATCTGTTCAATATAGGAAAACTAAACATGTTTTGGGTTAAATTTCTGCCAACCAGCATAAATCTTGGAAAACTCAGAGGTTTTTGTTTTTTTTTTTAAAGATTTTATTTATTTATTTGAGAGAGAGAGAATGAGAGACAGAGAGCATGAGAGGGAGGAGGGTCAGAGGGAGAAGCAGACTCCCTGCCGAGCAGGGAGCCCGATGCGGGACTCGATCCTGGGACTCCAGGATCATGACCTGAGCCGAAGGCAGTCGCTTAACCAACTGAGCCACCCAGGCGCCCCGGAAAACTCAGAGGTTTTGAATGCTTTTGAAAAATAGTTTTGAAGAAGAGAAGTAATAGTGTCTATACTAAGGGAACAGTTTGAGTTACTCATCACTGTATCTAATGCACCTAACCTGGTACCTTTATGCATAGTAGAAGCCCAATAACTATTGAATGAATGAAAGAAAGAATAATTAAATAAAACTATTAACTTGCCATTTTTGACCACTAGTTATTGGATTTTAGTGTGCTCTATTTGTTAAATGTGTTTTCTTGTATTTTTATATGACATTTTTATATGACATTAGTATGAATGTAATATTTCTGAAACAGTTGTATTATTACAGAAAGGTACTTTGTTTATTTAATTCATTTCAAATACAATTCTCTTCCAAGGCTTTTATTAACTCACTGCTAGTGTAGGGGCTTTGATACACTGCCACTGAAATAAAACTGTTGTAACCACCTTGACCCAGTCTCCAAACATGTACGGGGAGTTTCACAGTTTAATATGAGAACCATATCTGCAGGAAAGTCTGTATCTCTGAAGAAAATTATAGTCATAAATATTCCTAACAGGAATAGATGAATAGAATAAAACTTTAGTGTTATATTTTAAGCCTGCTAACCCCAAACTGACAGTGCCTTACATTTGTAGTATATAATGTTTTTATTGCTATTTTCTAAGAGCCAAATCTGGAATTAAAGAGGCAAATGTGTTTAAATAATTTAAAAATCAGTATATTAATAGATTTTTAAAGTAAATACTTGAAATCTTTGGTCCATATTTTTAAATTAATTCAGTTTTTATCATTTTATCAGAAAAATGAGACTATGGGCAACAACACTTTAAAAACGAAATATACTGCCATAGTCTATGCAGTTCAAATGAGACTGTGGAGGAATCAAATGGTTATAGAATTAAATTTTCCTCAGTCATTATTATATATTATTAAAATACTTATGATACTCAGAAATCAGGTAGTTATAGTATATAATCTTAAGCTATATTTTTTATTATATGTTTTAAGCAACCTCATTCTTCCATGGTATATATTTAAGAGTTCTTGTAAGAAATATATCCATTTTATATTTGCTTTGTCATTTAGCATAGCATATTAGTTATACCAATTCTAATTTAATGGCTTGCTTTTATAACATTAAAATAATAGAAAACAAGTATCCTAAAAGTTTAAAAAATGGCCATGGTTTCTTAAATACAACTTCGCTATATTGTGAAATAATTTTTTTAAAGGTGAGAAAATAAGGGGAAGTCAAACACAATTGTCAGGTTAGATACCTCTTTAGGACATACATGTATTACCTTAATTGCCTTTCTATTACTTCTTTCTCAACTCCATGTTTTCGTGCATATAATAAGGGAATACTGAATATTTGTTAAATAAAAACATTTAGTAGCAATGCTTTTAATCTCTAGCCTACCTGAGGTTTTTTTTTCATATTTTTAAACTACTTATTGGGACAAAATATATGAAACATTAGATCATTAAAGACCATCCTGCATTTTTAGTTTGAAAAAATCTATTACTTTGGTGGTGCATTTCTGTTGTTCTTCCCATACCTTTAGGTAGCACCAGTGCAGAAAGCAGTGTACTAGAGTGTACTAGAATTTTACACAACCCCCCCCCAAAAAAGCTATAGGTATTTTAATGTAATATCTTAAAAGACAGAAGATTTTCATTTTCGCCATTGATGTATTTTTTGTATTGTTTTTATTTTTTATTGTTATGTTAATCACCATACATTACATCATTAGTTTTTGATGTAGTGTTCCATGATCCATTGTTTGCGTATAACACCCAGTGCTCCGTTCGTTACGTGCCCCCTTTAATACCCATCACCAGGCTAACCCATCCCCCCACCCCCCTCCCCTCTAGAACCCTCAGTTTGTTTCTCAGAGTCCATAATCTCTCATGGTTCATCTCCCCCTCCGATTTCCCCCCCTTCATTTTTCCTTCCTACTATCGTCTTCTTTTTTTTAACACATAATGTATTATTTGTTTCAGAGGTACAGGTCTGTGATCCATCAGTCTTACACAATTCACAGCGCTCACAGCCATTGATGTATTTTTACTTACACATTAATCCCCCCAAAGATGGAGATGTGGCCAAGCTTTATTCTAACCTTTAAGCCATATAAATTTTGTGATTATATGAATTCTAAATCTCCTTATTCTTAATTTCCAAAGGAAAAAAAATCTTTTCTACATTTGCTTAGAAGAAATTTTGTTTTGATTCCAATTTTAAAAATTATCTCTACCCTGTTTGTTCTACAATCAAACAGATACTCTCTTCATTGTAGCACATCTAGAAAGGAGAATTTCAAATATACACTATTCTTAGAGATAAAAATCACTTCTTGATTTTTACCTCAAACCTCATTACTTTATAGTAACTTTGTTTTAAGTTCTTGATGCTACTTATTTTAAAAGAGATCCTCTCCAATTTTGTACTTCTATTCTTCTCTCCTACAGCATCTAGTGTCAGATAAGCACAAAACACTTTCCTGCATTTGCAATCAATCCTCATATCACCTACATTCCTATATTATGTGTGGAAGCTTGGAGAAATTGATTTGCTCAGATTTGTGAACTTGATTCACAAGACAACATTGTTTTTCTTAGATTTATTTCTTAATCTGTCTCTATACTCTAATATCCATCTTTTACCTCTCTCTTTGTCTCCTTGTCTCTCTCTCCCACACATATCTCCCTATTCAGACATACCTCCACACTTTAATGTTCTCAGCCTCTTAGAGTTATTACAACTCACTTCTGATAGCCACAAAAGGCAATAGGAAAACATCTCCCTGATTAAAGAAAAGGGTAAAAGAACCTACTTCACATCCTCAGATTTGAAGACATCAGCCAGATCAACCACTGTTTGCACAGATGTGCACTGGATGCTGTCTTTTTTTCTCCAGGGGACTTGCAGACAGGCCACCATGTGGTTAAGTCCCAAATTTCTTCCCAATTACTTGCTTACATTCCTGTATGGCACTGTGTAATTTGGAGCCAAATGTTGACATGTTTATTTCATATGGAGATTTCTATTACCAGTGAAATTTTAGAATTTGTTTGTGAAAATTTTGGAAATTATTGAATTATCTAAGTTCCATGGCATAATTCTTCTCTGTGTGCTGTCAAATTAACCCAGTAAAATAATAGCAACTGTGAACTTTTACAACTCAAATACATAGTATATTAATGCAATCAAAGAAAACAAAGTAAGTGATTGACTTAAAAAAATCTTAGTTTTCTTATATTCTTATATATCTATTGAGTACTTGCTAAGTAATAGTTACATATCTGGTGGAATGCCATGGTACACAAATTTACAGAAATTACTGCCTAGCAAGGAAAGCAGATAAATAAATAAATAGATGAATATGATGGGTGTTGTGATAGTGGAAGCATATGGAGTCATAAGAATATAAAGCAGGTGTCTCATCTTAAGCTGGATGTCAGGGAATGCATGCCTACCTCAAAAAATAACATTTTCACATGATTATAAAAATTAATTCCAATCTAGCGAGCTGAAAGGTAAAAGTATTTAGATAATATAAGATATAGATAATAGAGATAAGAAAACTCATAAATCCATGAACTGCAAGAAATTCAATGTGGCTAAGAGTTTAAAAGGAAGTTTAAAAGGAAGACATATAGTGGCCCGATGGATCTGGAGAAAGCAGGGATGGCAGATTCTGCATGATGTTTTAAAGAATTTGGACTTTATACTTAGAGACATGCAGAGGGTTGTACTTTTAGAAGATCATTGTCACTATAATATGACAATATGGGGAAAAAAATAGAACACAGTAAGGCAGGGGAACGATTTGAAGTCTACTGCAGGCGACCAGGTCAGACATGATGGTTTGGCTTAGGCAACAAAGGGAATGGAATATAGAAAGCCAGTAAGTATTTAAAGGATACAGTCGATAATTATTGGTGACTTATGGGGTTATTGAATAAAAGGAGTGTGGAGAAAGGGAGGAGTAGAGAAGTAGCATCCCTAGTTTTTGGCCTAAGCAACTTGATGCCATTTACTGAGGTAGTATAAATTGAAGATACATGTCTTGAGAGGCAGAAAATGAGTTGAATATTTCACATACTGAATTGGAGGAATTTGCTAGATATTAGTTAAGAAGTCAGGCATATATTTGTAAGTTATAATTACACAGACAGTTATTGTATAAATTGTATAAATTTAGGGAGTGTATAAGTCAATCCACAAGCAGAATAAATTTTGAAAAGACTAAGGAATGGAAACTGATAAGAAGTTCATCAATAATTAAGCAATAGGTAGAGAAAGTTAAATTTATAAAGGAGTCTGAGAAGGAGTGGTCAGAAAGATAGAAGAAAAACCAAAAAAGCATTACACCCCAAAAGTTAGGGGTAAATCATGTTTCAAGGCATATGTGATCAGCAGTATCAAATATGATGGCGAAGTTGACCAAGATAAACATTTATATTGATTACATGTGACTGATAAATGATATTGCAAACATCAGTTTGCTGGAGTTGTGGAGAAAGAGCTAGATTGTGGCACATGGAAGAATTAGATATAGGATTTTTAAAAAGTGGCTGGGAATACAGGGAAATTTCCTCAACTTGATAAAAAATATCTATTAAAAATAGTGATTCAAAGGGGCACATGCACTCCAGTGTTTAAGCAGCAGTGTCCACAATAGCCAAACTATGGAAAGAGCCCAGATGTCCATTGATAGATGAATGGATAAAGAAGATGGGTATATATACACAATGGAATATTATTCAACCATCAAAAAGAATGACATCTTGCCATTTGCAGTGATGTGGATGAAACTAGAGGGTATTATGCTAGGCGAAATAAGTCAGTCAGAGAAAGACAAATACCATATGATTTCACTCATGTGGAATTTAAGAAACAAAACAGATGAATATAGGGGAAGGGAAGGAAAAATAAAATAAGATAAAAACAGAGAGGGAGGTGCAAACCATAAGAGACTCTTAACTATAGGAAACAAACTGAAGGTTGCTGGAGGGGTAGTTGGTGGGGGGATGGGGTGACTGGGTGATGTCGGCTTAAGGAGGGCACTTGATGTAATGAGCAGTGAATGTAATATGCAACTGATAGATCACTAAATTCTACCCCTGACACTAATAACACAGTATATATTAACTAAATTGAATTTAAATAAAACATTTAAAAAGAAAGCCTACAGCTAAAATCATATTTAATGGTAAGAAATTTGAAGTTTTTCCACTTAGATCAGAAACAAGACAAGGATGCTCCCTCTCACTATTCCTTTTTAATATTGTACTGGAATTACTAGCCAATGCAATAGACAAGAAAAGAAAATAAAGGTATACATATTGGGAAGGAAAAATAAAACTATCCTTTCATGGATGACATGAACATCTATGTAGAAACAAATCCTAGTTCCCAGAAAAATTCGGGAACTAATAAACAATTATAGCAAGATTGTAGAATGCAAGGTTACTATATAGAAGTCAATTATTTTTCTTTAAACTAGTAATAAACAAGTGAAATTTGAAACGAAAAACACAGTAAGCAGAGCACAAAGGATTTTAGGGCAGTGAAAATACTCTTCATGCTATTATAATGTTAGATACATATCATTATACATTTGCCCAAATCCATACAATGTACAATACCAAGAGTGAACCCTGCTGCAAACTATGGGTTTTGGATAATTATGATGTGTAAATGTAGGTTCATCAATTGTAATAAATGCACCACTCTGGTGAGGAATGCATATGTGGGGTTAATAATGGTGAGGTTATGCATATGTGGGGTTCAGGGACTATATGGGAAAACACTTTACCTTTCTCTATTTTGCTGTGAACTTAAAACTGCCCCCCAAAATCAAGTCTTTGATTTAAAAAATGGCTATAACATTCATCAATTTGTTCATTTATTTGTTTATTCATCCATCCATCAAATATTTATTGAATATATGCTATATGCCAGACACTGTTCTTGGCACTAAGGATATAACCATGAAAAATAGGCTTTCCCTTTATAGACCTTCTAGTCAAATGGGGAATTAGAGAGTAAACCATCATACTTATCATGGTAACTTCCAAAAAGAAAAATAAAGACAACTGTCAGGGAGAATAAAAGGAGGTACATTTTTAGGAAAGATTATTAAGAAAGATTGAGAAGTTGGTGTTTGAACAGAGAGTGGAACTGAAGCAAATTCATTGCATAGGGATGGGGAGAGAGCATGTAAATTGAAAGGGAAGTTTGGACCAAGGGAGGTTTTTCCTTTAACATGGAATTCTAATGTCATTATGATTAAGAAATATGACATAACATCCAAGCTTGTGTTTTACTAAGAATAAACTATGTTAGCTGACTCGTGTAGATATTTCAGTAATATTTAGGATACATTTAACCTATAAAAACTATCAGTCTGAAGCCAAAGGACATAAACATTGGAATTTGGTAGTAATTTAAAACCCATCATCACTTTTAGAAAAAAATTCAAGGTACCTATGTGATGAGAGTAGTTCAGTATAGGATAACAAAGGCAGCATATTATGTCATTTGTAATTCTTCCCTTTATCCTCTCTGTAGTAGCATTGGCTTCTGACCAGGTTTTCTCATATAGAAAGATTAATAAACATGAAGGTGCTTCATCCTGTTCTGTCTTCTCCTGTCTTCTTCTATCATATTCCATCCAAACTTATTTCCTTTGGTAATTGGTATTCCTTTTCTAACATGAATTCAGGTTCTTTTAAATTTGTAGCCCTCAGAGCTCATCACTGCTAATCTGTCCTCCTGCTTCCATTTCATTATAAGAAATTGGTTTCATTTACCCCAGAAACATAAAGTCTCATAATTTTTTTTAAAAAACCCCAACAATTTGCACTGTACATCTTGTACATCTTGCCCCATGAATAGCATATTCATGTTTACCTTTCAGAAGGTGATCACTGTCAGAATATCAAGTAGTGTAATAAAGGCTGGCACTGTCTGAAAGACTTATTAGTGATCATGAAATATCAGAATGTTAACAAGTTTAAGTAGATATCTTGGGTAGAGCAAGGCTATTTTTAGATTTCTAAACTTTGGTTGCAAAATGAGAGATTTTATAAATTTCAGTTAAATTATTTATATATTAGATAAAATTACCAGTAGTTGTCAGTTTTTTTCCCCTTTAAGATTACTTCTTGGTCTAAGGAAGGATATCTCATGATTGAATCCACATTTCTAGAAATTATTATAATGAGAGCTATTCTGCATAGACTAAAATAGTTTCTCAAAAATTGCTAGCCATGGATGATTGCTAAGAAATTTCCCGGTCAACTAGACTCAGGGGATTCATTTTCAGAGTTGTATTTATTTAACTTTACTGATAATTAGAAGGATTAAATGTGTGTTCATATAAATGAATAGAATTGTACAGTTAAGATGGAAGAGTTAAGGATTTAAGGGTAAATTTTTGTCATTTATTTTGTATATATTATAGAAAATTAATTTCGTTTTACATATGTAAATATCTCTATAGCATACCTTATAAACAATTAGCTTCTTAATTTTAAAATGTTTCTACTTTAGAAGAGCCTGGGTGGTTCAGTAGGTAAGCTCTTGATTTCGGCTCAGGTCATGATCTCAGGGTCCTGGGATGAAGAGCCGCGTTGGGCTCCCTGCTCAGCCGAGAGTCTACTTTAGGTTCTCTCTCTCTCTCCCTCTCCCTCTGCCCCTCCCCCCCACACACACTCTCTCTCTCTCTCAAAATAAATAAATAAATCTTTAAAAAAATAAATAAATAAAATGTTGCTACTTTAAGGTTAATTATAATGATTAGAATTTGTTAGCTTGCAATTCCAAGCCCTAACAAATATATATTAACTCAAGAAAAAAAAGAAAAAAAAAAAAAACAGAGTATCAAAGAACCTTAGAAAGTATCAAGTAGAGATCCTCTCTTGCCCAGAAAAAAGATAAGAGCCAATCTGTGGTACAGTTTTTATTTGTAAGAAAAGAAAATGTAACACATTAAAGGAAATACCGATGTGTATCATTTTAACCATTGTCTGTTTTCTTTCTGAGAGTATAACCTTTCTATTGCTTGGGGATAAATACTTTTGTGAATGAAATGATAGTGGATGTGTATCATTATGCTTTTTCTGCTTAACAAATCATTACAAATTTGGTGGATTTAAACAACCATTTATCTCTCAATTCTGAGAGTAACGTAGGTGTTCTCATTGACTGGTGCTGGGTAGTGGAACATGGCTCAGCTGAGATAGTTTGTCTCTGCTAAATCAGGCTTCCTTATGTGGTGGTGGAAAAGTCCCAAGAGCAGTAAGAAAGATCAAGCCCAAATTATAAGCACTTTTCAAATATCAGTTTATGTCACTTTAGCTAACAACAGTTTTGGTAAGAGGACCTGCCCCTTCATATTGAAAAGGTGAAGATGCAAGAGGGGAAAGAATTTGTGGGTGGTTTTACAGTTTACTATAGATTGTTAGGTAGTTGCTTTCCTTTTACTTTTCAATTTTTTTTTAATTAACAGTTTTTATTGGCAATGCAAAAAGTTGATGAACATGTAGATATATTTATAGATATTTATTTTTATGTTACTAGCTATGAAGTAGTCTGTTTCTTTATAAGGTAGGAAAAAGTAAAAGCTCTCTTAAAAAAAGGGAAAACTTGATTATTTTCTGTTCATTTTAGGAAATACATTGAAAAATTAGAAAAGTAGAAGTGGAAAGTGACATTAAGTTGTTCTTTTAATCAAATTCCAAATGGAACGGCATGAAGTCTGTTGTGGCACTGCCAAAATGTACAATTCTACACTTTATGAAACTGAAAATTGCTGTTTTAAAGTGATAGGCTAAGTGGCAAATTTAGTATTAACCTCAAAAAATTTTCTCTGCCAGGTTGAGCACTTTCATGGAAAAGAGGTTTATAGGACACTCATAGATGACATAAGATAGTTAAAACATGCCCAATAATCTTTAAGACCTTTCATATAGTTATTTGGTTTTCTCTTCTTAATTTTCAACATGAATCTCTTTCTTGAGTCTAACAATTATACCTATTGTTTGTTTCTTTTTAATTGAGTTAATTGTATATTGATTTTTGGTTAAAAATAACATTTTTTTAAAAGATTTTATTTATTTATCTGACAGAGAGAGAGAGAGAGAGCAGGAACACAAGCAGGGGGAGTGGGAGAGGGAGAAGCAGGCTTCCCGCCTAGCAGAGAGCCCGATGCGGGGCTCGATCCCAGGACCCTGGGATCATGACCTGGGCCGAAGGCAGACACTTAACGACTGAGCCACCCAGGCGCCCCCAAAATAACATTTTTTTTAACTTTTTTTAAAGATTTATTTATTTGAGAGAGAAGGGGAAAGAGAGCACCTGCTAGGGGCGGGGTTGGGCAGAGGGAAAGAATCTCAAGCAGACTACCTGCTGAGCACAGAGCTCAATGTGGGGTGATCTCACGACCCTGAGATCATTACCTGCTTTGAAATCAAGAGTAAGCCATTTAACCGACTAAGCCACACAGACACCCCTCCTTAGACTAAATTCTTAAAGTTAATGGTTGGGTTAAGAGTTATTTGAGAACCTATAATATTGTAAGATTGTACAGAAAAGTCTAAACAGTTCATCATGATGGATTTATAATGAAAAGAGAGTGTAATGGGCTTAGATCTACTTAATCATAATAATGTAGATTTGGAGTCATTCAATTTGTAGAGGAGAACAGAGGAGAAGATATAAGATATATTTACATATATAAAATGTAAGAGGAGAAAAATACACCTGGAGAACAGAGATGGTTATCTCATCAAATATAGTTTTATTTTTTTATTTTTTTAAAGATTTTATTTTTTTTTAATATTTTATTTATTTATTTGACAGAGAGAGACACAGAGAGAGAGGGAACACAAGCAGGGGGGGTGGGAGAGGGAGAAGCAGGCTTCCCGCAGAGCAGGGAGCCCAATGTGGGGCTCAATCCCAGGACTCTGGGATCATGACCTGAGCCAAAGGCAGACACTTAATGATTGAGCCACCCAGGCGCCCCAAAGATTTTATTTATTTTTTGGAGAGAGAGAGCAAGAAGGAGGGGCAGAGAGAGAGGGAGAAGCAGACTCCCTGCTGAGCAGGGAGACCGACACAGACACAGAGCTCTATCCCAGAACCCTGGGATCGTGACCTGAGCCAAAGGCAGACACTCAACCGACGGAGCCACCCAGACGCCCCTATAGTTTTAAAATAATATGTGAATACTACGTTCCCTTTTATTTTCCACTTAAACAATTATTATTTAAGGCCACAGATTATTTAAAAAGGACAAATTATAAACACATCTTAAGGTCCAGTTTGGTTGATAAAAGCTATGAGGAAAGGACTATTCTCTAGAATTCAAACCAGTAAGAGAGAGAGTAGGCAGAAAAGTCGTAAATAATGGCTCTAGAGCATGTGGAGTATGGAGCTGACTTAAGATAACTGAATAAAGAAAACCTATGAAGGTTAGATAAAGATAGGAAGTGGGAAAATGATTAATATTACTCTAATGGAAATTGAAAGCTGATTGACTGAATCATAGAGCATTTGCTCTCATCTGTCCTCTTACCATTAGTTGAAGATAGAATGAAGACAAAGAGATGAGAGAAGCATTAAGAAGTCATTTTAAAAAGTGTCTTGATAGGTTGAAATTTATTTCTTAGAAATATTAGAAATCCTGTAGTATGTAATATTTATAAGTTAGATAGACTAATCACCAAATCTTATTGGGACCGAGTATGTGCTAAAATCATGCTCTTTGTTATGAGGGATTACTAGAGTAAAGCATAATGGTTACTAATGAAACAGAAGGCATAATGTCTTTTCTCAAGGAGCTTCAAATGGATGTCATTGTGTGAAGGTTTATTTGGAAACAGTGCCTGAGGCCATAGGAAAATTGGGTGACACCTCAAGGTAACTTTGTACTCTAAGGCAGTTTATCTAAATCAGAGTATTTATGTGGAGGCAGATTCTGTAGTCCATGTTATTTAAAGTACAGTGACAACACATAATTTTTAAATGAGTCATATAATGAGTGAGAATTTGGGCAGACTCTTCTTTGGAATATATTAAATTTTTCCCTTTGAAAGTATAAAACTCATCAAACTATGATTTAAAATGCACAGCAATCAATATTTATTGTTCTCTTTATTTTGTTTTAATCAAGGCTTGGAAAATAAAGTAAGGAGGATACAATTTTGGTTTCTTAGCAAAAGATGGAGCCAGTCATAGCGTGTTTTCTTAAGTACTAACCCTTGAAAAATATAGCAAATTTCAAATAAGAATCAGCACCTTCTTTTCATGGCATGTTGCTAAGTCTCCATAATGTCTTCATCTGATAAGATTTTAATTGAGAAATCAGAAGCCAAGTGCTTCCTCCAGATCATAGAGAGCAACTGAGTACAGAACTCATTACTGTTACTCATTGACATAGTAGCTGCCAAACATTTTCAACAAGATAAATATTGTTTCTGTCAGTTCAGCTCTCTTTCAATCAATGGCTTTGGCTCCCCCAGGCAATGGATAAATCAGGGTGCATCCTAGAACATGCTCTGACCTTTAAGGTCAACTTCTATTAATTATTCAGTGGTGGAGGTCAAGCTATATTCTTCGCAATGATGTCCTGACCCCACATTTCTGTGGTAAGGCTCACCTCACAACCAGGCATGCTGTCTATCAGGCCATCATGTAATGAACATTGAAGGGGGTGGGCAGAGAGTCTTTTTGTGTAGTTTACCGATCACCATAATGCCAAGGACATTTTTTCCCTCACCCTTTTCCCTTTAATAGTGTCTTGTATTTTTAGAGTACTCTATTCATTAAAATGTTAATATACAGGGGTGCCTGGGTGGCTCAGTTGGTTAAGCGACTGCCTTCGGCTCAGGTCATGATCCTGGAGTCCCTGGATCGAGTCCCGCATCGGGCTCCCTGCTCGGCAGGGAGTCTGCTTCTCCCTCTGACCCTCCCGACCCTCCCCCCTCTCATGTGCTCTCTCTCTCAGTCTCTCTCTCTCAAATAAATAAATAAAATCTTTTAAAAAAAAATGTTAATATACATATTATTCTTGTAATAACCTTGAAATAAGCAGTTGAGCTAATACCAATCTCAGTGTTAAATAGGAAAATGATTCTATGATAAATGTAATGACTGGACCAAGGTCGTAGATTTCTGCTAAAGGCAGGCAGAACAGATGTTAAGCCTGAAGTTCTGTCCAATGCATTGTCCATGGTCTAGTGTCTGTGTTCAAGTTAACCTGTGCCTGTTACACATATGGGGATGGGGGCTTTGAAACAATAAAAGAACCTGAAGATATAAGAGTAATCATAATAATACCTTTAATTACAGTGTTTGTCACATGCTGAGCATGCTTTCTTGGAACTCTGTAAGAACACATTCTTTTAACGGATTGCATCATGGTATTGTGGTTAAGAATTCAGCCAGACTGAATTCAATCCTGGCTCTTCTATTTACTAGCTCTGTTACTTTGGGCAAGTTGCTTAACCTCTCAATGCCTTAGTTCCTTGTCTGTAAAATTGGGGTAATAATAATACTAACTTTGAAGGGGTTTTGTTCAAATTAAATGAGCTAATATATGTTAGACCCTTAGAACAGCACTTAGCTTATAATAAGAGCTATATAGGAGTTATAAAATAAGTAAATATAAATAGTTAAATCTTATAGACAATTCAAGAGCTACATACAGAAATCAGACTTCTAAGTTCCTGAATATTCCTCCATCATTTTAGTCATTAATAACATTATTTAGATGTCCAGTAAATCCTGATCTATTACTTTTATGTCAGGATTTTTTCTGCTTGTGCTTGAATATGCAAACTGGGGGCAATTTAGCTGTCAGCTTTTAATTTTTCAAAAATTTCTTTCCTTCAACGTATAATTTGACAAATCACCTTACTTGGTATGGGAAAAAGAGAACCCTATGTTTTATTATTTGAAAATTATGAGTAATGTAAGTAATGCTTGCATAATTAGGAATCGGCCTTTTAGGAGTATAGCTTTCCTTATGCTTACAGCAAATAACTTATGAATTGATTTTTTCTTTATAAGAATGCAAAATGAGAATCTGTAAAGATATAATAAATACCAAGTTAAAATTTATGATACCATATTAATATTAGGTTTTTAGATGTGATAGATCAACAGTATCTTTGTGGTTTTGCATAAAAATAGAATCACAGAGTACAAAAGACCACTAGGATCTTCCATTTAACCAATATTATTGAGCATCTTTTAAAGGCTATTCCTGACCCCCAGAGGCTAATCTCCCTTTTGTCTGTGACCCCAAAATAAAAAGCCTGCCCTTGAGATACTTCTGTTTGGGAAAGGATCATAAAACACACACATCAGTAGCCATTACACAATGAGGTAAATAATCATCATAAAAAGAGAACACAGTGCAGTAGGGTAGCAACAGGAGGAAAGGTTATTTTGAGTCCCGGGGATCAGATTTGACAGCTAAGATAGCTTTTAAAACTGGCTGGGATGGAAGTGTAGTTCACCAGCCAAGTTATTAGAGGGGAATGTTTTAAGCAAAATGAAGGATGATAAACATAAAGCTGAGGAACTTGGGAACCTTCTGGAAGAATTAGCCTTAGTGGTTGCCCAGAGTACTTGGTGTTTTTAGGGATGATTGGGAGTCAGACCAGCAAGGTGATTTGGACCTATATTGCAAAGGACCTCCAGTCATCTTCTCAGACTATGCTTATAATACAGTTTTCAGTGTTATTAACAAAATTATCCCAGGATCATGATTCTATGACCTCTTTTCATAATACATTGTTGAAACATATAAACATTATTTAAAAACAACACAAAACACTTTGCTGAACAGTATTTGAGGTAATTTTTAAGTACTACCTCAGGCTTGTCTTTTGAGGATTAAATTGTACTATTTTTTCCTATTACATTTTTATTCTGCCTCGAAGGTCTTTTTTTCATTTCATTAATTATTGTGATTGTTTTCAGTAAGACTTGGTCTCATAGATAGTTGATTTGGGAAAGGCTGAATGTGACTTATTTACTGAAATTAGCGCTAATTTCTAACCTAGAATTTCTAACCAGAAATTATTTGCTGGAGGAAACAATATAAAGTTCTAACAACAGTTTCTGGAATATTCTTCTGTGACTATAAATGTCAGTTGACATGTGGAAAATCCTATGAGAAGCCACCAAATATTTATATTCACCTGGATGGTTACCTAGTCCTGGACACTAAGGAAACTGTTTCAATAAAAACAAGTGTTTGGTTTTCTTGTCTGTGGACTTAATACACTATACATGAAATACACACAAACTAGATTCTTTGCTAGAGAGAAAGCAAAAGATTCGAAGAATACATTTAAGGCTTTGCTTAGTTCAAAATTTTGTAATTTTTTTCCTATTGCTAAAATACTTTTAACATTGCTGGTAAGCCAATCATATTCTCCCTTGACCCCACCCCAACCATGATCTCCTTTGTCCCATGTCTGCCTCCCTCCCCTCTTTTTCCTGCCCAGTCTTGCTCCCAGACAGAAAGAAGATAAGATAGTAGTCCCTAGCTCTCTGGGAATTAGTGTAAGGTGGAGCTGGAAGAAGGAGGGAAAGGAAATTAATTCCTTACTCTTTTAGTAGCTAATACAGTGTTGGATTATTAGTTGTAATATAGCAGCCTAAAGAAGGCAGGTAATAAGGGCATGGTATTTTGTCCTAGTCAGATCTCATCTGGAGATTTAATTCTTCTTGCTGTATTTCCCAAAAGACCTTGACAAATTTGAATTTATCAGGAGGAGGTTAAAAAAATGATGACCAGGGTATATGCCATGATATATGAAATTAAGTGGAGAAGTTTATCTCAGTTAAGAAGAGAATTATGGGGAATATGATAACTGTTTTCAGATATTTGAATGGCTGTTATGTCAAAGAAAGAGCCATATCATCCCATTGTTTTCCAGAGGCTAGCCCTGGGAGAGCAATGTGACATGTTTCTTTATGAGATTTTAAGTTCCCTGCCACTAGAAGTTTTGAAGGAATATTTAGATGTTTAGTTGGCAAGTTGGACTAAGTGACCTTTAAGTCTGGTTTGGATTTAAAATTTTGTTTCTCAAAGTTGCTTACATTCTGTTTTCTGAACAGCCTATATTTACTTGACTATTCTTTTGTTTTTGTTTTTGTTTTGTTTGTTTTGGCAGTTTGGAAGAGTAGAAGTTAATAGTACGCATTCACAACTTGAAAATAAGCAAAAAGACAAGAAGAATGGGGCTTGGGCCCTCCCTGAATAGCCCTATGCCTTTATTCGATTTCATTGCCTTAAAGTTAGACCTGTCTACTTTTTTATCAGTTGAGTTCTTTAAAGACATTTCAATTAAGGAAAAATTTGGCCTAGGGAGACCAGTTTTGCAGATAGGGAAATCACATTGTCAATGTCACTTGATTAATGCCTGAGTGTGGATACACTGACTATTTTCCTTTAAAGAAGGTCCTAATGATTCTGAAAAGAAAGCATTTAATTTTAACTTCTATTTTAACAGGTAGGAGGAAAAACAATCCTCTTTAGCAGTCATTAACTGACTGCTGAATAAGTCAGGGGCACATTAGATTAGCTGAGTTCTATATAGGCAAGTAGAAGCTGTGCTTTATCTCATAAAGTTAGTGTCCTTGGGATGAGTTCAAACTACGTGGAAAAAAAAAAAAATTCCCCTAGACCAAAGAGAAACATAGATCCACCAGAGATATCTGAGCTCTCTTCAAATTACACCTGCCCGCTATTATTTTCCCCTTCATCTTTTGAGTTTCAAAAGGTATTTTAATTAAGCCAAGTACGTGGAACTATATTTTGGGAATTCATCATTTCAAAGCCATCATAAAATTTCTGAATTCCTCTTTGTAATATAAGCAGTGAAAAAGGAATGATCTTTTGTTAAAAGCCTTCACAAATTTCAGAAGTGGTAAAATGTCGTCTTGGAAATAACTTTAACATATTAAATGTTTGCTTGTGCACACATACAGACACATACACACACACATTATATGCCAAGATTTTGTAATAAAGCAATTTTCTGTCTTCAAATGGCCACCATTTATTTTTCTTAAAATATTGAAGTTTTATATTACCTAATATAAGAATATTATACTCAGTGGTTAACCCTAAGGCTGCATCTGCCCAAGCACAGAGCTCAGCCATTTCTTTTGTTTCTGTGTCTTGTACTACTTGGACACGGGACACTGAAAGTTCTACTTGGTCACCACTAATGGTAACTCTGTTGTGGGAGTAACTTTCACAGGAAAAAGGCACAAATATCATGTTGTCCAATATATTTAAGAAGCATATTACTGTGGATAGGCTGGTGGCATAAAACAGGATCATTTAAAAGCCTTATTTACAGAAAAGGAATATTTTATATTGTGCATAGTATTATGAGCTTATTTATTTAATGAAATTTGGTCATTTATTTTTGTTTCATGTTTCTATCACTATTCAAATGGAGTCTGATTATTCATTGCAGTATTATTTGTAAGAGAGAAACCCCTGATTCCATCCAAATATCATTCAATAGAGTTAAATAAATTATGGTATGTCCATAAAACAAAACATTATTAAATACTGCCCATATTCACTGAGTATATTGACACAGAAAAATATGTGCAAATATAAGTGAAAAAAGCAAGTTATAGAACAGCATGTGTTGTATAGTCCTTTTATTTGTATTATAAATAAATATTTAATTTATATACTATATGTACATGTATTCATATGTATATGAATTTTACTTCAAAATTCAGTTTATGGTGGGTTTTATTTGGTAATTTAGATGATTTAATACATATACTCCTAATGCAAACCTTAACCCATTTTGACAGGTTTTGTTTGTTTGTTTGTTTGTTTTTTGCCAACCCCTTAATCACAAAATCTCTTCTGACATTAACATTTTATGTGCAATGATTCTGTGATTTCCTTGAGTGGATGCTGTCACTGAGATTTGTGTCAATCTTGCTGGTCTTCCCATTGCCTTTTAGTTGTTTGTTCTTTTGGTTTTAACAGATTTGCTTTTTAGATTAGTGCATTTGCCCAGACTTATGGAAATGACTTGAGGTTGAAGTGAGCAGTTTCCCACATGTAAATAAAACAGAAATCCATGGAACGTGAGCCTGATGGTATCATTTTCCTTTTGTCAGTTGCTGTGAAACAAAATAATATGGGTGCTGTGACCATCTGAATGTCCCATGTGTTGTGCAGATAACCTCTGCTGCGTGGCTTCCCTTGTCACAGAACATAGCATTCTCTTTGCAGAACTACTTCCTCTCTCCCAAATTGCATTTTCAAAAAGATTATGAATTAATTTTATTTAAAATTGATGCAGTCTGAGCAATCATATATATATTAGCTGTTAATCTGCTTGGTCCTTTTCAAATTTCTTCTTTCCATTTGCCCATGAATTTTCTTAGGATATCTTAGGTTTAATTACCAATCCTTACTTTACATAGCTCACAGTACTGTAAAAACAGACATTAAATTTACTTACTAGACTTCATTTCTCATCTCTAAAATTAGACAGCTTTCCAAAAATATTTACTCAGTACCAATTATGTGCACTATACAAAATAAAAACATAACTGTTGCCCTGAATGAAGGATAGTAGATAATGTCCGGCTTGGGAACAAGACTGGAAAATATTGCTATTTTGTTTCACACTGGCTTTAGGTTATAGTTTAAAAGTCAGTGGGAATCAAAGGGGACAACTACAATCTGGAGACTAAAATAAATGCTAATATACTGAGGTTGGTGAAATTTGAATTGAGTCTACAAGGGTGGGATAAATTTGGATAGGGAAGGAGAACACATAGAATAAACAAAGGATTGAGGACAATTGAATAGATAAATGATATGCCGAATTGTAAGGCCTTTGTAATGTCAAATCACCTAGCTTAAAGATCTTTAGTGCTTCCTTTAAGCAGGAAAATGTATCCTAATTATGTCCCCAATGTCTCTTTGATACTAGCTGGGAGATGAGTCATATTATTTCCCAACTTCCCAGTACTCTGGTTTAGTTTTATAAATTATGTATTTTTTAACTCAGTGGCAAAACAATGAAACTAAAGCTTCCATTCATTTTTTTAATTATTTTTCCCATTTGTACCTATTTCTAAAGTGAGAAAATCGCAAATGCACTGCTAATTGCTGTTAACATGATTCACTGTTTAATATTGTGAAACCCATGTGAGCTACATCACTACTAAACATAGAAAGTGCATTTTGTGGTTCTATTTTAATGAATCCATTTAGTTAATAAGCATTAGTTTGATGCTTTTTTAGTTAGTTTAAAATCACAGATTTATTTTTTCATGAGATGATCAAATGGTCATTAGAGTAACCATTGTCTTTTGAACCATTATTCCTTTTCTCTCCTGCCCCAAGAAAGTAAATCTGATTTATATGACTATATAATTACATAAGTCAGTATATATATAATTATTTATATATATATAGATAGATATAGATAGATACAGATATAGATAGATAGATCTATGTAATTAAAACATAGATGAAGGGCGCCTGGGTGGCTCAGTTGGTTGGGCGACTGCCTTCGGCTCAGGTCATGATCCTGGAGTCCTGGGATCGAGTCCTGCATTGGGCTCCCTGCTCAGCAGGGACTCTGCTTCTCCCTCTGACCCTCCCCCCTCTCATGCTCTCTCTATCTTATTCTCTCTCTCAAATAAATAAAATCTTTAAAAAAAAATAAATAAATAAAACATAGATGAAGATGTAAGGTTTTCTCTTTGATAAGTCTAGTAATGTAACCTAATGAAACAGCTGAATTTTATTGAGCAACAAAGTGGAATGTATTCAATATTTATCTATATTGTTTTATTTCTCTTGACAAATATTTATTGAACCCTACAACATTGTAGACTCTGTTCTAAAACTACAATTATAATGGTGAACAAAAAAGTCACAGCCCTGACTTCATGAAACTCCTAGTCCAATGGAGGAGACTAATAAACATACAAATATATACTTACATACTAACTACATGTGTACATAATTATATATATTACATATTTTTAACTGTACTCAAATAGATGCCATTCTCCAAATTTAGCACAGGAATCAAAATGCATGTGAAAGACTAATAGCATAGAGAAGACTTCGTAATTCTCTGAATACTTTCAATGCAAACATTATCTGTTGTTTCTCATTGTGTCCCAAACATTGTGCAGTTCTGAGAGTGTATAACTGACCAAATCATTTGCTGTCTGAAGTCTTTGGCTGGGAGAGAATAATATTCCTCTTTGTATTTTCACAAGGAAGAAGTTGGTAATAGCAACTTTTAAGTCCTAAGGCATGTCCTCTTTGGGCCATTGGCCAAAAAACAGATGAACAAACAAATAATAAAACAAAAACAATATGAACCAAAACCTCTCTCTAAACACATCTCTGAATACTTCCAGAAGCAACTCTACAACCTATTTAAACGACTAAGTTCACAAATTTGAAATTGTAATTTACTTTTCTTTGCCTTAGTAATCACACACATACACACACACACACATGCGTGTGTGCGCACACACACACATACATATTCACATTTATAGCATTTATCACCTTGCAAGCATGAATAATCATACATAAATATTGTTATTTTTTCATCACTGCAGTTGAATCAAAACTTCTGAAATATTGTCAGAGTTTAAGAGTATATATTTCTTGTTTCTTTGTTTATGGAAATAATGAATTACAAGATAATTTCAGACTTGCAGAGCATATCTGGTACATAATTAACTAGAGTTATAATATAGCAAACAAAATGATCCTTAAATCAATATGAATTGAGTAACATCCATATGTAAAATAGATTATAATATTCTAAGAAATGTATTTTATATCTTTCATAATGAACTATTCCTATTTGATGGTGGTGAGTCACAGTGGGTATAGAATTGTTTTTGGAATGGATAGACTTTCCAGGTTATAGAAGTTCACTTAAAACACCCAAGGATAAGACAAACAAAGACAGGAGATATAAGAATTGTTGATACCGTATAGAACTAAAGCCTGTCCAGTGAAGAAGTATGTGTGTTTTAATATCATATGTGTATCACTGTAGTACACAGCCCGTCAGGTTTGGGTAGTTACTGTACTTGAGAGTTGATCCTGTGGAACAAAAGAGAAAGGTTGGGAAGGACGGAGAAAAGAGGGAAGGGGAGTCTACAGGTTGCCTTCTTCTGACACCTACTAACCCAGTTCATAAACATGTACACTGTCAGACCATCCTAAATAAACAGTGACCAACTTCAAAATCACAGTAGGTTTAGTGTATCAAAACGTGGTCATGAGCTCTGTGGAAAAATTATGTGCTGAAAGCCCAGCTGCCCTCAGAATGCAACGCCCAAGGCTGTATGTACTTTCCATCTCACCTGCCTCAGACATAAATAATTCCTTATGTGTTCTAATATATTTTAAATGGGAACAACAAAACTGGTTATAGTAGTGGCAGCATGTCATGTAGTTGCAAATTAGAGAAAACTAAAACTAGATAAACAATAAAGTAGAAGAATTTTTCCTCAGAACTGAAGGTCCAGATTTGGGTAAGAATATGATTTAGTGGCTGAACTATATCATCAGTAATCTAATTTCTTCCTGTTTTTCCATTCTGCCTTTGAGCAGGATTGGCTTCTTTCTAGCGCTGGCTCCCATCATGGTTGCAAAATGTCTGCCAGCTCACTTCTGGGACCACAGGCTTCCTGTCTGGGTCTAAAGGGAAGAGAAAGAGGGTTTTTTCCAGACACTTTCTCAGAAGATTAAAGAAACCTCCTTTCCAAGAGCCTCACCTCACCCAAGCACACACAAACTTGATCTTACACATCACTGTCCCCAAATGGGTCTTACGCTTACCTAGACGAATAATGGTGGCCAGGAAAATGGAAAAGATTTGTTTAGTTCTGAGATATAAGCTTCCCCTCTATATCCAAAGGATAAGTTATCTTCCTCCAAAGTATTGATGTAGATATCCAAATAAACCTGAAGATGATACAAGAGAAAGAGCTTTGAGAGCTGGTGAAGCAACCCCAGTACATATTGTGAAGGGTTTCCTATAAGCCTGCTAATTTACTGCTGCAGTTCCAACAACTGCACCCATGGCTCTTTCCTATTGCAATAAATTTTGATGGGTATGGCGATCATTTCTTCAACATTTAGTGTTTATAACAGTCACCTGCTGCACTTTTTAAAAATGCAGAAACCTGAACTAACACCCAAATTCAGACTCAGTAGATCTGGGGCATTTTAATGAACGCCCAGGGTGATGTTGTTATGAGCAATGAGAGGGCTGCACATCTAAGTTGTCTATATCAGATATATATTTTTGCTGTTTTTCTACTGTCACCGTCATTTCAGTACATCCTTCTACATTGTGACCAGGCAGAGCAATACAGAGTTACTTGTTTAGCTTTGTTTTGCTTGGTGCATGTGTTTTGTTTTGTTTTGTTTTTTATAAATATTTTATTTGTTTATGACAGAGAGGGAGAGAGAGGGAGAATGCAAGAGGGGGAAGGGGCAGAGGGAGAGGGAGAGAAAATCTCAAGCCGACTCTGCACTAATCATAGAGCCTGATTCAGGGCTCCATCCCACGACCCTGAGATCATGACCCGAGCCAAAATCAAGAGTCAGACCCTTAACTGACTGAGCCACCCAGACGCCCCGGTGCATGTGTTTTTAATTTCTGGGATTAAAGGAACTTGCATGTGACAAAGACATATTTTTTGATTTGCTGATTTCAATGAGTTCTGAGAAGCAAATAGGAAAAGTGAAAAATCATTTGGGTAGCATGGCATTATCTTCTGTGGTAATTATTTTACTTAAATTTCGCTGAATAGGCCACTAATGTCTACTTTGAGGCTTATTTGTACCTTTGGAGCTCTAGCTGCCACCTGTTAATAGTTCATGATGCTCTGTTTGGTAACGTAGCTAGCCACCTACGAGACCCTCTTTGCTAGAGATAACTGCAAGAGTGAATTAATAGTAATACTAACCCTTATGTATGTGCCTTTGTGTGTGTGTGTGTGTGTGTGTGTGTGTGTGTGTGTGTGTGTGTGTGTATTTTAATAGTATGAGTACTGGTTCGTGACATCTTTGTATTACGAGGAACCACCGTTATGGAGATGTATAGAAACAGAATTCTATGCAGAACTGTGTATCTGCTGACTCTAATATTGCTAATCTGTTACAAAGATATTTTTAGGTATTACAGGCTTAAGTGTAGGTTAGTGCACTGCTTACCCCACAGGCTTTGGTTTTAAGACATTCTACTTGCTAAGACATCTATAAATTTAATTGTCTTTGTTTCTGTGCTGGATAGTTCTTTCCGAAAATTTCTTGCTTATCCATATATAATGGAGGGATAAAATCTTAGCATTTCTAATCTTACTTCCTTAGGCATCACATGCTTAGGATATTTTAACTAGACACTCTAGATTTCATCTGCCAGTGTTTATCCCTGGATTGTAAGGGACCGAAAGAAGTTTCCCGGTCCCCACATCCAGTTTTTTTTTCCCCATTATGCTTAAGTCCAAGTAACACTATCAGAGATCTAGCCAGTCCTCACTCCATGACTCTATTCCCCTTTTTCCCTTTCTCTCTTAGTGGATACTGAGTCAACACTTTGGGAGAAAGTAAGGCATAGTGGAAAGATTTTGGTTTGAAAGTCACATTGACTTGAGCTCAAATTCAAATGGACCTTAGACAAATTGCTCAGTCACTCTAAACCTCTGTATCAAATATAAGTAATTTTCATCTCATCATAGCTTTATAAATTGAGTTCCTTCCACCCCCCCCACACTTTGACTCTCCAGATTTTTACTAATAATGACCATTTAAGTCAGCACTTCTACAAGGCTTTATGGTATTTTCCTAAAAGGGGATTCCTGGAAGCTACTGACAGTTTTCCACTTCGAACGTGTTATGATATATTTTGGACATAATAAAGCAGCAAATGGCTTTTTAAATATTTATGTTCTCCACACCATGCATGCCAAGTATGTTTGCTCTCTCCATTCCTTTATGTGCCAAGGAGACAAGCCAAACCATGTGAGAGGAAAATACTGTCAGGACACAAAGTCAGTTTGTCTAAGGTGTGCTCTGTGCACAGGTAACCTTAATGGGAAAGAGTAGAGACTGCTCCCTGGCTACACAGTGATACCTTGATTAACGAATCACCTGGGAACAAAGCTCCTTTATAAGCAATTCAGCTGAGTAAATTTTTATTTTAAAACTTCATGGATCAAATGAAATAGTACCAGCTGGTGTCATATAACTCAACGGTAATATTCGGGGTAAGCTGCGCTTGTGTACAGAGCAGAAATACCCCCTCACAGAGTCTGTCTGTTAGTGTAAAGGTGAAGAGGTGGATTCTAGGCAATATTGTGAAGCAACTTCAGATAAGCTCTTTTTTTCACTCTTACAATACCATGCTCAATCCCCTACATACACATAGCAGATTATTACCCTTGGAGTCTGGCTGCTCTTAAAAATTCATCCCTTTTAAAACAGGAATCAGACTGATTCACACTTTGAGTTATAGTTCATGTTACCTTATATTGATGTTATTTAGTAATGTCTTGGGGCACCTCAATGGCTCAGTCAGTTAAGTGTCCGACTTTTGATTTCTGCTCAGGTCATGATCTCAGGGTTGTGAGGTCGAGCCCCATGGGGGGCTCCACACTGGGTGTGGAGCCTACTTAAGATTCTCTCTCTCTCTCTGTACCCTCAATTTTTTTTTTAATTCCTCCCTTTTAAAACAGGAATCAGAATGATTCCCACTTTGAGTTATAGTTCATGTTACCTTATATTGATATTATCTAGTAATGCCTCAATCCTGGCTACAAGTTAATACCATTGAAAGAGATTGTGACTTAATTGGTTTGAGGTGGGGCCCAGAGTTTGGCATTCTAATATAAATTCATGGTTGTGAACCACTGCTTTAGCATAAAGTTGTATTTTCATATTGTGGCCTTTCCTTTTATAATATCTGTGTTTATCATTTGTGGGTTGTAGACCACGAGCATCAAAACCACTTGGGGTCAACCTTCAAAATTCAGGTTTTTGTGGCTTCACCACAGAATCACCACTTCTGAATCTTAAAGTGTGTGATACATGTGAGTTGAGTGTGTTTGTGTGTAACCCCTATCTTATTTATAAAATGTCTACTTCATGGAACAAAGTTTTTACTATCCACAATGCCTTTTGATTCCTCTTTGCTAATAGAAAATTCCCACAAAGTGGTGATGGTAGGATAGTCATATGTTAATACAATTTATATTATTAAACAATATAATTCATAATAATTATAATTTATACTCAAACTAAATAAAGTCAATCTTGTTTGCAAAAAGGAAGGGAAATCAGATTCAGACAACTGAATGGTCTTTTCTAATAAATATGTATTTTAGAGTATAAAAGTATATAAATGTTAATTTAATGTAAATGCCCATTAATTTGTCATTATCCAGTTACCTAATGGCAGATTTCTAATGTATTCACAAAATTACAAGTCAGGAGCTTATAGTCATTGTTTGAAAATGCAAAATATATTTATGTTCAATTTCTCTTTTTCTCTCTCTCTCCCTCCCCACCCCCATCCACCCCCACTCTTTCCCTGTCCCCACTTCACCTCTTTTCCTCTTATCATAGCATCAGATGAAGAAGAGCCAACTTCAGCAGGTAAAGTTCCTATGTTGCTAAGATTGTTTCTATTTAATTTAATACCCTTATTAATGGACACTTCACCCTTTGAAGTGGTTTTTTTCAGTTTCAACCAAAAAAACTAGCACTGTTTTATTTATTGACTTTTTTATTTCTTGGACCCATTATGCTGTCCCAGATTAAATTATGTTGGTTATAAGTTTTAAATAAAAAAAGAATTGAAGATAAACTACCACAGAGGAAAACACAATATAAAATATCACATCAACATTCAAGAATAAGGAAATGAGAAAATTAAAACATTAAGAAAAATGCCCAAAATAACAAAATAAGGAGAAACTAAAATGATAAAATGCAGAAAATTAATAAAATGAGCAGAATGAAAAAAGGAAAATGGTAAAATGAACTGCCATGATAGAATATTGCATTATCAAATATATAACTGGCACTAAACATGCTATTCATTTAAGTTTAAGGATAAAAATCATATTGTTGTCTCAAACACTTTATTTAAAACAAATTTTTACAGTTATAACTTAATGATCCTGAAACTTGGCATCATAACTTTGCTTCTCATCCAGCTAACCAGCATTTATCAAGCACAGCCTCAAGTTTGAACTAAGTACTATGAAGAATGCTAATGGTAGAGAAGGCGTTGTATCTTCTAGGTTTTAGGACAATGGGATGGATCAAAGAGAAATGCCAGGAGCCTGAAGACCAGACACATTTACAAGGATAAAGTAGGCGGCACAGCTGTTGTGGTTAGCAATAAATAAAAGGCCCAGGCAGACCAGCAACATCAGGAAAAAGGAGTCAGGTCCTGAGATGTAGGGGTCAGAGGCTGGTCTGAAGAGGAAAACCAGATCTCAGCACTAGATTCCTTCTTAGACAAGTAATTGCAGAAAGGAATTAAGTCTGAGAGACAAGAGCAGGAAATGGTTACTGAAACCAATGAACAAAAGGCAGCCTGATTTTATAGGAAGGAGGGGGCAATCTAGCCCAGTTACTGGAACTTAGGTACAAGGTAGGGTCATTTCAATTCATAGACCTAATTTACTTCAACTGGTTCCAGACTTCCTGTTTTCTACCTTCCTCCAAGAGTGGCTGGGTGGGGATCTTTACCTGTAGGAGTAAATTTGAAAGATCAAAAATTCAGTGGAAGAAAATGAAGTAGATGTCTTACAAAAATCTTTCATAAACCCCAAGGATGCCTTATTGCATGATACTCATTATAATTCCTTTGATAATGGAATCACAGAATTAGATAAACTCTCAATTATATGAGCTCCCTATCATTTTCTCCCAGTCTAGTCAATATTGTGCCGCCCATTTTTAGGAGCAATCTAATCACATGACTCAATAGCAAACTCATCCATTGCTGTGACTCCTCTTGTCTAGTTCCTGACTTCTTTTTGCCCTAACTTGAGGCATTAGTGTTCGCCGGATTGCCCAAAGATTCTGTATTTCTCAACCTTAGTTGAGTTTTCTCTTTGTATCAATTCTTAATGAGCAAGATGCCTTTCTAGCTTAGGCTCGTTCCTCTCCCGTCTTACACCCCACACCTTGCTCTGTTGCCTGCCAAACAATTTTGGTGCCAATGCAAAAGAATTATGATTTTTGCATAGTGAGGATTAATTTTAACATAGTGTAAATGATACTTAAGTATAATATAACTATTTCTTGGTGTGATTTTATTATTTTAAAGTTATTTTAATAATTTATCTGCCTACTAAGAAAACCTTCTGGGAAATGCAACTGAGTATTTTTTTCCCTAAATATTTATTTTACTCTAGAGTGATCTGAACATCATAAAGTTTAAATTATGGTTTAAAAGTATTTTTGTTTTTAGATGTGACCGGATGTTTTTGTTGTGATTTTAGCACAGACTTTTTGAATAGAACAAAAACGTATTCTTAAGGAATATTTTAACAAAATATTTCATATACAGATCAGCATTGAGAAAATTTGTCATTTAGGAAAGCAGGCACTCCTTCTATATAAAAACTGCCAGTGGGAGTTAAATGTTTTCCTTTTAATTTTATCAAAGTACATAATAAAAAGAGTATTATTGTGTAGTATTAAACCTTTTGACAAAATATTTATTATGAGATTTGTGAAAACTTGGTTTTATAAGGAATGTGAATAGTTGTGGAAAGTGGATTATGATTATTTTAGTTCTTTTTGGTACCATTTGCCACCAGTTATTTCAACATTTTTCTTAAATGAATATTTATTATCTGTTTATGTAATATTCTTCATTAATATTTATTCAAAATATATCTTTTATTTAAAACTGTTATACAGAATATATTTATTTCATAAATGGTTAATAATGCTCTGTTTCTACTCTCATCTTCTTCCATTAACAGAATTTATCTAGAATAATCTTTTCTAAGCTCAGACTCATGTTATGGTCCTTTATTTTTTCTTTCTTTCCTGGTACTTCTCCATACTGTTTGTATCATCAATGAAATGCAATCTTTTGTTTGCCCCCCAAATTTTACCTGAATTAAACATTTATATGTTCCTACATGATATCTTCAATATCCTTGTCAGACTCATATTCTTCCTTCAGATTCACAGCATAATTGGACAGTAATTCCTTCAAATACATACTTTAATTTCTTTAAATTAAATAATTTGAATGTTTCCAGTAGAAGATCTGCTACTCCTCAAAATTCAATAGGAGAAGAAATTATAAAGTAAATAGGGGTGTCACAGGCTCCTGATTATTAGTTATTAACATATGAATTATGAATTAAGAATGATCATTTTAAGCGAATCTACACATGACATCAGTGCAGGTCCCTAGTGGATACTGCTACTGAATGATACTCTTTATTAAATGTTTGCAATGTATGGATATTGTATAACAAATCTAGGTTGTTTTTACCCCGCAGGTACACAGAATTGGATTAATTATAATTCCACAATGTGACAAATTCTCATTGTTCAGAACTATTTCTAAAAAGAATAATAGGTTTCTATCTTGAATAATATATAGTGTGAAAAAAATCAGAACGATAGACAATATAACTCTGAGAAAATTAATGAGATATTAGATAGTGTTTTACTCGTGTTATAATGCTACAAAATGATATAGGCCTTTCTCTTTACAATAGAGCCTATTTGATTAGCCTTTAATTTAGAATTATTATGACTGCTGTTATTCAAACAGATAACTGAACCCTCTAGTCTGTTTCCACATTACAATGTTTACAAAATTTTTAAGCTTTATCCTGTGTTTATTTATTCAAATATGCCTAATTTCTCTTACTTGAACTTCTAAATTGCCATGCAAAAAAGCAAGCTCTTAATAACTGCTTTTTTTGTGTGTTATTTTGTGGAGGGGAAGCATAATACATCACATCTGCATTTCTCCTTGTGGGGATATATCCTGTTATTGAATATAGAGCATCTGCGTGTTAATCATTCAGCTCTGAAGGTTCTGAGGGGATGCATTAGCCTAGAGGAACATGTTGTAGCATCTGAGTTACTAGGGCGGTTTCACCTAACACCTGTTTCTGTAACTACTGAAAGCTCCTTTTTATTTATCTTAGTTGAATCTTATGCTCAGATATTTAAACATCTTATTTCATTGAGTATAAAGAGCACACCCATGAACTGTACAAGAAATCTATTCAAACTAGGTTATATCCCAATAATTACAAACTAATAAGATTCATATTTTTAGAGTGGCCATACAGATGGCTGTACTTTCAAATGAATCACCTTTAGAGGTGATATATATGATCCAATTATGTTGCTATTGCTCAAATAGTTTTTGGAAGCTCTCTTTTGTAATTTCCTTCAGAATCTGCTTATGACATTGTAACATAAATTATTCCTTTATAGTTTCAGAACTGTGCTACTATATTCATCAGACTTTGGCCTAATAAATATGCCTTCAAAAAACAAAGATTTACAATTATTAAGAATCTGTAGTGTGTGTGTATCTGTGCGTGTGAAATATAGATCAGTTTATAACTTTGAAAAGAAATCAGTTTACAACTTTTGAAAGGTGATACATAATATTTAGATTAAATTTCATAAAATAACACTCTTTAATAAAGTTAAGTCAGTGGCTGCTTCCCACTCAGTTGCACAAATCCAATTTTCATTTATCTTTTATTTAAATTTCATAATAGGGAGAGGCTTCATAAACTGATTATACCAATACTTTTGTCTGTGTCTTTTAAAAAATTAAGACATTTGCATTAGAAAATTGACTTCTACAAATGAGCTAACCTATATAAAATTTAATTTATTAACTGTAAGGTATATTAAATCAAGCTTATTCTCACATAAATTTCCTCATTCCTCTTAATTTATTTTGTCTTATTAGCTATTATTTTACCTCTCTGGAAATACCATTTATTCATCAAGTTGATGAAATCATTATAAGAATAACAGCAGGGCCAGAAATGAAAAGTGTTATTGAATGGGATCAAAATCGGTCAAAAACCGGTTTGTGGAGATCTTTATAGCTCTACAGTAGGACAGTGGCTAAAATTAAAACCACGTACTGTTTTATTCTTACCGCCGCAAAAACAAAGCTTGATTTTTTTTTTCTTCTTCTCTTGCCTAAGGACAGATTTTTAATTGTTCTGTCACTTTGTTTTTTAATATTAAAGAACTGGGTTTGGGCTTATGTAAATACTGAGCTAACAAAGAATAACAAAAAGTTATGATTAGAAAAAATGGAACTTTCAGGTGAATGTAAAAGACCACCAGCTATGTTAAAACACTAAACTATGAAAGCTATACTGTTCTTTATATGTTTATAATGTTAAAATTTCATAGTTTACTTAAATGTTAAACTTATTTGAGGACTATCGATATCTGATCCCACTTGGTAGTGTTGACAGACATTGTCACCTGGATACAATAGTTTCTAATAAACTAATTGTGATCTCTGCGGTGCCCATCAGAGATCCAGACAATAGTGACAGGGCACACCAGAGCATCATCATTTTCACTGGTTCCTTCTAAATCTTTTAATATGTTTAATCTTTCAAAAGACCAGCTTGGCCATTGAGGAAGTACACACAACACCAATCATCTACACATATAATAGAACACTGACTGACAATAGTAAAGATTTATAACTACAGTTTTACGTATATAAATATATATTTATGCCTTTATAGGTACACCATACGTATATGGTTATACAGATAAACCGTGTGTGTGTATAAATATATGTACATATGTATGCATGTGTGTGTGTGTGTATATATATATATATATATATGTTTAAAACAAATGTTACATATTTCTGCAGCTAAACACAGTACACGGAGTAATTAGATATTTTTCTCTAACTTTTAAAATATTCAGTTTTGGCCCTACAAAAGCTTCCCTTCTGTTTATAGTGAATTTTGTGATTTTCTTAACTATGCTGTAGATTTCTTTTAGACTCTTTCCTGTTTTTTTTTTTTTAATGAAATTTAATTCTGCATGGCTGACTTTGCTCAATTATTCTACAACCCATGCATTTTGAAAATGAATAATATCTTACCATATTATTCTCTAATGAACAAGAGTTGCTTTTGCATTCTGATCTTAGCACTTTACTTCCTTGGGGTCTGAAATAGAGCTTCACATCCTCGTTTTTGTTCGCCTTACATTTGTTACACATTTTCTCCTTTCCTATATAGACATATTTTCCCTCTAGTGCCTGGAGCAACTTTACTAATTATTTTATCAAGTATATTCTTGTTCATAAAGCTATGCTAAGGAGGCTTAAATATTAAAAAACTTATATATAAAAACCAGAAGTTTATTGCTATGATCTCTAAAAACCAGAAGTTATTATTTGCAGATTCGCAGTGGAATAAGGAGGAAACCATTGCTTCTAAAGATTTAGCTTTGTCCAGTTTACTGAGGCTTTAGTGAAAAGGCCAAATAGACATTTTTTTTTTTTATAAAACAAACCTTTTTATTGATAGATGTGTGACATTATATTGAACTGTAAGAAAAAAATAGTGTTATTTAAATCTCTGTTTTATGTAGATAGTATTTTTTCATGTTTTTACTAAGATAAACTTCACTATAGTATAGGATCATGTTACCAGTAGGGAATTTGGGAGATTACCTACTCCATATCTTTCTCTTTAGACAAGTGTAAGAATATGTTTGTAACTCTATGAATATAGATATAGTTATATAATCTATCATCTTTCCCCAAAAAGTATAAATCTGAACTTGAAGTAAAGTTAAAATACTGCCAAGAAATATGTGAAATAACAAAAATCCCTCATAGTATAACTTGAAGATATAATTTCTTCAGTAGTATATGTTAATATCCAGCAATGCATACATTCTAAAAACAGTTATTGTGTGACATGCTTTTATTTATTCATTCATTCATTCATTCATTCATTTTTGAGAGAGAGCAGGGCAGAGGGAGTGAGAGCATCTTAAGCAGTCTCCACGCCCAGAGCAGAGCCCGTCGTGGGGCTTAATCTCACAACCGTGAGATCACGAGCTGAGCCGAAATCAAAAGTTGGACCTCAACCAACGGAGCCACCCAGGTGCTCCTGTGTGACATGCTTTAGTTGTAAAAGAAAAGTCAGTTTAATGTTGCTTGATTAATAAGGGATTTTATTGGCTCACAGAATTGATCAGAACTCATTGATATCACTAAAAATCTGTGTTTTGTTTTTCTTTTCCCATCTTTTTGTTCTGTCTTCTGTAGTATAAAATTTATTTTCATTTTCAAACTAGTTTCCCTCGTGGTGGTGATATGTCTGCCAAAATCTACTGTGGCTATGTGCACCTTTATCTGTGTCCAGAGAGGGCAAAGAAAGCAAGCAGCCTAAGATCCACTCTGATTGGACAGGCTTAGATCCCTCCTGCCACCCGTCTGAAACAACCAGCTACTCAAGCCCTTGCCCTGGAGCATGAAGTTAATTCCTGCTTTCTCTCAGGATCGGGAGCTAAGGGGCAGATACGTGAATAAGAATCGGGGCACTCTTTTGGAAGAGGCAGGCGGAGATATATACTAGGTCAATGATCAGTAAAGCTCATAAGTAACCGTTATGACACCTCTTTGTCATTTTTAACTACTTTCTTAGTTCTTCTACACTTTGGTATGTTTTTTGTATTATTTTATAAAAATTCTTAGGAGACTCTGGAAATCTGATAGTTGAGAAATACCTCAATACACATCTCAGTAATACTAAAGTCTGTATTCATATTTGCAATGTTTTACATCATGACTTTTTAAAATCTCATCTTCACTACATATTTTTCTCTCATGTGCTTAAAAATATTTTTATGCTTGCCAAAACTGCGTATATGTATTATCTTTATTGAACTGATCTTTCTTTTTTGCCTTAATGATCTGTTTCTACAGAAACTACTAAGTTGCTCAACTCTAGTTCTTATGTGCTACTAACTGTAATCTTCCTCTCTCACATTTCAAAAAAAGCCAGTCATGTTAAATTTCATTGTCCAGAAATTCCTAAGAGTATTAGATACTATCATGACTTAGCTTAACCCAGGCTGATATTATCTTATTATAGGTAAACATTTTTTTATCATGAACTTATAGCCAAAACATAATAATTTTGTTTAGAATATTAGAAAATGACCATTCAAATTTAGTAAAATTTTTGAGCTTGGGGAAAAAATGTGACTTAATCTTTGCATGTATGTTGCTGCAGCTTTAAAAATTCAACTTTTTGAAACTCACTTCCATCATAATGTTGAAAAATAACTCCAGAGGTGTAAATAAAATTTTGATTTAATGGTTGTAGAAATTTCATATTATTTCAATCAATAATAGTTAGATTTTGTGCTGTTGACCTTTAGAATACTGGGAGTAAAAACAAAAATTAAACCCAAGTTAATGTTAAGCTCAAATACTGAAAAAGCACCAAATTAAAAACAAAATGGTCAGAAAAGTATACAAATGGAAGTGGAGAGTGTATCAGTAAGGATTCTCCAGAGAAGCAGAACCATATAGGGCACCTGGGTAGCTCAGTTGGTTAAGCATCTGACTCTTGATTTCATTTCAGGTCATAATCTTGGGGTTGTGAGATCGAGCCCCATGTCAGGCTCCACGCTGAGTGTAGAGCCTGCTTAAGATTCTTTCTCTCCCTCTCCCATGCCTCTACCACCCACTCCTGCTCACTCTCTCTCTCCCTCTCAATCAATCAATAAACCATATGTGTGTATGTGTATAAATACATAATATATATAGTCTAAAGAGATTTATTTTAAGGAATTGACTCACATGATTGTAGGCTTTAGCAAGTTCCAAATCTGTAGGGCAAGCCAGGTCAGCTGGAAACTCAGGTAGGATTTTTATGTCACAGTCTTGAGTCCAAGTTCTTTTTTCTCAGGGGAACCTCGGGTTTTACTCTTAAGGCCTTTAACTGATGATTGGATGAAGCCCACCCACATTATAGAGGCTAATCTGCTTTTTTAAAGTCAACTGATTGTAGACAGCTACAAAATATCTCCACAGCAACATCTAGACTAGTATTTGACCACAGGAACTGGACACCATAGTTTTAGCCAAGTTGACACATAAACTATAACCATCATAGAGAGCGAATAAAAATTATGTAAATGTAAAATATTTTAATTCTCAATAAAGCTATTTCCAGAGAAACAGATAAACATAATTTCTAACATTTAATAATGTGCTTGTTGCTCCACTATTTGTACACACATAGACTTTGAGCTTCTTTAATTTTTAATCCTCCCTATATTGGTTGGATTTATCTTTAAGGCCATCTCCAATTGCCTGGCCCATTTTTCTGCTGTCTCTAGTTTCACCTCAAAGTTTAATACAAATAGATCACTGAGAAGTATTAATTTAATATTCCAGGGATTTGTGGGCTCAAGGAAGGCATTAAACTTTCTGGTTCATGATGGATAAAACTCCATGGACTTGCAAGCCTGAACCTATGCTTTTAGTGCTTTTATCTTCAGATAAATAGCTATCTCCTGCCTATAAAGTATTTTCCTTTTACAGCTTTCATTTTCATCATCTGTAAAATGGGATAATAATAATGCCCACCTTAGAGGTTTGCTATAGGGATTAAATGTGATGATGCATTACAACACTTACCACATGATGCCCATTCTATAATAAGTACAGGGAATCTAAATGTTATTTTTACTTTCGTTATCATCAATGTTATTTGCCATATTATTATTACTATTATTGTTAGTATTTTGGTTATGATTTTTAGGCAATACGTGGAGTATTCTGTGTACAGTATTTTATTTAATTTTCACAATAAAGCAATACAGCTTAAAGATAAAATATATCTATATACCTATAATCTATCTGTCATCTATCTGTCTATCTATATTCCTACTTCTAGAGGAGAACACTGAATTTTAAAGCATAAAGAAATATGCTCAAAGTCATATAATTAACAAGTAACAGAAGCAAGATTCAAATTCAACTTTCCCTGGGGAAACTTGTGCTTATTCTACTTCAGCAAACTCTGCCTTTTTATTCACTTATAAATAGTTTTAAATAACATATATTTCTTTCAATTATAAAAGCAATACACAGTTATTCAATCTTTATGCATATATTATAAAACTGAACCTAATAGCATGCAAAATTTTACCTATCATTTTAAATGATGGTCTGATCCCTACAGTAATTTATGGGCCTTGTAGATATTCTTTAAAAGAAGAAAATAGGAAATGAAAATCCACCTGGCTGCCTCCATCCATATTGAATATTTGCATTTAAAAAAAATAGCCTGCCTCAATCTAGCAGCTCTTACAGTCTTCTCCATCCCAGTGGCTCAGGATGGAAACTGGATATAATTTGTACCCTTCTCCGTTACCCCTCTGGATGCATTTTCTAAGACTGCCACCCTGTCCTTCCATTTCTGTAAAACCAGCACAAACCCTGGGCACATTCCCGTCATAGGCAGGACTGTGCACTACGGATCCCTCTGATGGCTTCTCCCACAGGTGTCTGCATGACTACTCGATCACATCTTTCCTGTCTTGATCCAAAGATGTCTTCTCAGGAAGGCCTGCCTTCTGTTTGTCCCTAAAAAGGTCACACCTTTTCCACTTTGTCAGGTCTCCTGGTCTGCTTTATTTTTTAATGTTAGCACTGTCTGAACACTCTACATGTATCACTTCTTTATTGTCTATCCAGGCTGAATATAAACTCCTGAGGCATGGGAATTTTTTTGGTCTATTTTATTCACTACTGAATCTCCAGCTACTAGAACAATGTTTGGTATATAGTAGATGCTTAATAAATACTTGTTGTATGATTGAATTAATGAATAGAGTCAGCCATACTGGTTATATGCCGATTTTAAAGCACTATCAACTCAAGAACATACACAGTTCTTCTTTATAAAATGAAATAGGGGGGTGATGATAGATACATTTCCCCATTTAAGAAATAAATAAAGGATAACACTAATAATTTGCTAGGAATCTTAAAGATGCTTTAAAATTACTGAAATCTGTTGGCATTGGTCTTTGTTTTTCTGCTTTTGTTGCACTAGAGTAAATGTGTTTTGCTTGGTAATTCTTTCAGGGTGGTGTCCTCAGAATGTCAGTAATTTAACCATTGTTAGTAATTACTGTGTGGAAACTGCAGCAGTGATTTTAAGAACCCTCAAACTTGACAGCAACCATAATCCAGTGCTGGGCATGGGCAGGAGAGTGGGTGGCTCAGGGCAAAGAGGCAGCACAGAATGCAGGAAGCTGCACACAGGGGCCCGGCAGGCCTGCGAGGCCACTGGGCTGCCTGAGTTTGAACTCCAAGAGGAATGAGAAAGGGCCTGCAGTTGTTTAGTATCATAACTTAGTCATGACCACATCCTTATTGATTCCAGTCTCCTCAAGTTCACAGACACTTCTGAGAAATCTTTTTTTTTTTTCAAAGTTGCATGGATGGTAGATTTTTTTAGGACTTTGAATAGCACATTTAAAAATAAAATGTACCTGGGCATAGTATATTTTGGGGATACACTTAAAAAAAAAAGATGGTTACCCAAAGCAGACTTTCAACTGCTAGAATTCACCAAGATTTAGAGGTTCGTTCCCTATTTAGTCAGCTAATTTTCTGCTTCTCTAAACAGAAGTCTAAATGAGAAATACCCAGTATTTTTTATCCAATTTAAGTGATATGCTTAACATAACATCCATATCTATTCATATCTAATTCTCTGCTTCTCTAGACATAAATCTAAACAAGAAAATTTTCAGTATTTTTCTTTATCTAATTTAAACAATATCCAGTATTTTTACCCAATTTAAATAACATTGTTGATTGTTTCAAAAGCTTACCAGAGGCTTTTGGAAAAGAATAAACAATCCAGTTCTCAAAAATAAAAACAAAGAATAAAACCCACTGTACATATCTGCCAGTGATTTGTGCTGGGGCTTTAGATGTTCTACAGAGGACATCATGATGCCTGCCTGAGACAGAGACAATCTGAAATTACTTCATCGCATAACTTAGGGTTGAAAAATGGATTGGGAGGAATTCTGCAAGTACTGAGCTACTAATATAAACAAAGCTACAATAAGAATAATTGGAAAGTGAACAGACAGGGATTTTTTTCCCCCCGGAATTTTAACATTCTGCACCTTCACCTATCTAAACACATTGTTTTACACTGTTTTATTTATAAGATCATCAAGAAACCACTGACAATTCTGATTCATGTTGAGTTCCTATGATATGCCAATCCTTAGTCTGATAATCTTTAGGCAGAATACTCAAGGAATTTGTCTAACTTTCGAGATTGTTGAGAATTCATAGAGCTGTAGAAAAGGAAGATTAGCATATTTTTAAGTAACTTGAGTTTTCAAAACGTGATTTTATTTTCATTCTCTTTTGTGTCTGTCTCCCAGTTACTCTGTGCTCCCTGACACTTGGGTTGGTGGTAGGAGGTTGAGGGATAAAACTAATGATTCACACTAATTTTATTCTTATTCTGGAAATGAGGGAACCGACAAAAGCTGGTCCCTTAAGGCATTCTTTCATTTTACTCATGAAACCTGTACCTGGTTTTTATGACCCATCACACCATGTTTCTTCTCCCTAGGAGATAACAGCCTCCTCTATTCCAAGTCATACATGCTGTGTTCATTCTTACCTCAAAGCTTTAATTCACATTTTTCTGTTTAGAGCATGCTTTTCTTTCCCTATCATATTTCCAAAACCTATCCATCTTTCACACTCACAAGGTGTGGAGAGGCAATAGTTTCTATCCTTAAAGGGATTTAGTTCCTTTGTTATGTTCTGGATCTGCATTGGAGTTGTTTTTCCACTTAGGCTGGGGACTCACATTTGACTGTGAGTCATTCTTCTATTGCATTCCCAACAATGCTGAAAACAGTCAGGGATGAATACCTGTTTCATGATCTCTAGATAATATCATTAAAAGTATTATCACCTGTTGAGATCATAAAACAGAAAGAAAGAGAGAGTGGAGGGAGAGGGAGAGCGATTGATCAAATCAACAGTGCTTTTCAAATATAGAAAATACGTAAACTGTATCACAGTACCCATATGCAAGCGCTGGATTTGTGCACATTGCAACTATGTAAGTCACTTTTCTTTATTTATATCATTCTCTAATCACTTTGATTATCTATAGCTATGTTTCCCAATGTTTCCATAACCAATTACCATAACCCTGGTGATATAAAACAACACTAATTTATTCCCTCACAGTTCTGAAGATCAGAAGTCTGAAATCAAGGTGTCGTCAGCGTTGTGCTCCCGCTGAGCACTCTAGGGAAGAATCCTTCCTTGCCTCTTCCAGTTCATGGTGGCTGCAGCATTTCTTGGCTTCCTTGGCTATAGGCACATCACTCCAATCTCTACCCCATATTGGCATTACCTTTGCCTTTTAAGTCTGTGGCTTCTCTTATTCTTTCTATTATAAGGACACTTGTCATTGGATTTAAGACACACTCAGGTACTCTAGGATGATTTCACTTCAAGATCCTTAATTAGGATCTTTTTTTTTTTTTTCAAATAAGGTAACATTCAGAGGTTCCAGGGATTTGGCTGTGGACATATCTTTTAGGGGAATACTATTCAACCTACTACAGCAGCTGAAGTAAGATGTGGTAAATAAATGTAAAATGAATTAGCTTGTTATTTTCTGGACCTGAAATTTTTAAGTAAATGAACATGTTAATGTATAATGAAAGATTCACAAGAGTTGGTAGAATATTTGTTCTTGTACTTCTGATATTTTGCACTTTCTGGCTTAAAAAATTGATCATAAAAATATAATGATGAGATCCTGGTTTACTCAATAAAACAACATGGATAGCATTCATAAAGCCTGCAGATTTTGTCAAAACCGCAGCCAATATAATCCAACAAAGGTGAAGCTAACCTCAGTATCAGTGGAAATTGTTTATGTTCGAAGAAATGATTTCTAGGTAAAAAATAAATTAGATAACTATAATAAGTAATATTTTAACTTTATGTATGTTTGTGAAACATCTGAAGAGAGAAAAACCAGAGATAATCAATATTATAACCACATTATAAAGTAGCTTTTTATTTTAAAGAAGAAAAATAATACAAATTTCTTCTTAAATATTTTGACATAACTTTATAATTGCTTGATGTTTTATGGAGTCTCGAACCTTAATGCTGGATTCATTAATTTGTAAATACCAGGAAAAGAAAAGCAGAACCACAGATTATGGAAACCTAAATACTTTTGTTTTACCCAGTCAGCTTAGAAGTAACACAGAATTAGAAAACATAAAACTAAACCTTACCTTATTTCCATTTCAGTTTTATCATTTATTGGCAGAAAAAATCAGCTCAATATGGATGATCTGTTTTGAATAGAAAATAAATATTTACTGTGGTAAATGTGAACAGTATTTTGTCCAAATTCATTTTAGCAATTTGGGAGCTAAAGCTTGATCTTACTGTGAAGAATACAGGGATTTTGAAACTATTGCTACTTTAAATTTCACTTTCATGATAATTTTAACATATAAATCTTGTTGGTAAACTAACAATACTTTTTACACCTAGAAAATGTCCCTTGAGGGGAGTGATGCTAAAAGGTGAACTAGAATGGGCTTAGAAACAAGTCTAAGCTCTTTCTAGATTCAGGTAGCAAGAACCAAGTGTCCCACTATGATGTCAAAACGACTCCTGGGAAATCATCATGTTGAGTAACTTGAGGGATAGAGCAGAAAATACCAGTAGATTGCTGTAAAAAAAGATGTGTCAGGAAAACATTTTAATGGAATTTCTTCCTCAATAAATATGTTTTCTGTTGCTGAGTGTTACAGCACTGCCAATGTTTCTACCCCATGATTGATAGAAATTGAGAATAGCTTTAGTGTTCACCATCTGTCATTAAAGAGTCAAATTCTTCAAGTGGACACAGCTTCTTTATAAGATTTTAAATATTATGGCTATTACACATTTCACATTGCCTCTGTGGACAAGATGCAATTTTATAGTGACACATCTGACTTTATTGATTTTTTTTGCTCCTTGTCAGATTACTGTCCATCCTTAATTTTGTTGGTTATTTGAATGTTTCTAGCTATTTCACATATTTTGGGGCTATCTAAAAACTTTCCTGAACAAAGTGGGAAACAGATATGTATAAACATATATTCACGACTGAGTAAAAAGTTACTACTTTAATTTTCAAGACTACTTATAGGGCACATTGCACTTAAAAATTATACAAAAGTAACTTTTCTCTTTTAGGTCATGCAGCCATTTTTTGATTGTTGGCTTTGGGCCAATTAACTTATGCTTATAAATGGTCACAATAGAAAAAAGAGAATTTTAAGGATGATTTTGAGATCACTAATATGCTATTTAAAAGAAGAGCATAAGGCTCTTTGAAGGATACTTATGTATCCCCACGTTAATTGGAACTTAAGCAGACAAGGGAAGGACAGTTTGCATGTAGACTTAGAGATAGAAACTAATTGGATAATGAATAAATGGGGCATTTAATGGAGATGCATGCAAATTTCAAAATAGAATTGAAGAAAAGGAAAGAATTTTATAATTAAGGAATGGGCTGAACATCAAAAACATGGAACTTAGTTATAAAAATATATTAATTATCCTTTTTTAAAAATTTTATTTTATTTTGTTATGATATGTTAGTCACCATACAGTACATCATTAGTTTTTGATGTAGTGTTCTATGATTCATTGTTTTCATATAACACCCAGTGCTCCATGCAA
This sequence comes from Halichoerus grypus, assembly GCF_964656455.1. Lineage (NCBI taxonomy): Eukaryota > Metazoa > Chordata > Mammalia > Carnivora > Phocidae > Halichoerus > Halichoerus grypus. The sequence goes on from NC_135713.1 coordinate 89,108,569, forward strand.
TACGTGCCCTCTTTAATACCCATCACCGGGCTAACCCATCCCTCTCCCCCCCTCCCCTCTAAAACTCTCAGTTTGTTTCTTGGAGTCCATAGTCTCTCATGGTTTGTCTCCCCCTCCGATTCCCCCCCTTCATTCTTCCCTTCTTTCTCCTAATGTCCTCCATGCTATTCCTTATGTACCACAAATAAGTGAAACCATGTGATAATTGACTTTCTCTGCTTGACTTATTTCACTTAGCATAATCTCCTCCAGTCCCATCCATGTTGGTGTAAAAGTTGGGTATTCATCCTTTTTGATGGCTGAGTAATATTCCATTGTATATATGCACCACATCTTCCTTACCCATATCTTCTTTTTCTGAGGAACCTCCACACTGTTTTCCAAAGTGGCTGTACCAACTTGCATTCCTGCCAACAGTGTAAGAGGGTTCCCCTTTCTCCACAACCTCTCCAACATTTGTTGTTTCTTGCCTTGTCAATTTTTGCCATTCTAACTGGTGTAAGGTGGTATCTCGATGTGGTTTTGATTTGAATTTCCCTGATGGCTAATGATGATGAACATTTTTTCATGTGTCAGCCATTCATATGTCTTCTTTGGAGAAGTATCTGTTCATGTCTTCTGCCCATTTTTTGACTCGATTATTTGTTTTTTGGGTGCTGAGTTTGAGAAGTTCTTTATAGATATTGGATAGCAACCCTGTAGTGTCATTTGCAAATATCTTCTCCCATTCTGTGGGTTGCCTCTTTGTTTTGTTAACTGTTTCCTTTGCTGTGCAGAAGCTTTTTATTTTGAGGAAGTCCCAAAAGTTCATTTTCCCTTTTGTTTCACTTGCCTTTGGAGATGTATCTTGAAAGAAGTTGCTGTGGCCGATGTTGAAGAGGTTACTGCCTATGTTCTCCTCTAGGATTTTGATGGATTCCTGTCTCACATTGAGGTCTTTCATCCATTTTGAGTTTATCTTTGTGTATGGTGTTAGAGAATGGTCGAGTTTCATTCTTCTGCATGTGGCTGTCCAATTTTCCCAGCACCATTTATTGAAGACACTGTCTTTTCCATTGCATATTTTTTTCCTGCTTTGTTGAAGATTATTTGACCATAGAGTTGAGGGTCCATAGCTGGGCTCTCTATTCTGTTCCATTGGTCTATATGTCTGTTTTTGTGCCAGTGCCATGCTCTTTTGGTGATCACAGCTTTGTAATATAGCTTGAAATCAGACAACGTGATGCCCCCAGCTTTGTTTTTCTTTTTCAACATCTCCTTGGCAATTTGGGGTCTTTTCTGATTCCATATAAATTTTAGGATTGTTTGTTCCAGCACTTTGAAAAATGTCATTGGAATTTTGATCAGGATGGTGTTGAAGGTATAGATTGCTCTGGGCAGGATAGACATTTTAACAATGTTTATTCTTCCGATCCATGAGCGTGGAATGTTTTTCCATCTTTGTGTCTTTTTCAGTTTCTTTCATGAGTGTTCTGTAGTTCCTAGAGTATAGATCCTTTACCTCTTTGATTAGGTTTATTCTGAGGTATCGTATGGTTTTTGGTGTTATTGTAAATGGAATCGATTCTCTAATTCTCTTTCTACAGTTGCATTGTTAGTGTATAAGAAAGCAACTGATTTTTGTGCATTGATGTTGTATCCAGCCACATTACTGAATTGCTGTATGAGTTCTAGTAATTGGGGGTGGAGTCTTTTGGATTTTCCACATAAAGTATCATGTCATCTGCAAAGAGAGAGAGTTTGACTTCTTCCTTGCCAATTTGAATACCTTTTAGTTCTTTTTGTTGTCTGATTGCTGTTGCTAGGACTTCTAGTACTATGTTGAACAATAGCGGCAAAAGTGGGCATCCTTGTTGTGTTCCTGATCTTAAGGGAAAGGCTCTCAGCTTTTCCCTATTGAGGATGATATTTGCTATGGGTTTTTCATAGATGGATTTTATGAACTTGAGGAATAGTCCCTCAATCCTTATACTCTGAAGAGTTTTAATCAGGAAAGGATGCTGTATTTTGTCAAATGCTTTTTCTGCATCAATTGAGAAGACCATATGGTTCTTATCTCTCTTCTTATTAATGTGTTCTGTCACATTGATTGATCTGTGAATGTTGAACCACCCTTGCATCCTGGGGATAAATCCCACTTGGTCGTGGTGGATGATTCTTTTAATGTATTGTTGGATCCTACTAGCTAGGATTTTGTTGAGAATTTTGGAATCCGTATTCATCAAGGATATTGGTCTGAAATTCTCCTTTTTGATGGAGTCTTTGCCTGGTTTGGGGATTAAGGTAATGCTGGCCTCATAGAATGAATCTGGAAACTTTCCTTCTGTTTCTATTTTTTGAAACAGCTTCAGGAGAACAGCTATTATTTCTTCTTTGAATGTTTGTTAGAATTCCCCAGGGAATCCTTCAGGCCCTGGACTCTTGTTTTTTGGGAGGTTTTTGATCACTGCTTCAATCTCGTTACTGGTTATTGGCCTATTCAGGTTGTCAATTTCTTCCTCTTTCAGTCTTGGGAGTTTATAGGTTCCCCCCCAGGAAGGCATCCATTTCTTCCAGGTTACCTAATTTATTGGCATATAGTTTTTGATAATAATTTCTAATAATTGTTTCTATTTCCTTGGTGTTAGTGGTGATCTCTCCCCTTTCATTCATAATTTTATTAATTTGGGTCCTTTCTCTTTTCTTTTGGATAAGTCTGGCCAGTGGTTTATCAATGGTTTATCAATCTTATTAATTCTTTCAGAGAACCAGCTTCTAGTTTCATTGATCTGATCTACTGTGTTTCTGGTTTCTAATTCATTGATCTCTGCTCTAATCTTAATTATTTCTCTTCTAACGCATGGCTTAGGCATCGTTTGTTCCTTTTTCTCTAGTTCTTTAAGGCATAGAGTTACTTGGTGAATTCGGGATTTTTCTATTTTTTTGAGTGAGGCTTGGATGGCTATGCATTTCCCCCTTAGGACCACTTGTGCAGTATCCCATAGGTTTTGGACTGATGTGTTTTAGTTCTCATTGGTTTCCATGAATTGTTTAAGTTCTTCTTTGATTTCCTGGTTGACCCAAACATTCTTGAGCAGAGTGGTCTTTAGCTTCCAAGTGTTTGAATTTCTGCCAAATTTTTTCTTGTGATTGAGTTCCAGTTTTAAAGCATTATGGTCTGAGAATATGCAGGGAATAATGTCAATCTTTTGGAATCGGTTGAGACCTGATTTGTGACCCAGTGTGTGGTCTATTCTGGAGAAAGTTCCATGTGCGCTCGAGAGGAATGAGTATTCTGTTGTTTTAGGGTAGAATGTTCTGTATATATCTATGAGGTCCATCTGGTCCAGGGTATCATTCAAAGCTCTTGTTTCTTTGTTGATTTTCTGCTTAGATGATCTGTCTATTGCTGAGAATGAAGTATTGAGGTCTCCTACAATTAACATATTGTTATCAATATGACTCTTTATTTTGGTTAAAAGTTGGCTTATGTAGTTGGCTGCTCCCATGTTGGGGGCATAGATATTTAAAATTGTTAGATCTTCTTGTTGGATAGACCATTTAAGAATGATATAGTGACCAAATTGGAGGCGGAGACGAACCATGAGAGACGATGGACTCTGAAAAACAAACTGAGGGTTCTAGAGGGGAGGGGGGTAGGAGGATGGGTTAGTCTGGTGATGGGTATTAAAGAGGGCACGTTCTGCATGGAGCACGGGGTGTTATGCACAAACAATGAATCATGGAACACTACATCTAAAACGAATGATGTAATGTATGGTGATTAACATAACAATAAAAAATTTAAAAAAAAAGAATATACGTTAAAAAAAAAAAAGAATGACATAGTGACCTTCTGTGTGTCTAAAACTACAGTCTTTAGCTTATAATCTAATTTGTCTGATATAAGAATTGCTAACCCAGCTTTCTTTTGAGGTCCGTTGGCATGGAAGATGGATCTCCATCCCTTCACTTTCAGTCTGGATGTATCTTTAGGTTCAAAATTAGTCTCTTGTAGACAGCATATGGATGGGTCCTGTCTTTTTATCCAGTCTGCAACCCTGTGCTGTTTTATGGGAGCACTTAGGCCATTCATGTTGAGAGTGATTATTGAAAGATATGAATTTATTGTCATCATGTTGCCTGTGAAGTCCTTGTTTCTGTAAGTTGTCTCTGTAAATTTCTGTTCTATATCACTCTTGGAGTCTTCTCCTTTTATAGAACCCCCCTTAATATTTTTTGCACGGCAGCTTAGTGGTCACATATTCTTTCAGTTTCTGCCAGTCTTAGAAGCTCTGTATCTCTCCATCCATTCTAAATGACAGCCTTGCCAGATAAAGTATTCTTGGCTGCATGTTCTCCTCATTTAGTACCCTGAATATGTCTTGGCAGGCCTTTCTGGCTTGCCAGGTCTCTGTGGATAGGTCTGACATTATTCTGATGTCCCTCTGTATGTAAGGAATCTCTTCCCCCTAACTGCCCTTACGATGGTTTCCTTGGTTCTAAGATTTGCAAGTTTTACTATTACATGCCGGGGTGTTGGCCTGTTTTCCTTGATCTTGGGAGGGGTCCTCTCTGCCTCTAGGACATGAATGTTTGTTTCATTCCCCAGATTAAGGAAGTTCTCAGCTACGATTTGCTCAAATATATCTTCTAGTCCTTTCTCTCTCTCCACCCCCTCAGGGATCCCGATAATTCTGACATTTGGCACGTCATAGTGTCACTTATTTCTCTGATTTTATTTTCATGGATTTTGAGTTGTTTTCCCCTGGTCTCTTTTCCCTTCTTTTCTATCAGTTGGTCTTCTACATCACTAATTCGTTCTTCTGCCTCGTTTACCCTAGCTGTTAGATTATCTATATTAGATTGAATCTCACTGATAGCATTTTTAAGTTCTGCTAGTTCAGCTTTCATTTCTGCCCTTAGAGACTCTGTGTTGCCATTAATCAATTTCTCCATTCTAGCTATTGTCTTCACAATTGCTACCCTGAATTCCATTTCCAACATCTTGGTTATATCTGTATCCATTTGTAAATCTGTGGCAGAAGTCACAGTCTCTGAGTCTTTCCTATTTTGGTGGTTCCTCCTTCTAGTCCTTCTGTTGAGGGGTGGTTGAGGGAATGTACATAGTCCAAATTATTGACCACAATCCAAGCAAGATGCACCCGTTTTATAGGGACCTTAGTGTTGCAGGCCTCTTGTTCTCCCAGCCTGTCTTCTGAGGGAGGGGCCTGCCATGCTGTTACTCAGGCAACCCTGTTTGGGCAGAGTTTCATTGCCCCCTGTGTGGGGGGGGATGGGCTCAGTGAAAACCAGTTTTTTGGAGCTTTTGTTCTCTGGCAGCTCTCCCTGGCAGGTTTCCACGTCTCTTCTGAGAGTCGGAGCAGAAGAGATCATTTCCAACCCTCTGCCTCAGAGCAGAGAGATCGCAGTCTGTTCTCCAGTGAGCTCTCCAGGCCACCCTGTCTCCGTTTCTGTCTGTGCTGCTATAAACTGCAGTGTCCTGGGTTGTGCGCCCCTCAGCAGCACTCCCAGTCCTCTCCTCCAGGTCGGGGCTTATCTCTGCCCTTTGTACTTCTAAAACCAACAGCCGCCCCCAGATCACATGTGCAGCCCCGCGGCTCCAGCTTTCATTCTAGGGGGCTGCCCTAAAGTCCTTTCCCTATTGCTACCAGTCTGCGAGTCTGTGCCCAGTCCCCAGCATGGGAGGCTTTCGCTCACTGGCAGAGCAGGATCCCCAACGGCTCCTTCCCTCTTCCGTTTATCTTCTGATATCTGCCCACAGAATCACGGCTCCCTGCTTCATACCTCGAAACCAACCACCTGCAATATTCTGATTGTAGAGTTCCAGATATATCTTCTTACATTTCAGGCTGATTTCATGGGTGTTCAGAGTGGTCTGGTAGATATCCAGCTCAATTCACAGGACCGGTTGGAATAGGATCCTCTACTCCTCCACCATCTTTTTTCTAATCTATATTAATTATCCTGATGGCAAAAATTCCAATTGTATTTTTATTACATTTTGATGAAAATAAAGGAAATGTTTTCTGTACCAAATATAATTAGGATAGACAAAAAAAAAAGTATTCAAAATATTTTAAAATTGGTTGTGTTCTCTATTGTTAGTTTCAATAGATATATAGAGGGATATATGGAAAGTGAATGTGACTATCAAGGTTATATAAATGTGTAGTTTTGCTTGGACAATTAGTAACTTTCTAATGAAATCTTTTAAATCAATTTTGTAATTTTGTAATAACAATTATTAGGTTTATTCACTGTGTCCAATAAAAGCCATAAATATTATTTACTAAGATAAATTTGTGTTTGTTGTTTTGCTTTCATTAGCTATTTTAGAATTAAAGTAATAAAAGTACAGAGCAACAAAGATGGAAATCTCTGTTGAACAGACAGGTAAAGCAAACCTGTTTTCTAATGATGGAATCCAGTATTTGTAAGAGTTGTTGATCATGTGTGAGGAATGGCAAAAGCATGTAACAATCCAATTTAAAAAAAAAAAAAATGTATCTACAGATGTGTACTTTCCTTGCATGAAATGTTGCCTCTTTTCTGAGATCAGTAATATGAGATATGCAAGTAGTTTCTCTTAAGTTATGTAAAATGAGTATTTTTTTTAGAGAAATGTTGACACTTTTTTCTAAGTAAAGAATAATGTCTTCTCAAAAGTCTAGAAATGGGATGAGCCCTTGACTGAAAGTTTTTAATGGCAACTTGTGAGAGTACAAGGCTTCCATTATGTGATAGATTTTTAAGTCACTCACCTAGGTGACCTTTCAATTAAATTATTGGAGTGCATTCTAATTTAGCATTTCCCTGAAGATCACTTTGAATATTCATCCAATTCAGAGGTTCCCATGCATCTCATTAAGCATTATGACCCACCAGGAACATGTACTTTTGGCACACCAAAATCAGCACTGAGATTCAAATTCCTTTGGAGAGCAATTTGTGGAATTAATTTACCTATATGATTTAGGCTTGTTATGGGGTTCATTCAACATCTGTTGGATCATCTTTGCTAGAGACTTTTTATCTGAAGAAATAAAAAAATATTCCTAGTGGTAGTATTTACTTAATTCCCTAGATTTTAATTTAGGCAAACATGAGGTATAATGCTCATAAAACATCCCATCTTTGAGATTTGTTCAGCTTAATGTTCTGCAGAATATTAATATATTAAAAGCTGAGTACTTCTCAGTTTTTTTCTCTCACAAGTTAACCATTTGAAGGTAAAATTCAGTAGTTTGAAGATAAATCTAGTTAGTTTTTTCTGTAGCATTCAACATGAACAACGGTCCATTACTTCTTGACATTTTCTGCCTCGACCTCCATGGTACTGTATTCTTGCTTGGCTTGAAAGATGTCAGTTCCTATTTAGTGTTCTGTTTTCTTTGCCTCATGAATATGGTCTTTACTATCTCCTTGACCCACTTTTCTATAATCTTCCCCAGGCTTCCTGTGTAGACAGTACTCCCAAATCTGGGTAGCTAAACCTCAGTGACTCAGTTCTCTCAGTGAAATGGTGAAATTATGTAATCATTATTAGAGATATTATATGTAAAAGACCAAGGGGAATAACCAACTCATAGTACATGTAAGGCTTCTCTTTGCCGTCTTTTCTATAGCCTGGTCTCTCTCCTGAATTTCAGATTTCTATTTTCAGATATCAGCTAGCCACATCTAATGGCCTATTTGCAAAGATAAATATTCTTTACTTTTTTTCCCCCTCTGCCTTCATGTATTGCCTCTCTCAATGACATTACCAATATTTCTGTCAGGCGTAAAACACCCAACCTACCTTTAATTCCACTGTCTTCTTCAACATTACCTTTATGCTCATTTGTTTCTTACTCTGCAATACTATTAAGTCCATCCCCTACTATGGACTCCTGACTGACATCCTATAGTACTGAAAATCTGTGTTTGCACAAACTTTGCTTAGCTCTTTATAGTTTGCAAAATGTTATGCTTTCTTGCTGAATCAGACCAGATGAACCTGTTTATGCCTCAGGAACAAGCCACATACAGATCCAGTGACTTAACATACATGTCCAGTGTGGGTCAGTAGGGGATCTCTGCACATTGTAGACACTCAGGGACCCAGGCTAACAAAGGCTACATCTCAGCAGTTGTTTCTACATTACCAAAGCAGTGTGAAGCAAACATGGTTAATCACTCATTAGTTATTAAAACATTTGTCAGAAATGATGCACATTATTCTCACATTATTGGGCAAAGAAATTCATATGGCCACTATGAACTTCAAAAGGGATGGAGACTTACAGTCTTATCACGTATCTCTGAGGAGAACTGGTACATTTGTGAAGTCTTAATGACTAAAATCTGACAGTTATGAGGACTTTCACACTAGTTTCCTTGACAGTATTGACATTCCTCTTCCTCAAACACTTTATGACAAAATTTTCCCTCATAGCGCTGCTATTTCAAAAAATCATCACTACATCAAAAACTAATGATGTAATGTATGGTGATTAACATAACATAATAATAATAAAAAGAACAAAAAAAAATTACATATCAGTCCTTTTCCATATTTCCCTTGGAAGCACAGAGCTCAACTGTATGCTTAATCATATATACTATATATTTTATATATTTGCGTTTCCTATTCTGTATGATTTTTAAATTCTATATTTGTACTGTAAGATCTTTATTTTATACCTTTCTCAACAAAATAAACTGCAAATGAATGTAATATACAAAAAAAATCATTGTACTTTCCTCAGTGTCTTGCATTGTGTATATACTACATTTTTGCTTAATTGTAGCATAGACTGTGCCCTTTCATTTTGCATTTAATAGAATTCCATGTAGATTTTAGCATGTAACTAAGTGTTTTCCCAATTTTTAATTTAGTTGGTTATATCCTATTCTACTCCATAGTTATGTTATGTTGAAGGTTGCATAACTATACCTCAACTTGTGGGTATTTAGATTATTTCAGGCATCTCATTTTTAATCTATACAACATTTTTAGAAAGGTTGACTTAGTAGAGTTGAGCTATTTCAAAATATTGGATTATCAAATCAGCATTGTCAAGTCAGAGATTTGTCAAATCAGAGATCTTACCCAATATCAAAGTACTAATTATTTCAAGGATACAAGCAATCAAGAGGCATAGGCAAAGCAAGGAGAGTTTTAGGACATTGACAATAGCTCCCCAGATTCTTCTTTCCTCTATTGGACACATGCTTTCTGACTCAGATAAACAGATGAGGTTTCTAAGAATGGTACATGTGTCACAACATCTGTGAGGGTGGGGATGGAGAGCTGTTTAGGTAATTAGCTATCTTCATGTAGTTGTATAGTTTGCATGATATTTGCCACAAAGCTATGCTTTATAATTCTATGGATTATAGATTTGTTTACTATAAACAACCCTAAACTAGAGGCATCCTGCTAAAAGCATTCACAAATGAGGTTTCTCATCCTAGTAAATATTATTATGTTTACAAAGAACTGAAACATCTTTCTTTTTTTTTTCCCTTGGATCATACACCTGATTAAAAAGAAGAGAAATGGATTATAAGCCAGTTGCTTAACTGTTTTATCCACAAGGTTCAAGTGGTATATATTTGGGAATTAGTGTTTACATCCCAGATTATTTCTTTGAGATTTAAGATACAAGAAGTTAATTTTTTCATTACCCAAACAAATAATATACTATTAAAATGTTATAAGACATCCAACTTTCCCCCAGTCTGCATCTGAATGCCTTATGCTTGATAAATAATTTTCTTGGGCTTTCCTGTGAGGGTGAATTTTAGTGAAAATCATATGAACTGGAAGATGTATCACCCTGTCTTTCTCCATATAAGATAGTTTTTCCAGTTTCCTTCCCACTTGCCAATACTTTCCAAGGAAGTTGTTTTCTTACTAACAATGTCTACATAGTTAGTAATTCCTATCTGCTACTAACATTGGCCTAATTTAGACTTAAGAATTTTATTTTTGTCTCTTTTAAAATGAATTTCATTAGAATAATTATATGATTAATCGCTTCAGTTTTGTTAAAATGAGTATAATATGTTACAAAACTGGGTAATAAATTTAACAATTTGGATGTGTCATATAAAAATATACTCCTTTTAAACTTGAAACCTCGTCAATTAAAATACATAATAATTTAAGATGATATGGCCATTCTTTATAAATGTTGTGATTCCTGTTTGGAGTCTTGTGTTGTTGTTGTTGTTTTTGTTTTAGAACTAAGGAAAAAGCTTGCTATATTTACTTCAGTTACTCATAAATGTTAATTAATTTTTATGTCCAGTTTGGTTTATTGAAAACAAATATGCCTCATTGCTTATGTGTTCTGAAGATCTTTACATATGGTCATGATTAATCCCCGAGAAAATTTGAACTCATTAGATAGATTGATTAATTAATACTCTGCCTTCATTCAGAATGATTTTACAGAGGCAGCTTTAAATTCAGGTATGAATCATACAACATTTATAATTCATATTCTTAATAAACTCACTCAAGAATATGAATCACTGAATGTCATTTTGAATGCAATCATCTGGGTTTTTCCTAATCTTTCAGGCTTCTGGGGAAAGTGTACCCATATACTGTTAGAAATCCCCAAATCTGTAGATTTGTAAAGGACTTGTTTTCCTCAGTCCTTAGGCACTTTGCGTTAGTTGCTCTCGGCTTGGCCATTGGCCCTTGTTAACTTTACAGTGGGCCACAGGGTACACTACCAGGGCTTCTGCTTTTCCCCCAAATGCCACGGCTAATGGAGCTCTTGAGTGAGCTGAGGTGTGATAGGAGGAAGCCGACATTGCCTTTTACTGCCCACTGCTAAAGTCTCTTCAGTCCCACCAACACAAAAGCTTCCTGTTACAAATATTTTACTGGAGATTTGTGGCTTCCTGGAAGAAATAAAAATGACACAACAAATAAATAAATTTGGTGCTTGATATGACTGTTTCTTGAATCAAGGAGAAAAGAAACAGAAGATTGAGCCTTTCACCTTATTTTCTCTTCATTGATGCCTTCCATTCCAAACTCTGGTCCTCTATCTCAGTCACTGTGCTTTTCTTTCTTGCTCTGAAATCTGCCCCCTTGTTCAATTCTCCCATTGCTGATCTCATGCTTGCCAGTAATAGCAGAGGTCTAATGTAGGAAAAGAGATCAAGTTCATCAGAAAGCGTTGCCAGGCAAAAATCCACCAACATAGGAGATCTCACTTTGGGCTGGATCACATTTGGAGGCCATTGTCTTCCCTTCATTGATGTTTGAACTTTCAATATACGCAGTGTAAGGATTTCCCATCCTCCTTCTAAAAGTGATTAGAAGGGGGAGGATGATTGTTTTTCTGGTGGCATGTGGTTGGAAAAGGAAAACAGGACAGAGGAAAAAAGGTAAAGCAGTCAAAGTAACATGAAATTAAGGTGAGGTCTGTGTGTAAAGGGTTTGCACACTCGTAGCATAGGCTTGTATGGTAGAAGTAAGCCATGAATTTGGCTCTAAATGTCTTCCTTAAGAGCTGTGCCTGTTTTCAGAATAAAAGATCTTAACCATTGAGCCATCTCATCTTTACCTACCAGAAGAAAGACTCCTTCAAAAGCAAAATCAATTCAAGTTGCAGTTTGCTCTTTACAGAGGTCTGAGTCTCCCTATGAGTCAGGGCACTGTTGGGAATTAATTATTCTGGAAATTTTATAGCCAGGTAATCTCATTCCATCTTAGATATCTTAATATCTTCAGTGACTACAAAAACTGGAAGCCTTTCTGGCTAGTGATCTTAACTAATTCATGTTCTCATACAGCTCAGCTTGCTTTGGTCAGGTCCAAATTTCTGCTGCGCACCGTTTTCTTGAAATTGAAGAGCCCCAGTCATAGCACAAAAATTCCATGACATGCTCAGCTCTTCCCAGACATTTCCTGTGCCTTAACACAGTGTTTTCAAAAGTTTCTGATGCTTACTGCTGGTTGTCATCGGATGATTTTAGGTGGTGGGCGAACAAGACATTAATAACCTTGAATGATACACTGTTATAGAGAAGGTTACTTTCTTGTTAATTCTCCTTCACACATTATGATCATGTCAGGAATGGCTCAGTATGTTGTTAACCTAAAGATTACACTTCTCTAACATTTTATAAAATATATCCAAAAGGTATATATGCATTTCGCATGTGACTCCATCACAGTGCTACTTTTTTTTTTTTTTCAGGTCCATAACTCATTTAGTTTCTTAAACTACTTCTGTTCTTTGAATTCAGACTTCCTTTCCCTGTGTCCCTCCACTCTTCTCTTTCAGCTCCTTAAAGCCTGATCTCCCTCCCTTTACCAGCCAAAGCCATAGGGTCTATCATTAAAACCACTCTCTTGCACACATTTTATTTGTCTTTGCCTTGTCTTTCCAAGCTGCATGCAAGTGAAAAACTTTTCACCTTGGATTAATGGTATCATCATCCCTCTTTACTAAGCACAGCAGAAGAAATGCCTACCATGCAGAGACTGGTGCCAGTAGTTTCCTAGTCTCCAACACCAACTGAACATCAACACTACCTACAAATCCCCTGATTGCCTACTCACATATCACCTATGCCCCACCAGATGCTATTTTAAATGCTTCTGCTGCCTTTCCTATCATACCACCTCCCACCATCCTTTCTATTATTGAGACAGAGATATACTTTGTAGAGGAAATAGAAACCTTCCCCCAATAACTCCATCAAATAGCTAATCCTGCATATCCATTTTATGTGCATCTGATAAGTCAGTCTTTGCTTAAAACAACTAAATGACTTTCCGTTACCATCAGGATAAAGTCTAAATCCCTAATCTGGCTTGTGAGACTTGTCATAATCAGGCTCTGCTAATTCCTCTGACTTCATCTCCTACCAGTACCCCTCTTGCACTTCACATTGCAATTATATTGCATTTGTTTCAGGTCTACAAATTAGCCATTGATTTTTTTTTTATTTGAGTATAGTTGACATACAATTACTTAGTTTCAGGTGTACAACATAGTGATTCCACAAGTTTATACATTATGCTAGGCTTATCGCAAGTGTAGCTACCATCCGTTACCATGCAATACTATTACAATACTATTGACTGTATTCCCTGTGCTGTACCTTTTATTCCCATGACTTATTCATTCCATAACTGGAAGGCTGTATAAGGGACCTTCCTTATCAGCCAGCTTCTATTCATCTTATAGACCTCAGCTTTAGTTGTTAATTATTCCAGGATGTTGTACCTGAGTCCCCACCACTGTGTTAGGTATTCCCCCAACATTCTCCCGTAACTCTATGTATTTGGCATGCATTAGCACTTATTTCATTATATTGAAGCTTTCTATTTACTTGTCTGTAATCTTCATTGGCATATAAGATTTTTTACGCCATTGGCTGTATTTTGATATTATTTGTAATATCCAGTGCCTGGCACATAGCAGCTGTTTAATAAGTTTCTGAAGACTCAGTAGTGTTTCAAGTTTGAATTTTCCGTAAGAATAAAATAGACTTGTTGCTCCTAAGAAACAATCATTCTTGGTCTCAAGTTCAGAGAGATTTGTCCTTGGTCCTGGATAACATAAGTCTGTATAATAAATAAAGCAAGGCAGTTTTTCTAAAATCTTTTTATGTAGGTCAGTGGTATAACAGCAAAATATAATCCTATAAAAGCACTTCTGTATTTGTCAAAATGATCCTAAGTACATGGATAAATGCTATTCTGACATAATACAGGGATAAGTCCAGCTTTTGATCAGTATTTAGTAAGTTTAATGTCCTATCCTCCAACAAATACTTGGAAACCTTAGCCATTTAAATGCAGATTCATATTCTATCCACAAAGTTATACTGAATACGTCATTGCCAGGCACTTGGGATATATAAGTGAACAAAACAAAGTTCTGTGTTCTTATGGAACTTACATTCTAGTAGGGGTGTCTGACAATAAACAAAACCAATAGATAATGAATAGATTGAGATAGATAAGTAAGTAAATAAATAAGTAAATAAGTAAGTAATATTAGAAGGTTGTAAACGCTATTGAGGAAACAAGATCTCAGGAAGAGACAAATAGGGGTACTTGGAGTTGAAGGGTATGGTTTGCAGTTTTGAATAGGGAAAAGGTAACATTCTGGGTGAAGGTTTCATGAGATAATTTTAAGCAAAGTTTTGATGAGATGAAAAAGTTAGCAGATTAATTTCTTTTTCTTAAGATTTTATTTATTTGAAAGACAGAAAGAGAGAGAGAAAGCGTGTCCATGAGCAGGGGGAGGGGCAGAGGGAGAAGCAGGCTCCCCTACTGAGCAGGGAGCCAGATGCGGGGCTTGATCCCAGGACCCTGGGATCATGACCTGAGCCCAAGGCAGATGCTTAACTGACTAAGCCACCCAGGCGCCCTGAAGTACTTCATTTTTTTTATTAAGGATTTTTATTTATTTGTTTGAGAGAGAGGGAGAACACAGAAGGAGAGTGAGAGGGAGAAGCAGACTCCCCGCTGATCCTGGGATCATGACCTGAGCCGAAGGCAGATGCTTAACGACTGAGCCACCCAGGCGCCCCTAGCAGAAGAACTTCTTAAGTAGAGGGAATAGCTGGTGCAAGGCTCCTGAAGTGGAAGCCTGGCTGGCATGTTCAGCACAAGAACAGGGGCCTTGTAGACCTAAATTAATTTGTTTTGCAATGTAGTATCCATAAATCATTTGTTGTGAGTGTTTATCCATGTTCTCTGTATTTATGACCACTCAGTATTTTGAGGTAGAGACAACAGCATTTTCCAGTGAGTTAGATGCAAGGTAAAAGCGTATATACCCTTATGCTCCAAGGGGCAGCATAGGCAAAAGTAGGAATGACATTCGTTAGGAAAATTGAGAGGCCTGATGAGCACAAGCATGTGAACCAAAGACTGCACTTTTCTGCCCAGAAGTGGATTAAGATGGCTCCTGTGGAAAGAGCTGGATTCTCCTGGAGATTTCATGTTCCCTTCTGTCACATAGATCAAAGACAATTTGGAGTCCTTAAGTTCTGTGAACTAGAGCATGGTCAAAATGATCTTATCAAGAAAAATCTTAAAGCAAGGGTAATAAAATTCCTCCTACATTATAGGAGTGAGCCTCAGTCCACATCCAGAAGATATTTAATCTTGAGCAATATGGTTATCCTTGAATGCCCAAATTAGAGACAGTTTTGCTGCTTGCCAATTTTCCATTAGAATTCAACATATCTTACCTATCCAAGTACTGTAGTGTATTTGTACAATGATATAAGGACATTGTTTAGCTACTTCTTGGAAAATTACCATGTCTATACATTTACAACTGATTTTTTAGTACTAAATAAACAATCATAAATCTCTCTACTCCATTGTTTATGACCTACTTCAATTAGACTTACAAATATTTTAAAAGGCTTTTTGCAAGAAAAATCACACTAAAACCTCTACTGTATTGACCAAGTGGAGCCACACATTCTGTCACTTCTAGTAAATTATTAGTTACTCTGAAAATCTTTTATACTCGGCACACTGATCTTAAAGAATGACCTAATATAGTTGCATTTCAGACCTACCAGATTTAAATAACATGTTGGTAATCACCCCTAATTAATTATTTAAGCTATTCATTTATTGACTAAAGTCTTCTCTACTGCATATAATTTCTCTATACTATAATATTTCATCTAAGAGAAAATGTGTTAGAAATAAGAAAGGGTAACAGGCAAAAATAGCTCCAGGCATTTTGTGTTGAAGTTGTGAACCTCAGCTTTTTTGTCCATCCAGATGGTGACATCCTGATCATTTTAATCAGCATATTTTATTTGGGTCATAAAAACATTATAAATATTAAATCACAGTGCAGTCAAACCTGGAGTATTGCCACTTCTTTTAATGACTATATGACCATATTCTAGGTAGTATTATGTACAGTGTCAGAGTCCAAAGACAGTGATATTAAAGTGTAATATTTAATCTTTTTATTATTTTGATCAGGCCAAGGAGGACTGAAATGTCTAATAACTTTTGGGAAGGAAGCCTTGCCATTTTATGAACTATAGTCAATCTTTCACAAAACTCACCACAAAATTGTCAGCAGGAATGATTTCTTTTATAGGGAATGCAGTGATTACCATAGTTCCATCTAAAAATTGCCCATCTATATTCATGTGATTAATGTAACATGGAATTTACAAATTTAAATGCATAATGCTGGAAAAGTAGAAATAAAGATTTTTATAGTAATGCAAATCTATGCTGCATACATTTAATACTTTATCTCATGGGTTAGAAAGTGAATTGTGTTTAATAGCTCAACATTTTTAATTGGGCTTGCGTTGACAATAAATTGTTATACACATTTTAAGTGGATTTCCTAACTTCTCAAATATTTAACTGCCTATTCCATTTTCATGTCTACTACAAGCATACAGACAAGTACTTTATGTAAAGTGTGCTGTTATCATTTCTAAGTGGCTTTTGTTTTTTTTCCACCCACACATTGTTATCCCTATGGGCAAATCTTGGTAGAGGTTTTTTTTGTCCTAACGGTAAAGCAATTTCAAATGGGTTCTCCCATCAGAATGATCTTACAAGGATCAGTTTTAGATATTCTGTCCAATAAAAGGACTTGTAATGTTAGTAAAATGACAGTACAACATTGAGAGTAGCACCAGGGGAGAGACAGATCATAGAAAAACAGAAAAATAACTAAAAGACTTCCGGTAAATTAGGAAACATTATTTTCTCAACACAAGCTTTTTCTGTCTTTCTTCATTTTCATATCACCCTTTTGTGTTCTCTGTTTTCCTTTTCCTCTTGTAGGTTCTAAAGGAATTGAGATTGCTGAAACTCTAGTTACTCCTATAGGCCAAATAAACCTTCTTGTGGAAGCAAATAGTATTGGCAGTTTCTCCAACTTAGGTTTTTCTTTAGTTATGTGAAAGTGACTCCCTAGATAAGCAAAAAAGTCAACCAGAATATCCTTCTGGTATACTATAATGTCACTTAAGGGAGAACATTTCCCTAACATACATTGCCAGTATATTAAATCCATGAAGTTGTGAACATTTTTCAGACATCCAGCAAGTGTGCTAGGAGGTATGTAAAAACAGAGTGGGTTATAAAAGAAATCCTATGTTTCTGGGACCTTAAAATCTATTCAGAATGATAAAGCACATACATGTCAAACAGTTTATTAATAATGCAAAGCAATGTTAAGTACCACAATCATTTTACTTTCCTGCTAATTTTTTTTCCTACGTCTCTGGCTGCTACTTTCTCTGGAACATTGCATTCCTCATCCAGCCATTAAATGCTAGTATTTCTGAGTCTTGGTCCTGGATTTTCTGTATTATCTCTGGTTACAACAGGCAATTATATCCATGCCATTAATTTCTACCTATACCCATGGATACAAATGTTTATATATCCAGGCCACACTCTCTTCTGCCTTCTTGATACCTCTTCTTTCTTTCTTTTTTTTTTTTTTAAGATTTTATTTATTTATTTGAGAGAGAGAGAGAGAGAGAGAGAGAGAAAAAAAAAAATGGAGGGAAGGGGCAGAGGGAGAAGGAGAAGTAGACTCCCCGCCAAGCAGGGAGCCCATGTGGGGCTTGATCCCAGGACCCTAGGATCATGACCTGATCTGAAGGCAGACATTTAACAGACGGAGCCACCCAGGTGCCCCTTGATTCCTCTTCTTCAATAACAGATCCAAAAGCTGACTCATGATCTTATCTTCCCATCTAGACCCTCCTCTAGGATTTCTGCTTTAGGGAATACCATCAGCATTCATCGACATGTGAAATCTAGAAACACAGTAGTCATCCTTGACCCTTCTCTCTCAAATCCATCTGCTTCTTTCCATGTCTACCAGCCCACCACTGTAATCTAGGCTTCCTGTCATACTTCACTAGAAGGATGTCTCTTAATTTGTCTGTGTTCATCTGTGCTGATTCTTTCCAAAGTACTGTCCATACAGCACACAAATTTGTCTTTAAAATTGAAATTCTGGTCCTACTATCCTTTTGTTTAAATGTATCAATGTATCCCATAAATCCAGTTTTGTTTTTGTTTTTGTTTTATATAAGGCCTTTGTCAACCTGCCTGATCTGGTCCCTGTCTGTCTCTCTGTCTTTGCTCTGTCTCCTCCAGCTACCCTGGCTTTCTTAAAGACCTTTATTCTTGTCCTGCTTTTTCTTCCACAGAGATATGAATGGGAGAATTATTTCCTTCTTAACCTTAGATTTTATTTGGTTTTTAGCTCCTAGCTTATGCATCCCTTTCTCAGGGAACCTCCTATTAATAGATTGTCAGGATACACTATACCTTTTCTTCGTCACTTATTAAACAATTACACTTCTTTATGTGATGATTTTGTTGGTGTCTGTCCTTCCACTTGACCAAAGTTATACGAAGCAGAAGGAAGGAGTATCTGTTTTGCTCACTATTATAACTCTAGTACTTAGCACTGTGTCTGGAACACAATAGGAGCTCTAAATATGAACCTAATGATTATGCAAATGATGAATGAATGAATGAATGAATGAAACGAAGACTGTAATAGAGAGTAATAGAACATTTGTTAAAGAGAAACAGAAGAGATTATAGGGAAGAGTTAGTGGAGGGTATGATACTTGGTAGTCTTGGAAGGAAAGGGAGATTTGGAAGAAACAGTGGGGAGTAGAAATGCATTCCAGTCTGGGAACCATATGAGCAGAATCCTAGGAATAGAAAGTATCTTCTTTTACATGATTGGATGGTAACTTAACCAGGTAAAGCACTTTGGTTCATTTTTTGTGAACAGTGGAGGTAAAATTGACTATACGATAGTGGTCCAAACTTATGGACTCAACTTCCAGGCAGTCAGAGACTGTCCCAATAACACATTGAGTACACCATTACATGTCCTTTTGGGGGATTAAAAAATTTTATTCTTTTGCAATTATTAATTGTCTCTGAGGGAAAGGCTGTTTTCTTAGCATAGGACACTTCAGTTGATCTTTAAAAAAATAACACAGAAAATATTTGGACCAATCTGTGACTACTTGGTGCTATTCTGGGGAGTTATTTGGAAAAGCTTGATATTAATGGATATAACTGTAAGTGTTTTCAGTTCAGGTCGGGATGACCAAGTCCCTCACAGTTTTTTTATGTTTTAAAATTCTTTCATAGTTTACCAATATAAGTTGATAATATGCGTAATGAGATAGTAGAAACTGTGATGATATTACCTAGCTTCCTCATGAGACCTCCATCATCTATTCGACATTGACTCAATATGATCAAAAGTAAAAATGGAAAAGATGTGAATTGTTTCTGTTTTGCATCTCTTTAATTCCTCTTCTCTTGTTTTAATTCTTGGTTTGTGTTGGTGACCTTTACTGTGTTTGGGCAAGCATCCCCTAAGCTTTTATCCAGTGATTAAGAAGCATTCATTATGCACTCTATTTGACATGGTCATTACTTAATGCTCACTTAACAAAATTCTACAAGACCAAATTATCACAGTGGGTGAAGGAACAGATGGCCAGCTGGCCAGAATCCATGTCTGCTTTTTTTTATGCCTTCTCAAGTCTGCCACAAAGAAGCCACATGCGAGACCTGGGGAGGCAATCCAAGCAGTAACTCGCTTGTCCAGCTGTGCTTCCAACATTCTCAGCTGTGAAGTCTGAGTAGACATCCTTCCCATTTGAGTGTAGCTAGAACCTCTCCTATAGAGATCTTGCTGCCTCATGATTAGGATGGCAGTCACAGAGGGTAGATTCTGAAAGTGAAAATAGAAATCCTTTCCCCCACCTTCAAAAATCAAAACCACTATTCTGGGTTTCAAGAGAAAGAACTGTAGTTTTGTGGAAATAGTGCACCTGTTTGGTGTTTTGTTTTATTTTGTTGAGCCTATTTTTAACACCAATTTGTGATTATAAGATTATCCACACTCTGATATTTTACAAATTGTGACAGCCTTCAACAATGTAAATTAGACTTGGCCTCGGGCTTAAAATTAGTTGTTGAAACCTGCTAAGTGTGGATGAAAAAGAGCTACAGATGAAAATGCATCCAATCTCTAAACTTTAGAGGTGTTTTTTTTTTAATAGATCATTATTAGTAGTTTGGATTATATGCTAATTCCTAAAAGTAATAATAATTTTCGGTCAATCATCATACATTTATGAAGCAACATCAAAGTATCTAGCATTTTATCGGGGTCTTTGGGGACACAAAAATATAAGAAGGTATTTCTATGCACAAGTAGTTTATAGGAACCCCCACTCCTTATATTTTATAAGTTTACAATCTCATTAGGGAGATAAAAGAGACCCATAAAATAGAGAAGGAAGCAATGTCCAGTGAGATATTAGACACACAGTACAAGTGGCAAGTTCAGTCAGAGCCTGAAAAATGTGAGAGCTGTCAAAGAAAGATTGAGGAAGAACATGGAAATTTTGTAGCTTAGAGACCCCATGTGGAAAAGTGAGATTGCTTGATGCTCCTGTAACTTGGGCTCAAATATTTGCTTATAATAATACACATGGAGAACATTGGTCTCTGCTCTGTCTTAAATCTATACCCTTTCCTATTGATATGTAGAAGAGGGATAGCTAATGGCAAACTGGAATGATATCTTACCATTTTGCACCACCTGCTGATGTGTATTCTTGAGCTTGAATTGTATTTTGCAAGATGTGGCATGTGAGTTGGACACTTAAATAAATGATTTGCAGAGTTCTGTTTGGAAACAGCTCCCTGGTTAAAGAGGACTTTTTAAGGAATTGGAGATAAATTGGTATAATTTCATAGAGATAACCAAAGCTGGCTTTTTACGGTTATTAGAAACAGAAAGAGACTTTTTCCCCTTAGACTGATAAAAAAATTTTTGAATGTTAGTTTTATCAATTAACATGGATTGCATTTACAGTTTCTGAAATTTCATAGGAATTTTCACAGGAAAATCATTACTCTTATTCTAGTGGCCATCTGGAAAAAAAGTACGATTTGACTATAATAATGGTCAATACTTTTGATATCCATGTTTCCCTTAGATTTTAGGAGTGTTTATTCTGTTGACCCAATACTTCAAAGTACACTCAGGTCTTATGTTACTAACTTCAGCAATAATAATTCAATTTCATTCAGCATTCATTAAGGCTTCTATCTGTGATCTCTAATGTTTATAGGTATTTTATGTCAGACTTAGTTTCCTTTGTTTTAGAAAGAAAATCAAAGGGCAACATTGTCTTTTGTCTGTGTTCAGTATGTATTGCTCTGTTAATGATAAAACTATACAATCAGTCAGCAAATATTGTTGGTTAGCTAAAGGTGTTTCAAGATAGCATTTTTGGAGGATTAAAAAATGTGTGTGCATTATGACTGGAGAGTAATGAGACAGATTTCTATTTGCTTAATAAAACATTCCAAGCTGAGACATTCCATTAAGTGGGTGGTGGTTTAGGAATCTTTCTTCGGCAGTAGTGCAGGACGAATAGACATGGGGAAGGATGAGAGGCTGTGCTCCATGATAAAATGTGGCAATAGCAATAGTTATCCCTTTGTAAAATGATAGATCCTTTTGCTATAGTTTGTAATTAATTTTTTAAAAGTCACATTAATGGGGTGACTGGGTGGCTCAGTCAGTTAAGTATTTGACTCTTGATTTTGGCTCAGGTCATGATTTCAGGGTCATGAAATCGAGCCCCGCATTGGGCTCTGCACTCAGCTGGGACTCTGCTTGAAATTCTCTCCCTCTCCCTCTGCCTTTCACTCTCACCCACTCACCCCCTCTCTCTTTCTCAAAATAAATAAATCCTTAAAAAAAAGTCATATTAGTGTTTAATAAGATATTTATTTATTGGAAAAAGATGACGTATCAACAGTTGTGACACAAATGATGACATGTGTTTATAGAAATAATTCATATAAAGACTTTCTCAGATGTTGATGGACTACCTAAAAAAACACTGCCATTGGCAAGCCCAACTCTAGACAAAAGTTTTAAGTGGAGAAAGATCAGCCCCAAGAAATCTTAATTCTTTCTTTGGTACTTCATTCTATCTTGTAGTGCCAGATCCTCCTTGATACCACATAAGTAGCCATTTCTGCACTCTTCCTAGGCACTGCTCCAAATTTAAAATGTTCTCTTGATCTTGTGATGAGAGCCAAGTAAAATTAGTTTTAGCTAAGGTGTTAATTGTTGATGAATCTGAGTGCCTTGCCAGCCAACTCTAACAATAAATGAGGGCTCTGGTTTCCTTAACCATCTCCATTGCTGTAAGAAAACAACTACTTGGGGACTGTAGTGGTTTGAGTACCTCTCCAAAATTCATGTCTACCAGGAATCTCAGACTGGGACCTTCTTTGGAAATAGGGTATGTATTTGTTTGCTAGGGTTACCATAACAAAATTCCACAGCCTGGTGGCTTAAACAACAGAAATACATTTCCTCACAGGTCTCCAAGGGCAAGATCAAAGTGTCAGCGGATTTGGTTCCTCCTGAAGCCTTTCTCCTTGGGTTGTAGACAGCCAACTTCTTGCTTTGTCCTCACATGGCCTTTTTTTCTGTGTGTGCATATCACTGATGTCTCTTTGGTGTGTCCAAATTTCCTCTTCTTATAAGGGAAGTTGGGTTGGATGAGGGCCCACCCATATGACCTCATTTAACCTTAATCACTTCTTTAAAGTCTCTATCTCCAAGCACAGTCACATCCTGAGACACTGGAGGTTAGGGCTTCAACACGAATTTTGGGGGAACAAAATTCAGCTCATCACAGGGCCTTTGCAGATGTAAGTAATTAAGGGTTTTGAGATTAAATCATCCTGGATTAGAGTGGGCCCTAAATCCAATGACTGGTGTCCTTCTAAGAAGAAGAGAGAACATACAAAACACAGGGAAGAAGGCGTATGAGACTGAAGGCAGATTTTGGAGTCATGCTCCTATAGGAGCCCCCAGAGGCTGGAAGAGAAAAGGACAGATTTTTCCCTTGTGCCTTCAGAGGGAGTATGGCCATCCAGACACCTTGATTTCAGACTTCTAGCCTACAAAACTTTGAGAGAATAAATTTCTGTTGTTTAAAGCCACCCATTTTTGAGTAATTTGTTATGTAGGGACCCTAAAGACACTTCTTTAGCCACTAATTATCACAGTGCTTTCCTGTGGACAATTAATATATAAAGAGTTCAGCATTAACTCTTGAGGAGAAAGTTTATCTGTAGGTGTTTAAAAACAAAAACAAAAATAAAACCAACTCTGTTTAGCCTCAGATTTCAATTTTCATAATCTACTCAAATATTTTTACATTTAAAGAACAATTTGTTACATTTGCATATTCTCCTCTAAAATGGAACGCTTTAGGTTTTTTTATAGTTTACTCATCTTTATATGTATAAAATACCCATAGATAATTTTTCTCCTCAAATGGCTGAATTTGCACTTTACATTTCAAAGAGAAAGGAGGAGGAGGGAAGAGGAGGGAGGGGAGGAGGAGAAGGAGAAATAACAAGCGTGAAAAATGGTTTGGAAACATCAATCAAGTCAACGTTCCCAGAATAATTCCTTCTTTTTCAAACTAGTTTTAAAATAAAGTGGCAGTGGCCCAAAATGGCAACTGCCAAAATGTTCAAACCTTACTAAATGTAAAAACAACACTATGGTAAGAGAACTTTCCTGTGTTTTTAAGACCAGACTTTGAAGTGAACTTTGGGTAATAACTCTTCCTATGGGAACAGTTTGTGAAACGGTGCTTTTGCAATTGCTGGATTGGTATTTCCTCATAACATAACTTAAAATGTACATTTATTTTTAATATCTAAGAGCCAGTGTTTTGGGTGAATAATTTGTAAAATTGACTGAGTCTATGTACACATAATCACAAGAGAGGGTTAACCTATTTACTTCCTAATAATCTGCTTACACCCTGTAAGGAATTCATGATTTGGGGCATAGTCGCTGAATGTGTGAAAAGCTAACCATGTTACACATATAGAAATGAATTCAACTCTCTGCTGTTGGAATTATGAGAAGGTAGATGCAGAAAAGTAGCAAACCATATAGATCCTTTACTTTTGTGAGCAATTAATCTTGTTGACATATTTAATATGAGCTTACATAAAAATGCCTGGAAAGCATGCTGTTGAATCCAGTTGTTCATTAATATTGATCATATACTGTCCCCATTGTGTTAAGAGCTACTTAAAGATTACCTATAAAAGTATTAGAGCATTATTGATTTTAAAACTTCCTGAAGCCTCTTGTATCTTAAAAGTCCACTTATGCTTTTATTGTTAAAAGTGATATGATATTACCTAGTGCTATTGTCTTATCAGATGATTTGGACTTTTAGGAATACTAATCAGAACTGAATCTTGTAATCACCATTCTGTACCTGTTACACAAAAGGAAGCAAACTTTTTAAAACAGACTTTTAAAGTGGAAAAGAATTAAGATCGCCTTTGTTTATCTTATTTTTGTTTTTACAAGCTCTAAGTTGTTGAATAATTCTCATTTGTTTTCAAATTTTGCTCTGCTATAAAATTGTTTTCAAAGCTATGTATAAGTCGTGTGTGTCTTATACACAGCTTTGAAAACAATTTTATAGCAGAGCAAAATTTGAAAACAAATGAGATATAGAATATATACATATACATATATGTGTGTGTGTGTGTGTGTGTGTGTGTATTTACATGTTACAGAAAAGATATGAGATGCCCTAAATATACTAAAGTTTTGGCAGTAAAAGTGAAGAATGTAGCCATATTGCAAGCATTTGTTAATATGATTTCACTAAGGAAACCTAGAATTAAGTTTCCAGAAACCATCAAACCATTATATAAACTATATAAATATAGTTTATATGTATATGTATATATATATAGAGAGAGAGAGAGAGAGACTATGGACTCTGAGAAACAACCTGAGGGTTCTAGAGGGGAGGGGGGTGGGGGGATGGGTTAGCCTGGTGATGGGTATTAAAGAGGGCACGTACTGAATGGAGCACTGGGTGTTATATGCAAACAACGAATCATGGAATGCTACATTGAAAACTAATGATGTAATGTATGGTGATTAACATAACATAATAAAAAAATAAATGTATATAGTTACAAATATATATAGTTACAAATCTATATATTTGTACAAATATATACAATATATATATTTATAAATACTGAGCATATTATATTTTCAGTAAAGGATAACCATTAAAATTACTTTTAAAAAGTGAGGTGCATAAACTGGATGACTAAATATTTTCTTGTGTTGTGAGCTTACTCTTCCAGCTGCTGATAATTTTAATTCCCTTGAAAGTATTTATCCAAATTACTAGTAGAGTGCTCAGCACATAATAGTTTCCTAATGAATAATGTTATTTAACCTGAAATTAGAACAACCACAAAACTCCCAAACTGCTCTATGTTGATCAAGGTCAGGGCCACTGTTTTTCTTACCTTCATAGTACAAGCAACAATATACACTGTAGATGATGGTTTTTCTTTATCAGTGTGCCAACACCTTAAATGATACTTATTTTCAGTATCAAAATAGATGAGATTATTGGATGGGGGAAAACACAAAAACAGAAAGGAGTTTCCTGAGATCTCTAATTCTCATATGTTTAGCCCAATTACCACTTGGAGAAAGAAATCTGGAAACTGTTGATAAATATTTTAATTGTCACTATTTAATATCCAACTACAAAACTTTTTGGCTTCCATGTGAGTTGAGACCTGGGGCTACATTTATTTTATTATCTTTATGTACTAATTTATATATTCTAATTATTTCATCTTGCTAATGCTTTAAGTGAATGTCTTTATTTACACAGGAATTGGTAAATTAGGAGACCAAAACACTGTTGATGAGATTATACAATGTTGCGTTTTTCTTGATTCCACATTTGCCAAAAATTAAGATACACGTAATTGTTATGCAAAAGTTTACATTCTAATGATCTTTTATTTACCATTGTAATACTTTACAGATATAATATTCTTGAAGCTTAAGCCCTATTAGAGACAAAAAATATTGGAACCCAATTACAAATTTAAGGAACTTGAACCTTGAAAGGTGTAGAAAAGTTATAGAAAGTATCCTAATTAATTACCAAATGAAAAACCAAAGATATTGATATCTTATAAACCTCAATTTGAATAGGGTTTGGGCAAAAGATGAAATGGTCATCACTCACTTTGCCATACCCTTGTTTATTCAGAATGTATCAAGCACCTGCTACGTGCAGACTGTGACTCCTCCCACAGGGAATTTGTGGTTTACTGGGGAAAAGGGAGATGTAACCACTCATTTCAACACTCTATCATGAGTACTCCAAAAGAGTATGTACAAGGCGTACAATGAGTTTCATAGTATGATTATTAGGAACAAACAAACAAAACGTCTATGTCAGGCATGGTCACTTTCTTTCTTATCCTCACAGAACAAGCAAGAGTATATACATACAAAATATGTGATTACAAAATAATATCGGGAAGATATTCATGTTTGACAGTTGATTTCAAACATAGCTGAAATGGAGCACTGTTAGTATAGTAGAGCCTCTCTCTATCTATATTCATAATATCTAAGACACCCTAACCCATTTGCTGAAAACACTCTAAAATATTTCCATTTAGGAATGCTTTGGAGTCCTGCATTATTTATACGAACATGCTTCGTGAATTCATGTTGATCCTGTCATCTGTCAAGATTAACATATTAATGTACAGATCTTCAATATGGCAGGGAGTGTGGCTTAATGGAAAGTACAGAGATGTATAGTCAGGTGGAGTGTGTTAAAATCTTGCCTTTTCCAGTTAGGCATGTTACTTACCCTCTGTGAGTAAGCCTGTTTTCTTGCCTCTAAAAAAAACAAAGATATATTCTTTGAAGAATACTATGTATACTTCATGTTGCTTAGCATTTAAAGCACTCTAGAAAGGTTAAATCCTTGAGCCATTTGCTTTACCTCATCCTTACCCTTTAAATGAAAATCATAGAATTTCTCAGAATAGGAAAAATAACCACAATCATGACCTCTGTTAGCAGGTAATCTTTTTCTGAAACTCAGATGTCAGCTGAGGTCATGATGTTCTTTGGGTTGTAAATAAAATCAGCTCTAGTGCTCTAGCTCGTTTCTTTTGGGAATCCCAGAGGCTGCACCAAGACTGCTGGACAGGCTTCACCTATGCCCTCAGGAAATATCCAGAGCATCTTGGACTTTAAATACCCCTGTCAGTTCTGTCTTCAGATTTCTGTATCCACTGGATTCTTGAATCCCTTGGGCTTCATGTGCTGTAGTGCTTCTTCCTTTCTGCCAGTATGAGCCAGACGAATGGCATAGCCCTTTCCCCTTGATTTCCCCAAACACCACACACAGGTCTGTGTGTCTAGCAGACTTGAGTGTAGATCTGGATGCTCCAACAGAGACAGTTCACATAGCAGCTGTGCTAACGACTTTTAGATACCATGAATGTACAGAGATGTACATTCTGAATTTTAGATACCATGGTTTCTTGCTAGCTACTTTTCTTCACCTATTACAGCTTCCCAACATATTGCTTGACCCCTTTCTGTCCCTCAAGTCCACTTCCAGCTCTGTTTTTGGGGTCTCCTCTTCTGGGTGTTCTCCATCCGTTCCTAAGTTCTCCCCTTTATTATGCAGAGCCACTAGCTCATCCTCAACTTCAAGTCAAGTTCTACTTTTCCTAAGGTGCTGTGGGCTTGAGTAAATGGAGTCTTCTATTCCAGGCTCATATTCACCTTTTGTTCTTCAAAGTGACATTCATAGACCACCTTCCTTGGAATGGTGGCTTTAACTGCTTCTAAGAACTGGCAGAGGTCTTACTGTTTCAAGTCTTTTTTGTTGTTGTTGTTTTAAATCCCTCCCTCACCCAGCTTTATAAGAGGAAGAGAGCATAGAAAAGGTTTATTTCCTCTCTGATATAAATTAAATCACTCTCCTAAGGGGAAAAGAATAACTTAATCAATTTTGGTTTTAATAACTTTTTTCCTCCTAGATACAAATCCTTAAACCCACCTTTTCTTACATTAGGTTTGTTTGTTTGTTTGTTTTTGTTTGTTTGTTTGTTTTTTAGTTTGAGAAATCACTGAATTCTTATTAGGCTTTGTTTCCTTATCTGCAAAATTGAGAGATTGGATTAGGTGATCTCTAAGGCTCCTTATTTGTTTAAAATTGCATAATTCTCAAAAAGAAAAAAAAATTGCATAATTCTTTCAGTATAATTACTTACATGTATTTTTTTCTCTAGCAGTTATATACATGGCTGTCACTTATCAGTTACTAAAAAACCTGTCATGGTTTTTCTTATTTTGAAGTGAACTGATGAATAAAACTCTAATATCATTTTTATTTCATTCTCCCTTCCCCAACTTTTCAGTCTCTAAAAAATGTAGGTTTTGGAATCACAGACTGTTAATTTGAGTCCTAAATGCATCACTCGTAGATGTTCATTTGAGAAACATTATCTAAGATTTTTGCCCTTCCTTTTTTTTTTTTTTTAATGTAAAAGCTAATGGTAATGACAATGACCTCATGGAGTTGTAAGAAATAAATGAGATTATTTATGTGAAAAGAATTTGTAGATTGTAAGGCACCATCAAATGTGAATTAATTTGGAGGAGGGAAGAAATAGAAACTGAGAAAGAAGAGGATAGATAAGTTCTGTGGCATGCTTTGCATCTTTTAGTAATGGAAGAAACCTGATTCAAATTGCCACAAAAGCGATCATTGGTGTTGAACCTTCTTCCTGTCTTAAACATTGATAGTGTACCACCTTTAGGGCAGGTGTTGGTTAGTTTAACTTACACGTAGTGCACAGCACAAAGCTGCTGTGTATTGTTTTTAATTGATATGAAGGTATCTGGAGAATACACAGATACACTAATTTCTTTTCACTGTTTGGAAGTTAAGCCCTATCAACAAGGTCCAGACACCATAGGGTTGCCACATTGTTTTCTATTTCATGCATATTCTTATTAGATTCTACTGCTGTTGAATTTCATGAAATTTTAAACTAGAAGAAACTGAGTTTCAAAAACAGTTGCTGGAGAAAGGAATCAAATTTTAAAGTCTTGGCTCAGTGCAAGACAATGTTGCCCAACCCCTAAGTGCTTCCTGTCATTGACACTCTATTGCACTGCTCAAAGTGATGATGGTCAATTGCCTTTCTCTCCATAAGTCTTTAAATGGCTTTGACCAATACTTGAGGAGCCATTTACCATTGTACTCTTCCAACAGCCTTGCCTGGTGGAGCTCTCACCCAGTTGCTTTAAGTTGTTACTATTCTTGTGCCCAGCCCTATCGCTACCCCCCCAACTCTCTGCTAAAACTACTTGTTCCTTTTCTTGACTAATCTTCCTCCAGGACTCAGGCATTCACCTTTTCATACATAGTGGACAGTTTAATTACCCTTCTTTCTTTTCTAATATACACATCCTAACTTTCTCTTCAGTGGCTTTTCTTTCACTCATAAAGGTGTTCTAGTCTCTTCAGTTAAACAAAATTTAAAAAGACAAAATTAGAGAATACTATACATTTTTCCTTGACCTTTCTTCATCTTCCAGGGAAAGCTTTTTCTTCCTTCAACTTCTCTCTTCCCTTCTTCACACTGTCCAGTCTGGATTCTGCCCCGAGTCAATTAGCATCCTCCAACGAAGCCAACAGTAAGCCAACTGTGAGACTGTAAGAATTAGAGATGTAAAAGATTTACTGGGGGGGGGGAGGAGTGGAAGCAGGAGTAGGTAGGATGAGCCTTCAGACTGTGACATAAACCTGTCACCTCCAAAAAGAGAAAAGGAAGGAAGGAAGATGGCATAGAAAGAGCCTTGCACTGCCATGCCATTTGCGAAAATCTCAGCCATACCAAAGGGGCACCCCAGAGTAAAGAATGTGCACTAGAGGAGTCCTGAGTTAGGCAGGACTGTCCCAGGTCTATACCCTCATAGTGCTAACAGCTGGTTTTCTCCAAGGGAGATCAGACACCACACTTCTACTGGCTGTCACAGGTACTTCACGCTGGTGAAGTTACTTTCTCAAAGCTTAAAAATGACTATGAGCCGGGGGTGCCAGGATGGTTCAGTTGGTTAAGCTGCCAACTCTTAATTTCAACTCAGGTCATGATCTCAGGGTTCTGGAATCAAGCCCTGTGTCAGGCTCTGCCCTTTGCGGGGAGTCAGCTTGAGATTTTCTCTCCCTTTCCCTTTGCCCCTGTTTTTCCCCATATTTGTAACTTGATGAGCTACTTCTTATAGACTGGGAAAAAACTGTGGTTCACAGAAGTATGCCCCACTACAAATCCATAAATAGTAAAAGTATTGCAACCAAATATCCACTTCCCTTGGACTGTGTGGTTACAGTCATTTGCAAGTTTATGCTATTTTTACCAACAGGTTTATAAAAGCTCTTCAGTGTTCATAACTCCAGAAATTGCCATTCAGTATTACTTTTGAAACATGCAGAAGATATTTCACAATTTGGAGAACTTAATACCAATATTTTACTCGGTGCTAATATTTCTTTTTGACTGCTTAATATGCATCAGACACTGTTCGGGTATTTTAAATATACGAATTCTTTTCATCTGTATCATCACCCTTTGAGATAGATTCTTCTAATACTGACATTTAACCGAAGGTGAGATTGAGGCACAGAGAAGTGAAATAAATCTTCCAAGACCACATGGCTAGAAAGTGAGGAAGCCAGTCTTCAGTCCCAGGCTGTTAGTCTCGAGCCCCACACAACTACTCCATTTCCTGTACCACTAATATCCAGGACACTTTTCTCTATAAAATTGTTAATTGCTAAAGGTTGGCCCAGTATCTCCTTTCAAGCATACACATCATGCGGCAATTTTTCTTCTGTCTTTCAGGTCCCTGCATTCCTAATCCATGCCATAATGGAGGAACCTGTGAAATAAGTGAAGCGTACCGAGGGGACACATTCATAGGTTACGTCTGTAAATGTCCTCGAGGATTTAATGGGATTCACTGTCAGCACAGTAAGTCATCCGCAGTCATTGTGCTTTTATTAGTATTGATTGCAAAGTATACAAGTCATTATCATTCTTGTTGGTAGTAGACTGATAGAAGCTTCCCACAGCAAAGAACCCTGAGAATTGGCCAATGCTGCTTCTCTCCCACTGAATACACCACATCTCCCACTGAGGGACTGGACTATGTCTCAATCCTCCCAGTGGTGTATGGAGCTAGTAGTTTTGTGTTGACTCTTTTTCATTATCCTCCAGCTATACTTGCAAAATCTTGCCTTTTATTTTAAATTGCTATATGCCTCTTTCTTTCATATTTGTCCTGCAGCTATACTCTTAAAGTTTCCCAGACATTATTCTGATTAGGTTCAGAGATATAAAAGAAAAGAAAACTGCCCACCTGGCTCTATCTATAAGCCAGTTCGCTCCTTCTTATATGTTGGCATTTTTAGTGTGAAAATCTTTGAAAGTTCAACAACTATGTTATCTGGGCTTCTCTCTCTTATCCCAGGTCTTATTTATCCTGGGAAGTTAAACAAAATAGGTCTGCTTGTGATGCTGCCTTCTTAGAAGTATGGCTCAACATAAATGCCAAGTGAGTGTTGGGGGTCCTTAACTGCTGAAGAGGGTGGAGCAGGGAGGCCACCATGGACAGTATGCTGTCAGGGCAGGCTCTTACGGAGGCTGTCACATGGTAGCTGAGTCTTGAAGGAGGGAGAGGATTTTGATCAGAAGGAGGGGAACAGGGGTGCCTGGGTGGCTCAGTCATTAAGTGTCTGCCTTCAGCTCAGGTCATGATCCCGGGGTCCTGGGATTGAGCCCCACATCAGGCTCCCTGCTCCGGGGGAAGCCTGCTTCTCCCTCTCCCACTCCCCCTGCTTGTGTTCCCTCTCTCACTGTCTCTCTCTCTGTCAAATAAATAAATAAAATCTTAAAAGAAAAAAAGGAGAGGAACAGAGGAATGGCACATGGTAGGAAGAGTGAGGAATGAATATATGAGTTCTAAATACTGGAGTGATGGTTAAGACCAAAGTTGGATGTGTCAGCCAGAGCCAGATTTCCAACCGCCAGCAAAAAACATAGAGTACCTCCTGGCTCTGAGACGATGGGGGCATAATGTACTTTTAATGTATTTTTCTGGAGCCTTTTGTAACTGGGAATTTGTAAAATTTCTGTAGAAGCCTGTTATAATGGCATTTGTGCTCCTTAAAACAAACACCTAAACTGCTTGTAATTATCTCTAAGAGCTCAGATCGCCCACAAGGAACTAAGCGGCTACTGATTTTTCTCAGACTGGGGCCTGAGTTGCCAAGGCTGATTCTCCCTCATTGTGGCATCATTGCTCAGCTTTCCCACACAAACACCTCAGAACATCCCCAAGCAGATAGACATGAGAGCCCAAAATCTTGGCTGCCTTGATATTCACTTAATCCCATGAAGAGAATATTTCTGTCCTTACGTATTTACAAATCTTTGTGATATGGTGTCAGATCGGTGCTCAGAGGAAGAGATTCTGGCCACCCAGTTGAGTACCTTAATTCAGAGCCACTTGCATCCAATACACACATGCACTTACAGAGGCATACCCCCCCTTGAGATGAGAACAGAATTTTCATAGTGGAATGCTGTCCAAAGTTCTGAGGCAGGAATTTCTCCCAAGGTCAGATCTTCCTAACTTTTTCTTTCCTAAACTGCAGGGCTCTAGGAGGGAGAGGGTAAGAGTATACAAAGATTCAAACTGTTAGAAATCCTTAGAAGGACAGTATTTAAAAGGCATGTATAGACCCTAATGTCACTTAAATATTTCATATTGATTAATTCTCTAACCCTAATCTACTGCTGATGTCAGTGTGGAGTTGGGGCTAGTCCTTAAACTAGAGGTCGAGAAACTCCAAATCTGAGTTCCAACTAATAATATCTGTACAATGGTACAACATTATTTTCGCATCTCTGGGCCTTGTTTTCTTCATATTGTGAAGAAACATTTAGTTTCCATTATCTTTAATAGTTTAGAAGTCCCATTGAAGACATCTAGTCATCATTTGATTATCCCGGTATAAGGGAGGTTGCTCTGGACAGGGTCTTGGGGAGGTGTCCACTTGCCTCTGACTCCCACATGTGGTTAGCTATGAATTCTTTCAAGAGAACCATCAGGTTTGGAGAAATAGAACAAACCATTCTTGGCCCCGCTCCCATGGTGGAACATCCAAGTCTTTTCTCTCATACCTTATACCATATTCAAATAAGCTCATTAATTCACATAATTTTGTTGAATTTCAAAGCTTATTTTGAAACATAAAAAAATTCTCTCCCTTACTGCATCTGGTTCCCCACAAGACTTTAAACCCATGTTAGGAATTGCCCTGGGAAGCCTGAGGCTGAGAGATTCAATTCAGAGCTGGGATTTGTGGTCTCAACAAACTAGACCCTATTCTCTGAAGTGCATCGTTATCAGAAAGAACAGAGAATGGAAGGAAAAGGACTGGATTTGGAATCAGAGACCTAGATTTAGACCTGACCTTTACAGTTATTGGTTAAATGACCTTGAGCCAGTTGTTTGACATTTCTGCGATTGAAGATGTACAAATCGAGAAATTGAACTAGAGATAGATGGTCTTTGGTTCATACAAGCCGGGAGAGTATTATGGCTAAATGGTTAGCTTGCTCACTGTACAAAGGTTATCAAGCCATTCTCTTTATGATGAAATTGAAAAGGATTATATATTGGGAAAGCAGATTTAGAAGTTCTTGGAGCCCTGAGAGATTTTTTTAGGTAGGAAAAACAAAAAAGCCTCTCTCTCTCTTTAAACAGCTCTTTAATCCTTTGTAAGAACTGCTAGGTGTTTGGGTTAATTTTTCACAATGGTAATAGTTTTATGGCCCAAATATGCTCTAGAACCTTGCTGCTCAAAGTGTGAGGTCATACATTAGCCTTGCCTGGAAGCTTGTTAGAAATGTAGATTATCAGGACCACCTCACACCAGCTAAATCAGAATCAGTTTTTTTTTTTTTTCAAAATGATCCCCAGTAGATTCCCACACACATATTGAAGTTTGAGAAATACTGCACAAGGCTTTCAGTAGCTGAAAGTAATGAGCTTTCAGTTACATAACAATATATTATAGGCAAATTATTTATTACGGTTTTTGCAAATCAAAACTATATTGAAAATCAATGAAAATGAGAAATGTACCAATATAATATGAACATTTCATTTGGAAAAAGGATTGAAAAAAATTCTTCAGGCATCCATATATGGGGGAGGTATTAATTTAGTTCTGTATGGCAGAATGTGAATTAAATATCTTTTGGAATATAGCTAAATAGTTAAAGAATTTTAAGTTTTATGATACAGGAATGATAAATACATAATTAATAGATTTACTTTAATAACTATTTTGTCAATATGTTACAAATTAGAAAAAAAAAATGTTTCCAGTGCCAGCATTATCTACACATGATTTTTTTTTAATTAATAGATTTTAGTTTTTAGAATAGTTTTAGGTTTACAGAGAAATTAAGCAGGGAGTTCCCATTTATCCCTCCACCTGCCTGCATAGTTTCCCCCATTATTAACATTCACATTAATATGGTATATTTGTTATAAATGATAAAATGATATTGATACATTATTTTTATCTAAAGTCCATAGTTTATATTAGGGTTCACTTTTTGTATTATACAACCCTATGGATTTTGAAAAATACATAATGTCATGTATCTACCATAGCCTCATAAATGGTTTCACTGACCTGAAAATCTTCTGTGCTCTGCCTAGTCATCCCTTCTTCCCTTGCCAAAGCCCTGGCAACCACTGATTTTTTTTTTTATTAACTCTACAGTTTTGCCTTTCCCAGAATGTCATGTAGTTGGAATCCTACAGTGTATGTGGCTAGAATAATATAGTATGTAGCCCTTTCAGACTAACTTCTTTCACTTAGCAATATATATTTAAGGTTCCTCCATGTCATTTTATGTCTTGATAGCTTTAAAAAAAACCACTGAATAATATTCCAATTTATGGATGTATCACAGTTTGCTTATTCATTCACCTATTGAAGAACACCTTGGTTGTTTCCAGTTTTTTGGCAGTTATGAATAACACTGCTATAAACATTTATGTACAGGTTTTTCTTTTGTCTTGTGTGACGTAGTTTTCAACTCACTTGAGTAAATACCTAAAAGTGCAATTGCTTGATCATTTGGTAAGAGGACACCTGAGAGTAAGAAACTTCAAACTGCCTTCCACAGTGGTTGTACCATTTTGCATACTTACCAGCAATGGATGAGAGTTCCAGTTGTTCCATATCCTCACCAGCATTTGTTACTGTAAGGGTTTTGGATTTTAGCCATTACATGTGCATTTTTGATCATGAAAGTAGCAGAGGTTGTAATTTTATAAAACTAATAATGATTCACATTATTTTTTATATGGAATTACCAAATTATACATGTTCTTAAAATACCATTAGAATAATGTGAAACACACACAGGTACATATATGTATATGTATGTATATATATGCATGGGTGTGTGTGTGTGTGTGTAAATTATAAGATGTAAATTATAGGATGAATTGAGCACCAAAATTGTCTAAAGGTTAGACTTTTGAAAGGCATTTTTATGTACGCAGTTTTCTTCTGGGAGCTGCATTTTGGGCTGGCTAGAAGTAATCATATTTTATTTGTTGCCTAGAAACAAATTTAATGCCTTAGGGAAGGACAATTTCTTCATTCCCAGAACTCTTTGTCCATGTTACTTCTCAAAGCATTCTGAGCATTCTTCCCTATGTATGCGCAGCTCCCAGCCTTCAATTCCTGCTAAGCACAAATTTTCTTGGTTCCTCTTCTTCAAGGAAGGAGAGCTCATCTAGGTACCCATCAAGCCCTGAAACAAAAAGGATTGGTTTAAAGAAGTAGCCCAGGGGCGCCTGGGTGGCTCAGTCGGTTAAGTGTCCATCTGCCTTTGGCTCAGGTCCTGGGATCGAGCCCCACATTGGGCTCTCTGCTCAGCAGGGAGTCTGCTTCTCCCTCTCCCTCTGCCCCTGCTCCTGCTCTCTCTCACACACACTCTCTCTCTAACAAATAAATAAAATATTAAAAAAAAATTTAAAGAAGTAGTCCACATTATCTGATTCACTGAAGACAATATGCTTTCTAGTCCCTTCACCCACTGAAGAAGTTGGCCAGAAAAATATAGAATCTAAAACTTTCCTCTTCATATGTTATGCTAACTATTATAAACCAATGTGTTCTTAATTTTATCCTATTGATTAATGGATTCATATGTTCAACAGTATTTATTTTTATTTTTTTGTCTCACATCAGATATTTATTATGACTTTATGAGTAGTATTAATTCTAACCTACCATTAAACAACACTTATCAGTAATACTGACAATAAATGATACCCATCTTGAAAGCAGGCATTCATTTGTATCACAGACCTTGGCAATGAATTCAGCAAGGAAATCAAAATGCTTTGTAAGATGTGTGGCAAAAGATTGATTCAATGACTAAAAAATGAAAGCACTTGAATTCCACATGATCAAGATTAAAAAGGAAGTTGTATTCTGGGCGAGAAAGATATGATTCCAGGCTGATGGAGCATGGGTCTGTGAGTCATTTTGCTTTTGTAGCTTAAATATTTCACTTTTCTCAGAGTTAGCCAGTGATATTTGCCATTTCGAGGATCATTGTTAATTGGCTTAATAACATATTTGTCAATTACATGTTTTCTCTGGTAAGTGATGCTTAGTAAACATACAGACTTTGGTTTCACCTCGCTCTGTTGAATCAAAATTTTTGGTCAGTACCCTGGATATAGTTGGAAGTGTTCATATGGTCCGTAGGTGTACCAGGCTAAGGACAACTGGCTTAAAAAATGGCCTTTACTCTCCAAATTTTACTGGAGGAAGCCATGCTGTTAGGGAAGAATTCTGGATTATGCTGGGGTTTTTGATGCAGCTGTCTCTAGATCAACTGATGAAGGGTCAGTTAGCACCTAATGGTTCTGTGCTTCAACTTCCTTATCCAATAATTCAATTCAACTTAACAAACACTGAGAACTTCACAATATGTTATATGCTGGAAATGACACGTCTATAAAAACTGGAATTAATAATCTGTTATCCTTCCCTAGACAGAATATTTGTTAGGATCAGATGAGAGATTTGAGAACATACTTTACATATTTTAAGGTGTTAACTATCCTTACTGGGCTAATACTTTTAAATGTAATGGGGATTCCTAATGGTCTTTAATTTTTCCCTTCCTCTAAAAACATTTTAATTGTAATTTTTTTTAAGAAAAAAAATGAGTGGTGGGCCAAGGGGAAGCTCAATTTGTAGCTCTATGCTTTTCTATAAGAATTCCTCTCTTAACATCCTTAATTCTTATAAGTAATTATTATTTTTTAAAATTACTCTTTCTGCTTTTGGCTTGATGGCCTCTTTATTTTAGCTTTCCACTAGAGGATCAGTTTGTCTTAATAAAGTATTTACTTGAAAACTGTGTGGAAACTTTACCTGGAGTTATTACTGACACCTGCAAACTATGTAACTACACTGGCTAAATAAACACCTCTAATGAGACTTCCAAAATAGACTTGTGTCCAACCCCAAAAGATTTTCTGACTGTGGGCTGAATTTCAAATTGTCCTATTCACCAGTGACTTTACAGGTCAGTGTTAGCCACCTTAACTCTTTAGCCGCAGGTTCTCAAACTTAGTGTGCATCTAGGGGTACAGATAAATATTTAGATTTCTTTTGCTCATATATAGATATTCCAATTTAATACATATAATTGTGGACCCAGGTCTGACTTAATAAGTACCCTAGTGAAACTGATGCAGATGATTCTAGAACACTGATTCTCAACCATGGCTGCACATTAGAATTACTTGGGGACCTATGAAAAATACTGATGCTGGCTCTCACCCCAGAGACTGTGATTTAATTGGTCTGGGGTATCGTCTAGGCATTAGCAGTTTTAAATCTCCCCAGATGATTCTAACGTGCAACCGAGGCTGGGAATCAGTGTTCTAGAACCATACTGTGAGGAATTACTATGCCTTAAAAAAACTAAACAGAGAAATACTTAAAGAGAAACCGAGCTTGGGATACACAAACATAATCCCACATTAAATGTATAATCATGCAACCTTATTGAATTTTGTCATTTTCAACCATTTACAGCAAGAACTGATTAAAAGAATCAGGCCAGAGAAAGATATTAGCTCACTGTTCTTTAAATATGTTATCCCTTAATCTATCAGAGTTCCAAGGCATTTTAATTTTTGTGTTTTCATCCTTGGCAGGAGCCTTACAAAGAGCACTGTCTTGGGAGATAAATATATAATGGATATTTACACTATTCAAATATGGACACAGTTTGTGATTTTTGCAATAAGACACTCACATATTCAAAAACTCAAAATATTTGAAAATTGTTACTTTTAATAACAGTTAAACATTCTTTTTTTTCCTGTTACTTATTAAAAGAAATTTGATTGTCAGGAAAACAAACTCTGAACAAAAACACGTTAAACAAATTTTGCCAGAAGATTATACTCATGAAAGTGGTGTACTTATACTAATAGACCTGACCTTCTAAAACTGATTGACTCATTATTGTATAAAGGATCTCCAGGAATAGAGGTAGTACCACAAATACAGTTTAAAAAAAATAATTTGTTTGCATGTAATCCAAATATCCCAAGCTTCCCAGCTTGTGCTCTTAACATTGATTTCCAAACTTCTGTTCTATGAACTACCATCGTCCATCCCAGTGGCCTATGTAAAGCCTCATTCTCCCCTGAAAACTTAACCAAATCCCTGTGAAGAAGCTATTTATTTATTTATACATTTGACACATTTTTTTGGAGCTTACTTACTATTTTGCCAGGTTGCCAACATGTGCTTAGGAAAGAATATAAGCTCTCTGGCTCTGCTGCTGGTCCCATCTTAAAAATACTGCTAAGCAGTAGGCTGCTCTGTCTTCTGCTGGTGGCCATCCAGGCAACTGAAACTGCACATGATCTGAGGCTTTATCAGCCATTTTAACAACATCGGGTTCTACTGTGTTCCCTGGGGCTGGAACGCCATGTGACTTTTTCCAAAGCCTCACACATTCCTTTATACACACAGCTGCTCAGCCTAACTGCTCTTCCATTCAGGGCTCACACTGACACCTCAGAGGCGCACCTCTCTTACTCTCATCTCAACCATTTTTCCCAGGGAGCCTTTTTGCAGACTCATTTCATTTTAATCAGTTATAAAAGCAATAGCATCTGTGCACATTGGCTCCATAAGGCTCTGAAGTCTACTCAGCCAACAGATATATGTTAACTCCTTGTTCTGTGCCAAGTACTGTTCTGGACATTGCGATACAGTACTGATCCAAAATAACCAAGTCCCTGGTATCATAGGACTTCCATCCTGTTGGGGAAATGGGTAATAAAAACTATGATGCATGAATTTACCATATGGCCCAGCAATCGTCCTCTTGGGCATTTATCCCAGAGAAATTAAAACTTAAGTTCACACAAAAATCTATATGTGGATGTTCTTAGCAGCTTTATTGATAATAGCCAAAAATAGAATCAGCCCAGATGCCCAGGTGAATGGTTAAGCAAACAGTTGTATATACATACCATGGCATACTTACCACTCATCAATGAAAAGGAAGGAACTGTTGATACATCCAATAACTTAGATAAATCTCCTGGAAGTTAAGCTGAGTGAAAGAAAAATGCCAGTCCCAAAACAATACATACAAGATGATTCTAATTGTGTTAACTTTTTGAAATGACAAGATTTTAGAAATAGATTATTAGTTTTCAAGTGTTGGGAAGAGAAGTAGCTGAATGTAGTTATAAGAAGACATGAGGTATTTTCGTGGTGTTGGAACTATTTAGTATATTGACTGGGATGATAGATGAGAAAACCTACATATGTGATAAAATTATATAGAATTACATTTATACAAATGCACAGAAGTAAAACTGGAGAAATCTGAATAAGATTGATGTAGTAATGTCAGTATTTTAGTTGTGCTTTTATATTATGGTTTTGCAAAATGTTAACCATTGAGAGGAACTAGGTAAAATGTACATGGGATTTCTTTGTATTTTTTTTTTTTTTACAAATGCACGTGAATCTATAATTATCTCAACAAAAATCTCAATTAAAAAAGATAATGTATCAGAGGTACAGGTCTGTGATTCAACAGTCTTACACAATTCACAGTGCTCACCATGGCACATACCCTCCCCAATGTCTATCACCCAGCCACCCCATCCCTCCCACCCCCCACCACTCCAGCAACCCTCAGTTTGTTTCCTGAGATTAATACATTATATGTTAAAAAAAAAAAAGAAGAAGAAGATAGCAGGAAGGGAAGAATGAAGGGGGGGAAATCAGAGGGGGAGATGAACCATGAGAGACTATGGACTCTGAGAAACAAACTAAGGGTTCTAGAGGGGAGGGGCGTGGGGGTTGCATTAGCCTGGTGATGGGTATTAAAGAGGGCATGTACTGCATGGAGCACTGGGTGTTATACGCAAACAATGAATCATGGAACACTACCTCCAAAACTAATGATGTAATATATGGTGATTAACATAACATAATAATAAAAAATTTTTTAAAAAAGATAATGTAATATTATACAATATCAAGTATTAATATATAAGGATAAAGACAAAGAGCAGAGGTGTTTGAGTGCTATTTTAGGCATGGTCAAGGAAGTTTTCTCCCAGCAACTGACATTTGAGCAGAGATGGTAAATGAAGTTGGGGGGCCAGGCAAGACAACAGAGGAAACAGCAAATGCTAGAGTTGTAAGAGGGCTTTGTGCTTGGAGTATGATGGATAATGAGGAGAGGGGTTGAAAAGAGGCCTGAGTGGTAGTCAAGGGTCAGATCATGTAGGGCCTTATAAGCCATAGAGAGGACTTTTTATTTTGTTGTAATTGTGGAAGGGCACCTTTGGAGGGTGAAGAGTGAGAGGGAGTCCACGAACTGACTTCTGTTTGGAGAGTGCCTCTGGCTGCTGCTGAAGAACAGGCTGTGTTGGGGGCAAGAGTGCAATACCTGAGACCAGCTGGGAGGTGATGATGACTAAGACTGAGGTGGTAATGAGGACTTGGGAAGAACTGAACAGTGTTCGGATTTGGAAAATAGTTTGGAGTGGATTCCACTGGGATCATAAATATTTGTTTTTTGCTAATGAATTTCAGTAACATTATAACTTTTTTTTTTACTTTTGCCATAGACTAGGGCAGTATAATACATTGTTATAATTTTGGGGTACCTGGGTGGCTCAATCAGTTGAGCATCTGACTCTTCGTTTTTGCTCAGGTCATGATCTCCTGGGTCTTGAGATTGAGCCCCACGTGGGGCTCCACATTCAGTGGGGAGTCTGCTGGAGATTCTCTCTCTCCATCTCCCTCTGCCCCTCCCCCCTCAGATAAATAAATCTTTAAAAAAATATTAATACATTGTTATAATTCCTAGTATGCCTTGTTATTGACATTCGTTTCTAGCTTTTAACAGCATCATTAGCATAGACTCTAAACTTTTAAAGATTAAAAAGATGTGTAATACAAATACATATACATATATAATCAATGCCTTTAATATATAGATGTTACTTAAGATGCATAAGATTTTTAAAGAACCCATAAAATTGGTTGTCTTTAGATGTATTGTATATTGCTTTATCTTTCACATTAGCTAAGTCATAACAGTAGAATACAGTATATTCAGTATATTTTAAAGAAAACATAATAGAAGTGATATGTAAACCATCACTAATGTAATTACATACTAAAGTACAATAATGATTTTGAAAAAGAGGACATCATTGGGAAACCCGGAAATCACAATTGCATTGAGTGGATATTTACTAACATCAGCCTTTAAAATGTATCTTGATTGATTTTGATCTCACAATTCCTAAATGATTTTGCAATCATGCCATAGCCTATAAGTTTAGAAAAATTAAGGCAATATATGCTTTGAAATAAATTACCCTTGGATTTTTGGTATGTTTTAATCATTTTATAAGACACATCTTAAACTAGAACATTTCTAAATGTGAATTCTTCCCCTCAGCCATATGATAAAAGTTTTTTAGTGATAAATAAAGGAATTGCTTCTTACTCTTTCTAAATAAAATGAGTATAGTTCATTTAAATAAGGAAGACATGAAGCAGGTTGAGAACTTCACTGTAGAAGAGGCCCAAACTTTGATGCCTTATCTGCCATTAACAAGTCATATCAACTTGAGCTAATGATTATGCTAAGCCTTGGTTTCCTCACGTGTGAAATGGAAATAACTGGTCCCTTTGCCTACTTTTAGGTCCAGATTGATGATATCCAGGCAATTTAATATATGCAGTGTTACATACAATTAGAAGTTCTATATATTCATAAACATGATTGGCTTTCAAAATGCTTTTTCTTTAAGTATGGTAAAAAAAAATGGGACTGAAAGCTAAAATAAATACTGATTTTATCTGAGCTAATTTTGTCCCTGAGAGGATGGGAACACTAGATGTCTCAGTTTTAAAAACAAAGTCTTGTAATCAAGAGTGTATGTCTTCTTCATAGTGGGGGTGAAAGGGAGGGGATAAGGAAGGGGAGAGTGGAGAGAGAGAGGAGAGAATGAAAACATGTTAATACTATTGTTTCAATTGTCTCCTTCCCCATGAAACTCTTTTAGAAGAGTTATCTATACCCCTTGTCTCCTGTATGCTCTGTGATTACTTAAAGAACGTAATGTCCAGATTCTGATGACTTCTTACACTTCCACTGTGTCTCTAAGGCACCATTATCTATTATGACATACTCAAATGAGTGTGCTATCTCTACATTTGTCTCTAGTCTATTTTCAGAACAACAGCCAAGGTGATCCTCTTAAAACACAACTCATATTAGGGAACTTCTGTGTACACCTCCACCCCCCGCCCCTCACTGCATGGTTTCCTAGTTCACTTGGAGTAGAATCCGAAGTTGTATAGCAACCAAGAGATTGATGTGTTTTGCTCCTGGCCATCTCTGACCTTCTCTCCAACCATGTTCTATCATGCTGATCCCACTTTGGTCACACCATTTTCCTTGCTGTCTGAAAATCTGCCAAATGTGCTTCCAACGTGGGGCCTTTGCTTTTGTGTTCACTTACCAAGCCTCTCTTTCCTAGATATCCATGAAGCTTGCTCCCTTTCTTTTCTTATTAGATCTTTGTACAAGTGGTAATTCTCAGAGTGCTTTCCTCCAGCCAGCTTGAATAAAATGTCGTTCTGTAAAACCTTCCTCTACCATCTCTCTAATCTCCATTCCTCTTATTCTCCTTTATTTTTTAGCATTCCTCACCACCTGACATATTATGTATTTATTTTTTATTGTTTTTCCCTCCTCTAAAAAGTAAGCTTCCTAAGAGCAAGGAC
Source organism: Halichoerus grypus (assembly GCF_964656455.1). Taxonomy (NCBI): domain Eukaryota; kingdom Metazoa; phylum Chordata; class Mammalia; order Carnivora; family Phocidae; genus Halichoerus; species Halichoerus grypus. The sequence goes on from NC_135713.1 coordinate 89,152,003, forward strand.
TTGATTTGTTTACTTTTTCCTCTTTTTCAATGCCTAAAAAGCTCATAGTAGGGCTCAATAAATATTTGTTAGGGACACCTGGGTGGCTCAGTCAGTTAAGCATCTGCTTTTGGCTCAAGTCACGATCCCAGAGTCCTGGGATCGAGTCCCACATCGGGCTCCCTGCTCAGCGGGGAGTCTGCTTCTCTCTCTCCCTCTGCCTGCAGCTCCCCATGTTTGTGCTCTCTCTCTCTCTCTCTCTCTCTGTCTCTCTGACAAATAAATAAATAAAATCTTTAAAAATATATATTTGTTAAATAAATAAGTAACTGAAACTTTAATGTGTCAACCAATCTGCCATTAATGTATCATCTACTAATACCTGTCTTCCATAATGTTGGGCTCTGTGGAAGACAAAATACCAAGAAGCTTTACAAAACAGTGTATGCCTTCAATAGCTTATGAAATTAATATGGAGAAAAACACTGCTTCATCTAACAAAAGTCCTGTGGCCAAACAAGTTTGGGAACACTGTACATTTTTTTCCTCCTTTTGGAGATTGCCAGTGTTCATTAACTTATTGAAAGTTCTGGCAAGCCTGGCAGTATATAAAGAATGATAGATACATAATTGTTAGATGATTTTAAAAACTTGTTTAATATTGTTTAACTCAATTACCTGGAAAAGATGGGAGTGGGAGAGTCAGAATAGCATCGAAAGCTCAGAGGGAGAGTCTCATCTTTAGGTGAAGAAGAAAGAATGGATGAAAACGAAGTGAGGTAGAGACATGGGAAGGTGCAGGAGTTACTGTCAAATGAATGGTAAACATGGAGGTGGCAAGTCAGGTGAGGTTGAAAATTAATTCAAGGATCCTTTGCATCTTCTCATAGATTCATTTCAATGCATATACACAGAAGGAGTAAAGTCCACCCACGCATACTTGTCTATAAGCATTGACTCAGCACTTAAAATTCTCCCCAGAAATAGTGATTATGTTAGTGTTGCCCTGCTGTGGTAACTTCCTTTGTCTGAAATACAAAGGAGTGATGAGAAATGCTTTCCATCAAGAATATCTAGAGAGCCATTTGCCACTTTTATTTCTAGATTCTGTGCCATTATTTGTAGTTTACAGTTAGCACAGTGTTTTTCTTGGAGTTGCTTTTCTCCATATACGTTCTTACCAGCTCAGCCCATTATCTGCTGCCGTTCACCAGTTGTGTATGCTTTCATGCTGCATCTCTTCAGGTTGAGCTGAGGTCCTTTGTGAGCTACATTCTCACAGCCTAGGCAGTGAATCCTTCAAGAGTATTATTGTAGGACAGGAGCCAGCTGTACTTAGAGAGGACTACAGCACAAGAGTTACCCTTCTGGGGGAAATGGGTCCTGAGAAACTGTAGTCACACATACAAGGTAAGCACAGTAGAAGGTGGTTATGCCACCGATCGGGTGACTCTGAATATGCCCTTCCCGGACAGGTGCCAATTGTGTAGTTGCTTTCTTTATAAAACTCTACATCATCTGGTAGATGAAAGGTACATGAGAATAATAAACTGCAAGAATCTTACATTTGCTTTGCCATGTACATATTAGATTATAAAGTCCTTGAGGGCAAAGGTCCAGCTGCTTGTCTCTTTTGCTAGACTTTGCATAGTAAGAAGCACAGGGCCACCAGCTCCATAAGCTGAACCTAAAAACAAAACAAAACAAAACGAAAAAACCCTAGCCCTGACCTAACTTCCCTACTTTATTCCCATGTTTTCTTTTATATACCAAATGCTTTGCCCAACTTAGCTACTTGCTCTTCCTCCTTCATCTTCCTTGATTGCCCATTGTGCTGCCTTTGCTGATGTGCTTTCCCTGCTGGGGAGCCCTTTCCCTTATGGCTCATCTATAATACCAGGCGCAGATCCTCTAGGAACACTTCTACGATTTCCACTCCTTCAAGCAAGAAAGCCCCCACTACTTTGTACCTTGATTGACACGTATTTCTCCATTCTGTCTACCTTACTTTGTATTTATTTGTGTATTTCTTATCACCCCAGGTAACTTAAAGACAGTTTCCACCTGAGTTATCCTTGATTCCTGATTATGACCCAGAATTGTGCCTTGCATATAACATGTACTCAAAATATAATTGATAAATGAATGACTAGTAGGAGCTCAACAAACACTTGCTTATTGTTTGACTACCAAAATAGAAACCTAGAGAAAACCATGGTGATCTACAATGGAAATAATTGCAATTGTCTTGTCTCTTGCACTAGACATGTTGGGGTTACTTGCCCTTATTTGGCAGAGTTATGTGCTTATTTTACATACCAATTTATCCCTTATATCTTGCAAGGTGCCTGTCACATAGTACATTTACAATAAATATTTGTTGAGTGAATGACAGGATACCTATTATCGGTGTATTATTTATACATTTTACATAAATTCAGGAAAGTACATGTTTCTTTTTTCTGAGGTACAAAGATGCTCAATGTTATCAGGTAGTGAGAACTATAGAAGCTATTTTGCTTGTCTGGCATAGACAAATCAGTAAGTATTCTATCCTAGGATCCTATCATTCCCACTCCACTATATGGTTTCAGATATCTATTTTTATTACCTTTCTTAATATGTAGGGATTTTGCTGCAAGCTGTTTCAACTGCTTCTAGGGAAAATCAGGGTATATGTTAAAAATAAATAATTATTCCAAATTCTTCTTGATTGACTCTGCATATATAATGAGAACAGCAAACACAGTACAACATGTACAACAGTAAAGATAAATCCCTTATGGCCAGCTCCAAAGGTACAAGTAACCTTTTTAGGGGCTGGGAAATTACTCCAATCTTCTATGGAGCTATATATAAACGACTCATCATATTTGAATAGCATAACCAATGGAGTCCACTAAGAAGTTGATAAGATATTATTTTGGTGACAATATAGCTAGCATTTTTCAGAATCATTTTCTTTGTCCTCATTTAGGATAAAATTCATTATATATCTGCAAGTCTATACACATGGATTTTAATTTTAGTTATTTTGTTTTTATTGATGTTGCTATTTTTTTGTTGTTTTTTGCTAAAACTCACCATGTGCATTTTTCTCTCTATAAAAGATGATGGTGTCCATGTTAATACATTACTGCCAACAGTACCATAATTATATACTTGGGTTGACTCAGGATGGCTGGTTGTTATCTCTGGTTAATCTTTTAAGTCTGCTTAGGTAAGTTCCTGGACTATCAACTGTTGTTTTTTTTTTTAAGTTATGAATTCATCTAAAGTATTTGGTATATTTTTTCACGGATAGCCTTATATATCAAAAATTAAACAAATGTGAAATTGCCTTATTTCTTTGGGATAGTTTAACTTGTGAGTAATTGATTCTATTTTTTAATTGATATTTCAAACTCATAGGAAATATAACTTATTTCAATTTCTCTGAGTATAGTCTTGTATGAGTGTAAATGACATTTTTATCTGAGAACATAGTCTTTTTCTTTCCCTTTCAGAGCAATTGAATTGAAGAAAAATGTTTATTGCCAGCTATCTTTCTGCTGTAGTTTATGACCTGCCATTCTCAAATGGTTCAGAGAATATATTTAAAATGAACCTGCTGGTCACTTTGTTTTCCAGAGATTTGGGACATGATTTTGTTTTGTCATTTGAAAGTAGAGTCACTCTTTGAGGTTCAAATTTCTTGCCCAACTTTTATTTTAAAGCTTTCTCAAGTACAAAACTCAAGAGCCTTGGTGGATTTAAAAGCAGATTTCTTGTTTCCTTAAATAGTCCCTTTTTAAAAACATGATTGTGATTAAGTACATTATTACTGATAAAGAAAAAAGAAACCATGGGAGATCAGAAAGAACTAAACACTAAGTTTTCCTTTATTATTTGTCGTGACTTCTTGTATGCAATTACATACACACTGATGATTTAACACCTGCCTGGGGATGTCCAAAGACAAGAGGCTGTGACTAAAGCTACAGACTACACTTCTAGAATATGGCAGGGAAATATTGTGTGGATTTCCTGTGGGCCTGATGTGAACTTCTCAAAACAAAGCAGCTGTGTTATCTTAGGAGAGATGGAGCCCAAGGGGAAAGTCCAGGGAAGCTCCCTGACTCACCAGAGTGGTGGTCCAAGGAGGCAGAGCATAGTGACACATCAGAGAAGGCGCCTAGAGGTAAGGAATTCCCAGAAATGAGGTGTCTTCAGAAAACCACAAAATTGCCCTAGGAGAGAATGAACCCACAATTGCGCGTTCAGCACATCCAGTAGTCGCCAATGTCACCTTTCAACCTGACCATCAAGGAAGACTTTCATCTACTCTGACACTGGAGAGGTCAAAATACAACTAGAGAGTAGAGGATGTCTTGGAATTGAGGAAAAAAAAAAAAAAAAAACACAAAAACTATCCTGGCTCTCAGTTCTTTCCTTGGGCACTGCCAGGAGGGTTCCTCCTGCCTTGAACCTCTCATTTTGGAGACCTTGCTTTGGCCTTCATTTTACATCAACCCTCACCCTGGAGCAAAGAGTCAGTGGGTACAAAGGAGCATGCCTACCAGCCTGCAGATAGATATCCCCTTCTAGACCATGCTCAGGGTACTCAGTCCCCATTTGGACTATGTCCAAATGATACCAAGCTTACTTCAAGGGCCTCTGTGGGCCTCTTCTTCATATCTGCCCTGGCATGGATGAACCTTGTCACTAGTGTGCACACCCCTCAGCTCAGTGGGTAGCTGTTTACTGCATGAGGGAGGCAGAGCTTGGATGTTGGGGCTGGGTTATCCGTTGACAAGGGTGAGTTGCAAGCCATTTTTCGCTGGGTCCTCACTTTGTTTTATGGAACTCTGAGGTATCTGGGAGTTTGAAATGCAAGCCTAGTCCTTGACATTGTTAGAAATGTAGAAGAATATATATATCTGTATATATAGAGAGAAAAATGTATTTCACAATTTATTAACCTCATTTGTAATTTTTAAATATTCAGACATGTGAGACAGCTGCCCTTTTGCCCAGGCCCTGCAAGCGGTCAGAGAGGGCCTGCTCTTTCCTTGCTAAGGTACACCTAAGCTGGGGAAGAAATTTCCAAACTGGATATATTCATGGATTTTTAGATGCCACAAGACTGGACTTAGTTTAATATGTAAAATGTAAATGAATGTTTATTTATTAACTGAAAATAAGCTAAGGATATTTTTATTACCTAAAGGTAACCAGGGAAAGTATGGAAGCTGCTTCAAGATTTGATTCAAGGATAGGTAGACATAAGTATCTACTATTAGGTAAAAGATGTTTTGTTTTGTTTTGTTTTAGATACTAGGAAACTCTTTGTTTTAAATATTATATATTGGGAAACCCAGTGTTCATTTTTTGATTTGGGTGAATTGTTACCTTACAGTTACCCTATGATCTTAGTGTCTGTCCAAGTATATAGGCTTGACTGTATAACATTAGTCATACCAAACCCAGTTTTTAAAAAGGCAATTATCCTTAAGCTAACCGAAAAGATGTTTTATTTTTCCCTTAAGTTAGAAATACTTAATTATATTTAAAATGATTGAAATAACAAAAAAAAATCTAATTCTATTAACCATTGTCATACTTTAGGAATCATAAATAGGGGAGTATGGTTTTATGCTTACAAATAGGACCTAAGTTAAATCCCCAGGTCCATGCTCTTGGACACTTTACTTATAGTGTATTTTTGTGTCTAGATGCATGTATCCTGATAGGTGCAAAGAAAATAAGATAATTTACTTTTGTATATACTTTTTACAAATTACATTTATTACATATATTAATTTTACATATACAATTACATTTATTAATTTTACTGCACAGATTGATAAGGTACCTTCCTGCATCTGTTTGTCAGAAAGACACTAATGCAGAGGTTCCGAGGGAAAAGTAGGAGTTCTACAAAGCAGCATACTTTCAGCACGGTACAGCTGCTTATGTTATCTATTTTTTATTAAATCAACCCTCACCAAACCCACATTGGCCTGAAAAGAAATATGCAGAGAAATGTCACATGGGAGAAAATACCAATAATGCAAGAGGAGAGGAAAATGGCAACTAATATTTCTTCTCCTAATATGAGCTAAGCACAAAGCGTGAGATAAAGCAGTGTTAAACTGATCATATCTAACAGGAGATTAGCTTCCTAAATTGAAATTATCAACATGTTGCATATTTTATTTTTACTTCCACCATTATTTTTGATGAACAGAGTGAGTACCATGTTTTGGGATATTGATTCTAATGTGAAGCCATCACAATTAGGGAGATGCTTTTTGCAACATTTTCTCATTATTTTTAAAATTTATATTTTCTATAGGCATTTTTTAATTTACATAATATATTCATTTAATAATACTTCTATATAATTTACAAAAACTTAATTAGATATTTATTGGAAGTGCATACCACAATTAAAATTTTACTGGTAGAAATATATGATCAAGAATTTTGAGACCATGGTTAGAAAGGACTGGAGAATATTTAAAACTTTTGAAAGAAAAAATATACTTAAACATATGAGCCCATGTAAACTTGAACATGTAAGAGTAACCAACAAATGGATGTCTTGTATTTATGTTAACTCATTTCTTCTGCTTCTAGCTAACCCAAAAGACACCATTTTCTACCTACAAATTGGTAGTCTACTTATGACTATTGAAACAGTATGAAGCCTCAATCAGAGAAATTTATGCAGACCTAGGAGAGATACTTGTAACAATGTCGGTACCCTGGCTTTCATACAGTGATTTGGGATGAGCTAACTCATAAATACACTGTTTATTTATAATAGATAGCTAGTTGCCCTTTAACTTTTTTTGTTAATGGAAGTTTCTACCCATTAATTTGTATTGCAGAGTGGCATAAAGTGGATCTCTGGGGATGCCTGTGGCTAAAATGTTTCTACTTGGTTGTGCACGTACAGGCAAGGGGGATATCATTAAAATGTAATAAAAATGTATGTTGTTCCTTTTTATTGTTCTGTTTGTTCTTTTGTTATAGGCACCACAGGGGAACATTTTATGCATTTAGTAATAAATGAGTTTGGGGGGATATAAAATGACTGTAGATATTTGGAGGAGTATGACTATTAGATCAATACCTTAGATACTAAGAATGACATTGAAATGAAAAAGCATGGAATGACAGAATGAATGGCTTGACCTGAAGGTTTCAAAAATTAATGTAAACACCTTGTTACAGAAAATGGATAATTTATCACAAATACACATTTTTTTCAAAGTAATAGTTTTTCTACACATCTTAGGATAAAAGGTTTCAGGGCATAGAACCAAAGATTTTTATATTTATATATTCTTCTATTTTTAACTATCCAATTTTACCATGTAATTGAGGGATAAATAGCAAATAGATGCAAAGCTTACTTTATAATAAGGTAGTACTATGCACTACATAACTATGGAATATAAATGTATTTTGTTTATGCTAGAAGCCCTTTAAAATTATGTTTTTAGTAATCGATGTATTTCTGTTTTGACGTTCTGAATGCTCTTTCATCTCGCAGGTATTTTATTTTGTAGCATAATTCAGGGCATGTCTCTGAGAGAAAGCTGACATATTTAGATATGTATGAGTGCAGCTGAATTTTTGTGTGTTTTGCTGGTGGGAATTGGATAAATTATTTTCCCAGTATTCACTTTAATTTCCCTCAGTGCAGATAATATTCTTTAAAATATCAGAGCAGTGTTCACTTTCAGAGTTAAGAAGTAAATTGGTAAAACCCTTAAGGTTACCTATTTTTGTGAATTGTTCGATAAAAGTAGAAAAATGAGAATGCCAAAATTTTACTTGACTCTGTCCAATATAATTGATAGATTTATAAACCAGTCAGATTTCAATTTATTTTTACTTTTACTTACTAGGACATCTGGTTTTACAAATGTATTCTTCTTTTATTTTTCATCATATGTAATGAAGCTTGTTGTGCCTAACGCTTTTGTCTGTATGCTATTGTAATGCTTTAATTATATGCAGCATGCTACTTCATTACAGAAACACTTCTGTGTTCAGTAATATATTCTAGCTATCACGGTCTAGAAAATTTCAGAAACATCCACTTTTATTCGTTGCCAAAACATGCAATATTCTAAGGCTAAATTGTTTTATTTTAATTACCTCTTCGAATATTTATGCATTTAGTAAGTTAGGCACTTAGCTTTCTGTATTTTATTATTTTTAATTCATAACGCATCTCTATAAGAATTACAAGGGAAAAGCAAATTTGCCAACAAGGATTCACAAAAATTAAAAAAAAAACTACTTATCACCTTCTCTTATATCATTCTCTCCTCGGGCTTCCTTACAGAGATCACACAGATTGGCAGCCCTGCCACTGTCAGGAACACTGAGTTATACCATGTGGGCAGAATGGAAAGGGTTCAAGAAATTGATTTGGGGGAACATAGAACCAGACTTTGTAATTTTAAAAATTATGTTGCATTTAGAGAATATGGACATTCATGAAAATAGTGTGAGTAAATAATGCCAGAAACTGTGTGTGTGTGCACGTGTGTGTGTTTTTCAGTTAAAAGAAAAAGTTTGGAACATTTCAGCTTCCATGACCCCCAACCCCTTTCTTTAACTGATTCTTCATAGTAGCTAATTGCTGGGCACCTTATTTCACATCTGGAATGTATATAAAACTGCTTTAGAATTAATACTGTGAGTAAATCCTCCACTTCGTTTTAAAGAAAGAACCAAAGAGTTATATAGAGATTCTTGTCAAATACTCTTCAGTTTTTGAAAAGAATCAAAATGGTCAAAGACATATTCTTAAGAGATTTATCAAGTATTTGCTATTCTGTTTTTCTTCTGAGGAGAATTACATAAAATATCTGGATCATGGTTAATTTCTGGCATACAATTTTTGATAATGAGGGTACTGGAGGAGGAGGCCCAATTGTGTTTAGCTTCTTTTCTCTTTCTGTCTATATGACAAGTGTTAATGGTACTCTGGTCTGTGTCTCTAATGAACATGTGTTGAAGAAAGGTTTTATCTGGTGGATGCTAGATTTAAAAAAAGAATAACTTCTCCTGAAGCTTTCCTAAACAATCTCTGGGACTGAGTTTATTGCTCTCTCAGGGAATATGCTCTTCTGTAACTTTACTGAGCAGTCAGAAGAAATGATTTTTGTGTGTGGGGCTGCCACCCTCCCCAAAGAGCCCTCTTTAAATCAAGGCATGGTGGTAGGAGGTTGGTCTCCAAATGCTTAAAAAGCTTCTTCATTAACAACCTTGGAATATATAGTGAACATTTTAGTTAAATTGTTTGGGAAAGGGATACCCCAATGGATTGTCTCTCTTTTTTTAAAGATTTTATTTATTTATTTAGAGAGAGAGAGAGCGCGAGCACAAGAGGGTGGGAGGGGTGGAGGGAGAGGGAGAAGCAGACTCCCCACTGACCAGGGAGCCTGACATGGGGCTCGATCCCAGGACCCTGAGATCATGAGCTGAGCCAAAGGTAGACGCTTAACCAGCTGAGCCACCCAAGCACCCCTGGATTGTCTCCTTCTTGTTTCTGTGTTTCTAACTAACTGACTAACTAACTACTAATTAACTATATATGTTTGTATATATTATATTATATTATTATATTATATTATATTATATTAATTATATATATAGCTTAAATTTAGGCTTTCAAGATGGTGAACTGTATATACATATTTACCATTTCTTATTCACAAATCTTATTGAAGTGACAGTGAAAATTAAATAAAGAAAAAAAGAATAATTTTTTTAACAGGCTGAAAATAGTGAGAAAGGACTGTTAGCACCCCAGTGATTTTTGACATTTCTAGATGAAGGAATATATAAATAAATCATATTGATAGAGAAGGGGACCAAGAGCCTACTTTCCTGACCTAGAAAAGTCTGAAATGGAGGTAGGGGCTGTTCTTCTTTTAGTGGAAGAGTCCAAGCTAGGCGTCATCTCTAGTCAGCTGGTACAGAGAAATGAGTGTACAGAAATCAAGTTAGTTAATTAAGAACTTTCTTTGCAACAGTGACCCCAGTTGCTCACCTCTTCTCTTCCTACATCCCCTACATACAAAGCGTGATTTCTGAGGCTACAACTGAAAGACTGCTGTGTAAAAACTTGGAGAGTCTTTTTTTAGGGGGAGAGCTTGGGTTCCTAATGTGGAAGTAGTCATCACTGAATAAAACCCTTCTCATTTTGCAAATAGAGGTAGCCTTGCTACCTGCTCCCTGCCTAGGCTCCACATACTTGGATCTTACAGTCGGTCCTTCCATGCAGGAGAGAAAACAGTTGGTGAAAATAAACTTATAAAAAGACTGAAGAAACTATACCTGTTAAGTGTATTAATCAATCTAGCTTTTTCATTCATATAAATAGACAATCAAGGACCATGAGTTATTTGAAGTAAGCAGCACAAACCAGAAGATCCAAAATGAACACATAGAATAACTGATACAAGAAGACACAAGTATGACTCATGGGACAGAGAGACCTTTTTAAAAATCTTAATTAAAAGCAACAAAGAAAATATGATATTCATAAAATAAAAACATCACTTTGAAGAAGAATTCACAGGTATGGGAAATATGATTGGAAGAATTTTTTTTAAATGTAGCAGGAGAATAAAGTCAGGGAAGCTTCCAAAACTTAGATTAAAATATAAACAAATGAAAAACATGAGATATATGTTTAATAAACATGGAGAATCAGTTTAAGAAATTCAGCATAGGACTAATAGTTTGGGGGAAAACAGAGAAATTGGAGGCAATAACAAACAAGTCTTCATATTGAAATAAATTGATAAGTACCAACACAATAAATAAAAAGCAAGATGTATACAGACAAATTCTAGTGAATGATGCATATAGAGAAAATCCCCAAACCCCTAAGAGAGGTAACGTGTTAACCTTAAAGAAGCAAAAATTACATTGGCTTCAGACTTCTCAGACAGTAACCATATATAGTAAGTCAATGAAAAAAATGAACATACGTTTAAATTTCTGAGGATACATTAATTTAAACTTAGATTCCAACTACCAAGCAAATTTTATTCATGTGTGGGACATTTTTAAGACAAAAGCTTAAAGTAATGTTTTTCTTACTCCTTTCATGAAAATTACCTGAAGATGTATGGCAAATGAAAAGAGGATATGAAAAAGAAATTTAGGTTCCAATATAGAATAGAATACATACAGGGGAGCAAGGAAAAGAAGTCCCAGGATGTAGCTTGCAACAGGCCTGGAAAGCAATCCATCCAACTCAGAATAAGAAATCAGGAGAATGTCTTCTTCAAGAAACTTTGGAGGGGCACCTGGGTGGCTCATTCAGTTAAGCATCTGCCTTTGGCTCAGGTCATGATTCCAGGGCCCTGGGATTAAGTCCTGCCTTGGGCTCCGTGCTGAGCCAGAGCCGGGAGACCCCTTGTCCTCCCTCTGCCCGCCCCCCTCTGCTTGTGTGCGTGCTTTGTCTCTCTCAAATAAATAAATAAAACCTTAAAAAAAAAAAAAGAAGTTTTGGAATGAATTTCAATCAAAATATGGAAAGGCTGTGATCATATGGTAAATAAGTTCATACTTCCCTCAACAAGAAAAACAACTAGATATGCTGGGAAAAACCAAGAGAAAGAAAAAACCCTCTGTAAATATGAAGCATGTCAATGTGACATGATTTAAACAATTAATAGATGTATCAAAAGGAAGTCCATTTGACTGTAATGCTAGAACAGCCACCATAGAGTGGCACATTTTTGGTGAAGCAAAATGACAGTTTTCCTACTTGGTTCTATGGTGAATGATATTTACATAATCATGGTACTCTAAATATTCTTCATTTTCCATTTTTTGTAATCACTTATAGACAAGACATTGAAGAATTGATATACAGACTACATTATTGCCTCATTTCTTCACCCCTCCCTCTATCCTCACCCTTTGTTGTATGACTTTAGAAGTCTTCCCATCAAGAGGAATATATTTATCTCACCCCTCAACTTTGAACTTGGAGATGTGACTTGGCTTGGTCAACTGAATGAAGTGAAATGACAGTGAGCCACTTCTGAGTCTAAGCCTTAAAAGGTCTCTCATGTTTCACTTGCTCTTTTGAATTTCTGTTGTCACCATAAGCAGAGGTGCAAAAAAGATAGCTGCTGGAGCCTCAGCTTGGATTGAGAATGGTCACAGAGGGGGCAGACTTGAGTCCAAATCTCAGCAAGGAGCCAGCAGGACCTTTAACAGAAAGCTCTACATATTTCAAAAATATCTGAACACTCAGTAAAGTAGATCATCAGTAGATCTTAGTTGTTCTCTACCTGTGCATGACCTAACAAAGTATTTTATATATTGCAGTACCTTGTGGATGGAATCTACTCTGGGAAAATCCTAATATCACTTCTGAAGATAACTCTATCGCCCATTTAATTGAGACTACATAAGCACTCCTGTATCCTCTGAAACACAGGAGAAAGAGATTTAATGAGTGTAGGGAAGTAAGTTGCTGCATAAACTCAAATCATTATACGCAGGGCCAAATTAAACAACCAAAATAAGTGGAATTACACTTATACTTACTATTTACTGATATTTAATCCAATTCGCAAGTAGTTGGATTTTATTAAGAGGAACTTAACTTTTTTTCTACATTTAATCTTACAATAGCATAACACAGTAATGCAGTTTCTAATCAGACCCATTCCTCTCTGACAGAACAGAACCGTTTGTTAGAGCACTTGTTATGGAAATAGCCAATTATTTTAATCAGGTTCATTGGAGATGATGGAAATTGTTGCCCTGAAGGCTTACTTTTACAATATGAAATTACATGGCAAGTAATTAATGGAATTGAGATTTCCATCTTAGTGTATATTAAAAAATTAATTAAAAAAAACCTCTCCTTTCAAATATATAAACACACACTTATTATATATATACATATATATTTGTTTTTAAAGACATACCTCTTATATAGGAGCAAAGAGCACTAGAGGAAATTATTTCATGGTTCCTATGTGAAAATTACAGTCTCTTAAGTAGATCCTAAGAGTTCAGGAAACATACACATCAATATTTTATGAACTTACCTCAGAAAAATTTCTGGGAAATAAGAACTAATAGGAAAAGTACAGGTAACCCCAGTTATAGTTTAATAATCTTCAGATTCCTTACAATCAACCATATCAGAAATAAATCCAATCTGAAGCCAAAAATATATGAACAATAGAAAATCTTGCAGTTATGTGATTTTTTTCTCATTCATCTTCATTTAAGACTTCCTGCAAAGTCTTCCTTAAGTGATGAAAATAACCTGCAAAGCAGGAGGTAAACTGCTGTGAAAAAATTAGTATTTTTGTCATTTTTATGAACACATCTCCTTCTATTAGTATGTTTTATTAAACTACTCAGTCTTTTCAATAAGGCTTGCCTCATTTCATTTGGGCTGCATAGTTCTCACTTTGAGGTATAAGTATAAAAAACCATTTCTGATGTGAATTTGATGAGAAGGCTGATGTCCCTCATTAATTTTGTGGGCTGGTTATAGTGATGCAGTGTATGTGTATTGGATGTGTATGTGTGTGTGTGTGTGTGTGTGTGTGTGTGTATGTAGTTCTAAGTTCACAGCTGATAAGTGAGTTATATAAAAAAAAAACCTTGACATGATGACTTTATTTAATATCTCTGTTGAGATATAATTACCATACAATAAAATGCACATATTTAAAATGCACACTGTGGTACTTTGTGACATACGTGTGTGCCTATGAAACTATCATCTTAATTAAGATACTGAGCATTTTCATCATCATCAGAAGTTTCTTTCTACCCCATTGTAATCCCTCCCATCTGTCCCTCTTACTCAAACAACCACTGATCTGCTTTCCATCTATAAGTAAGTTTGCATTTCTAGAAATATATATAAATTAAATCAGAAAATATGTGCTCTCTTTGTCTGGTTTCTTCCACTCAGCATAATTATTTTGAAGTCCCTCCATGTTGTAACTTGTATCAATAGTTCATTCTTCTTCATTTCTGAGTAGTACTCAGTTGTACAGGTATCCCACAATTTGTTTATCCACTCACTGATTGATGGCCATTAATTCCAGTTTGGGGCTATTACAAATAAAGCTGCTATGTATATTCATACAACTCTTTGTATGGACATAAGCTGTCATTTCTCTAGGAGTGGGATGACTGGATCATATGGTAGATAATGTGTAAGTATTTGAGAAACTGTTAAACTGTTTTCCAAACAGATTGTATTATTTTACATTCTAGCCAGCAGTATATGAGGGTTCAATTCCTCCACATCCTCCCTGAGGATATGGAGGAGGGTATGGTCAGTCTTTTTAATTTTAGCCATTGTAATATTTGTGTGATAATATCTTTTTGGTTTTAATTTGCACTTCTCTAATGACAAATGCTGTTGAACACCTTTTCATATGTTTTTTTGCCCTTCTTACTATACATCCTTTTGTGAAGAATATATTTGAATCTTTTTCCTAGGGTTTTTTTGTTTTGTTTTGTTTTGTTTTGAGTCACTTGTTTTCTTATTACTGACTTTTGAGATCTGTAGCTATTTTGAATATAGGTGATTTATATTTGATTTGTAAATATATTTGATTTATAAATATATTCTTCTAATCTGTGGCTTATTTTTCATTCTCTTAAAATTGATTTTGAAGAGCAGAAGTTTGTAATTTTGATAAAGTATAATTTATTAATTTTAATAGCTCATGCTTTTGATGTTGTATCTCGGAAAACCTTGCCAAAACTAGGCCCCAAAAGATTTTCTCCTATAATTATTTTTTTTAGTTTTAGGTTTTCCTTTAAGGTCTACCATCCATTTTGGATTAATTTTTGTATGTGGTATGAGATGTGGATCTAAGTTCCTTGTTTTGGTTTTTGTTTTTTGTATATAGATATTAGGTTGTTCTAGCACAATTTATTGAAAAAACTATAATTATCTACAGAATCATTTTTTTATAATTATAATCATGGTGTGCCTTTGTGATATTTCTTCATGTTTCTGGTGCTTGGAATTTGTTGAGCTGCCTGGATCTGTAGGTATAGTTTTCATCATATTTGGAAAATGTGCGGCCATTACTAAATATTTTTCTGTCCCCTCTGGTTCAAAGACCTCATTCACATCTCTTTTAGGCTACTTGTGTATGTGTCCCACAACTCCCTGATGTCCAGTTTTTTTCTTCTCTCCTGTGTTTTACTCTATATAGTTTCTGTTATGGCTTAAAAATTCACTAATCTTTTCTTCTACAATGTCTAATCTTTATTTTCTTCTAGTATATTTTTCATCTCACACATTATAGTTTTCATCTGTAGAAGTTCAGTTTAGGCGTATTTTTGTATTTTCCATGTCTCTAACATTTTCAGTATATGGAATATAGTTATAATAGCTGTTTTAATATCATTGCTAATTCTAAAATCTAGTGTGTTTCCCACTTTTTTGCATGCCTATTAATCTTGACTGGATTTCAGACATGAATTTTACCTTGTTGAGTATTAGGTACTCTGTAGTCCTTTATAGCTTCTGGAGTTTTGTTCTCTTACACAGTCAAGTTACTTGAAAACAGTTTGATCTTTCTGGGTCTTGCTTATAAGATTTGCTAGGTGGGACCAGTGAGGTTTTAGTCTAGGCTAATTATTTTCTACCACTGAGGCAAGGTTCTTCTGAGTCCCCAGCCTGGGGGGAGCTCCAGTCTTGCACCCTCTGGTCCACTCAGATGGTTCCTTCCTCAGTAGTTTCCTTACTGGCATGAACTGATCCATGCTCTGCTGAATTCCCAAATGGGTGCTCTGCAGATTCCTGTGGGCTTTCTCTGTGCCCTTCCTCTCAGCCCTTTCTCTTTATCTCAGAGGGCTGGCTAGGCTCCACCTGGATTCTTCCTCTCTGCGCCACAGCCTGGAATCCCTCTTAAGGCAGTAAACCTGAGTAATTGTAAGACCCACCTGGTTTATTATTGTCCTTTCTTTCCTAATGTCCAGTGTCTTCAAAACTGTTGTTTCATATGTTTTGTCTGCTTTACTTTTTTGGTTGTTTCAGACAGGAGGACAAATCTGGGCTATGTCTTGGCCAGAAACTGAAGTTCTCTTGAATCCCAAGATTTTAATGAAAAAAAAAAAAATGCCCATTTGGCATACTTAATAATAAGTATGGGAGAAAAAAATAAAATATCAAAAGTAATGGCTCGTAAGCAGTGCTTTTTTGGCCCTGAGTAATGAGTTAGTTGCTCGAAGCAGATTCTTCTATGGTGGCTTTGAGTGTGGCAGATGTTTTGTTGCCTCCAGGTCTGCCAGGAATCCAGGAAACCTCCTATAATTATGTAGATGAGATTCTCAAATTGAGGGAAATAGAGCCACTCAGTTCTTTCACCTTGATGGGAACTGAAATGAAATTTAAAAAGAGTGTTCTCCATATTTACCAGCCATAATTTAAATCTTTCAGCTCTAGCACTTAGTGATCTGTCAGCCAAAATATATAGCGTTGATGTTCTCATTTAAAAAAAATAGTGAATGTCCCCATTTTAGAAAGAAATAATATTAAGAGTATCTGTTGAATTATCCCATTCAGTGGATCAAAATTTCCATGGGCCTTGCAATTATGTGGATAAATAATATCTTTCATGCCTCTCCAAGGGAGGGCTGCTCTTCTGTAGAATATTTATGAAAATGCAACCCATTTATTTACTCTGATGATAGCCCCAAAAGTAGAAATATCTGTGTACAGAAAGTCTCATTAATAATGTACCTACATTTCATTCAGCAACATAATCAAGAAACATTCTATAGAACAATATGTATACAGATTAGTCCATATTATAATAATGTCGATCATTCTTTTTACAGTCCTTCCAGTTTATAAGATTTTCACCACAAATTACCTCATGTAATGTTCACGGTAGTTTTAGAAGTGTAACAGAATTCATGATTTTAACACATTTGTAATTATGCCTATAACAAAATTTCAAAGATATTAAAATGTAGGAGCAGGAAGTATTCTTATTTTATTATCTGAGTCTACATGTATCTGTAGGTAAGAGTTGACTTATAGAGTTCTTTTTAAGAAATTAATTCTAGAACTAAGTGAAATTATTTTTCTGTATATACAAAATTTAACTTTGTAGCAGTACCAGTGATTTAAATGTGACATTGTTTATGTGCCTTCATTGGTTCATTATTTTTAGCATAAGTTACTGTCTTCACTTTTTTAAAGAAGCCACAGTCATTGAAGGGAAAAATAATTCAACCCAGTGAACTGAAAGTTCTAATTTGTTCCCTAACAAGCCTCTCTTGTTAAAAATATACCTTAAAGGGAGATACTGGTGTTAAGTCTTTCTACTTACAACTTGTATATGAAGTAGAATAAGTGGTTACCTGCAAGTTTCATGCCATTTTTATCACCAACAATGTTATGAATTAAATTGCTGATAGGAGTGCAAGCACTTTAAAAACCAAATTGGCATTACCTACTAAAGCATATGAATGACTCTGCCATTTCACTCAGGTATACTCCGCCCCCCAAATCAGTATACTTGTGCATCAGGAGATATGTACAAGCATGCTCACTGATGCTTTTATTTCTAGCAACAACATAAATGCCATTGACAATAAAAGGGAAAATGCATCATGGTACATTTTACTGTGAAATACTGTAAAGCAACAAAAATGAACTCACTGCACCCACCTGCAACAACATTGTGAATGAAACCACAAACAAAAGAACACATACTGAATGATTTTTTTTTACTCTGAAGTTCAAATATAGACAATAAATGATACTCTTTTAGGAATGCATATTTAAGTAGTAAAATTATAAACCACACAAAGAGTGAGTCCTTGACTGCCTTCATTAGCAGGAGATGGGTTACCTTTGTGAGGCTGGAGATATGAATGGAAGTCGCACGTGACGGCTTTTGGAGTGCTAACAGTGTTACTGTGCTTGACCTTGGTGCTGGTTACACAGGTTGTCTCTTAACAATCATTCATTTAACTTTATTGTTTTGCGTGCTTTTCTGTATGTATGCTGTCTTTCAGATAAAGATTTTAAAGTAATGTGGATTATCACCCCTGAAAAATAAAAATTTCAATTGTACAGGTATAAAATATATCCATGCCCTCTCTAAAGGAAGAACTAAAACAAATATTTCTTTCATCTGAATGTAAAGTTAAAAAGCATGTATAAAAGAATATAAGAGCCAAAGAAATCTATTTCTAAGTAGAGAGGAATAAAATTAGAACAGATGCCCATTAAGCCCAAATCACTTAAGATTTTGAGAAAAATTTCCAAGAGAAATAAAGGAACTGGGGGAAAAATATATAACTGAGATTTTTAGGACTGGATTCTTTGACCTAAAGCATCGATGCTAATATTACTAGGACATTATAAACATTTTGAGATCAAGGACCATACATTATCCCATATCTGTCCTCAGCAAATAGAGTAGAACTCCAAAGACATGTATGAAGTAATGGGGAAGAGGGAGTACTAATACTTTGCAGTGGGGGTGAAATGTACTGGTGAATAGCATAGATTCTTGAGACAAATCCTCTAGGTTTTAATCTCAGTTTTACCACCTGTGTGACTCTGGGCACGTTATTTACATTTTCAGTGTCTCAATTTCCTCATCTGCAAAATGGTATGTTCATAGTTACTAGCTCACGAGGGTGTCATGTTACATATAAAATACTTAGAAAAATATTTGGCACATAGTAAGTAATCTACAAGTAGGTGGATATACTCATTGTTGTCAATCCGTTGTCATCCTGAAGTGTTGTTTGTTCATATTTGTGTTATGAAGGCTTACATAAAGGTAATTCTAAACTCTAAAGATTATAAACCACTCTGCAGAAAGCAAGCAACAAATTTTAGTGTTAGCAAAAGCCTGAGGAAGACCCGTTTGTCAATAATAATTTTCCACTGCAGGTGGTCTTCCTTGAGGTCTGCTGAATGTACAAAATGGAAAGCATGACCATATGCTGAAAATTAAAGTGCTTATATAAAAGGAAAGAAAGAAAATGTGGAGAAATCACATTCTGGTTGACAATTCAAGCAGGATTCCCAGATAAAATACAGGATGCCCAGGTAAATTTGAATTTCAGATAAACTCTTTCTTTTGTATAAGCCAGATGTTGCATAGGCATCTTGTATTTTTGTTGCCAAATCTGGCAACCCTAAATATTAAGGAGTTTGTATGTTTAGTTTCACACCAAACTAAATGTTTAAACATACATGGCCATAGCCATCATGTTATGTGGTCTGAGTAGTATGGACTCCACATAAAATTCCTTTCTGGCATTTTGAATTATTTTTCCAAAATGTTCCCAGTAATGAAATTCTAGGTATGTGAATGAGCTTTCCAAAATAAAGATCTCTTCAATCCCATGCCCCCTTTCACATTCTTCAATTCTCTATTAACTCCCCAGGATCCAAAGACTAAAGTTCAAACTCCTTAACTTGATTTGTAGGGCCATAAAAATCTTGTCCACACTACCTAGTAACTGCCGTCCCTAGTAGCTCCACACACATAGTCCCTGTGCTTATCTAGACATCTAAAAGTATTCAGTTCTTTCCGAAAACATTGTGTTCTTTTATATTCCTTCCCACTAAAAAAATTCCTGCTAATCCTGTAAGCACCAACCACATACTACCTTCTGTAAGCTATCTTCCACATCTCCTCTAGGCAAAGCCATTGCCTGTTCTGTGTTCTCAGTACCCTTTATGTGTAATAGTATAGGACACATATTTCACAGTCTTATAATTATCTCTCTTCTGAATGGAATTACAGAAAATGAGATGTCTTAGAAAAGGAACTGATCCCCATTCACTGATGTATCCAGTCATATATTTTAGGGCTTGACTCATGGAAGTAGTTCATCAAAATTTTAATGAGTGAATAAGTAAGTGAGTGAATAAGTGGGTAAAGGCAACCATATGAGTCATAGTTATGCTTCCAGCATAAACGTCATCTTAACCAGTTATGAGTTTCTGATTACTCATTCTAAAAGAAAAATACCCAAAATAGCTGATTATCAGTTTGACCACTAAAACTACAGAGAGCTGCAAGTGAACAAATTTGACATGCAGGTGACAGAACATAGTAGTTAATTCTGGATAAAACATTGTTAGTATGATATGTTAGTATATATATATATATATAATAACATACCATAATAAAAGTAGGAAGGTAAGAAGCTAGGAAATATATGACTTCATACTTGGAGCAAAGAACTATGAGATAATGAGGAGTCACCCTCAGATCTGTAGAATAATGAGATGCATAGAAAAATAACTTTACAGAGTAATTAGTTATAACTCTAGATAACCCAGAAGCATTCTCACCAGTCAGCTAGACTCCTCTAAAATCCAACATTCCCTCGTCTGCTAGACTGGTTTAGTTACTGATACTTAAATTTTTTTGAGAAACTATGCATTCATTCTCCTGTTAGGATACTTGTTACTTTCTACTGTAACTGGATTATTTCTTTGAGTACCTACTGTACCAGAAGAGCCTTGAGAAACGTAAGGAGCCATGATATATTAATCTTTTCATTCTTAGCACATAACACAGAACTAAGGATGAATAGATGAATGAGCAAAGGTTCTACATGGTGGTTGTCAACTCTACCTTTAGACTTGCCTGAACTCCTGTATAAACAATATTACTCCCTTCGTTACACCCAAGTCCATTTAAATCAGAATCTCTGGTGTGGGGCCTTTGCATTGGTATGTTTTAAAAGTGCTAGTTGTTAGGGCACCTGGGTGGCTCAGTCGGTTAAGTGTCTGCCTTCAGCTCAGGTCATGATCACAGGGTCCTGGGATCCAGCCCTGTGTCATGCTCCCTGGTTAGCGGGGAGTCTGCCTCTCTCTCTCCCTCTGCCTACCACTCTCCCTGCTTGTGCACTCTCTCTCTGTCTCTCTCTCTGTCCAATAAATAATCTTTAAAAAAATAAAATAAAAGTTCTAGCTTTTACTTATTTTTTATTTTTTTTAAAGTTCTAGCTTTTAAAACAAGCATTGTCCTAACTTCATTTTCCTTACCGGAACCCCTTTAAGGTAGGCTGGTACACCTGCCCCAACCAAGGCATTCACTATTACAGTATAGTTGACAATTCTTCAGGTCTCTAATATTCTCATTCTTTTCTACCAATCAACAAATATCTATTGCAAGGAAGTTACTATGCTGCATGCCCCTGAGGTAATGTCCTTAGAGAGAGGTTGTTCTTTGGTCCATATTTTACCAGAGACATTGGTTCTTTTTGGCTTCTACTATATGTTTTTTATGTAGGTTTTATTTCTGATTTTTTTTCAAGACCTCAGATATTTGAAGTATAGCACCCTCTTGATTACCCCTCCCCCAGCTCTTCTTCTATCTCCCTTGTTTTTTTCTTTATAAGTACCTTGGAATAGCTATCTTATCTTAGTAGCCAAATATCTGAATAAGTGAAATAAAGCCCCACTGGAATAATTTTATATGCAAACATCCTGAAGAATTAGACTTTACCTGGATACTAGTAGCAAAGATTTTTGCATCTAAACTGAGATCTCAAAATAAATGCTAGGATGCCAGGATACAGATGAGCAGAGAGTATCATCTTTGTTAGTAAGTGGTGAGGGATAAATTTCTCTTAGACTTGGGTTTCTTTGTTTGTTTTACACTATTGTTCTAGGTAAGTGAAGGTTATCAATGTTATTATAAAAAGGTTTGTGATATGTTCTGATTAAAGAATTCAGATTCTAATTTGCTATTTTAAAATTAATTACTAGTGAATTGGGCCCAGAAAGGACTGGGAAATCCTGTAGATAATTCTGATTATGGCATAATTTAATTCAGTATCTGAGTGGGAGAATGGAATTTCTAGAAATTCATCATAATTTATTGAGACTTAAAAGAAAAATTGAAAAACCATAGGCTTTAGATAAGAAAAATAAATAAAAGGTCAAATTTTAAAAGTCAGTCACTCATGGGAGGTCTGGAGAATATTTAATAGCTGATGGGGAGCCCAGGGAAGATGGGTTGTTAGGATCAAAAATAGCAGGCTCTTGAAAATAGGCTCTGCTGGCTAATTAACAGTCAATAACAATATTGCTGGAGAAAAGATAGCCTAAGAGAAAGGAATAAGGAAGTTGAGACATTATGTCTTTGCAAAGAAAAAAATAAGGGCTTTATCATCGTGTCCTTTTAATATATGAAAACTAGGGTGCTCAGCCTGAAAATTAGTTGTTCCTTCTTGTTGTTCATGGGCCTGGATGTACTTGGGAGGTATTTTCATGATTGAATTAAGTTATCTTTGTCTCCACTCAAGAGGAGGTTAGATGGATTTCTACCCCAAGAAGAATTGGATGACCTTCTCTAAATGGTGGTCAGTACTCAAAATGCTCTAAGCCAGGTTGGCAAATAAATGTAGTTGCACTATTGGGGCCACATGGCATCAACCTGAGGACTCTGGGTAAACTCAAGGATGAACTGGGACACTGATGGACCAGGAGTGGTACTTTCTATACCTCCTACTCTACATATTACACATGTGAGACAATTTGAAAGTAATTAATTAATTATTTAGTTAATCAAGTAAATTTAAAAGTCTCCAGAGGAGGTCCCAGGGAATTAGTCTCCAGAAATCTCCATTTCATCTCTGGCCAGCTAGTAGAGTCTATAATGAAGAATGGGATTACTGAATATTAAAATATAATTATCTGAAAAGAAGTGACATGGCTTCTGTAGCAAGAAATTATGCCCAAGGGAAGCCATTTTTTTGAAGTCTCAAATAAGGAACTAACAAATATAATTTTGATTTTCAAAAATTCTTTCTAACCTACCACTCCAAAGTCATTTTCATGGGCGTTAGGGCTATAATTTGCACAATGATGGGTCTGACAAGATCCAGAAAAAAAGACTAGGAGTAACTGAACACTTCTCAGGATGCAGTTGTGTATAAGGTCATGAGTACTCAGAGTGATGTTATGAATATGTGTTTGTCAATTCCTGGAAGAGGATTCTTACAGTGAAGTCTCCAAAGTGTGTATGGGTTGACATTATTTCTATTAGTAAAAACCTAAGCCTAAGAGGGTAGACTACCAACACACCTTTATAAGTCTGTATAAGATAGGCTAAGTATAACATAATGATAAAGGTACAGAGTCTAAGTTACGCATATAGTATGAATGAGTTTGTGTAATTAGTTACAAGAGAGCAAAGGGCCTGAAATCCTTGTGGAGCACTTCTTTCTTTCAAAGAAATGCATGCTGTTGTGACCAATTATCTATTCTCTCATCTCTTCCTCTCTTCTCCTTTCTTCCTTTACCTTGCTTTTAAAAAAGCATCATGTGTTTATATCTGGAAATCCATGTTCAGCTCTTGTCATTGTCCTCAGTCAGACAAGATGGTAGGTAGCAGTTTTGTGCTTTTGGAACGAGGGATCAGAACTCAGCTGGTTGTCTTAATTATAAAATCCAATTCTGAATGAGGCTGTGTTTTTTTAAATCATTCTCATGAAGCAGTCATACATATAAAAACCTCAAAAATGATAGCTATTAATATTATAAATGAACTGTAAATATGACCAAATATGGAAATTCCTATTTTGTATAGGGACTGCTATGTCAATTTTTCTTGATTATAAAAGAATGTAGTATATTACACTATGTTTGGAATAGATGAGGACTTTTTTCTGGAAATGATAATGTCTTGATATGACAAAGAGAAATGTATGTGATTTATTGCAAAGATGTTTAGTTTTCATTTCATTACATTATATTCTGTGAACATTTATATCTAGTCTTTAATTAAACATGATTTATTCAAATTGAGGTCTGTTTCCATTTAGATTGCTTGCAGTGTTAATCACAGTGCAAATAGCCTTCACCGCTAAAAGAACTCCTGCATTATACTAATATATAAATGCTTCCATGTAATTTGCATGTTATCTGAGTCTACCTGTTACTAGATGTGTACATATGCAAAAATATTTTACTTTTTTGGCTACTATATTAAAAGTACATATCTCCTTTAATGTAACATTTGTATTTTTACAAATATTAAATTTAAAGTAGTTTTTTTTTTTTTTAGTTTAAAAAATCAAAAAATGCACAAGCAATAAAAGGTCATTCTTTATCCAAAATTGAGCATGGATATAAAGCATTTTCTCCTCAGCAAATGCAATTCCGGTTCATTTTACCTTGTGTTAACCTCTGGATAAAGGTGAAACTGTTGTTTATTTTAGAATCTGATCTACTTAATTATAATTTCCTTTTTAGATGATGGTAGATCTGTCCTGATGATCAAATGGCTAGAAAGTTCAAAGGTTGATTTGTCTCCATTAGATTCACATTCACCTGTG
Organism: Halichoerus grypus; assembly: GCF_964656455.1. Classification (NCBI taxonomy): domain Eukaryota; kingdom Metazoa; phylum Chordata; class Mammalia; order Carnivora; family Phocidae; genus Halichoerus; species Halichoerus grypus. Next base: position 89,176,342 of record NC_135713.1, read on the forward strand.
TTAAGTAATATTTATTGTGTTAATACTTGGAAGAAATAAGGACGCAAAGAACAATAGTACCTGCATACCTTACAGACATATAAAATGACTCTGGATAGTTCTCACATCATTGACTATGAAAACTCCCTTCTATTAATGTTTTAAAGCAGCAAGAGCTGGGTTTGGTTTTACTTATAATATATAGTTCAGTATTAAAATGAGAAAACACTTAGAGCCTCTTACCTGAGAATTGAAATATATGTTGCACCCATCAGCATCGAATCCTGTGTGGGTCTGTCTGTTCTGCTTTCCTTCATTTCTTATTTCTCTCCCAAATATTGGCTTCACTAGGTCTATCTAAAGTACAAGGGTACAGAAGATACCCTCCCATCTGGCTCCAAGTCTTTAGTGCCAAAAAATAAAGGACACTTCCCTCCACTGGCATTAATGGTTCATCATAAGCTGGCTCCTATCTACATCCTCTGATATGGGGTCTCAGCACTCCCCTTCCCACGCTGGGCTCCAGACAGGCTGGCTACTTGTGTCCCTGAACACATCGTCATACCATGAACGTTTCTCTTCAGAGTTGTGACTCATTCTGGTTTCCTGTTTGGAAATATACTACCATCTCCATTCTGTTGTTAATCTTAGTTAAAGCTTTCCTTCAAGATCAAATTATATTTCCCTATGTGGTCTTCAGACATCAGTACTCAGTTTCTTCCTCATAAGTATATAAAATAATAACTTGTTATGTCTAACTTTACAAAATAAGGCATGCATTCTCTAACATGAAGATTTAACTTCTTATGAGCCCTTGACATATTCTCATCTAAAAAAAAAGATTGTAGTCAATATGATGCAAGGAAAGACATAGTAGGCATGTTCCCAAGTAGCCAATTATTGCTGTTGCCTTACATTCAGCTGACTATAAAATAAATAGCACAGTGACTTTTGTGCTACTTTCAAAACATAATGAAAATATTTTGCATGTTAGTCCGGTATAAATCCACACTAAGTGAAATTTTGATTAAGACTAAAAAGAGCTAAATGTTTCATCAGATAATGAATAAATGGCTCCTTCCTTCCTTCTCTCCCTCCTTCCTTCTGGAGAATTTTAGTTTCAAATATTTGGGAGTTTGTTATATTTTATAGCACATAGTTATATTTTTAGAGATTATCAGATTCTGATTTTGTCCTATTATTTGATGTCATAAAATACTCAAATTATTTAGATTCTTTCTGAACATAGTTATGAACTGTCTCTACTCTCAAACTGTGACAGTCAACCAGAAATCAAAAAGGATGGCTTTTTCAGGGAAAGTCATCATCTGCCTAAGGAAATTTAGACCAAACTTTTACAGTAAGTTTAAAATGAGAGGGTGACCAACTCTGATACCAAGAGGAGACACTGTTTAGAAGAAAAAAAGTTAAAGGAAAGAGCAAAATAGAGCTTTTGTAGTGTTTTGTTCTTGTTTGGTCTTGAAGCAGTAATTTAATGACCATAATGCTTTAAGCACTGTGAAAACCCAGGACTTCAGAATACCGTTTTGATACTTTGTAGTGTATCAGAAGGTCCATTACACATCTGGAACTATTTGTTTAGATTGTCTGCACCACTATTTCTGATCTTTTGTTAAAAATTTTATCAAGAAACACTTTTTGGTACCAGTGGTCTCCTAGATAGCATGTGGCATTCATGGAGATACAAAGAACAGTGCAGGACAGGGGCTACATTTGTAGGGCTCACAGTTTAGGTGAGAGGGTGAAAGGCACAGATACAGACAGTTCCTAGGTAATACTATTCTGGTCTGTAAGGAGCTGTGGGAATAAGAGAGGAGAGAGAGTTCAATAGAAGTAGATGACAGGAAGAGAAAGCAATGGGGAGCAGTTATTATCCATCTACTTACTAGTTCCCACACGACCCAGCATGGTGCTGTGCTTAGAGGGAATGATGTGTATCAGTGATGGATGTTTGACTGAATTAGTCATAATTTCTTTTTTCATTTATGATCATATTCATTGTATCTGTTGTCCAAAATTAGCATGGGAATTAGTACAATTTACTGAATGTTTTATATTTCATATGATTTTGCATGAGGTATAATAATGGTATATCAAAGGTAAGTCCCTTTAGTCATCCCAATTTTAGAAACCCTTGAATGAGATTAGGAAGTGATCATCATTTACATTTATTATACTTTGCTTAATGTAACGAGCTTTAGCTATTAACAGTAATTTGCTTCTCATCGCATTCATCAAAGGCAAACTATTTAGAAACTAAAACATCTCTGTCAGTTAGAATTTTAATGAATTAAGATGAAATGAGACAGTGTTAATTGGCAGTTGTTGCTGCAGGGGAGGTTTCTAGATCTTGTAAGTGATACCAATTCATCTCTCTATCAGGGTTAATTTGCTTGATTTAATTCTAAAGATACACTGAATATTTCCCCACACTATTCATATTTATTTTCAGGATTGGAGAAAGTTTGCTTCTGTTGGTCTTTCATTTGGATTCTCAATTCCACTTGAACTTGATTATTAATCAGTTGTTGATTTTAAGCACTATTTCTATTATTGACTGAACACACATATATGCACTCACAAACACACAAAAGTAATTGCATTACTTAGATTTTGTTTTACTTGAAAGGCCTAAAAGCTTCCAATAGCTAATCATTTTTTTTACCAAGAATTCTCATTTTCTCTGTTCTTTCTGTTTCCCTCAGACATAAATGAATGTGAAGCTGAGCCTTGCAAAAATGGTGGAATATGTACAGACCTTGCTGCTAACTATTCCTGTGAGTGCCCAGGTGAATTCATGGGAAGAAATTGTCAATACAGTAAGTATTCATATATGTATATATTTTTGTTGTTGTTTGCATATCCTCCATTTAGTATGGAATCTGGGTCAAAACAATATAGTTTGCTTTTAGAGTTTATAATTTATTGAAATGGCATATTTCATATTTGTTGTTGTTAATGTTATTAATATACGTCTACTCTCCAGGATAGAGCTCAGTGCGTGCTAGGCATAGAATTGGCCACCTTGTGGTCTGAAACGAGGGCGGCATTTCTCAGAGGTCCAAGTGCATCTCCCTTATGAATCCCATTTTGGCTTTTGAGTATGTGTATGACCTACATTTCCACCAGAGTGACCACTCTGCTTCAGACAATAAATTCAAGGCACTCTAACCTGATAGCCTCTATCACAAATAAAAGGAGGATTTCTATTGAGCTGGCATTCACATTAATAAGAAATTGACACACTGTTTATTGGTCTTTTTGGAAGCCTAAGAGAGTAGGGTCTTATATATCAAACGATAGGACAGTAATTTGCCTGAAGTATTTACAAAGAAGCAAGAAACAACCCTTCTTCCCCAAAAGAAACAAAAACTAGGAGAAGGTAGTAACAGGATTATAGTCAGTAGGATGAAACCAGAATTGGGCACAAATACATGCTAATGAGAACAATAATGATATAGCTTAGTAATTGTTGGACACTTATAGAAACTCCATAGCACTACTGCTTTGATGTATATTATACTATTAGAGCATCACGTTATGCAAATTCAGAAGGCAGATGTAGAAACTGAGACACATAGGCTATGTGGTTTGCCCAGGCTCTCTCAGTTGGTGACAGAAGCAGGACTAGAAGGAATGTAGAATCAGGGCTTGTGATTCCCAGTTCAGTGCATTTTCCTCTAAACCGAGATATCTCTTCAGATAGAATTAAATGAGAGATGATGGACTCTGAAAAACAAACTAAGGGTTCTAGAGGGGAGGAGGGTGGGGGGATGGGTTGGCCTGGTGATGGGTATTAAAGAGGGCACGTATTGCATGGAGCACTGGGTGTTATACGCAAATAATGAATCATGGATCACTACATCAAAAACTAATGATGTAATGTATGGTGATTAACATAACATAATAATAATTAAAAAAAGAATTAAATGAAATAAACACAAAAGCACACTATACCTCCTCTCTCTCTTACACATGTTCATGAGCGCACACATGTGCACATAAACACAACACACACACACTCGTTCCTTTTTAGCCAGAGTAACAATTTTACATGTCACTTTCCTTCTCTTCCTTTCCCTTTGACAAGGATAGTTTATAAATTAAAACAGAGAAAGTTACTTAAGGATTTATTTGGGTTATGTATATAAACAAAATGAAAAACTTCATTAAAATAATGAAATGCTGAATATCAAAGAAATACCTTGGATGGGGGAAATTTTCTAAGTTTAAAAATAATTGGAGAAGACATTAATTGTGAGTTGACGTAGGAACCTTCAGGCATGGAGGTATGGAAGGAAAGGATAGCCTGAGTAAGCAGGTTGATCATACAACCAAATAGACTAGTGGCCACCCAGTCAACTGACCTAGAAACCTTCCTGTAAAGCATATAACTGACCATGCAGTAAGTTAACTTAATTCAGATTCGATTGGTCCTTGGCCCACCCAGATACAACTCTTACATTCTTCTTTTCTTTGGTTTTGGGGGCTTGCAGATGGCTGTCCACTTAGCATTGAAAGTTGTACTAAAAAGCACCCCAAGATACCTGTAAATGAATATTTAATTACCATGATGAAGACCAAAAAACTAATGTCAGTGACTATTTGATTTCCATGTAGCCAAAACAGACATGGGGTGCCAGAATAAAGTGCCTTCCAGACAGTACTAGAACTTTGGCAGAGCTTAAAAGAATGCCTGGCTATGAACATGACCCATAGGAGGCCTGGCCAGGGGAGCAATAGGAAGATGAGACCTTCCCATTTTCCTAAAAGAAGAGCCCTGTATAGGGGACATGTCATGGGAAGCCTGCCTAGCAATGAGCGTCACTCTGAGGTGGTCAAGCACGAGCTCTCTGAATGCCCTGAAGAAGAAGTGATGTCTGAAGTTATAGGCACCCTGGGACAAGAGACCTAGGTCTTGAAGTTGTGTGTATGTGTATATATATATATATATATATATATATATATATACACTTGCCTTCCTGTGTTGGCCAAGGAGCAGCTAGATAGTCAGTTGCCTACAGGTTGAAAATGGAAGGAGACCTGGATGTGAACTAGATGTTGAAACTGATGACTGAAGCCTAAAATCTCCATCAGAGATTTTGTTGAGGTCACCACATCTAAAAATACCCTTGAAAAGAAAGAAACTTGATTGATTATAGAAAGACGTACTGAAATAGACTTTGAACTTAATTGTCACCAGTTTGTGTCTAGTGTCTTTCTATTATGTTTAATAAATGTGTTTTCTTTGATTTAGTTTCATATTTATATAATCTTTATATTTAAACTCAGACTTCTCTTTGAACATGAAAGCAGTAGTGACTTTCTTAACCCATCATATGCTCTGACATTCTCCCAAAGAGATCAGAAAGAGTCACTTAGGATACACTGTAAAATATGTTCTAATTGGGGTATTTGTTTTTACTGTATTGATCTGCAAGAGTTTATAATAATTTAAGGATCCTTAATCTCCCTACTGTTTCAGTTTCTAGGGATATGGTTCTGCTTTTTTGTGTGACTTCTTAGAATTGTTAGAAATCCAGAGTAAGAAAGAGCATTCTATCGCAGTGATGCTGTAATACCACACATTGAGAACTTAAAGTACTCACTCACTACAGGGCACACAGAAACACCTGCAGATTACACGTAGTGCCAGCTCTAAACTGATTGAGGTTAGGATCCTGGGAATTGACAGTACATAGATTATAATCAATGTGCCCAGCATCCACTCTAGAGTAAGATTTATAACCTTTCTTCTGAACTTTTTGTCATGTCCCACAGGGGTACCCGTGGGTCAGCTTATGCCTACAGTTATGGCAGAGAGGCCATTTGTTTTGGCAGGTATTTCAGAAGGAAGAGGAAAGGGAGAATAATGTAGACTTAATGCTGGGTGGGTCAGAGGATACCATACTAAAATGCTGGCATCCTTGTGTTCAAATCCAAACTGACTTCACTCTAATCTTGGGTATCCGCACTCATATTACTTCCCTTCTTCCACTATTTTCTTATATCTACTGATGGGTTAATTAGGTTCTGGTGTATTTTAAAATTAAATCATTCTCAATGCCCTCCCAAATAATAAATAATAAAAGATATTGCAGAGGAATGGAATTTCCTAAATACATCTATACCAAAGTAATAAAGTATAAACACAAATAATAAACTGGGAAGTATTTATAATAAAGGTGAAAGGAAAATATTTCTTATCCTCAGTTTATTGTTTTCCAATTCAATAAAATTAAACACAACAGAAGAAAGAAAACATCAAAAACATGAACAGAACTTTCCTACAAAGGAAGTAAGTACCTTGAAATTTATCATATTATAGTTGAGTTGTGTCTTCATCTTTACTCTTCAGTATATTTTGAATTTATAAGGCTTATAGTACCTTTGTGATCTGAAAAGTATAATTATATTGTAAACATCGACTTAGTGAGAGAGCACTACATATGTGAACAAAAAACTGGACTGACCGTGAATCACTCTGCTTCTTCCTCGGACCCCATATCCCTACCCCCTCTCATTTCACAAATGGAAATATAGATAAATGGAAACAGATGAAAAGCTAAGGAGGAGCAGAGGCTAGGTGACACTTGAGAAAGAATATGGAAAATAAAAACGAGGAGAAGGGAAAGAGTCCTAGGAACCATCCCAGGAAACACACACACACACACACACACACACACACACACACACACACACTCTCTCTCTCTCTCTCTCTCTCTCTCTCTCTCTCTCTTTCTGTCTCTGTCTCTGTCTCTGCCTCTCTCTCTCTCTGCCTCCCTTGTGGGCAGAGAATTTTAAAGTAAAGGAGGTGACAAAAAAAAATTTTATCAAAAGACATAAAAAGTTCCCATGAGACAATTTTACTAGAGAGAGGCCCTTCCTTCCTTCTATATGTGCTTCTTACATAGTCTGTTCTTAACTCTGCTGCCAGAGGGAGTCTGTTAAAGCAAAAGTCAATACACATCACCTAGCAGTTCAGAACCTTCCACTGACTTCTAATCTCACACTAAGTGAAACTTAGTCCCCCTGTTTCCTGAGGCCAGTAGGATCTGCCTGTGCCTCTGCCCTATTCACTCAGCTCTGTGACCACATCTCATGGGACTCTCCCTTGCTTGTACTGTTTCAGCCGCACTGGCCTCCTAACTATTCCTGGCACACACCTGGTGCAAGCCTGGCACATCCTTGCCCTACAGCATTTCCGTTCCCATCTCCCCTTTTCTGTAATATTCTATTATGATGTTATGAGTACTCCAATACTTCCTTTGGGTCTTTGCATAAAGGCATCCTCCCAGTGGGGCTTTCCTCAGCCTCTCTACTTCCCTACCTCAACCAAAACAACACCCACCCCTTTTTCTGTTATAGTTTTTCTCCTTAGCACTAATCATTAACATATCATATTTTTACTTATATATTTTTTTTTATTGACTATTCCTCCAGTGGAGTATATCCTCCATGAGGGAAAGAGTGTACTATTGTAATCACATTTGCCAGAAGAGAACTAGCAAATGGTGGGTGCTCAATAGACATTTGCTAAATGAATGAATGAATGAACCTAGCATTCTGAGGTAAGTATAGAAATGGTATCTGATTTCTCAGTGTCCTCAACTACCACCAAGTTATTTTTTACCTGACTTCCCATTTTTTGAGTAGTATGCTAAAGATGCTTTTGCCAGTGTAATGAAATATAATTTGGTATATTAACTGATACTCTGTAAATCATACCACAAGTTGAATTGTTTTCCTTTGACTTTGATAAAATCTTTTATAACTCTATTTTGCAATAGGGTTATGCAGATGGATTTTAAATAAGAAAAGTAAACAAAGACTCACATAGCACATAGCACATACCCTCCCCGATGCCGAGCGATGTTGAGCACTTTTTCATGTGTCTGTTGCCCATTTGGATGTCTTCTTTGGAAAAATGTCTGTTCATGTCTTCTGCCCATCTCTTGATTGGATCATTTGTTCTTTGGGTGTTGAGTTTGATAAGTTCTTTATAGATTTTGGATACTAGCCCTTTATCTGATATGTTGTTTGCAAATATCTTCTCCCATTCTGTCAGTTGTCTTTTGGTTTTGTTGACTGTTTCTTTTGCTGTGCAAAAGCTTTTTATCTCGATGAAGTCCCAATAGTTCATTTTTGTCCTTGCTTCCCTTGCCTTTGGCGATGTATGTAGGAAGAAGTTGCTGTGGCTGAGGTCGAAGAGGTTGCTGCCTGTGTTCTCCTTTAGGATTTTGATGGACTCCTGTCTCACATTTAGGTCTTTCAACTATTTTGAGTCTGTTTTTGTGTGTGGTGTAAGGAAATGGTCTAGTTTCATTCTTCTGCATGTGGCTGTCCAATTCTCCCAACACCATTTGTTGAAGAGACTTTTTTCCATTGGACATTCTTTCCTGCTTTGTCGAAGATTAGTTGACCATAGAGTTGAGGGTCCATTTCTGGGCTCTCTATTCTGTTCCACTGATCTATGTGTCTGTTTTTGTGCCAGTACCATACTGTCTTGATGATGACAGCTTTGTAGTAGAGCTGGAAGTCTGGAATTGTGATGCCGCCGGCTTTGCTTTCCTTTTTCAACATTCCTCTGGCTATTTGGAGTCTTTCCTGGTTCCATACAAAATTTAGGATTATTTGTTCCATTTCTTTGAAAAAAGTTGATGGTATTTTGATAGGGATTGCATTAAATGTGTAGATTGCTCTAAGTAGCATTGACATCTTCACAATATTTGTTCTTCCAGTCCATGAACATGGAACATTTTTCCACTTCTTTGTGTCTTCCTCAATTTCTTTCATGAGTATGTTATAGTTTTCTTAGTACAGATTCTTTGCCTCTTTGGTTAGATTTATTCCTAGGTATCTTATGGTTTTGGGTGCAATTATAAATGGGATCGACTCCTTAATTTCTCTTTCTTCTGTCTTGTTGTTGGTGTATAGTAATGCCACTGATTTCTGTGCATTGGTTTTATATCCTGCCACTTTACTGAATTCCTGTATGAGTTCTAGTGGTTTTGGGGTGGAGTCTTTTGGGTTTTCCACATAAAGTATCATATCATCTGCAGACAGTGAGAGTTTGACTTCTTCTTTGCCGATTCAGATGCCTTTTATTTCTTTTGTTGTCTGATTGCTGTGGCTAGGACTTCTAATACTATGTTGTCGATGTGTTTCTTTGCTTTTGTTATTAATTGGCTTATATAGTTTCCTGCTCCCATGTTAGGGGCATAGATATTTACAAACATTAGATCTTCTTGTTGGATAGACCCTTTAAGTAGGATATAGTGTCCTTCCTCATCTCTTATTATAGTCTTTGGATTAAAATCTAATTTTTCTGGTATAAGGATTGCTACCCCAGCTTTCTTTTGGTGTCCATTAGCATGGTAAATGGTTTTCCACCCCCTCACTTTCAATCTGGAGGTGTCTTTTGGTCTAAAATGAGTCTCTTGAAGACAGCATATCGATGGGTCTTGTTTTTTTATCCAATCTGATACCCTGTGTCTTTTGATTGGGGCATTTAGCCCATTTACATTCAGGGTAACTACTGAAAGATATGAATTTAGTGCCATTGTATTGACTGTAAGGTGACTGTTACTGTATATTGTCTCTGTTCCTTTCCGGTCTATGTTACTTTTAGGCTCTCTCTTTGCTTAGAGGACCCCTTTCAAGATTTCTTGTAGGGCTGGTTTTGTGTTTGCAAATTCCTTTAGTTTTTGTTTGTCCTGGAAGCTTTTTATCTCTCCTTCTATTTTCAGTGACAGCCTAGCTGGATATAGTATTCTTGGCTGCATATTTTTCTCATTTAGTGCTCTGAATATATCATGCCAGTCCTTTCTGGCCTGCCAGGTCTCTGTGGATAGGTCTGTTGCCAATCTAATGTTTCTACCATTGTAGGTTACAGATCTCTTGTCCCAAGCTTCTTTCGGGATTTTCTCTTTGTCTCTGAGACTCATAAGTTTTACTATTAGATGTCGGGGTGTTGATTATTTTTATTGATTTTGAGAGGGGTTCTCTGTGCCTCCTGGATTTTGATGCCTGTTTCCTTCCCCAAATTAGGGAAGTTCTCTGCTATAATGTGCTCCAATATACCTTCTGCCTCTCTCTCTCTTTCTTCTTCTTCTGGGATCCCAATTATTCTAATATTGTTTCATCTTATGGTATCACTTATCTCTCAAATTCTGCCCTTGTGATCCAGTAGTTATCTCTCTTTTTCTCAACTTCTTTATTCTCCATCATTTGGTCTTCTATATCACTAATTTTCTCTTCTGCCTTATTTATCCTAGCAGTTAGAGCCTCCATTTTTGATTGCACCTCATTAATAGCCTTTTTGATTTCAACTTGGTTAGATTTTAGTTCTTTTATTTCTCCAGAAAGAGTTTCTCTAATATCCCCCATGCTTTTTTCAAGCCCAGCTAGTATCTTTAAAATCGTCATTCTGAACTCTAGTTCTGACATCTTACTAATGTCTGTATTGATTAGGTCCCTGGCAGTCGGTACTACCTCGTTCATTTTTTTGAGGTGATTTTTTTCCATCTTGTTATTTTGTCCAGAGGAGAATAGATGAATGAGAGAACAAAATGCTAACAGGGTAACAACGACCCCAGAAAAATATACACTAAACAAATGAGAAGAGACCTAAAACCAGGGGAAAAGAAAGGGAAAAAAAGAAAAAAGAAAAAAAAAACAGAATATGATCAGATATGATCAGGCTGGTGCATAAATCAGTGCCACACACTAGATTTGGGGTGTATTTTGGTCTAGAAGAAAGTGCCTCCCAAAATTTTAAAGAAAGAAAAACTTCTATATGTACAAAAATAAGGGTAAATATGATGAAGGGATGGAATATGACTATAAAGATGAAAATTATAAAAGATTTTATAAAAGGAATTGGTAAGATAAGTTGGTTGAAAAAAGAAAGAAGAGGACTTAAAAAAAAAAAGGGAGAGAATGTGATCAGGCAGGAGACTAGAACAAAGCCATACATTAGAGATTTAGGGTATATTTTGGTCTGTTAGAAGAAACTGTATCCCAAAATTTTAAAGAGAGAACAACTTATATATATATATATACCAAAAATAAGGTTAAGTACTATGAAGGGATAAAATATTACTCTAAAAATGAAAAATAAAAATGTTTTTTTTAAAAAGGGATTGATAAGATGTTGGTTGAAAAAGCGAAAAATTCAAAAAAAAAAAAAACTGAAAAAAATAACTTTGAAAGACTAAAGAATCATGGGGAAAAAGCCATGAATTCTATGTGCTGTATTCCCCTAGTGCTGGAGTTCTGCCATTCTCACTGATCAGTGAACTTGGTCTTGGCTGGCTGTTCTTGCTGGTCTTCTGGGGGAGGGGCCTGTTGCGGTGGACCTCAAATGTCTTTGCCAGAGGCGGAATTACCCTGCTCTTGCTGGGGGTGGGCTAAGTAATCTGCTTGGGTTTGCTCTCGGGAGCTTTTGTTCCCTGCAAGCTTTCTGCACAGCTTTGGAGGACGAGAATGAAATGGCAGCCTCCCAATCTCCGCCCCGGAGGAGCTGAGAGCTTGGGGCCCCACTCCTCATTGAGCCTCCAGAGAAAAGCAGTCAATCACTCCCATGTCCCCGGTCTCTGGCTGCACTCCGTGCCCACCTGGCCTGTGACCAAGCATTTCTGTCTCTGTCACCCAACCGGGTGTGGAGTCTCCAAACCCAGCAGATCCCTGCAGTGCGCTCCCGGGCCACTCCTCCTGGGGGAGGAAAGGGAGTCTCCCCGGATCTGCCGCTTGTTGGGTCCCTGCTGGAAGAGCAGTGGCCCAGCTGTGCCACAGATCATGGTTTATGGCAACCCTGAGCTGAGAACCCGCTCCTTGGCTCCATCTCTACAGCCAGCTTCCCTTCTCCAATACCTGGGAGCTCTGCCGCACTCAGGCACCTCTGGTCTTTCTGTGACCCTGAGGGTCCTGAGACTACACTGTCCCAGGGAGGCTTCCACCCCCAGCTTAGCCACTGGAGCGTCATCCCTCAGTGGAGCAGACTTCTAAAAGTTTTGATTTTGTGCTCCACTGCTCTATCACTTGCCAGTAGTGGCTGACAGAGGCCCCCTCCCCCGCCGTCTATCTTCCCGAATATTGCCTCGGATTCACTTCTCCGCACATCCTACCTTCCAGAAAGTGGTCGCTTTTCTGTTCAGAGAGTTGCTGCTATTCTTTTCTTTGATCTCCTGTTGAGTTCGTAGGGGTTCAGAATGTTTGATCCCTATCTAGCTGAAATCCTGGGACCAGACGAAATTTAGGTCTCCTACTCCTCTGCCATCTTGGTCCTCCCCCCGCATTTAGGCCACTTCTGCATGCAGACATCTTGTTAATTTATCTTAGATCATTATTTATTTCTTATCCATTTCAAATATCAGGTAGACATATATGAATGCTGTGATGTAACTACTACCACTAGTAAGTCTTGAAAATATAAAAGTGGTAATTTTGGATATAACTCTTTAAGTGGTATTGACAGACTGATCTCGATATCTGTGTGCGTATAATCATAAAGATTTGTTTTTCTCAGATTTTTAATCTTTCTCTGTCTTTCCCTCATTTTTACATGCCCTTCAATTTTAAGCAATTTATTAAGACTATCTTTGCCAGTGTGGGTGATGGGCATTAAGGAGGGCACATGATGTGATGAGCACTGGGTGTTATACGCAACTGATGAATTATTGAACTCTATACCTGAAACTAATGATGTACTATATGTTGGCTAATTGAATTAAAAAAAAAAAAAAAGATTACCTTTGCCAGTGCAGTTAAGTGAAATATTTTTAATATTAGTGATATACTACATTTTTAAAACCTAAATATATTTTTATTTTATTTTATTTATTTATTTTTTTAAGATTTTATTTATTTATTTGACAGAGACAGAGAGAGCAGGAACACAAGCAGGGGGAGTGGGAGAGGGAGAAGCAGGCTTCCCGCTGAGCAGGGAGCCTGATGTGGGACTCGATCCCAGGACTCTGGGATCATGACCTGAGCCGAAGGCAGCCGCTTAACGACTGAGCCACCCAGGCGCCCCATAAAACCTAAATATATTTTTAAATTTACAGTTAAACAATTAAAAGCAAGATGTTTAAGATACTACTTTAATAAATATTATTTCAAAATCTATGTGAATTCTTTATCATAATGTATGTCTTTAATTAATATAGCTATTACACATTTTTACTTTATAAGGAATAAATTTATACCTAACCCTCTTATGACATGATGTCCAATTATGTAGTAATAATTATTATTATGCAAATCAATCACCTATCAAACATAGTCAGTAAATGTAATATTTCAAATGTTAATAACAAAAGTTTTAATACTTGGCAAAAATCTGCCTATATTTTTCCAGTAATTATTTGCTAATTATATTTGTAGGTAGGCTAAGGCAATAATACTTCTGATTTAAATATTTCAGTTTAGATTTCCAGGTATTGTTCGTATAGCTTATCACTTCCTTTGGCAGATCTCAATTATTTTTAGCTTTATTTTTCATTTATTTATTATGGGGAATTTAATTTTTATTATTTTTAATTTTAATTTAAGTTACATTTGAATGATATGTGAAAATCATTTATACGTGCTGATACTATTTATTATAGTATTACAGCCATTCTCCTAATTATAAAGTCCTAATTTATATTTCCTTATTGTTTTTAAATGGTATAAGCTCAAGCGTTCAGCCATTTTCATACACAGCTTGAAAGGAAATGATGATGAACTGGAATGAGAAACCTATTCTCATAAGAAAATACATGCTTTGCTGTGTATGTTTAACAGAACGTGATGTTTAAAGTAAGCGCAATGGAAATTGATAGCACTTTAGTTAACTAATCTAAAAATAACTAGGATTGTTTTCATTGATTGGACTATATGGCCCACAATAGCCATATATAGTTCCCTGCTGGGTGTTTAAATGTGACATGATTAAATTTCAGAAATGGCACTCAAATTCATTTTCATCACTGATACTATTTCTGGAAATTAAGATAGTTACCAAGGGATCTCTTCTAATGCAACATCCAAACTACTATGCCAAAAGGTATTAAGACTTGGATGGTTTCAGAGGGTTTTATTAAAAATGAAAACTAAAATCTTCAACTGAGGATAAAGTGATGTTTCTTGAGTGTCATAATTGTCCAATTTTTTAAAAAAATTAAGCTTTATAATCTATCCTGTAGCCCCTACCCTAAGAATTCTACCTATAAAGTAATAAAGACAGAGATGATGATACATGTGAACATATTTTTAAAAATATAAATTAATATTTCCATATCTTCATTTTTTGGGCAGATGTAACTCTTTAAACCTTTGTTACAAATGAGCTAGTATGTATAAATACACAAACATATGCAACATACACTATATAAATGTACATGTGTATCTTTCCTTTTGATAGCAATGCTGCCAAGTACATTTGTACAAGTACAAGCTTATGCAGTGAAAATTGTTAAAACATTTATAGATAACTAAATCATGTGATATTTATTTTTATATGCTCAACACTTAATTATTGCTTTTGTAAATAACTAAACACTCTACTATATCACCAACTAGCTGTCATATGATAATGTTGATTTTAATTTAGACTTTTACTGTGTGCCAAGACTGTCCTAAGTACTTTAAATATTGATTTATTTAACCCTCTTAACACTCTTTCTAGTGGGTTCTATTTATCACTGGCTCCATTTTACAGAGAAAACTGAGCATGCTCAGTAAATAATTTGCCTAAGTCAACATGGCAAGTCAACTGTGGTCCTGGCCTTCCCTCCAAGCATCGCAGCTGCAAGAGCCTGCACTCCTAAGCGTGATTGATTCTGCTCCTTGTAGGATGAAAGGAGCACTGTTCATTACACTGTATGCTGTAAGAACATTTGTACTTGAGGAGTGGCCTTGGCGAGTGTTGGAAGAGTAAGAGGAAAGAGCACAGACTTTGCATTCAGATAGAACTGGGGTATAAACTCTGGATTTTCCTCTTTGTAACTAAGTGTCTGGATAAATTAGTTGCCCTTTCTGGGCTTCAGATTTCTCATCCATCAATGGAGTTAATATAACCATTTGGTTTATATAGATAGGTAGGATAAAATTAACAGCATATATAAAGTACTTAGTAAAATTGTAGATCAGTGAATGTTATAAATAAATAATTGCATTAATAAATGAAAGGACACAAGGATCTTTGAGTTATTTGAAAAGCCAATACCAGTGATCCCACCTTTTCTTTTGTTATAATTTTGTGCGATTTTAATTTTTTGTATACTCAAACAACTAACCTATCTTTAGTAACTAACTATGTACTTGAGAACAACTTGTGTAGAAGTCAGGTATAATGTCTTGCATACCATGTTTTAGTAGTACATTAATTTAGGAAATTCTTGGCATTAATATAATTTTTAATAAACAAATATCAATCCAACCAAACCATTATAGGAGATAGGAGTTGCTTTGGTTTTTTAAAAAATGACATCACATACGTCTGAACCACAAACATCTAATTTCATTTCTTTTTTTTTTTTTTTTTTGGTGTAACGTTCAGTGATTCATTAGTTGTGTATAATACCCAGTGCTCGTCACATCACATGCCCTCCTTAATGCCCATCACCCAGTTACCCCATCCTCCCACCCCCCTCACCTCCAGCAACCCTCAGTTTGTTTCCCAGTTTATCCATGTTTTTATGTTTGTAATTATGGTAAGCTAACACTGCTGTTTGATCAAGTATTTTAGTGAATGGTAAAGAGAAACTAATGGTGGAGTGAAAAATTCCAGTATTTTCTTACTCTAAATAGATGAACAAAGATTATAGTTTTGTACCATATAACACTAAATTCCTACTCTGCTATGTCCAGGTACGACATAGATCCAAAAGCAAAATATAAACAAATTATGATATAAAATAAAGAATATTAAAAATAAGAGGTATTTATCAGGAAGTAAAAATGAGAATTAATACACATATAAATTTAGTAAGAAAATTACAAAGTTCATTATTATAATATAGAAAATGTATTCATTCAATCATGTGATCAAATAAACTAGCCACAAATATTTATTGATTTTTTTTCTTAATATAAGTGTGTACAGGTTTTGAGAACATATATGAATGAATTCATTCATTCACCAAATTGCATCCAACAGTAGCCACCCACCAGAGCTGGGGCAAAATGGTAATTAAAATAAATTCAGTTCCTGCTCTCATGGAGTACATAGATTAGTGGGAGAGAAAAACAGGAATTATATAATATCTAATTATAAAGCATGATGAGTGCTATGAATGAAAAGAAAAGGGAGCCATTACAGGGGTGACTGTTTTGTTTTGGGGGTTTAAGGAAATGACATTTGAGCTGAAACCAGAAGAACATATAGTAGGTACCAAATGGAGGGTGATGGAGAGGGGAATTTTACAAGAAAGACGATTTGCACAAGGATAAATATACCCTTTGTCCTTTAGAATCTTAATATTTAGTGGATGGCTTCAGTTCCTGTGTAATCATCATGTGATGATATTTTTAGGATGATCACTTACCTTTTAGGCCCTGACAATGTGGGGTCAAGAATAGTCAATGGCAGGGCGCCTGGGTGGCTCAGTTGGTTAAGCAACTGCCTTCGGCTCAGGTCATGATCCTGGAGTCCCTGGATCGAGTCCCGCATCGGGCTCCCTGCTCGGCAGGGAGTCTGCTTCTCCCTCTGACCCTCCCCACTCTCATGCTCTCTCTCTCTCATTCTCTCTCTCTCAAAAAAAAAAAAAAAAAAAAAAGAATAGTCAATGGCAAACAACATTTATATATTAAACATCCATCTCATGAGCTGTCATTTTGCGCAACCATAAGGGATTTTTAAAACACCAAAGTAGACTTTAACTTTTGTAAATATATCAAGAAGTCAAAGAAAAGCAAAAAAAAAAAGAAAGAAAGAAAGAAAGAAAAGTAAAAGAAACCAAAAAATCATTAACTTGAATCCTAGTTTTATTCCAGATTAAAAAAAAAAAATCTGTTCTGTTTTAGAAATTTGAAATGACATGCTTTAGCAATGTTTTTGTCTTTTAAAGCATCACCTGAGATAAATTTAAGAATACTTTCCTTGAAATACATAAAGTTAGGAATTAATCTGGAAATCTAATAGGACAGGAGAAGGACAATTTGCCTCAATCTTTCACCTTTTGCAAACATAATAAAAAATTAAGAAATCAACTATGGATTGATAAAAGGTATATATTCAGGATTAATTGTATAATGTTATATCTAAGATACATAATATTTAAAGTCTACCCATAAATATATAGAGATATAAACAGAAATAACCATTACTACAAATACTTGAGTATAAATTATTATTTGAACTTAATTTCTCACAGTCTTTTTAAAAAGATGTGACAGTAAGTTTTAAAAAAAACAAAACAGAGTACTGTGCAAGTATATCAATAGCCCTTAAGGAAAGAAATGGTTCCAACATTACTGCAGGATGAAGTCTTTGCAACAATAAACATAAAAAATTGACTTAATGACAAAACCGAATTGGATTTTCTGTGTCTGACGTGCAAGTTCCATCTTCAATCACATGCCTCTGGGTATATTTTTCCAAATGTTGCCCAACAGTTTTGTACAGACATATCACTTTGAAAGTTTACCTGTTGTACCTTAAAGTGATGATCTAATAAAGGAAAGATAGAAAAAAATATCTGCAAAATGCTCAAATAGACCCCCGGGACTTGTTAAATTCCTCTAACAAATTGAATCAGATTCTCATTACCTGACAGTTTTGTACTTGATTGCAAATAATTACTGAAACATCCAGTAAGATCTTCTTGATTTTCAAATTGTATTAACATGCCCATTCTCTGCTGAACTGCATATGTCCAGGGGTTAATGTTTAGTCTGGCATTTATACTCCAGGATAAAGTGCATTCTAATATTTCCTAAGTCAAAGATGAAGTATGCAGAGATCAGAAGGGTTTGGGAGCAGGACAACTTGATTTCATCCTCATAAAATTTAAAATTGTATGGTTAAAAAAATTGTATTTTTCTCAGACTGAAAATATCAATCTTTTCAACCATCACTGTTCCTCCCCTTGTAAAAAATTTTTTGAAAAAAGAAAAGATAAAAGGAAGAACCCAAATAAAGTCTATACAATATAGAAAAAAAACAAAAATCTGGGCACCTGGATGTCTCAGTGGGTTAAGCATCTACCTTCAGCTCGTGCTTGCTCTCTCTTTCTCAAATAAATCTTAAAAAAAAATCTATAATGAAACCACTAGAAAAGAACTCATCTGATGAATTTATACTTTGAACATGGTTAAAACGTAATTTGTGGGCTAGTCATTATCCTGTACAGATGGTAACATGGCATTATGAGGTGCTTAGGTAAAATTTAGGGTTTGAATTATCAAAGTGGGTATGAAATGGTTATTTCATAATGGAGAAATTTGAGGCACAAACCACAATGGTCTCTCCCTTTATCACATCCACCAAACAGCAGAAACAAATGCTTTTCTCAAATAGGAGAAAGGAAAGAATATAGATGATTTCTGATCTTTTGCACAATTTTCCATGATTTCCTGAAATCCCAAGAGTTTCAAATAGTTGCAATAAAATTTTACTGGCAAGAATGGAGCTAAATTGGGCAGAGATAGCAACAACTGGCATGACCCTAGTCCCAGTTTTCAACCGAATCAGAGACTTGAAAAATGATGGCTTCCAGCAGTATGTAAGACAGAGAGTCACATACATGTTTTAAGTGTCATCTTCAAAACTATCTTCTTCAGCTGAAGGATAGGAACACAACAGATCCCTTTCCGGCATGAGGCATACTGAATTGTAGGCACAATTGGCACATCCTGGTAAGCTAGTTATTAAAATGCCAATGATAGCTTAAGGAAGCATTGCTAATTAAGATTCAGATTTAGGGATCAGATGAGAATGGTAAAGTGGTAAAATTGAAGGGAGATTGCTAAAGATCAAATTTAAGGCAGGTAAAGAAATTCTATCTGCAATGGTACCAAAAAATGAAATAAAAGCAAAATCAGAAAAATAGAGAATAAAAACTCTTTGAGAGAGCAAGGAAAAGAATTTTTCCAAAATAAAAGCTGGTCAAGGAAATGGATACTTAAGAAAAGACGTTTTAATTTGGAGCCTCAAGCCATTAATGGCCCTTAAATAATTACAGTGGGTGGTAGAAGAGAATGCCAGATTGTAGCTATTCCAGATTGAGCAGGTGTTGAATGAGAAATAATAGCCACAGACACTCCTCCCAGGTTATGGTGCACTCTACTTTGAGCATATCTTAAACCCCAAAGAGCCATTAAGGTGGCCAAGGACCTAAAAATAAATTTCGTAATAGTTACCTTAATAGCTTTATCTGGTCAATAATACACATTCTTTTTAGAACTCTAAAGGGAATGGACACATAAAGTATCCAACTTAAAAATAAATTGAATTTGAGGACTATGGTTCTATAAAAGGAAGTAGAGACAGAGCAAAGTCAGTAAATCCAATACTAAAATTCAAAGAAAACAGGAGCAGGGACAGAAAATAAACTCTTCTGTCAAGAAAAATGGATAGAACTATAGTTATATAAGGAAGCCTATAAATACTCAGCACTATTATCTAACTACAAAATACCAAGAAATTGAACTGCAGCTCTTAGCTCCAAGAAACCCAAGGATATTTGTGGTGGTTTGTTCAAAATAAAATTCCCTTTTTATTTTCTCTGGTACACTCAGGCAGACACACGATTTTTTAAACATCCATAAAATGACTATTTGGCATATAAATATTGCTTCATATCCACTCGGCAGTAACTTAATAATACCGTTTCCTTTCCCATTAGAATTATTCGTGGATTCTACTATTGTGAATAGTTTTCAGTTTAACAGAACGTGAGCACTTTCCAACAGGGATTAATATAAGGATGTTCTTGGTCCCACCCTTTGAGGTGCTTCATTCAGTTTTTAACCAAAGGTACAGAACCCTCAAAGCATGGATGGATAGAGTTCAAGGTGTCTGCATCTGTTGATAAGAAAACCAAAATGGCTACCTGCAATGTAGAATTTCCATCAGTTATGTTGATGGAAAAATGTTGGCAACAACAGATCAAAATATTAACAGTACCTTTTCACTGATTGAAATCACAGATATTTTTATACCGAAGTCTACTTGTTGCTCATATCTGAAAAAAATATTTATATTTTTTATTAATATGAAACTATAGTAGACCTCCCACTAACTCAGTTATTTAATGTGTTAATAGATAAGCACATATGTTACTATATCATCTATTTTTCAATAGTTTGGTAATTACATTGCATTTCTGTGTATTTCATTTTATACACTAAACAGAATTATTCTGAGGAGAGCCTCTAGTCTTCACCAGACTGATAAAAGGATCCAAAGCATAAAAAAAGGTTCAGAACCCTGAGTTAATGGCTTATTGGTTTCAAAATATATTACTTTCCTCCTGTATAATATGGCTGAAGCTTTTGGAAATAAAAGCTATTAATGAGCCATTTTCATTGAATGTCTATTCCTGGCCTTTCTGCTGAGTTTTGATCTCTAGTTCCATGTGTAAAAGCATGTAAGTAAAATAGCAGAACATGATACTATTAAGCCACATTTTTGTCATTGGGTTTACAGAGGTTTTATTAGCAGTGTTTTTTTTAATCCCAAAATAAGTTTACTTATTTATAAAGTAGATACACAATTTCAGTATTAATGCATGCATTACAAAATATACAGAAAAATAATATTTTAAAGCATAAACAAAGATGAATAAATAATATGCGTTTACATTTACATCTTGTCTTATTATATACCATTTCATATGGCACAAAAAGCCTATTTTGCTCTAAAATAACAGTATTTTAGAGAAAGCAATATCATAAGATGTGCTTCATTATTTTAATCCTTAGGTTAATGCTGAGAAAAGCAATTTTTAGATCATATCAATACTAGATTTCAATGGCTATCAAAGCTGAGAACAAAACCACTAAAACGAATAGATCCAGTAGAGGATGAGACTACAGCTGCACTCCCAGAGTCATCACACCTTGGTCCCAACTGTACTTTTTTGCAAATGGTTTTATGAAATCAGCTAGTAAATTTCCTTCCCTTATGTCAATCAGATGTTCCTTTTTTTATTCAAATATAATTAATATGTAGTGTTACATTAGTTTCAAGTGTCCAATATGATGATTCAACAATTCTGTACATTGCTCAATGCTCATCAAGATAAGTGTACTCATAATGACCTTTATCTATTTCACCCACCACCCCCTTAGCAACCACCAGTTTGTTCTTTGTATTTAAGAGTCTGTATTTTTGTCTCTTCTTTACTTTGTTTGTCCATTTATTTTGTTTCTTAAATTCCACATATGAATGAAATCATATGGGTATTTGTCTTTCTCTGATTTATTTCACCTAGCATTATATCTTCTAGGTCCATCCATGTTGTTGCAAAAGACAAAATCTCATTCTTGTTTATGGCTGAGTAATATTCCTCTGTGTGTGTGTGTGTGTGTGTGTGTGTGTGTGTGTGTGTGTGTGTACCACACCTTCTTTATGCATTCATCTGTCAGTGGACACTTAGGTTGCTTCCATATCTTGGCTGTTGTAAATAATGCCACAATAAACATAGAGGTGCATATAGCATATATCTTTGCAAATTAGTGTTTTCATTTTCTTTGGGTAAATACCTAGTAGTGGAGTTACTGGATTATGTGATAATTCTAGCTTTGATTTTTTGAGAAACTTCCATACTGTTTTCCACAGTGGCTGTACCGATTTGCATCCCAACATTGCCCGAGGGTTCCTTTTTCTCTGCATCTTCCCCAACACTTGGTTCTTCTTGTTTTTTTTATTTTAGCCATTCTGAGAGTTGTAAAGTGATATCTCATTGTGGCTTTAATTTGCATTTTTCTGATGATTAGTGTGTTGAGCATCTTTTCATGTGTTTGCTGGCCTACTGTGTATCTTCTTTGGAAAACTGTTCACATCCTCGGCCCATTTTGATTGGATTATTTTGTTTGGTGTTGACTTGTATAAGTTCTTTATATATTTTGGATATTAACCCCTTATTGAATATATCATTGCAAATATCTTCTCCTGTTCAGTAAGTTTTCAGTCATTTTTTTGGTGGTTCCCTTCACTGCGCAGAAGCTTTTTATTTTGGTGTAATTCCAATAGTTTAAGTTTGCTTTTGTTTCCCTTGCTGGAGGAGTCATATCTAGAAAAATGTTTCATGGGCTGATGTCAAAGAAATTGCTGCCTATGTTTTCTTTTAGGAAATTTATGGCTTCAGGTGTTACGTTTAGGTCTTGAACCTATTTTGAGCTTGTATTTATGTATGGTGTAAGAAAGTGATCCAATTTTCCCCACACCATTTGTTGATGAAACTGTCTTTTTCCTCATGGTATGTTTTTCCCTCCTTTGTAGTAGATTAATTGACAATACAAAAGTGGGTTTATTTCTGGACTCTATTCTATTCCATTGATCTATGTATCAGTACCATATTGTTTTAATTACTGCAGCTTTGTAGTATATGTTGAAATCTGGGGTTGTGATACCTTCAGCTTTGTTCTTTTTCAGTGGCTGCTCAGGGTCTTTTGTATTTCTGCTCAAATTTTAGGATTATTTGTTCTAGTTCTGTGAAAAATGTTGTTGGTATTTTGACAGGGAGTGCATTAAATCCATAGATTGCTTTGGGTAGTATGGATATTTTAACAATACTGGTTCTTTCAGTTCATGAATACATCTTTCCATTTGTTTGTGTCATCTCTCATTTCTTTCAAAAATGTTTTATAGTTTTTTTAATACAAATCTTTCACCAACTTAGTTAAGCTCATTCTTAGGTATTTTATTATTTTTGGTGCAAATGGAATGGGATTGTTTTCTTAATTTCTCTTTCTGCTACTACATTATTAGTGTATAGCAGTGTTGAGTTTTTATTGAACCCATTCCTGCTTCTCACCAGCAGTGCAGATTTAGAAAGTTTGTAACCCTATGATATATTCTAAGTTACCTGTGGACACTAAACTGTTTTTAAAAGACAAGGAAAAGGAGAGAAACTAAAAAATATCCCTCTAGGAGCTACTGTCTGAAGTTGAGCACATTCACTTTGCCTTTTACCAGGGCCTTTTCAATTTTCTTAAAATCAGTTATTATCTATGTAACAGTTTATAATCAGTTCAGTTGTTTGTGTTGCCAATGCCATATACATAGCTGCTGTAGAAGAATGCCACTCCAGTGTATGAGTTAAGGAAAAAGTGCTAGTCATGTGGAATCTTAGCATCAAATACAAAGTAAATGGGGATTACTCATTACCTGGGGGGAGGGGAGAAAGAATGTCAATCTATTAACTTAGTGATATTTTCACTAGTGTGAAACATCCATTTCAAAGCATCAAAGTATTGTCACTAAACACATAATTAAGATTATCTTTGAATTTAGTTCTTATGTCAGAATATACTTATTTGTAGGGTTATTTTAAGCAGTGTACACTTCCCAGTCTCCTACAGTTCTAACATTTATTTAATCTTCTTGCTTTAAGGAGGATAAGTTTGCACAGATCTCTGAGTGCTAGATTGGAATAAAAAGGTGGAAATGACTGGTCATCTAATCACCTAGATTTTTTGCAGTATGGCTGTGGCAATAGCATTATGCTAGATGCTAAGAAAACTATCAAAATATATAACACAGTCATTGATATTAAGACATTTGAAATATAGCTCTGATGTACTTTCTCTGGCTTTTTGATTACAAAAAAAAAAAAAAAAAGAAAGAAAGAAAGACCCACTCAATTTACCTTATTAAGAGAGCTATATTCAAGATTACATGTGATTCAAAACTATAAAGAAGGCTTGTGTATTCCTTGGGCTTCTATCTTGCTTTCTCATTCTCTTATTCTTGTTTCCAGCTCTCTCATAGCATTTTTCTTTTCCCTGTTTTACTCTGTTTTCTTCTTTGCATGAATAATGAATTTCAACTTATCTAGTATTCCTCAGTTATAACAGTATTTTTACTTGAGGTAGCTTTTTTTAATGAATAATAAGCAGTGCAATGGATTGTACATGAAAAGGTTACTTACAGCACAAAAAAGTAATCAGCTTATAATTGTGCCTGAGAAGAAAAGCAATTCATTTAGTATATCTTAACTCTTCTTCCTTGCATAGCAAAATACCAGCTTTTTATACACATTTAACCTTTGAGTAGTCAGATGGATTTCATCAAAAGAGTTTAGGTGAGTTCATTCATTATGCGGAACACTACAGAAGTCCCCGTAGAGCTATTAACTGCGTTCTTCTGGTGTTTGTTCTAACTGTAAAAAGTAAAACAATTTTTTCATGTACTGGGGGTAATGGCATTGAGAGTGAAAATATTTCAAAGTAATATATAAAATTCTGCCCAATTAAATGGACAAGCCAGTAATAGGAAAAAAAAAATCATTTTCCCAGTCTTATATTAAGCCCTTAGATTTTTGTATTCTGATATGACCTGGAAGAAGTAGCTTTGTAACACTGGCTTAACTGTCCCAACTGTAGGACTGCCTAGTTGTAGTTCATTTGGTAATATCAGGAATACAGGAATAAGGAGTTGTTTAAAAAAAACTGAAAAGATAAACTTTAAGAGGAAAAATAAACAGAAATCATGTACATTTCCTCATTTCCTCAATTCTAAAATACATGCCTTTTTATTTAAACATATTAACATCTCTGAAATTGGGATACATCTTAAAATCATTGGTATGTTATTGGTACATAAGATAATGGCACACAGTAGTGGGGCGCCTAGGTGGCTCAGTCATTAAGCATCTGCCTTAGCTCAGGTCATGATCCCAGGGTCCTGGGATCGAGCCCCGCATCAGGCTCCCCGCTCTGTGGGAAACCTGCTTCTCCTTCTCCCACTCCCCCTGATTGTGTGCCCTCTCTCGCTGTGTCTCTCTCTATCAAATAAATAAATAAAATCTTTTTTTAAAAAATGGTACACAGTAGTAAACAATAATGGAATTTTTGTCTCACTGAAGTCTATTAAATTAACAATAACATAGAAATTTAGGTAACATGACCTTTAAAAAATTTACTATTAGGAGGCATTTATAATTTAAGCTAAGCAATCCAAGTAATGATTTTTAAATCCAGAGAGTACAAATATGGATTAATACTAAAGCAAGTGATGCATGAATTCAGATTATTCAATTGTATTTCCCATAGTGAGTAGAAGCTTACCATTATTGATGTAAGGCCATATGTGTAGAAGCTAGTGTATCTGCCCACAGATTACCCTACCCAAATGTGGAGATGTGTTTAGAAGAATTTAAAATCAGTAAGATCATTATACAGGATTTCTCTCTCTCTCTTTCTCTCTGTCTCTCTCTCTCTGGCTCCCTCTCTCTCTCTAAAACACACACACACACACACACACACACACACACACACACACTCTACCTTAATTAGAAAATACTTGTAATTCAATTACCTTTTTCTAGGCACAATTATCTTTCAAGTTGTTTCTAGTGAATATCTCTATGTGCTTAGCAATGGGTGATACCATCCCCGTAGTCCACTTGGAAAACTATTGACATTTCACTTGTTTTGAATGACCCTTCCATGTTGCTTAGACATTTTTTATTTGATTGTAAAAGTAATATAGATAGATAGATGATATATAGATAAAAGAATACTTGGAAAATATAAAATTAATGTTTTAATTTCTTTTCCTTCGGAATTTGAGTCCAGTTAAATCCATCAGAGGTAGCATACTACCAAAGGCTACATATATAATATTTATTGTTACTGTATTTTTTCTGGCCTGTGTCTTCCATGTGCATAGTTAGCCAAACCCCTTTTCAGATCTAAAGTCTTTCAAGAATAGATATTGTTTCAGGGCGCCTGGGTGGCTCAGTCATTAAGTGTCTGCCTTTGGCTCAGGTCATGAGGGTCCTGGGATCGAGCCCTGAGTCGGGCTCCCTGCTCAGCAGGAAGCCTGCTTCTCCCTCTCCCACTCCCCCCTGCTTGTGTTCCCTCTCTCGCTGTCTCTCGCTGTCAAATAAATAAATAAAATCTTAAAAAAAAAGATAGATATCTTTTCTTCAGTGTATTTCCTTTCCTTGTTCCTGAAATACCTGTGTGGATAAATCTGGCATTTGACAAACCTGAGCAGTTGAGTGGCTAAGATTTCTTTGAGTTTTTTGTTTGTCTGTTTTATTTATTTAAGTTATCTCTACACCCAATGTGGGGCTCAAACTCATGACCCCAAGATCAAGAGCCTCATGCTCCTCTGACTGAGCCAGTCAGGGGCCCCTTCTTTTTAATAAGAATTTGAGGGAGAGACACATAGATGCCTTCATCTGTTTTGATTAACAAAAAAAGTGGGAAGCAGATTATCACTTATTTAAATATAATGAACAGACCACTAGATACATTTAATCCAAATTTAAACTGAGTTTTAAAGAAAAAGAAAAATTTCTAGGATTGGTTTTATACTTTTTAACAGCCTGTAAGTAAAATGGAGTGACTATTTTGCATTCTAGTCACAGCTCCTCGGCTCCTAAGAATATAATCATACATACAGTTTTTGAAATTCCAGGAACTGGCTAGCCAAGTAAATTGTCTACAAGGCTGCTTTTATTACTGGTTGAAATGAAATTTTTTTTCAGCCTTCCATATTAATCAGAGGGTATTATTAAAAGTTAAAACCTGCAAAAATCATGTTTCAGTTAATAATGTTATTAATTGGTCATGTTCACTAGAAATTGGAGTTAAAACTGAATTTTAAAATGATTGCAAGGTGTGTGGAGTAAATATAATTGATTTATTTTCCTCATGTTTATTTTTAATTTGTTAGCACAGATAATGAATCTTGGCTCTATATTAAAGTGAATATGACAGAAAGGAGAAAATACTGGGGAAATTCAAGTTTATGAGCATATGAATGTTTAATCGGTGTTTGCTTATTTGTTCTAAGGATTATTGTGCACCTAAAATACAAAGCTATTGGAAACAAAAGTTACTATCAACTACAGAAATAATTCTGGGTTAGGACACAAAGTTCTTGACAGAGTAATAATAAAATTTTGGAAATTATACATAAACATTTACCTTTGTATCCTAAGTTAGGCAAGGATACTTACCCAGATGCTAATTTCATGTTGGAAGATGTCAGCATTGAAAGCAATTGCTTCCACAGTTTATCCTGAGGCATTTGTTAAGTGGAGAAGAATGCCCTATGCTATAATTGGCTTTCTTATAAGTGAAAATATAAAAGCTGTTCCTATATTGCAGCAAGAAAATAGATAGTGAGAGAAGAGAGGAAAAATAAAGCTCTGGAAGTCCCTGAGGTAGGCAGTTTGCCATAGTCCTCTACTGTGGATAAATTTTTTAAATGATGCTAACTTTAAATTAGTTTCTACTAAGCTACTCTTAGTTGTATAATCACTTCGAACCTTAAAAGACCAAGGCATGAAATATAATGCCTCTGCCTTGCATAAAGAAGCTCAACATATATTTGTTAAATGTTGAATGAGTAACAGTCTGTCTTGAACCTTCAGTCCACAAGTCGTGACAGAAACAATGACGAGGAACACAGAGTGAGTTAGGTCACTACTGTTTATCTTTATAAACATGATGGCCAGGTTCCCTGCTGATCATTTTTCATCACTTCTCCACACTGTTTAAGGCATATGCAGCAAACAGAATGTCCCAGCACACTGTATCACAGTGATTATCGTGACCCTTTTGTAATAGATACATCTGAGGCCAAATCCTGGCTCTTTGACTTTAGGGGAGTTACTTAACCTCTCTGAGCCTCAGTTGCCTCAATTACAATTGAGAGTGAAACTACTATTCATTGGTTTATTTTGAGGTTGCAATGCCTGACCTATTTTTCTTTGCAATACATATGTGCAGGGTTCATTTTTATTCTTCAGTAATGTCTGTGAGAGAAAACAAAGATCTATACCTTTGGAAAGGGAACAGAAAAAAATGGAATGTTCATCTAGAGGGAATTGCAGTGTTTAAATATTACTTCTCTTGGTATTGGAAATGGAAAACAGGTAACATGAGCTTGAAGTAATAATGAGTAAAATACAAGTGTTTGCATTGCTGCATAGAGAATCACTCTAGAGAGGGATACTCTCTGTTATCATGAGCCTCAGATGAATTAACCAAATATGTTTTTGAGCACCTCTTACTAGCAGGCACTATGGAAGGTGCAGGCAATAACACAGTCCAACAGACAGGACCCAATAACCCTTGTCCTGGAAGAGTTTCCAATCTACTGTGGAAGAAAGATTAATAAATTCAGAAATGCATGAAAAAGTATTATTAAATGTAAAGTTTTAGTTGTGATATAAGTATGCTTACAGTCTTTTTGGAACCCCGAATTGGCACAGTTAATTCAATTTGAGGGAAGGGTAGGACAGGGAAGAAAATGACAGGGACACAAGCTGCAGAAATATTTCATATGCTGCCATCTAAATAAAATTCAGTCCAAGATAAATTTCAAGCAGCCAGGAGGATGGCTTTTACTTTTGAGCAATGTGGATCCACTGAAAGAAAATATAATCAAAAGAGTGAAATGAGGACGCCTGGGTGGCTCAGATGGTTAAGCATCTGCCTTTGGCTCAGGTCATGATCTCAGGGTCCTGGGATGGAGTCCCACATCGGGCTCCTGCTGGGCGGGGAGCCTGCTTCTCCCTCTATCTGCCACTCCCCTGCTTGTGCTCTCTCTCTCTCTCTCTCTCTGATAAATAAATAAATAAAATCTTAAAAAAAAGAGTGAAATGGTCAGGTTTTCAGAAAGTTTATTCAGAATTCAATGTGCAGGATCAGTGAGGGGGACTCCATCCAGTAGAGGGCAGGCGTACGGGCAATGAGACCCCCGAGCTTTGGCAGTACCCTGAATGAGACAAGAAAAGGCAAATAGGAGAATTGCTTAAGCAATGAAATTAGCCACAGGATTTAATAGCTAATATAATGAATAACATTTAAACATTTATTTACAGATTGATTTAAAAATATCAATCTGTGCTGTTTTGAAGCGTTTTCCAGACCGAACCTTCTGAAACACCTGCTAGTGTTTTCAGTTCTCACTCTGTGCAACCCTAAGACAGACAATAATGAAGCGAGAAAGTTGGAAGTTTAGACCCAGACCCTCAGGGGCTGCTCAGCACCCAGGGTGTAACGCCTGGGATAATGCCATCTTTCTAATCTAACACGTACTCTAGACTCCGGCACAGTGTCATTCTAAGTTATTAAGACAGCTTGATGTACTTAGGAGACTGCTGGCCCATCTCCTCTTGCTCTGTCACTTGTTGGTACACACTGAGTGAGGACTCACTAGCAGTCCTTCTGCTAAAATTCAGACCCCTGAGGAATACAGTTGTTTATTATTACCGTTATTCTGCTACTGATACATTTTTCATATTCTTCAACTTAGTGCTTACTATATTTAACCCTTAACAGCTTTCAGAGAGTGAAATCAAACTTCAAAAAGATCACATTCGTGACATTTCTCTATGACAAAGAGCCATATGTAAATAAATTATGCCCTAGTTTCAGGTGGTCAAATTATCTTTGTTTTCTAATTCTACTGCTCTATTTTCAGTAAGAAAAAAAATTTCCCTCTTTCAGTCAAGAGGGCATTTGGCTATCTCCAAGAAAAAAACAAAAGCGAGAAGAGTCAAGAATTTTTAATAGTGCTTATCTCTGAAAGTGGAAATTCTAGTCATGAATAAGTAATTAGTAATGAGAAAGAAAAACGTAGCATTTCTTAGATGATTCCATGCAGTGACATCTGTGTGATCTGAGTTAAAAAACAAACAAAAAACAGAACCCTGAACTCAGGTGTTACATTAACAACCATTATCATAAAGATAAGATACTTAAAAGAAGTAGTGTTGGTATTACCAAGCTTCCTTCTATCCCCTTTTCAACCAGTGGTGAGCCTAGCATTAGGCACTACTGAAGTTGATGACTTGAGGAAAAGGAAACTGCACAAGAAGAGATAATAACTCAGTTCTTCAGAGATTCTAAGTGCGTATTTGCCACCCTGCTGACTTCTGTGCTAAAATGTAAGCTGCTTCTTAATATGGAACAAATAAGCCAGGATGTTTTATGGCATCATCTGAAGTTTTTTATCATGTGCTTTTGATAGCCCCTGTGCAAAAATGTACATTTCCTGAGTTTATCATACATTTCTTTTTTGGTTTTTTTCTGAAACTGTCTCTTCATTTTACTTTTTTTATGTGACACTTCATAAGAAACCAGTTTTCATGCGTGGTTTTCTTATATCTCAAAATCAGATCATGAAAAGAGTTAGCTGGGTGCTAAGGGTATTTCATGATTTTTTTTTTCCTAATACATCCCCTTTATGTCCTTGGAAATCTGAAACAATGAATATTAACTTTCTTTTCACATTGATTGGAAAAATAAGTTATAATGAAACAGAAAAGCTTATGTGGAAGATATGGGAACCAGGTATTATTCAATTTAGGGGGAAATGGTTTGTTACTTTACTCTCAGTTATGGAGTTGAGGAAATGAGATTTCTTTGATTACTGAAACAAAATTGCCACCAGCTAAAACTCCATCTCCATCTAACCTAAAGATAGGATTACTCAGATATTAAATTGGGCAAGAAACTTGATTATAAAGGCACTTTTCAGAGTTGTAATCTGGTTTATCGAAGTGTTAATATGAGACTTTTCCATAGGAGATCCCCATTTTGTACCACAATGAAGAAAAGTGCCTGCCAGACACAGGCCTATTTTAAAAAGAGATTATTTAATTAGTTATTTTTATTTCCAGTGAGTCCGGCAATATACTGTGGGGAATCACTTAGTTTTCATTCATTAAAGAAGCTGTAGTTTATATTTCCCTCAGGCAGAGATTTATCTGACAATTTGAATGCTTTGGTGACAGAAATATCTGATGATGAATATGATATTGAGGAGATGCCAAGTGACATGGCATTTTGAATCATTTTCAGTACTGCTCATGATTAACAATTGTGCTCATGTATGTATTTTAATTTTTATTAAAGAACATTTTGCATAGGGAATGGGAGTAGATGTTCTACCCTTCTTTTCTTTCTTGAATAAGAAGTACATGCCTATAAAACCTGGCTGTACCAGTAGTGTATGTTGAAACCTTGGGTCTCCGGGTAGTCACAGTGGAAGTCAATCTCCTCCCATCCATGACTTTTAACTCACTCTTGCTTTATAACAATAAAATAACAATAACAACAACATAAGAGCTACCATTCCCTAGGGGCATATTGACTGCACATAGTTGACTTTGTGCTTACCCTATATTGTTTCCAATTTATGGAACAAACCTAAGTTGGATGGTGTTTTTCTCCTTGTAATACAGTTAGCTCACAATTTCCATACTTTGTTGTATATTGGTATTACCCAGATTTGTTAAAATATAGACATCGGCAACTGCATTTTCCTTCATACCCATAACCAAAATTGCCACAAAGAATAGTCTTGATGAACTGCTCTAATAGAAAATTTCCCAAGACTCAGTAAGTCACTTTCCGTACATCACAAGTCACCAGTATATTACACTTAATTGTTACCTTAATTATTTCCCGAATAGATTACTTATATTTGTAAATTGCATGACCTTATGAAATTGTGTACCTTTAAATCTATTAATACAAAGCAAGTGTTTCTATTTCCTTCTTAATCTTTGCACTTTTAGCTGAGCGGATAACTTTTGAAAGTATGAAGGCACCAAAAATATATTATGATAACCCCATACCTGAGCAATTTATAGTTCACATAGTCATTTCTCTTTTCTGTAGCTAAAGAGAATTTGGGTAATTGAAGAATACTATTCAACTAATGGAATATTTTCTTACTAATGTGAGGTAAAATATTTATCTCCCGTTCTATTTTTATGCAATTTATCATTCCTGTTTATTAAAAATAGTAGTTACATCCTGCTGTATCCTAAAGACTATTGAGTTACAAAATAACTGCTTTTCCTATTTTTGAAGTATATAATGAAAGTGAAGGATTCCTTGGAAAAGCAAGTCAGTATTTTCCTTATTTGCACAGGTTTTTTAGAAATGATAATAATTCTTCCATCTCTCTTTTGGGTTAATGACTTTGCATCATTTTATGTGTGCAATTTGATGGCCCTTACCTGATTCCTAGTTAATTTTATATATACTAGGGTGGTGAGCTATCCAACATGATAAGATGGAAGCTTCTGGAGAATCTAGTATTCTATTTAATTTCAAAATTAGAGAAACAGTAAATTCTCTTTTAATTAAAAGCTTAAGGAAAAGCATGAAATTCTAGTTTTGACTAATTTCTCAAAAGTACAACTTCCTAATGGGCAGTCATAGAATTATTTGTAGTTTTAAAACCATATATTTGTCATATATTTTAATATAAGTTTATAGGAAACATATTTATTTACTTAATCATTAGTCTGAACTACATAACAATGTATTCTGTTGGAACATAACAGAAAATAGCAATTTATCTCATTATGGATATTTGAACACAGCTAATATTCTGTACTCATTTTAGCCTGAAGATTTAAATCCAAATTTAAGATTTTTAAATACCTCTGCTTCTTTGAAATGTATGTATACGTTATTAGGTAGCTCTAATACAAAGTTTAGAAGTTGTCTTTTCTACAAATATTGCCAGCAAAAATGAGCGTTTAACCTGAACGCTGCATAATATCAGGGTCTACTTTGTTATTACATATAATAAATTTGAAAAGAAGCAAATATTAAGTTTTCTCTTTTAATAGGCTGGCCCATATTCATTACATTATAAAATAGATCTAGTATGAATCTCTATTGAATAAGAGATAATGCATGAAAAGCTGGCTTAGTTTTTACAGGTTTGTCATAAAATTGTTGCTCTATTAAATTCTCATAGAATGTTCTTTCTATAAAAATTCATAAAGCATCCTATATTTTAATAGCTTTACATTTGCTCTGTTTAAAATTCTATGTTGAATTTTCCCTTTCAGAACTACCAAAGCAATTGCAAATCTATATGCAAAGCCTTTGTGATACTTTATTCTCTGGAATGTTCAATTAGTAAATGTGTATATCAAGAATTCATCTTCTGTCTTTACTCTCTACTGGAATTTTCAGTTTCCTTCCCTAATTCCAATACCTCTCTGACTATATGGGTACTATCTATTTATTTTCTGTATGACAAACATTCCTTTGTATTTTTAGGAGTGAATGCATAATGTAGAAGTCTCTAGAATTCAAATAAACAAATCACCCACTACACACTTTCTCAGTTCTATTTTGCTCTCTATCCTTTGTTCCAGCTACTTTCCAAAGCGTTCTAGCATTAGAGGGGGCTCATTATGACATATCTTGCCATCTGCAATGGCTTCCCATTTAAGCTCTTGGATTTCTTTTGACCTCAGGAACACTGAGACTTCATACGTGACCTGAGATGGCATCCAGCGTGAAAAAAAACATAACCACGTTGCATAGAAAAAATGGCTAGATAGCTGATAATTGGATTTGGGATTATGATTTATCTCTCAAATAAAAATCATTGGTTGACATGCCAAGAATATTGTTTTGCAACAAAACATCTGAGGCAGTGCCTTGTGGTATTTATCCTGATACACATTCACCAATAAAAGCTTAAAAGAGGTAAATAATTTAAAAGCATAGGGATATGTCTTCTGCATAGCAGTGTTTGAATATTTACATTTGGTATTCAACTCAAGTTTCTTGAAGCAACAGAATCTTACCTTTAGCATTTTACCTTGGCATTTATACCCCTCTTTATCTCTTTCCTGTGCAGATGTATGTTTTGTGAGGAGGCAAGAATAGGTATACATCTGCAGGTTTTTGAATTGCAGGCTTTTGACTCTACAGACAAATGTTTCATCAAACCATGTTGTTATCTTCGTAGTTGGTAGAAGATGAATTGTGCAGTTTAAGTGGAAGCCTGAGAACAAGTTACTGAAATCTTGCCTGGCTGCAAAAGTGCATTCAGCAGTTGAAAAGCCCATATGTTTTTCTCATTTGAAAGAATGCATCTTAAGCAAACTAAAACACATTCTTCTACTTGCTATAGCAACATTGTTCACTGCATTAGGATGATAATCTTAGATTTTGTTGACTTTTGTGAACTATCTCAATAAGAATTTTGGCCTTTGAATATTAAAGTCCATAGGCCCTACTATTTAAATTACACCATCATCCTGCATCAATATTCTCAAAAATTGACATTCTTATTCTAATTTATATTATTCATAGTTTTAATTTTTTCCTCAATTCAAAACAATTAATTTAAGCAGATAATATATCATAATTGACTTGAGATAATACAGCGTGAAGAAAAGCATAACCACATTTTACAAGAAAATAGCTAGATGGCTGATAATTGAATTTGTAACTTTACGAACGCTGGCTTTTATTTCAAACATGGTATTTCCTCTACTTTAAAAAGCTGGTTCTTAAATATTTTCAAGCATCCCAGCATACCAAGAAGACCTTTCTGATTTTAACACCCACCCAGTATGTTGAGTTATAATATCTACATTCAGAAAATTAATTCAAATTTCAAGAAAGGAAGAGAAATTGTTCCAAAAAGCAATGATTTGTTTTAATTTACTTTAACCCATGATAACTGAGAACTGCCAATTTGCAAGGCACTGTGCTAAGTGCTTCGGAAACATAAATAATGCAAAAGGCATGGTTTCTACCTTTAAGATGTATATTATCTCAGAAGAAAAAATATGCACAAATAGTTGTTGCTTGTCATTTTACCTGCAAATTTCTGAGCTTTCCAGTATGAAAAATAATAGAATACAGTTTCTATATAATGGGGAAAATTTTTTAGTGGCCACATATCAAAGAATCATCTTCAAGATTTGTGATGCGAAGAGATGACCTTTTCTCTAACATGCACGTACATTTTATGTGCAATCCAAATAAACATCACTAATTTTTGAAAACTATTTTAATGATTTTGTAATTCCTGGTTTTTCTAATCAAGGTTACTATGGCCACATGTGAAGTTTATGCCCTTCTACAAAGAAGCAGAGTTTGGGTGTGGAGAGAAACATCACCAAATGGGATTTCTACTCTAAGTCCATGACCAGAGGCTGACCCCCGGGGTTGGGAGAGGGTGCTCATGGGAATTTGTGAATGACTGAGTGGAGGGAAGGCTATGTTGTGCATATTCACATTCTCACACCGCGTCCAGGGAGCTCCTTTACCACCTCCTCAGTGTCCTATAGTCACACCTGCACATCCAAGCCCTAGCCCTGAGGTCAACCTTTCTTAGACTTCCTGTCTTCATTTCCGCTCTTGCCTTCTGACACCACTCCCCAACACCAGAAAAAACGTGATAGCCTGAGAGAAATCAGAGCAAATGTGTGGGGGGGGTTAGGTGAGAAGTCTCACCAGAAAAAAAAAAAAAAATATCTTCAGAGCTCCTTTTAACCCCCAGGCCACAGTGTGAGAAATAGTGGCCTTGACCTCTCCCTCACCAATTTAGAGTCTGGTCTCAAGACAGCTCTAAAATAAAAGAAATACTAGGAATAAAGGAAAGGCCGTGGTCCAGGGGGCACAGAGGGAGGTTAATGCTTGAATCAGCATTAATTTCTGCAGTGCTGGAGGTCATCAGTAATCCATTCTCTGGGGCTTGTGTTCAGCACAATTATCGTGCTATGCTAAGCACAGCAGACGACTCACACTCCTCTGAGAAAATGAGCTGCTCAGAGAAAGAGAGGCCTGGAGATGTTTAAAGGAGATTTGTTTCTAACATGGCTTTAATTTGAAATCCTTTTTATTCTGAAGATGTGTGGATATTGAGATAGAGCAAATGAAAGCAGTGCCTTCCTGTTACGGATTCAGCCGTGCATCTCACTTATTTGAAAGACTTAATCAGCACACTCAGGAACAAGATGTGAGACATCTTGAGGCACTGCTTCCTTGTCAGCTGCAAGATCAATAAAATGCAGACGCCATTCTTTGCCACACTCCAGAGAATGAGTTTGCAGAGTGAGAAGGACTTCACTTTGAGACTGTTTTATTCACACGGACTTGGCAAAGGCAGGGACGTTGCTCTGAGGACGGCACCGGGCTCCTGGTCCTGGCTGGCCCAGCTGTTCTTGCTCAACCTACCAGGTGACAATAGCCACGCTCGGAGTTAGTCTGAACAGCAGGGCTCAGGTCAGAAGGCATTTGCTGGCCGCTCAGGCAATTCAGGCAAAGCTGTTATTTTCACTGACCATGTAAATGATGCCTAAAAGCCTCTGGTAATCGATGTTGATTGGACTCATTAATTTAGGATTATTGTTAAACATGCCAAAAGTAAGCACAATACTAAAGATGCATAAACACAGATCTAGCGGCCGGGAAACGTAGACTACCATATTCTGCTGCCGTCACTGAGCTGATCAAATTGCCCCTGGGCCCACGGTAGGGATAACGGTGGAGTTTTTAGAACTACCTGGTTGCTCTCTGGCAACTAGTTGAAAGCTCAGTAACTCACTTGACTGTCAGTGCATTTTTTTCATTAGTAAAGAAGGGCTCTTCTTCACTCAGTGTACAAATAATTTCCAAAGGAGGCCTCTATATCTGTACTCTTGAGAGAATAGGTGAAATTATTTTTTTTAATTTAAATTTGAATTGCACAGATAAAATGTTACAATATTACCTGTCATTTTTGCTGTTTATCTTTCATGTTTATTTTAAAGTATTAGCTCCCTCTGTAAATATTTATTAAGTGTCTGCTAAGATCAAGGCTTACTGCTCGATGCCATGAGGGATATAATCCCTACCTGCAAAGGGGCTCCCTGTTTTGTGGGACAACAGATGTACATACACAATTCATGTGAATGAGCTGTGGGGCAGGGAAGTTCTGGGTATGGCTTGAGCATAGAAGCAGGTTTTCACTTTTCAATCCTGTCCCTGCAGCCGGATCGATGTGGGTGTAGCCTAGTGGGGTCTGCATGGCAACAGCAGGTGGGGCAAAAGCAGGTCCTCCCAAGCATCCAGCAGCAAGAATAACATTTGATAAAATTTTTTTTTTTTTTTAAGATTTTATTTATTTGCGAGAGAGAGAATGAGAGACAGAGAGCATGAGAGGGAGGAGGGTCAGAGGGAGAAGCAGACTCCCTGCCGAGCAGGGAGCCCGATGTGGGACTCGATGTGGGACTCGATGTGGGACTCGATGTGGGACTCGATGTGGGACTCGATGTGGGACTTGATGTGGGACTCGATCCCGGGACTCCAGGATCATGACCTGAGCCGAAGGCAGTCGCTTAACCAACTGAGCCACCCAGGCGCCCCACATTTGATAAAATTTTAAGGGAGGATTTGATTCAACAGTGTTATTTGTGAGACATGGGCAATCCCACCTGAAGGGGGCGCTAGCTGTGCTGTCTGGCAACTTTGAAGATACTGTTTCTCTCCTCTACCCACCATTTCATTATTACTAGCTCTGCCCAACTTTCCTTCTGAATATTCTTTGAACTCTTCCTCTTTTTCATCCCTCTTTCAGACCTGCATCCTTTTGCACCTGCACAATTTTAGTAGCTTGCTTTTTCAGCCATAATTTGTCCCCTCTTAAATCTACCCTCCACTGTACAGCAGGAATGATGGATACTAAATGAAAATATGACCATAGTTAGAATCCTTCAAACACTCCCAGCAAGTTCTCTCAGCAAGCTCTTCAGCAAAATAATCTAGGGTTTCTCTATTTCTTCACTTCATCTCTTGACCATCCCTGCCCCAACCCACCTTGGTCTAGGGGTACTGAATTTCCTCTATTTCCCCAACCATACCAAGCTGTTTCTTGCCTCTGTGTCTTCCCTTCTTCACTGCCCTAGCTCCCACTCTTTTCCTGGAAATTCTTCCCTGAGCCCCAAGCTTGTTTATGATTCCTTCTTCCTTTGTCCCATTGCATTCTGTGCATCCACCATCACAGCATCTGCCATAATATTAAAATGTGTTTTATTTCTGTGTGTGTCTCTCCCACCAGACTGAAAACTCCTTGAGGAAACTGGTGCACAATAGCCCAGCTTCTGCTTCTCACTCACTCAGAGATCAGATTTGGTGTCAGCTCTCAGAAAGGCCATCCCTGATCACCTGGCACACCTTCACTTGTTTCACCGTCTTTTTTTTCTTTACTTATCACTCTTTGATAGTCCTTGTTTGTTCAGTTTTTGTTTACAGTTTTCTCCCCACTAGAATATGAACTCTTTGAGAGCTGAGGCCTTTTCTGCCTTGTTCACCACTGCCTAGAAAAGTCCCTAGTGTATAGTATGGCTTTAATAAATATGCATTCTTCAAAACCAAATTAAGTGGGGAATTGATGGATGGATGGACACATAGTGAGAAGTCGATAAATTAGTTGGAACTGAATTAGCCTATCCCTATTAGATAAGCAGTATATAGGCCAATAATGGTCACAGCTTCATTTTTTAACACCTTGTGGGACACAGACCACCACAAAACCTCAATATTTACTTCTGTGACTCACTGCCGTCAACTGCCACCCATTGTTTTAATGTATCCCACTTTGGGAAAGATCTGTCATATCCTGAATGCCACTAGTGACATTCTACATGTTTCCTTCATGTTTATTTCTTATTCTCTCTCCTGGGATAAGTACACACCCCCCATATAAAATAACAGCAGAAGAAAAAGGTCCAGAACCAACTTTTGAAGAATTACTGAACTCTTCACTCTATCAATTGATATTATTTTATTTGTGAAGCAGAGAATTCCAGACTCATCTTTTACAAGTTTAACTGCCCTTCTCACCAGTTTCCTCATTGATGAAATAAGTGTGGTAACCTTTTTTTCTTGTAGTCTTATTTTGATGATGTGAGAAAATACTTGTGAATGCTCTTTTCAGACTTCAGAATGCTCATCTAATATGTTGTTCATCAATTATTATTTCATATTTATCCCCTATTTGTTGATAGTGATGACAACATATATCTCCATATTATCTGCCTTTTAAGCATCTTATTGTTCACTGCTTAAAGTCACTTAATCTTAGGTGTATATTCATTTGCAGTCTGAATTGCAACTCCTTCATTAGTTTTTATAACTGTTGAATTTAATAGGACATTGGGGAAGTGGATAGAACAGGCAAAAGGAAATTGGATTTTGAACTTTTTATTATGATGACATCCATTTGATTGTGATCCAAATGATTAGTGAAGAAGAGCTGCTGTTGTGACAACTTGCAGTGTGATATGAAGTATAAGCCTTGGATTTGCTTATTAGTTTACTGTTTAGAAAAAAAAAAAAAATAACCCCCAATACCAACATGCATCACATATCACTTAAACTCTTTCTGTGTGCAAACCACCATGGGCACCTAAGGATGTAACACTGTGTAAGACCCAGAGCCTACTCCAGAGAAGCAAAACATCCAGGATCACCTCAATAGTATACCCTCAAGAGAAACATGCAAGTGGCTGTCCAGAACCTTTTCTAACAGGAAGAATTCCAGAATTCTGGAATTTTATAATTCTATAACAATTTATAGTTACAGAGGAAGAGCACTTTTTACCTCATATTACCTCAGAGCTGGTGAATTAGGGTGTCATCATAACCCCAATTTTTATTTTATTCTTTCAAATTTTTATTTATATTCTAGTGAGTTAACATACAGGGCACTATTGGTTTCAGGAGTAGAAATCCCTGATTCATCACTTACATCCAAAACCCAGTGCTCATCATACCTAGTGCCCTCCTGAATGCCCATCACCCCTCTAGCCCATCCCCCACCCACCTCCCTCTGTCAACCCTTAATTTGTTCTCTGTTGTTAAGAGTCTTTTATGGTTTGCTTTCCTCTCTCTCTCTTTTTTTTTCTTTCCCCTATGTTCATCTGTTTTGTTTCTTAAATTCCGCATATGAGTGAAATCATATGGTATTCGTCTTTCTCTGACTGACTTATTTCGCTTAGCATAATACAGTCTAGCTCCATCCACGTCATTGCCAATATAACCCCAATATTTGAAACGAGAAAAACTGAGGACCACTAGCCAGTAAGGAAGTAAGCTGATACTTCACAGATGCATGCTTCATTCAAGAACCCCACACATAATCATGGTTCCTCTGGTAGGCTTTACTGATTGGCAACGTACAGTATGGAAGTGAATGTTGTAAAAATTTATTTTTTTTAAAATGTGGAATTGAAGACTGAGAAAAGAAATACTAATAAATTTGACATCACAGCAATAAGATATCTCATGTAAAACTACTTTGTAAGCTGTGAAACCCGATAAAAATATAACATGTCACTTTATATTTTTTGGATTATGTTTCATTTCAATGAATGTGTAGTGAGGGCATAACAAAGATTGGAAGTCTTACAGCAGAGTAAAAAAATATATATATGTGTATGTATATATATATATATATATATATACACACACACACACAAATATATGTTTTAATTGTTCATTGGTATTTGACTTATCTGATAATGCAACAGTTCCTGGCCCACTGTGTTTGCTGACATGTTAGTTAATAAGTGGAGGTTGGTAGGTTAAGACTACCAATGAAGTAGACTTACTGAATAGTGTGGCTTGAGGTCTAATCTCTCTCTTTTAAAATGGTTACAGATTTGGTGAGAATGTCCAGTTCAGCATAAGGTCTTTAGAAGAAGACACCTAAATGGTATAGAGTTCTTTCTAAGGCTATCATGTAGTTTAATTAATACATTAAACTAAATTAAGTTAAATTAAACCTGGCTCTTTCTCTCTCTGCTGTTCTACTGACTGGCCTACAATAAATGATCTCTTTGCCTGCTGTATTTTCCCATCCAAACATTGCACAAATCAAAGACAAGCATCAAGCATGCTTAAGACTCCTTTAAAGGCAATGTTCTTAAAAAGCCAGCCTCCTGTAGTTGTCTAAAATCAAAGTATCATCATGAAAGTCTCTTAGTGCTTTTATGAAGTCTGGAAAGATCTTGAAGTTTAAAATGGAAAGCAAAACAAGAATCCAAAGACTCAACATCTGAGTTTTGGGGGTTAATTTTTTTTGAAATGTGAAAATCAGATTATTATCTATCCTAATACTGCAATTCTAAAAATGAATGGCTTCTTAATTTAATGACTTCAAAGTGATATAGTGCATCTTCCTAAAGGTAAAAGATTTATCAGTTATCAATTACAAAGATGCAATTTTTGCTCTATTGATGCCATCTTTACTAACAAAGTCTGATTAAGATGATTACTTATCCACATATTTCCATCTGTTTTATAAAAAGTGTTTCAAGATTTTAAAGCCTTGGAGAAATATTAGTAGGTAATGTGATTAGAGCTACTTATTCTCTGAGCATGGAATAGAAAAGAGAAACATGTTTATGCTTAATGAAAGAATGGTTACCAATGAGAAACATCTTTGGAACTTTTTAAAATATTATAATGCAACTGCAAAATTCTTTCTTTCATACTTCCATCCTCAATCTAAGTGTAAACATTTAATTACTAACAAATGTTGGGCTTCAATATTAATTAAAACCCAAAATATGCTTGGTGACAATCACTGATCAAGCTGACTTACATATATACTGACAATTCATAATGGCAGTGTGCTCCTCACATATTTTTAGGAATTCTGATAAATTAGGATAGCATATTTTATAACAGGATTATCATATTATACAAATTGAATTTGACAAAAAGATGAGTATTAAATGTACAACTGAAATTAAGAAAACTAGGTATTACTTTTCATGTTATCATAATATTACTTAT
Organism: Halichoerus grypus; assembly: GCF_964656455.1. NCBI lineage: Eukaryota > Metazoa > Chordata > Mammalia > Carnivora > Phocidae > Halichoerus > Halichoerus grypus. The sequence continues at coordinate 89,218,075 of NC_135713.1, forward strand.
TCTGAATTTTCAAAACTGAATTTAAAATAAATGTCGTTTGTGGTGAAATTTTATGAAATAAGAAATTCAAATATATATAAAAATATATTTACTTTTTAGATGCATTTGCCTTCATTTCTAATTTTAAAATCTAAATTCATTTGATATCTGAGAACATATTGGCATTATATTATGCCTTAATGTTAGAATTTAAAAATTTTATTAAGAAATTTTTCTTAAGTTTCCAAGTTGCAAATTTAAAGAAAAATTTCTAAAAGAGAATTAAAACGTAAGTGCAAAATACCTATATGTATAACTATGAATTTTGAATTTAAAATATTAGAAATAGAAATAGAAATATTTTAATATCTTGATTTACTTATTAGTGTACATAAGTTAAGTATAATGTCAGGGAGTTTACCTGTTTACTTTATAAAAATAATTTGTCTACATGTTTTCTATTACTCATAACATGTTACAAGTTATTATTATTAAATGTTGACAGATTTGCACTTTGCGCTTTTTGTTGGAAGCATACCTGCTGATGTTTATAAAAATTTAAGTTAAAAAAATTTAGAGTAATGAGAAATGCTAAGTCAGTATAAAAATGATTTTGACACAAAACTCAGATGCAGGCTAGTCAAGAAATAATGGATTGAGGATATTTATTGAGGGTTTACAATTTATGAGGTATGCTAATTTCTGAAAACATAAAATATGAGATAGGCCCTTTAAGGGCCTTGCACTTTTGTTGATGTGATCAACAGCCAAGGGATAACAGTGCATATGCAGACTCGTAATGCAGAGGGGCAGTATCTGTTGAGGTTGCCACACTCAAAGCAAAGGAAGAAGAGTGTCATGAGGAGAAAGAATTGTTTTCTTCATGTGGAGGTCGATGACAGATCTGTAAAGTAGGTGTATGGTACAAATTAAATTTGTACAAATTAAGGCATGATGGTACAAATTAAATTTATTTTAAAAATATCTCCTATCAAATCTAACAGGCACATTTTGAGAGTGAATTATTTCTGACACACTCACATCTTTTCCTGATTTGTTCCCAGAATGCTCAGGCCCATTGGGAATTGAAGGTGGAATCATATCAAATCAGCAAATCACAGCTTCCTCTACCCACCGAGCTCTTTTTGGACTCCAGAAGTGGTATCCCTACTATGCACGTCTCAATAAGAAGGGGCTTATAAATGCATGGACAGCTGCAGAAAATGACAGATGGCCATGGATTCAGGTAACACATGGGATGGGAAAAGGTGACTGCCAAGGAATGACCAGAATCATTTCAGAAAGAATACAAGTCAGAGCCCAAGGTGTGACTTTTCTTCATGGTCAGAGGACAGGATGAGTTAGTTGAGTCCGGTTTGGGTATAAAATCTGAAACTGTGGCATATATGTCCATTGACTGAAAAGTGCATTAAGAGGGTTAAAAATGTTGAAACTCTTGGGCTATAAATATTACTATTTTAAGGTACATATCAAAGAAGGAGGTTTTTACGTATGCCATGTGTTCATTAGTACTGTGTTAACATTTAACAGCAATTTCTGACACTTGAAGAAAGTAAAAATTGCATCTTTTCTTTCTCTGTCTCGGAATTGGTTTCACGTGTGCAAAGCATGTAAAGTATACAATAGATTATGAGAATCCCTAAAATGCCTTCAGCACCTTCTTTCAATAGTTGAGAGTGTTTCAATTCATACTGTTTTATTTATTACCATCAGCCAGCTTTTTTTTTAAACAGAAAAAGCATGATATACCAAGATAGTAAGTGATTTCCCTAAAATGCGATGGATGGTAGTAATACCAGAACCTTCTGTTTTATCCAGTTAAATGCTTTTTGATGACTTAGCTGAAGTGAGACAGTAAACTACATATTAAGAGGACAGAAAAGGTGATTAAACCATGATTTCTGTTAAAGATTATATCTGTGTTGAGGAGAGCACATTAATAACATCTAACAAGTCATTGATGTGTGTTGAAGAGAAGGAAAACCCAGTGTGCGATGGGTTTAGTGGAAGACATAATTAATTATTATGAAAAAGCCTTATGGGAGAATAGTTTTTTAGGTGGGCCGTGGAAAATGGCTTGCAGTAGAGACTAAAAATCTACGGAAGAGCATGATCAAAGAAACTAGGTGAGATTCTGGGGAACATGATATAGAAAATCATGACTTGTGTATAGAGGAACATGTTCTAATTAAGTGTATGAGTTAAGTATGTATGAAGACTCATACATACTAAAAGATTTGGGGCTTATTCCAGGGAGCTATTACAGAATTTTGATTTAAATAGTTGAGCTATTTTGTTTACTATGTATTTTGAGTCAGGGGTAATTTTTAATGTGGAAATCCATGATTTGACATTATTAGGTGCAGTGTATAGGGATTGCTTTACAGGAATTTAATAGAATGAGAAATTGATTTATGGCCAAGTAACATGACTTCCTTACCTTAGGAACTAGGCTAAAATCTCCTTTAGATATTTCCTTTGTTCAGGTTTCTTATGAATTTTTACATATCCTACCTATATACATTTCTTTTACCTATATGGCTCCATGTGGTTACCTGATATTGTTTTGTTTTATGCATTTATTTTTGCATGCATTTGCAGAAATTGCTTCTTAAATTACACTTGATTTTTCTACATGTGCAAAGAGAATTCCAGATAGTGGCTATGGCATATCTATACAGTTTTGATCCCAGAGTAATGAAGATAAAATTAAGGTTTAAAATAGATGCAGAACAACAAAAAATGCTTATCTTCTTATTGTTAAAAATTGTTGCGGAGACCATTTTTTTTAAATCACCCTAGTGGACTGTTACCATCTGTGGGATTGCAATCATGATAAAACTCTGGAAATTAAGATTCGTAGCAGAAATTACAGAATGATGTGAGACAGTGTCACAAAATTGCGTTGGGGTTTCTGTTTGGCAAATTATGTTTGCGAGCTTCAGTCATTGCCATGTTTTGATAAACCATAAATAACATACTTTTGCAAAGTTTTCTCTGAGAAACACCTTATTAATGTTTCATGTCCTGACTCTTCACTTACTGTGTCCCAGTTTATTGCCCACTTAACTTACACATCATTCTGCCTTTCAAAGTATGAATTAACTTTAAGTTCTCTTTATCCCAGGAATTATAGGTAGAAATAACCTCAATGGAACAGGACATTGGTTGACTCTTAGAGAAATTTAGATTAAATATAACTTTGTTAACTTAAGTAATTTATTTTATTTTATTTATTTTTTAAGTTGAATAATTTAATACCGCTTTTATTTTTAAGGGGGGTCTATCATTATTATTTTTTATTGTTATTATTTTGCTTTCAGTCTGAAGATGATAATGAACTCTCAGAGAAAAGCAATATAAGTAAATAAGAAGGCTTTTATATTAAATGAAAAAGTCTTATGTATAATGGAGGGAAAACTGAAAACTCTCAATTGTCATTTTAATAAGTATTCTGAGATTATGTTCAAAGTTATTACATTATGTTACTGCATTCTTTCATAACATCTTATTTTCTGAGTTATTTGTTTAAAAGAAAAAGTGTATCCCTTTCTTAAAGGAAAATCATATCTAAGAGACTCTGGGAAGTCTACTCATGTACCCAATTTTCTGTCTGAGCATTATTAATTTCCCTTGTCACTTAATTCTTTTGTTTATCTTCAGTACTTCAAATGAAACATTTGAGTACTTTGCTTAAACTCACTTATAATGAGCACAGTATTCCCTTACTCTTTCAGGTGTATGACACACATTAGTATTCAATTCCATTTTCTTCCTTGTCTAGGTGAAATAAAAATTGAAATTGCCATTTTAAATTTACACACTCAGTGGGCAATTATTGAAAGTACCACAACGTTTATAATTGGTTTTGGATTTAAAGGGTTAGTGCAATAAATACAGTTAAACAAAACCTTTTTCCCCGATTTTCAAGTTTTTCTGACCTTATATTCCTTACCTACATTTTTTTTCCAACTAATAAATAACCACCACATTGAACGTTGACTAGTTCATTAGCATCTTGGAATGTCAATTTCTCTTTCTGACTGATGTATTAGAAATAGCAACTTTGTATAATTATGGAAATATGTCTTGGGTTATCTTATATAAAAATGTATAAGCTTATTTACTTCTTCTGGGTACTTTGCTAACTGACTAAGGGCTAAAGATAACTATTTGCTATTTATTTTTAAAGATAATTCTTTTATATTCGTTATTTTTCTTTTATAGATACATGCAATAAAATATTATTTTTTTTAATTTCTGAGTTGATTTGTTTTATGCATGTACATTCTTTCTAGAATGCATATATATTACATTTCCAGCTGGTCATTTATTCATCCATGCAACAAACATTTACTAAATGACTGTCTCCTCTGTAGTCTCTGCTCTACTAGGCACTAGAAGAAAGACAGCACTTTCCTTCAAGATGTTCTGAATCTAGGGGCACCTGGGTGGGCAGTTGGTTAAGCGGCCAACTCTGGATTTCAGCTTAGGTCATGATCGCAGGGTCCTAGAGTTGAACCTAGTGTCGAGCCCCACGTCAGACTGTGCTTAACAGGGAGTCTGTTTGAAGATTCTCTCTCTCCCTCTCTCTCTGCCTCTCCCCCTGCTCTTACTCTCTCTCTCTCTAAAATAAATAAATAAATCTTAAAAAAAAAAAAAAAAAAGATGTTCTGAATCTAGGATATAGTAAAGTGAACAAGGTAAATGTAACTATTATATATATATATATATATATATATATACCAGTATATATATATTATATATATATATACTGGTCTTACGTCATCTACTCACCCTTTCATTTGAACCATAATATTTTATTATATTTGAACAGCCTATTCTAATAAAACTTTTGTTAAATGGAAAGCTGGTTTAGCATAATATTTATAGAACATGAGGAGAGGAATTGGCATTATACTAGGTATTACATGGCTATATTATTACATGCTGATCTGTTTGATGGGTATACCAAAGCGAAGTCATAATTTTCCTTTGAAAGTTAATTTACCAGTAGGTGTCAGTACAAGTATTTTATCACTGAGAAAAATAGGCTTTGATCTTTCCCTTTTAAATAATTCATTACTCTTTCAAAAAATGTGAGTATGATCTTAATATGTTCCTTTTCTATATGCCACATATTTTTTGTGTGGGGAGAGATCATTACTCCTCAAACTTTAATGTGCACAGGGATCTTTTGGGTTACTGAGTAAAAATAGAAACTTCTGGATTGCCTCTCAGACCTACTGCAGGTCATCGTCAGACTACACTGAAAAAATATGTCTGATCAGCTCATAAACCCTGGATTTGGTCTTCCCGAGATACATTAAAAAATAAATAAAATTAAATAACAAATAAATAAATAAACAAACAAACAAACAAATAAATAAGTAAAATTAAAATAACACTTTTGCTTGATGATCTGGTCACTTTGTTGTTGGAACTGCAACTGTAGTTGTGATAACTGTATAGGGTAGAAAGAGAGTAAAGAACAGTGAAGGAAAATGAGGAAAGATAATGAGAAATATGTGACCCACAAAAGTTCTCTAAACTGGATGGAGGCAGAACCATGTTAGATATCCTAGGCAGAAGTGCACCCAGCTTTAGCAGCAATTCATAACAAGCATCATTCATTAGTCATAAAATCTTTAAGAATTTTCAGCAACTATTGTTCCTAAATGGCTATAGATTCTCTTTGTTGTTGGAAAATTTAAAATATCCCAAAGCAAGACTATCTGACTTCTGTATTTCAAACAAAATAATAGTTACTGCGGAATACATGGGCCCAAATGAGAATTATATGAGCACAAGTTGAGTTACAGATTCATATTTCTGGAGTACACATTTCATACATGGTTGGTTTTTTTTTTTTTTTAATCTTTGTGAACAGTAGGATTGAAAATGCAGCAAAAAACAGAGTAATCATCTATGTCATTTCAAAAGCCTGTATGTAATGTGTGTGAAACTCTTGGTACTTATAGACAGCTGGAGCTCCTTGAGATACAAAAACCATTTTCAGAAACATAGATTTTAAGAGGTAGATTTTTCTTTCATTTTCAGGTTGTTTTCTAGTTACAGAACCTGAATTACATAGAATCCAATCTATCTTTACTACTTCTTCATTCAAGTAGAAAATGGCTTAGCCTGTCTTTTTCCTTAAAAAAGCTACTTTCTCAGATACACTGCCATCCATACTAAACTCCTCTGTAAGACTAATGACATCTGAACATTAATGTGTTGCTGGGTGATTGTCTAGTGATCTCTTTTTATAAACAGGAATCCTAAATGGAAAATTGCAGTTTTTCTTTAAGTTGTTTATTAGAAGTAGCCTTTCATACATAGTTGTGTGTGTTTTGCAATATTTTTAAAACATTACCTTTTAAATTAAATATTACTTTTTTATTTTTCAAAACAAAAAGATACTTAGCATTAAGAAAAAAATGATTGGATGTATCTGTACTGAAAAATAATATATTTAGTTTATTTATTTGGTCATTTACAGCATTTATACTAATACTAATACATATTGCTTTCTGATGTGCTTTAAAGGATGTGTGTTGGATCTTAACTCCAGATTCTATGAGCTATGGAATGTATGATTAACAATATAGCAATTGTTCTCTAATTTGAAAGAAGCTGTATCTCGAATCTCTTCTTTTTGCTCTAAGCTGCTTCCTCTCTGACTTTCGGCACCAGACCTAGATTTCTTGCTGTTCCTAAATTTCATCTGCCTGTTTTCTGCTCCTGTGCTTAGGCACATACCCTTCCTACTTCATCTATTCACCATCTACCAGGCTTCTGTAAGTTCAGATCCTTCATTCCATTCTGTATAATGTGATTCCTGGAATTCCTGCTTTTTATCTCCAAAGATAGAAGTGACCACACTGGGGGCACCCAGTGGCTCAGTTGGTTCAGCAGCCAACTCTTGGCTTTGGCTCAGGTCATGATCTCAGGGTTGAGATTGAGCCCCCCCACCCCCCCCCGCCCCTGCCCCATATCAGTTCAGCGCTCAGCAGGGAGTCTGCTTGAGATTCCCTTTCCTTCTCCCACTGCCCCTCCCCATGCCCCGTGCACACTCTTGCTCTCTCTCCAATATAAATAAATAAATCTTAGGAAAAAAAAGTGACCACACTGTCCTTTTTTCCCACTCTGCCAATTATATATGTTAGTCACCAGCAGGTAACATTCTCTATGGTCATTGTTTACCTTTCTCCTATCTTGTAAGCCACTTGAGAGTACGAATTACACCTAATTTAAGTCTATTTCCATAGCACCTTGAATAAAAAGCAAAAACATTTAGATGCAAATAATTGATCGATAGAATAGAAAATATTGAACAAAGTAAGTGGAAGAGAGATAGTTTCTGTTTTTGCATGGTAATTATACTGCACTGAGTGGTGCTGAGAGTGCCCCCAACTCAGTTCGCTCTCTGTGTTCAGATGTTACAAACTTTCATGTGAACTGTGCCATTTTAGCACAATTCCTTTGGTGCCATGTGTGGTATGTCTACCCACAGTATAGGGAAAGCCTCACCCATCTGGGCAGCAGAGGAATCAGAATTTCTGCAAATCCTGATGACCGATACCTTTCTCTGTAATCACTGCAAACCACCTTTATAAGCAACATTAGATAGACATGGGTAATATTTGTAAGGTGTTCTCTAGGAAGTCTGGTAATTAAGCCTTGAATACCAAACACCAAAATTTTCATCTTCTCCTATCCCGCTTAAGTGTTTCCTGAAATGCTAAAAATTAAATGTTTGTTTTAGCTTCTTGCACATTTTTATAAATTTATTATATTCACACAAGAATTTGAAACTTTAGACAATTGTTGTTGCTAAAGTAACCATATCTTCTCTTTCTAAGATTTATTTGCTCTAGTAAAACAAGCTTTTAAAATACTAGTATCTCTCTAGCTTATGTAATTTGTAATTTTTACCCTTACAGAAATGTCAAAAACATACAAACTATACCTTATTACTATTATTCATAAAATATGGAATGTAAAGAGTTATAGGAAATTGTTTTTTTTTTATTATGTTATGTTAATCCCCATACATTACATCATTAGTTTTTGATGTAGTGTTCCATGATTCATTGTTTGTGCATAACACCCAGTGCTCCATGCAGAACGTGCCCCCTTTAATACCCATCACCAGGCTAACCCATCCTCCCACCCCCCTCCCCTCTAGAACCCTCAGTTTGTTTTTCATAGTCCATCGTTTCTCATGGTCCGTCTCCCCCTCCGATTTTCCCCCCTTCATTCTTCCTACAGGGAATTGTTTTAGCACAATTTTTAGCATCTATTAAACTCTGAGTAGATAATTCAGTGAGCCACCCGTATATACAAGGCTGTTTGATTGTATTTGCTACACATTTTGGCCATGAGGGAAACATTTCCAGCTTAACTTTTGTATTTAGACAGGTTAAGATTTTAAATGCCTTGTAGTTCATTCAGTTCCCATTATCTTGTGACTATTACCAGAGCGATTTTTTAGTTTATGATACTGTTAAGAATGAACTAGAGATAATCTGAATTAATTGAAAGTAATGACTTGCTATTGTCATGAAAAAAAAATAGAACAGTCAACATTTAGAATTTCTCGTTTTACAATGTCCCCGATCACATTCGTGGCAAACTTAGGTCGGTTTCCTCTTCAGATCTCTCCACGTGACCATCTAGTCAGCCTCTGGGCTGTTTCTTCCAGTTTCTGGCCCTAGGACTAAAGGAGGGTAACTGAGTTCCAGTCATCTTTCAGAGTTTCTTATTGTAGCTTTTCTTTTACATTGCTTGATGCACTCCTCATAATCCTGTGATTGTGAATCCAGCTTCACCGAAGGTGTTAAACCCGCTCATGAGAACTGCTGATGGGAAATGTGGTTTACGAATTAGAGTCAGCCACGGCGTCCAATGCAACAATTGTCCCTCATAGGGTGAGGACAGAGAGCCTCTGGCAGCCTGTCCTGAGTCCTTAGAGGTGAGAAATGCAGAGAAGCAGGGGGAAAAGTGAGAGTCTGAGCTAAAGGTTTGATTGTCTCTTCATGTTTATCTTCTGTGAACCAGTGGGATTACTGTTTGGATTGGGCTGAAGGAATCCCTTATTTCCACTGTAGACACTGAACAAATTTGTTCTGCCCCAATGCCTTACTGAAAACCCCCTTGTTTTGAAAATGTGACCAAGTACAGAGCCAGCTAGCCTGATCCTGAAAGCTTTATTTTCTTGAGACAGTAATTAATTTGAAAACATTTTGGTTTGGGGGAGTTTGTTGTTTAAAACTAACTGAATGTGTTAGGCTTAAGTGTAGAAAAAAAGTTACTATATTCACTTATAGTTAGGTTACAAGTGAGTCTCATTAGCAATAGTATTATATATTAGCTTTAAAATAATCTAACAGCTAGCACTGTGTGCTATTACAGTTGCTTTACATATACTGACTACCTATTTCCAGGTAATTGGTATTGTTCTTATCCCCATTATTCAGGTGGGGAAATCTAGGCACAGAAAAGGAAGCTGTCCAAATTCACTAAAATAGTAGGTTGCATGCTTGCGATTTACACACAGGGAGCTTGTGTGAGAGGCCAGCGCCAGACTACTCATAACCTCTGTACTATCCTTCCTTTGACAGCTCTTGAAAGTTCTCTTTTTCTTTCTTTTTCTTTTTTTTGAAGAAGGGATGGGCACTTGTAGTGGGCCTGAGGGAGTCTAGCATTTTTTTAAGGCTTTATAAATAAGTGCCTGTTGTATCCAATAAAATTTATATTTGCCCATATGCAAGCAATCCACCTCTAGCTGGGACAGCAGTTCTCAAAATTCAACTACATAAAAATTACCTGGAGAGCTGTTTAAATAGGGTCCTCATCCTCAGAGTTTCTGAGTTCATGGGTCGGAGTTGGGACCTAGGACACTATATAATGAACAGACAATCCAGGTGGATTTTGATAGTGGTGATTTTGAGAAAAAAACTAGTGACCATTATGCTAATGGAGCTCACACTAGTCTTCGTGTGAGAGACATACTTCCCCTTGGATGTGCCCCTTTCACTATTGGAAACAATTTAAAAAATTAAGATATCAGAGAACAGTATATTGCTCTTCAAAATGAGACATTGGTGTGAAACATTTTAAAGTAATGGATGGCATCAAAACATCACAAATCCAAGACCTAACTACCTAAGCTGCTTTGGTGATATTTTATTACTAACTTGCGTATATCAATGTCTGCCGTAAGTAGAATCCCCATTCTTCCATGAACTAGATATAGTAAAGCTTAATTGTTTTCATAGGATTTTTGTCTGTAACATGAGGCCTTCAATAATTAAGTCATAATTAAATGGTAAAAGGATTATAAAAAAAATCTATATCCCTATAAGACCAGGCTTTGAATGTTTTATTGTTAAATCCTCAGCTGGGTCTTAGGAGTCTTTAAAGAAGAAATATTTATTTTGTATGCGACCAGAATATAATGAAAACATCAAAAAGCCATTTACATTTTAATTATTAAAGGTGAATTTAGCATATTCGGCATTTTTGAGGATGATGTTAAGGAAGTTATTCCAGAGGGAGAGAGAACAGAATGAACAAAGTCACAAGGGAAACAGAGGGAGCAGAAGGTACATCAGGGACTGGTCTTTACTGAAAAGATGGGTATATGTAGGGGAATAGGAGGATAAAAGTCTGCAAAGGTAAGGCGACACCAGAATGTACAAATACATCAGTGTCCAATGTGGTGGCACTTGATGATTATTGAAGGGTTTTCAGCAGGGTGTTGACCGTGTCAGAACTAGAGTTCAGGAAGATGACCTGTCAGTGGGATGTATTATGAGTGCCCAAAACAATACTGAGTGTTTAGGAGGCAGTTAGTAAAATTTCATCAAATAAACATCGTGCTTAATGCAGAGACAAGCCTAGAAGCAGGCATATCAGTTAGGAGGCTTTTATAGCTAACTGCCCAAGGAGAACCTGAATTACAGTAGCAGCTGTTGAAATAAAATAAAAGATTAAATTGTAAGAGGGCTTGAGGGTGCAGCCCTGATGACTGAATTGTGTGTTAGAGGAGAGGAGGAAGGAAAAAAATTGAGAAAAATTAAACTCTAGGGTTTTGAGCCTAAGCGTGATTTTGGTACCATTAATGGAAATATAGAAATCAGGAAAAGGAGTTGGTGTGGCTGGAAAATGATGAATATATTTTGAGTCTTAATGTTTGATTTACATGGAGAAAATCCTAACAGTGTCAAGCCTAAAGTTGGAAGAGTGATAGTTTGCTGCTCCGTACAGACCTTGGAAGTAGAGTAAGTGGGCACCACTGCCATGAGACACTTACTTATCCTCATTGGCCACTCGTGGGTCACATGGCCTCACCTAGTGGAATGCAAAGTAAGGTGGTGTCCACTTAGAGTTGAAATAGATATTTGAGGGGCCCCTGGGTGGCTCAGTCAGTTAAGTGCCTGCCTTCCACTCAGGTCATAATCCCAGCGTCTTGGGATCGAGTCCCACGTCAGGCTCCCTGCCCAGTGGCGAGTCTGCTTTCCTTCTCCCTCTCCCTCTGTGATCTCTCTCGCTCTCACTCTCTCTCAAGTAAATAAATGGAAATCTTCAAAAAAAAAAAGAAAAGAAACAGATATTTGAGGGTACAGGTAGGAACCCTAAAATGAAGTATCTTCCCAAAACAGTGGAAGCTTCTTTTTCTTCTAATTCCATTCCCATCAAAACCGTTTATAAGACAACAGTTTACCCGGGAGCACCATTGAGCAGGACCCTCAAGAAGGAAAGAACTGACTTTTGAGCTTCTGAGTAAGTGTAGCCATTCTACATGAATGCTTTGTTCAGGACATTTCCATACCATAGGTTACTTCCATTTTCTCCATGTATTTGTTTTTAATGTTGTTATTGCTGTGGCTGCTACTGTTTTCCCCAGAAGTGATATAGTTAATTAAAACAGTAGCTATTTCAGCCTAACGTTGGTGCACTTAGTGTAGATCGTTTTACTGTGTTGTGATTTTTGGTTCTTAAAAAAATAATAAAGGTCTCCTTTTTTCCACAGATGGGCTCGCAAATTTCTTGCATCTATCATATATTTAATGCTTCAGTAGCTTTGAAGTATTTTTCCTGAGTTCATAATACATAGGCTGTATTTTCATTTCTCAGATTTAAAAAACTGTGTTAAACCCAGGTGTCCTTAGTTTATTACTATCATTAGTGCTGTTAGACGTATAGTGCTGAATGTCAGAAGTAGATGTGAGTTTTTGTATCTTAGTTTTCCTAGCAGGAGCCCAACCTAAGCCAGTATTTTTACATAACAGCAGCTTTCAAGAAGCCCTTAAACTGAAATGTGATGATCATGCAGAACAAAAAAACAAATAAGACATTTTAATATTACCAGTGGATCTTAGTTTTCCTTTTCTTAGGAGCATTAACCCAGATTTGGAAAGATGTACATAAATGTTGAAAGAAGAGTGCATTATCTAATATTTTTTCAGAATGTTTTTGTTAGTTTCAGATCTGTTGCCGATAAACTAGTATTTATTGAGCAGCTACTATTTGCAGAGAGCCATTTGGGCAATAGACAAGTTTTTTGTGCTCATGTGGAGCCTATCTAAGTAGATAAAACATTTTAAATTATCTTATGTGAAAATGTTCTACTTCATTGTATGGACATTTGAGAGGGAAAAAGCTGTTTGATTGAATTCAATGAACAATTGAACTCTTAACTCTGTGCTTTGGGAAGAGTGGAAAATTTACCATGTGAATTACAGCCACATGGGACTTTTTTGAAGTGTACTCCCTTCTGCTTCCTCAGGCTTAGAAAAGTGACTTTGAAAGTGACCTCCAACTCCATTTAAATTAATAAATTCATTCATTTAGCATATTCATTGAGTATTTTCCATGTGCCAATTACTGTTCTAGATGCTGCCTTCTCAAGGAAGCCCCTCACCTTAGACTAAATGTGGTTCTCCTAATATATGTACTATCGCATTTTGTTCTTTTCTTCTTGAGCACTTGTCACAACTTATCCTTAAAGACTGTATCGGAGATTATTATAGGTAAGCTGCTTGAGGGTAGGGGCATTATCTGTTGGCTCACTTGTATTCTCACCAATCCTTATGACTAAATCTTTAATAAATAAAAACAGAATTGTTGTCATAATCAATGTTAGAAATAAAAGTTCTATTTTCCTTTTTTTAAATTTTTATTATTCAAGTAGAGTTGACATACAGTGTCATATTAGTTTTAGGTGCATGACATAGTGATTCGACAATTCCACACATTATACAATGTTCACCATGATTAAGAGTAGCCACCATCTGTCACCATATGACATTCTTATGATATTATTGACTATATTCCTTGTACTTTTCATCTCCATTACTTATTTATTTTATAACTGAAAGTTTGTACTTCTTAATCACCTTCACCTATTTTTCCCATTCCCCTACCTTCTCCCCTCTAGCACCACCAGTTTGTTTTCTGTATTTATGAGTCTGTTTCTGATTGTTTGTTCATTTGTTTTGTTTTTTAGATTCCACATGTAAGTGAAATCATACAGTATTTTTCTTGCTCTGACTGACTTAACCCACTTAACATAGAATATACTCTAGGTCCATCCATGTTGTCACAAATGGCAAGATCTCATTCGTTTTTATGGCTGAGTAATAGTCCATTATATATATGTACCACATCTCTCTCCATTCTCTCAGTGGACACTTAGGTTGCATAAGCAGTTATATTCTATGGTAAACAATATGGTATTCAAGATCAGTGGTCTGGATTCAACTGGCCGCTGTCATTTTGAATACAGTTACTTAACCACCCTAAGATAGAAGTTCTTTATATATAAAGTGACGACAAAAATAGAGTGGCCTCTTAGGATTGTTGTGAGGATTGTATGATGGATGTTTAGTTACATGTTGGTTATATAGCAAGTAATTAATAAATGTACATTCTCACATATTCAAAAATATCCAAGACTTTTAACTCTCTCCCCATATCTTTTTCATCTGTTTCTGTAGCAAGAGGATTAGTGGCTAAGCAATTTTTACCTCAGTTTTATTCTGTAAGATTCTGTATATTCTGTATAAAAATATGTTCTTTTAGGCTGTATTTCCCAACCTCCCGTTCCACTAGCTGTGGCCATGTGATTCACTAGGGCCAAAAGCATATAAGCAAAAGTGTCACATGGTGGTTTCTAGGAGCCTTCCTTCAGATATAGCACCCACATGCCCTCTTCATCCCTTTCTCCATTTTGCTGCTGAGAATTCAAATGCTGCCATCTTGGACAATGAGATCAAGGTTATATACAGTGGCAACAAGATAGAAGGTTCCTGGGGCCCTGATGTATCAGCCCCATCTGCCCAGTCACGTGTTTACACAAGAGAGAAGCCAAGTTCTATCTTATTTAAGCCACTGTTAAGTTGGGTTTTTGTCACAGCTGAACCAAATCATACTTAATATGAGTCTGCCAATAGCATGTTCAGTGTTAGATCCAAGGCAGAATGTTTTAATGCCATAATAATAATGTTTAAGTATTACATATAAATGTAAAGGGACTCATATAAAATGAGGCTGACAGAGCAGATAAGTTTTCAGATTGCTGCAGTAGATGAAAGAGGCCTTTCAGGTGGACAGACATAGAAAAAGAAGAATTCCCTTTTTGTCCAGCCTCACCAGACCTCTCATTATTCCTAAGCATAGTGGGTACTCCACCTTGTACCATATCTCTCTTCCTTTCTCTGAGTCTTTGATGACTATTCAGTCCTGGTATGTGACCTTGGGCAGGCCCCCTGGCATTTCTCGGCCTTGGTTTCCTATTTCCAGTATTAATTGATATTCTCTTTATGTCCGTGACAAGGCATTTGTCCCCTTCTCATTTATATCATTCTATTTTGTTTTGTAGTTAGTTACCTGTGTGTCTTACTCTTTTTGATTACATGTGACAGGTGCGAAAATCTTTTCTGTTTTTACATTTTCCCACTGTATTTGTCATTATGTCTGTAGATTATAGACATGCAAGAAATAATGGACGAATTAAACCCATTTAATGATTATATAGAGGCATAAATGCACATGTGATAATAATCAGAAATACAGCTGGAAAGCTAAGTTGTATGATGTCATAGAGATTTGTGCATGCCACAGTGGAAAACATACATGTTTTAATTTGGGTAGGAGGGAAAAGCCACTGAAGGTTTGAAAACAGTGAAGTGATTTAACAAAGGAACAAATCTATAGTTCAAGCTACCAAAAAAAAAAAAAAAAAAAGATAAGTATAATTTAGTTTGCCTAAATTTGCCTTTACAAATGATACAATCAGTACATTTTTATTTTATTTATTTATTTATTTTTAAGATTTTTATTTATTTGACAGAGAGAAAGACAGCGAGAAAGGGAACACAAGCAGGGGGAGTGGGAGTGAGAGAAGCAGGCTTCCTGCTGAGCAGGGAGCCAGATGTGGGGCTCGATCCCAGGACCCTGGGATCATGACCTGAGCTGAAGGCAGACGCTTAACGACTGAGCCACCCAGGTGCCCCAATCAGTACATTTTTAAAAGATTTCCTAATTACCAACATCTGCTCAGCAAAACTATTATTTTAAAATAATGAGATATGTTCTATTTTCTTCCTCATAAATTTCAAATAATTTAATGTTTTGCTATATAGAATTGTCTGGTAGTGTTGAAACTGTGTTTCTTTGAAAACATGTAAAAATGTTATTTTTCCATGTTATTAAGGAGTTGCTGTTGGACCAGAGTGGTGTGTGGGGAGTAGAATTTCTTCTGTGGTTGGTTTTGTTCTTTGTATATTCCTCTCCTTACTTCTAAGGGAGCAGAGATGACCAAAAAGTCCCCCATCATCTTTCCCTGTTGGCCCATACAGAAGACCAGAATTGTCCAATTAATTTCTTAAGGTTAATATAAAGAACAATGAAATAGTGTATCATGTATATAGAGGAACTTTGAAAAGTAAAATTTAAAAAATGGAGTCTAATGTGCCTAATCCCTGTGAATTAAAGAATCCTTTCGTTCTTTTTCTTGTTTTCCACATTTGGAAGTGAAAATTCAGTTTTGGTCTTCCCTGGACAAAATGGTAAGGATAGCAAACAATCATCAAATGCTTAAAGATGCTAAGTAGGTAAGAGTAACATCATCTTTAATACTCAGACAACCCTGTGAGTTAGATAACACCTCATTACCATTGTATGGGTAAAGAAATTCTGATTTACAGAGGTTAAGAAACTTGCCCAAAGCCATGTTAGGAAGTGTAGTAGGGCACACCTAGCTTACCAGCCTGGCTTTTCAAAAACAAACATCTTGCTATTAAGTGCAGTGATCTACTCCTGCCCTGAAGAAACAGAAATTCAGTTGTTCCTTCTAGTATCTTCTGGGGGAGACAGGCAATTTGGGGTGTTAGCGGTCCTTTTTGCTGATCAGCCCCCAGGAGGCAGGGGCCTGCACATCCTACAGATGTGTGGTACAGGACTCCCAATTCCCAGGGTTTGCTTCTCTTCATTTCTCATCTTTCCAGTTTTTATAGCACTGCCCTTCTCCCCGACACCAAATACTAAGAGGTCCCAATCTCAGCGAGTCCAGTCCCAGATGGTTTGTTATGAAAATCTCTGACCTCAAATTTCAGGATTTATTTGCTTATAAATGTATTCAAAATGTTACAACAGTTTAGGGCATTTTGCCTTCCATGTGTTATTCAAAAATAATTAGATATTAAAGGGTAGTTCCCATAACTCCCATAGAAATACAATGCAAATTACAAATTAATCCTTACTATAGAAATTCATAAGCAAGCAAAAGAACTAAAAGACATTACTTGCTTCTTCTAGGGTGACTTTACTCTAGACTGCAATGAATCTTTTGTATCCGGTGACATTTTAAGAGAGTATGGAATATTGCTAGTGTTTGTCTGATTTGGGATTCATTTTAAAAACCTACTTTCAGCATGTCTGAAATTAGATAATATGGTTAGCCCACTTAGTAACATGCATAGCACCTACCTTTAGGTCTAGAGTAACAATTTCTTCATAAGGAGAAATAACCAAGCACTGTCTAATTTGTCTATTTATACAAAAATTTTGAATCATGGAGTTCTCAAAAAAAAAAAACCATGAAATATAAGTCTATTTTGTTATTGCTCAAGGCCTCTGCTGATATATTCCAATATGGCAATATAACTTAACTTCTGAAATATAGTAATTTAGTTTTATTTTTGCCACACAGATATAAGATTGTACTTATTTAGACTAAAATAAAACCAGAAGAACACAAGGAATATAGAAAGGTAATACTTGATAATCAGTACTACATCTGTGTCCCAGAGCTTTCCAGTCTCACTTGTTAGCCCTCTTATTGTTTTTTTTTTTGGTTAATTCATTCATATTGCATAATGCTAGAAAATAATATCCTGGAAAACTTGCCATCTCTTGTGCTAGAGCATATGTTTACTTTGTAGACTTTTTCTTCAGTACATAAAAATGAAGATTATCATAGTATTCTGCCTTCCACAAGTACTTTTAAGTTTTTATCATGTGATATTTGGTTTTGTCTTGATGTTTAATCGATCCCATGTCAGCTTTTAAAATTTCAGGACACTTGCTGTTCCTACCAATGATACCTTCATAAATGGAAAAGTATAGAATGTTCCCATAGCAAAACTTGGAAATTCTTCTGTTGACATTGTTGTTGTTTGCATGCTACAAATAATACAATGAATTAAGAAAAATCAGAGGGCATGTACTGGGATAGTACATTCTTGTCTGCCTGCTAATCCTTCCCTGTCCTGGATAGGGATACTGGCATCAGGGGACTTGGTTTTAGCTAAGACTATCCGTAAAGTAATTGGATATCCGTTTTTTATTTTTGTTTATATCTGTATGTTGTTATATTGATTTACTCAGCACTGTTCTTAGTCCCATTCACTTTGAAGTCCACTCAGTGAGGTGGTTGAAACAGAAGAGAGCATTCACATGGAAATTCCTCCCACGGAAGAGCTGTTGCCACCTACAGGAATGTAAGAAAGTCAAGTCTTGCCCTCAGCCTCCCCCGTCCCTCTCCCTTTATAGCATACTCACTTGGGCCCCTGTGCTTAGGCATCAAGGATTTTTTTTTTCTTTTGGGGAGCACCTCAGGCTTCTTTGAAAAATAGAGATAAGCAAAGTGACCTTATTTTCATTATTTCTAACGTATTTTTATTGGCGTTAGCATTCCTACTTATGTCTTGACATCATTTTCTCTTTTTATTCCTCTGGTTTCTTCTCTAACTTCTCCTATCTGTGCTTCGTGGTTTCTCTATTTTTCTCCTCCCTCCCTCCCTCCCTTCCATCTTTTTACTGAATCTCTTCAGATTGACGGGCTTTTTATAAACACGACTCCTTTAATTTTTGCCCTAGCCATATGAAGTAACCAAGAAAGAGACAAAAATCTAAAATTCAGAGCATATGAATTAAAATCTATACTTCAGACCATAGGACTTTATTTATGAGGCTTCTACACTCCCTTTATTATATACTATTCCACTGAACTTAATATACAGGTAGAAGTCTTTAAACAAAATAGCCACAGTTCAGTTCACTTCTGAATGTGAAGCTGTGAATGTCAGAGCATGTGAAGAAAGTTTACCCACAGCAAGTACCAAGAAAGAGGAGTACAGTATAGTGAGAATCCTTTAGAAACAGGTGGAAATACAGAGGAAACTGTTATGCTAGGCCAGGACTCTTGGAACAACCAACAGATTACACCCATGACAGTGCATTGCTTCTGTTGCATGTTGTTTAGTGAATGAGGTGTTTCACTTTGATTGGAAGCTTTACCAGGTGCAAGGAGTCATAAAGAGATTATTGTTTTATGTCTGTTCACATGTGTTCTTTTCCCATCTCTTTTTAAAGAAGACAGTTGTATTACTTGAACAGATGTCAAAGCCTGGCCGACACTCAAAATAGTGAAGGACAGTTGAGAAGCCTTCTTATTTGGAGCTTCAGAACTAAATATTTGGTTAGCTAATAAAAATTGATTAAAAAAAAATTTAAATTCTGTTTTATGTTTCCTGGATGAACCACACCCATAAAGCATTAATAATACTTCAGTTCTTATTTTTTTGCTTAAACCTACTGGTGAAGTTATCCAAGCGTAGAATCCTAGATATTAATATCTTAGACAATAGTTCTATTAATATCTTCGATAATAGTTCTATTAATCATTTCTTCTAGTGTTATTGTTTGTTTTCAGTAATTTGCCTTTCTAAGGTTTTTGCAAGCTTTTTCATGTTTTCGTAGGCAAAAAACCCTCCCCTTTCCCAGTTACATTTTAGCAATTATGTTTAACTAAATTACATAATTAAAAAAACAGGCACAACTTGAAAAAAGTTTGGAGAACAAACACAACTGACTCATGGTTAATGTGCAGTTCAGCTGGCAAGAACGTGGGTGGTGGGCCTGACCAAGATAAGCCCAACGTGCCAGGAAGTGTAGAGCAGGGATCATGTTTAACTGTGGGAATGGAGAATGTCAGTTGACTGGGTTTTTGGTGATATGGAGGTTGTTTAAGAGAAAATATATTATAGCAACTATGACCAGTCATGTCAAAACTGTAAGCTATGCACTGTTGCTCTGAGTTGCTCCTTTCATCTTGATATACTTCAAACAAATGCCTTTCTCCTTAGGCATATTCATGGTGCTTCCCCCCACCAAGGCCTCTACAGAAGATGTGAAAGAGGGATTCAGCAAAATACATTAATGAGATAATGTGAAGGAACAGGGGAGTTCCAATTCCCTCTCATTTATAACGAGAAGCTTCTGGTGATAATGTTCCTGTGTTTTTTTGTTTTTTGTTGTTGTTGTTGTTTTTAACCCCTAAGTGACAATCTTTATAATCCAAATATTTAAAACTGCCTGGGACGCTCAAGTTATTTCTCATATCACACAAAACAGATGGTTACCTGAAGCTTTTTGCCTGAAGCTTACTTGTATTCCAAGACCCTACCCAAAAGCCCTCCTAGGAGGATTGTCTTCACTGTGAACTGTGCATGCTTAAATGAGGTTGATTATGAACAATATTGTAAATTTGGAAAAAAAAATACAAATATAACAGTTTAAATGCTATCAGTGCAAAATCATTATTTGGAAATTTCAAAAAAATATCTATACTCACATACTTCCAGATACTTGGTGTTAGGAAAAAGAGCTAATTGAATGGATCACCACCAGAGGTAGAATGCTAGTACATAAAATAAAATCTCTGTTAAGATGAACGTATTATGAATAATGACAATTTACAATTTTAGGTTCTCTAATTTCTCCAATTACATATTTTCTTTATAATAATCATATGTAAAATAATGTTTTTAACTCAATAGAAGGACCTCTGATGTTCAAGTGAAATACTCATTTCTTAAAATTGAAAGGTGGCTATGGTTTGGTGGTTCTTCTTGTAAGTGTGTTTTTCTCTTAGTTTAAGGGTGACTGTATGCATATCTAATATACAGTAACAGCAAATTCCTCATTTTGTATTTTTAACAATTCTAATGATGGAGTCTCATCCTGTCTAGCAGATCCTTTTATTACTTAATCTTTCACCTGATGATTTTATTTATATGATAATCTATAACCCTCATAATTAAAAAAGGAAAAATAAGACTTCAAAAGTTTCTATTCACTACCACTTAGTAATCAATTTAAACAAATTACCTGTTTTATGCAAATTATGAAAACATTGGTATATATAATGATTTCTATAAAACATCAATATTATGTAAGTACTATATATTTATATAATACTGTGATGTGATATGCTATTTAATATTTGAATCTGCATTTTTATATAGAAACTCACAAACCAGGGCACCTGGGTGGCTCAGTGGGTTAAGCATCTGCCTTGGGCTCAGGTCATGATCCCAGGGTCCTGGGATCGAGTCCAGAATTGGGCTCCCTGCTCAGTGGGGAGTCTGCTTCTCCCTCTGCCCCTCACCCTGCTTGTGCTCTCTCTTGCTCTCTCTCAAATAAATAAATAAATAAATAAATATCTTTAAAAACAACAACAAAAAAGAAACTCACAAACTACTGCTTGCATGTGCGTCGATAATCATGAAGTAAATGATCCCTGAGTGTTTGATTATTAACATGATTTTGCTAAGAATAACTATGAATCAGGCATTTATTTTTCTTGCTAATTGATCTTATTAAATTGATTAAATGAGGAGACCATTAAATTGAGTTGGCTTTAATATCTTAGCAGCCTAAGTAAGCAAACCAAAACCTAAGCCTATAATGCCTCAAGGTTAAGAAAGCAAAACCTAAGGACAGCCAATCACAAACAGCTTAACTAGGCTTTCCCAAATAATGCAAGCTATAGCCAATCAAATTTCCTTGCTTTGCTTTAACCTCTTCCCCATAAAAAGTCTCTTCTATAACCCCTATTGGCAGAGCACTCCCAACCACTTCTGGATTGGTGCTGCCCCATTTGAATTGATTCTTGTTCAAATAAACTCTGAAAAAAAATTTAATATGCCTCAGTTTACCTTTTAACAATCTTCAGTTGGGAAATGCTTCCTAAAGTTTTCTCAAACAGGATGGCGCGCCTGGGTGGCTCAGTTGTTAAGCAACTGCCTTTCGCTCAAGTCATGATCCCAGAGTCCTGGGATCAAGCCCCACATCAGGTTCCCTGCTTGGCGGGAAGCCTGCTTCTCCCTCTCCCACTCCCCCTGCTTGTGTTCCCTCTCTCGCTATCGCTGTCAAATAAATAAATAAAATCTTTAAAAATAAATAAATAAATAAAGTTTCCTCAAAAAGGAGTTCTTCCTCTTCCACTTACCAAGCATTACAACATTTAAGAAACTGAATGCTTCTTTTTCAATTAAATAAAATAATAAAGTAATTCCTTTTTGCATACTGTGTCTGTTTGCATTTTATGTTTGGATTATTGTCATGTAGTGATACCAGCTACCAGTCAGACTCACACTTGAATGTACTACTTAAGTATATCACAACTTCTGGTGACAAGCTTGATGTAGAGAAAAACAATTAGCTATTTATAAAACTACTTTTAAAGCCAATGGCTTATTTAATACTAGCTTTCACCTAAATTGCAACCATAAATAATTTTAAGTATGTTATTATATAATAAGTATGTTTGAAATGCTTGTGTACGGTATTTTATACTAGGTAATGAGTCCAGAAAATCCTTTTGTATGTAACCAATACTATTGCATCAGATGGCCATAAGTCATTTTCCTTGAGAAGAGAGGAGTAAATGGAAAGAACCAATGATTCCTTGCCCCATTTAGGGTATCATTTACCAGCACTGATCTGAGGATGAATCTCCTTATTTCTTTGCATTGTTACTCATTCCCCACCTTCCTTCCCATTCCCCTCTCCTTACAGAAACCCAGCCCAGTGGAGCTGATGTGTAACCTGTCATTTCACCCTTCCTATGTTGATTTAGACAAGTGAATTATTGGAAAGTGTGTGATGTTATGTTGTATATGTGTGTTTTTAAATTTACATGAATGGTATTGTGTATATTTCATTGTTCTTTTTCACATATTCTTATGTTTGTTAGATAGCCATATATAAATCCAGTTCATCACTTCTGACTCTTAGAAAGTATGGCTGTGTGTATGTGTGCAAGAGTACACACACATGCATGCATGTGCACACACATACATTTTATATTTTAAATCTGTTATACCTCTAGGGATATTCGCTTAAACTGCCTTCTTTGCTAACATAAAAAAATTCTACAGTAAATATTTGCAGGTATTTCTCATTGAACACTTAGGCAACAACTTTTCAGAGAATAATACCCAGAAATAAGTTGCTTAATTTTGTTAACAACTGACAGACTGAAGTATAGCCGCTCTGTTGACTATAAATCTGTTGACTATAAATTACTATCTTTTATTTAATTAATAGTGAGAGTTTGGCTATTGCTATTTCCTTTTCTCTGAATTGCTTTTTAATATCCTTTGCTCCATGTTCTATTGGTTTCTTCATCGTGTGTGTGTGTGTGTGTGTGTGTTTGTAAAAACACTTTGCATATTTTAGATCACTACTTCTCAATTGCATGTGAGTTCACATATCCCTTTTGGAAGGGGGGGGTCCCAGCTCATTCAGGAGATTCACAGGTCAACACTAGTTCCATAATAATTCTAAGGCTTTCTTTACCATTTTCACTGTTTTAATATTTGCACTGATGCCACAAAACAACAGTGCGTAAAACTGCTGATTCCTTAGCACAAACAAGACAGTAGCACCAAACGGTACTAATAGTCATTTTATCCGTCTCCATCATGCACATGTTGGGGTAAAAAATTTAAAGAAATTCAGCTCATTTAAGAATGTTTTTGATAAAGCGTTAATGATCATGAATTTTATTAAATGCCAATCCTTGCTGTGTCTTTAATATTCTGCACAATCAAATTGGAATTACACAGAAAGCACTTCTGATAAGTATGGAAGTATGGTGATTATCTCAAGGAAAAGCATTTGGGAGATTGTGTGAGTTACAAGCTGAACTACCCCCTCCTTTTTATTTTATTTTTTTAAAGATTTGTTTATTTATTTTATAGAGAGAGGTGAGGGGGGGAGAGGGAGAGAGAGAATCTTAAGCAGACTCCACCCCAGCACAGAGCCGGACACAGGGCTCGATCCCACGACCCTGAGATCATGACCTGAGCAGAAATCAAGAGTCCAACATTTAACCAACTGAGCTGCCTTGTCACCCCTACCCCCTCCTTTTTAAATATCATGTTTACTTTGAGGAAATATTGACAAACCATGACTGTTCATAACTGAATATTTGGCAGATATTGCCTTGAAAATGAACAAAGTAATCCTGCTACATTAAGGAACATAGTTGACAGCATTTGTTGCTAGTGATAAAATTTGAAATTTCAAATGAAAATTAGAATTTTGGAAAAAATGTAAGCACCAACGTGAGCTCGATAGCTTCGAATACTTAAAGACTTTTCTGATAAAATTGGTGGTGATATTAATGAATGTAACTTTTTGACATCATAAAATAAAAGGTATTGATATTTATAGACTCTCCATAGCTCAGTGAGACCATATTTTCCAAATGGCCATTGCATGATGGTACAAAATCATGAGTAGGTAAAAGATCTGTTTAAAGTACAAGATAAACCAATGAATTTTAACTTAACAAATATAAAAAGTTCACTGGTAGATTTCAGATTCCACACTGCAACTAAAATTTAAACTATTGTCAAGTTTTGATGTGCTAACAAGGAAGAATATACATGTTATCTGGAAAGGTTATTAAAATAGTCCTTCCTTTTCCAACTACATATCTGTGTGAAGCTGCATTTTCTTCATTCACTTCAGCCAAAAAAGTATTTTGTAATGGATTGAATGCAGCAGCAAATATGAAAACCTACCTGTCTTCTCTTAAGCTAGATACTCAAGAGATTTGTAAAAATGTAAAATAACCTTTCAATAAATTTTTAGTTTGGGACAATATAATTATTTTTTAAAAAAATATGTTGTTTGTGTTAAAATGTATTTGGTTGGGCGCCTGGGTGGCTCAGTCGGTTAAGCGACTGCCTTCGGCTCAGGTCATGATCCCAGGGTCCTGGGATCGAGTCCCACAGCGGGCTCCCCGCTCTGCGGGAAGCCTGCTTCTCCCTCTCCCACTCCCCCTGCTTGTGTTCCCTCTCTCGCTGTGTCTCTCTGTCAAATAAATAAATAAAATCTTTAAAAATAAATAAATAAATAAATAAAATGTATTTGGTTTATTATTGTTATTTTAAAATTAATTATTAAGTATTTTTTATTTGTCAGCTTTTTAATACAATAAATATATATGTTATATACCCCATATATTACTATATTACTATATACAGTGTGTGTGTATGTATATATATACACATATATACATGTCTCACAATGCTGTGTGTGAGTGCATTTGCTCTTTGGGTCCTTCAGTAATTTTTAAGAGTAAAGGAGTCTTGAGACCTAGAAGTTTGTGAACTAGTGTACTACATAAGCCCCTGTTGGTGTTTGATATTACAAAGCTCTCCTCCCGAGCTGTCATCTTTCTATTAACTTTACCTCTAATGTACTTGGTTGAATAGAAACCTTTAAATTTTTTAAAAGGAACCAATTTCATTTTTCCCTTCACACTTTGTGTTTTTCTGGTCTTCTTAAGAACAGCTTCTTCAACTCTGAGGTCACAAAAATATGTTTCTACATTTTCTTCTACTAGGTGAATAGTGTTACTTTTCACGTTTGGCCCTTAGTACATTCCAGTCCAAACTCATTTTTCTCTATATAGACTATCAATTTTCCCAACACCATTTACTAAATCTGGCCTTTCCCCCCTGACTTGTAAAGCTTCCTCAAGTGTGAATATATGTCTAGGCCTCTTCGTGGACCCCTCTTCCAATTCCAATTAGGTATTTTTCTGTCTCTAGGTTAGCACCACATTATTTTTAATTAAAATAGTCTTGAGATGTCTTAATATATGGCAAATTTCCCCCATTTTTCATATCTCTTTTCCAGTATTCCTGAGTATTTATAATGAAAAGTTGTTTTTCTATGTATAATTTAAAATAAAATTATAGATTTTTTAGAATAAATTTATCATAACACATAATACTGTCCTGGATTTTTTTTTTAAGATTTTATTTATTCATTTGAGACACAGAGATACAGAGAGAGAGAGAACATGAGCAGGGGGAGAGGGAGAGGGAGAAGCAGACTCCCTGCTGAGCCAGGAGCCCAATGTGGGGCTCGATCCCAGGACCCGGGATCATGACCCGAGCCGAAGGCAGACGCTTAACCATCTGAGCCACCCAGGTGCCCCCTGTCCTGGATTTTGATGAAAACTGCACAGAATTTACAAACAAAATTAAGAGAACAAATTTATTATGTTGTCTCATCCATTAAAATGTATACTGGTCTTCCGTTATATATTTTGGCTAAAAAATATTTTCCATAAGGTCATATTAATTGTTTATTAATACTTTCTAGATATTTTCTAGAACCACTTAGTTTCTAGATATTTTATAATTCCTTTCAATATTATAATAACATCTTATTATCAATCTTTTATTTTTACCTTAATTATATTTATATTTTGAATAGGTAAGACATCACATACTTCAAGTTTCAAAAGACACTAAAGAGTATATACAGCACTGTCAAAGTTATTCTTCCCTCTTCTCTCCCCAAGTTGTTTACCTCCTTTTAAAGAAACCACTGTTAACCAGTTTTGTGTTTTTGCTTTCAGAGACATTATAATCCTGTACAAGAAAATATGTATATGTATTATTTGCCCTTTACAGTAGTATAAACAGAAGTATGCAGCACACACTGTTCTGTTGCAAATGTCTTACTGCTTTTTCCATATAATTTCCAGATAATTGTAGATACTCTTCTTTGATACCACACCAAAACTTGACAAGCAGTAATTTCTTAAGCCTATGCTAAGAGCTCTCTCTTTCTCTCCCTCCTCCTCTTGCTCCTCTCCTCCCACCCCTCATTCTTGTTCCTTTTCTTTACAAATGAAGAGTATTCCATTTTCTGGACTTTTCCATAATGAAATGACTTAGACCCCTATTGATAGATTCAAATTGTTTGAAATTGTGTTCTGTTATATACAGTGCTGGAGGGAACAACTTTGTAGCTACATCAATTTGCCTATGTATGATTATACTTGTAGGCTGCATTCTTAGAATGAAATTGCTGAGTTTAAGGAAATGTGCATTTGTCATTTCATTTCATGTCACAAATTCATAAAAGTCCTTCATAAAAGACTGTCATTTATACTCCCACTAGGAATGTACAAGCTTGCCTATTTCTTTACACTTTAGTGAATATTTTATAATATTGTGTGAATTATAGTATCTTGGAGTAGGTTTAATTTAATTTGTATTCTGAGTAAGATTGAGTATCTCGTCATATGTTTAAGATCCATATGTATTTCCTTTGATGTCAACTAACAAAAATCACTTGCCCATGTTTTTTCTATTGAGTTGTTTGTGTTTTACCAGTTAATAGGTAAGACCTAATTTCTTTGATTAATCAACTCTGCTATGATATGATTTAGAAAACATTAATAATAGTTGTCATTTATATTTTACTTTATTTTGCTTTTTATCTTAAAGAAATTTTTAGTTTAATGACATTTTTAAAACTAGTGCCATGATTAGAAAGTCATTTTCATCTCAAATTATTTTTAATTCAATATTCTCCTCTGGTCCTTTGGTGGTTTGTTTGTTTGTTTTTCATTTAAGTATTTAATTTACCTGGAATTTACTCTGGGATAAAAAGACAGATATTGATCTAAATTTATTTATTTAAGATATTTACCAAATTATCCCAATCCCGTTGTTCAATATTCTATTTTTTCTCCACTGATTTAAATATCAGTTATTTCATATATAAAATTTCTTTACAGAGTGGGGTCTATTTATTGATTTTCTACTCTGTTTTATTGATCTGTCTGCTTTTACATGTGGCAGTATCACACTATCTTAATTATTTATATTACATTTTCAATTAATTGCTGATATAGATTAAATGTTGATCTCATATTAAGCAAATTTGCAGAACTTTTTCATTCATTTTTATTATTTGTTGCTTCCTTGAATTCTCAAAGTAAATTGTTACATCATCTGCCAGTATGGGCAATCTCTGAGTCGCATTCTACTGCCTTCTGGAAGGGGTTTCATAACCTGTCTTGGGCTCACTAGTTTATTCTACAGCTCTGTCTCTTTGTTTGAAATCCCCCCATTAGGAACCTTATGTAGCTTAATTTTAAACTTTTTTTAACTTTAATTATATTTTTTATTCTCAGTATTTCCAACTGGTTCTTTTTTTGTTTCAGTCTTATGTTTCAAAAATGTCCTTATCTTCTTAGGAAATTTTTTTTTTTTAACTTTAAAATCTTAATCTTTCAGTTCTATTAGATTAGTTTTTTTCTAGTATTAGTTCTTTTTTTGTTTTCTTCTTTTGATTACAGTGCTTGCATTTCTCAGGGAGTTTGTATTAATATCTTGGCTAGTCATGTACCTGAAGGGCAATGTGACACCCCTGACCTAGTTTCAGCGATTCCAGGTGGATCACTTTGGTGCAAAGAGGGGGCCTTATGACAGTTATAATCTGTACTTATCCTGAATCCCTCTCCCCCCTAACTCAGTTGCCCCAGACCCTGCTTTTATCAGCATCTCCATTGCTCTATTTTACCTCCTTAGTGCAGAGACAAGGCTGTGGAGTACAGAGGGGGAAACACGCAGACTTGTTAGTGACTGCAGGCTCCCCATTCCAGCCTGGCCCATATGTCACCACTGCCTCCCCTGGCACTGGACTGGAACTGGGTAGATCAGGAAGGAGCCAGACTGCAAAATGAGAATAAGAAATGGCAAATTTAGAAAGCTCTTCTCAAGCCTGTCTCCCATCACTAGCCCTTGGAGTTTTCCCCACATCCCAAACATAGAGACATGCACTGGGATCTCGAAAACTCCTATTATGCTAAGGGTTTCTCATGGTTTTTTTGCGTTAGAGTTTGATAAATCTCACTACCTGCTCAACAACCTTCTAACCTGGAGTATCTCCAGTGCTGAATTCAGGGGAGAGGGGCAGTATCCCATGCTTGTTGCTGTCTTGTCAGGAACCCATGAATTTTCCTTTTTTCCCCACTTTGAAGCTAGTAATTGGATTCACACACACACACACACACACACACACACACATACTTAAACATAGTAGCCCTAAATGTCTTATAAGTTCATAGCTTTGGAAGTTGTTTCTAAAAGTATTTTCGTATGGTTATTATGAGTATCAGCTCTAATAAATGCAGTGTACCTCTCCAAGTCCAAATTCCCTAACATCAAATGGTTAAAGTAGAAAGAATGCTTCTTTTCATTTAAATAACAACAAAAACTGAAAATCAACCCCAAAAGCAAATGTTCCAAGAGATTTCTAGGTGGCAGGTGTTATTAAATTTTTACATGCATTACATCGTATAATCCTCACATGCAATAATTCTATTAAAATCCCTTTTACAAGGGAGGAAATTAAATTTCAGAAAGCTTAGACAAGATGCCCAAGATTATATTGGTGGGAAGTGACAAAAGCCAGGGCTGAAACCGTCAGTTTTTTTGCCTTCTGCCTGGCCTTTGCATGGGTTCTAGGCATTCTGGATCCAGATTATGTTTCTTAATATTTATAAGCATGCAGGGGACACCATTCACTCAAAATACCTTAGAATGAGCTTCTGTTTGGCCATGCAATCTACCTACCTCCCAGTAGAATAATAATTTCTCTGAAACCAGATAAATAAATGAAAATAATTCATTGTATGTTTGAATATCCATCAAGTTCAGGGAGTAATTTTGGAATTTCTGGTACAATCCCTGGTAGACCTTTAACATAGTATCTGGAGTGGTTCATACAGGCAGAATAAGTAGAATAGGCAGTTTTCCTTTGAGCCAATGTCATTTTACAAAGAGATTATAACATAATGTTGGAATCCATGAAAGGGGATTACTTGCAACAAGTTGTGTGGTGGAGATGTTTCTAAAATCGTGCCCTAGCTTTCTTCCAAGGCTCAGTTTATTTCTCACAGCAATATAGATTCCTGGTATTAAACTGGAGTTCGACCATGAGAGTGAAATCTTAGCCATCTTATGTTGAATATCTTATTATCCAAGCTTAAGAGTGCTAGGTATATGAGAACTCAAAAGTCTAAAACCTAGTAAGTGTTAATCATCCTAGAACCTGTGTTCTATAAATTTTTTATGTAATGAAAACAGCCCTGATATTTAATTACAAATACTGACTAAAAGTAGATACGACCCAAGTTGGGTGCTGCTTTATTATCTGGAATTCCAGCTCCCTGAGATACACTCTCAGGGCCTATAAATATTAGAGTAAATAGGAATCTTTTAAAACATCATTTCAAATGATTTAGAGAGAAACATGTACTCAAATTTTTATTTTCTGATTGTTGTACTTCCACAATTTAAGCTTTAGAAAATGAGTCTACAGCTCATCAGCCAAAACTCAAGCAGAGATAATTTGGTTGTCTATAAGAGGTATAAACAGATAATTGAAACAAGATAAAAGATAATTGAAAAGGAATGTTCAGCAATATCAAGGGTGGAATTTGGCTTCCACAATGGGAGGAAACATGATTCAAAGTGTCCACTATTTATGTTGTATATATTAAAATGGTTTAGACTCTGAAGAGTCTCAGATTAAAAAAAGAAAAAGAAGATCATATGTAAGATACTGGAAGAATGTTGTTCTTCCATAGCAATGTGCTAATTTACCTAACATATTGAAATAATAAATATCTTCTGGAGGTTACCTATTCTAAACTCACAGTTAAAATTCCAAAATCAATCTTTAGAGAACTAGTTGAGATAAATATTAAGAACAATAGGTAAAATTTACCTTCATGGAGTATAATCTTGTTATTTGAGCCTCCAAACAAGAACGGGACAAACATGTATTCATGTCAGAAATGTTGATGTGAGAGTATTAAAATGAGAAAAGTAAAACTGGACAGCCGAGTCAACTTACTTAGCATTGTTGCAGAAGAGAAGGGACCAAAGACCCAGAATTTAACAAGAAAAATGTTGTTTGTAAGTTCTGCATTATACGAATGAAAGAGGGGCATATGAATGTTCACCAGTCAGAAGCTGGGGACTACCCCGTCCCAGTTATTTAACTCATCAGAATTCCAAGTTTTCTTAATACATGAGTCAATACTGCCTTTTCCCAAGAGAAGTGCCTTATTAACACTGAATGGGAAGGATCCTCATGACGTTCAGTGAGGGAAGATGAGACTGGGAAGCTCACAATAAAGAGGAAGGTAGCCCTTGCCCTGTTGGCAAATTTTCCAAAGCCTAAAAGAACATTTGCTACATGAAGGATTGCCCATAACACACTTAATACATTTAAAATCTATAAATCCAGGGAAATAAAACATCGTAAGCCTTTAGTAAGTCACACGGATTGTATGGGGGTGGGAAGGTTTTAAGGATTGCTTTCTTAGTTCTGATTTTTAACTTTTTGAATATGCAACATGAATATATATTTAGCATATAGTTTATATATGCTATATATATATATAGTGACTTATAGAGGAGCTGGTTTCCTCATGCACATCCTCTACAAATGTGAACTTAGTCTCATCACAAAGTGAAAAACCCTAGTCACTTGCATGAATCTGAAGATTTTCTCATTTTCTTTGGGAAATGATATCTGAATTATTAACATTATAATATGAGACATTAAAATTGTTCTGATTTGTAATTGGTGAGAAGGGAGCTCTATAGCAATTTGTCAAGAACATTTGAGACAGTACCTTTCTACTTAGTTGAAGATTTTATAAATATTGTAAGGGCATTCTAAAGTGAATGGAACAATTTTTTTAAAAAGATTTATTTATTTATTTGAGAGAGAGTGTGCACCCACACAAGTGGGGGGAGGGGCAGAGGAAGAGGGAGAGAGGCAGATTCCCCACTGAGCACAGAACCCTATGTGGGGCTCCATCCCATGACCCTCGAGATCATGATTCGAGCCAAAATCAAGAGTCCAACACTCAACTGACTGAGCCACCGAGGCACCCTGCTAATAGAACAATTTTTAATGTCTGCCATATATGAAGAAAATGTTTCTTACCTTGTAGCATTTAGAAGGAGCTCCCTATTTAACTATGAAAAAATACTAAAAATTTTATTAGTTGACTGTTACTCTTGCAGCAAACTATTAGAAGGTGATTTGGAATAGGGAGAATATATGGAGAGAAAATACTGGTTAGAAAGTCTCCATATGATGAAATGAAGAGAAAAGCAACTATGTGTTGAAAACCCTCCGTAACCCATAATAGAGACTACAGTATAAAGATCCAGCAACTCAAGATACTTCCGTTTGGTTTTTTTGTTTGTTTTTGTCATTACTGTTACCTTTATCTTTTTTTTATTCTAGTATTCAGTGATCTCAGAACGATTTTCATGTTTAATTTTAAATGGAAATTTGTTGAAGTCAAAAGAACTTGAGACACATTAAAATTATGTTGACATTACTGTTTCAAAGTAATGTCACTGAGGCAATTTTGACAAGATAATATTCCCATTTTTTAGTTTACTAAATCATACCTCCATATTGTGACCAACCAAATGTTTTTCATACTAATATTTTGGCAGCAAACTGCCTTTTTCAAACTTTGTTCATGAATATTTCTTACTTAAGAAATATATTCCATTAGAGAAAGATTTTGAAGCTAAACTTGACGTACACTTAATAATCATCTGAAAAAATACAGGAAAATTAATATATTTTTGTATTATTTTAAATCTATACTAATAAATAAAAATGTCCCATTCCCAAAATCGATATTGTCAATATTGTTATCTTGAAAACAGTGAGATTACCGTTGATTATGCCTTGTCTCTTTAGATAAATTTACAAAGAAAAATGAGAGTCACTGGTGTGATTACTCAAGGAGCTAAAAGGATTGGAAGTCCAGAGTATATAAAATCCTACAAAATTGCCTATAGCAACGATGGAAAAACTTGGACAATGTACAAAGTAAAAGGCACCAATGAAGACATGGTAAGACTGACTTAACATATTTAATTTAAAAGTAAAATTTCATTAATAATCATTGATTGCCAAATAGTTACTGAGTCTTAAACAGAAGCCTTATGTTGTTGCAAATACATTTGTAATTTTTTTTTAATTGGTCTAGTAAGGTGTAGGGTGTAAGGAGTTTTTCCAAGTTATAAAGTACAGTGGCTACTGTTTAAGATTTTCTCAGATTTTAATTGGTGGTTGTATAAACACTTTATCACAATGTTAGCATATCCTGTATATGACAATTAATTTTCATTTTTAAAATAGCTTTCGATTTCATTTTATTGCTTCGACAGATTAGCACTCTCCTTAATCAAATAAGTACAGATCAAAATTACTATTTTTGAAGAAAAAAATTATTAGTGTTAACAAAAATACCAGGTGATAGAAAAGATGTATGCTTGTATATTTCACATTAGAAAACAACTTTGTTACTCAGCAGAATATAATATGTTAGAGGAAATGAATATAATATTCAGTGTCTACTTTGCCGTTTCATATGATAGTCCCAATTTTTTATCAAATTTTCCTCAAAAGGTTTAATTTTAAAAATATCAGGACTGCAGCTCATCCCATTTAAAACCAAGTGGTTAGACTAAACTCTAATAAATTTTATGAAAGATTTTTTAAATACTTTCTTAAGTGAAATTAAATAAAGTTTTCTGGTTACTAAGTTATATGAAAAGTAAAAGAAAAATGAGATTTAAAAGAATTAAAAATAACACATTTTAGCATCTAATTTTTAGAGGGAAACACTGTGTTTCACTGGAGATATATATGAAGGCTTTGAGTTTCTCATCCAGTGATCTGGGACTGACTGATAAGAAAGTAATCTTGAGGAATCAGACCCTGAAGCATCCTTAAGTCTGATCATAGCATTAGAGAGACTGAGTAATCAGAAAGTACTAGTGAAGACTAGTTCCTACAAAAAATAAACCAAACCAAACCAAACAAAACAAAAACACCTATAAATACTAAGTAGCATGAACGGATGGACCCAGATTAAGTTGAAAGGTTTAAGGTGCCCATTTCTCAAAAAAATAAAGAAGTACTCCCCTGGCTCTGAAGGACTGACCTTAAAATCGACAAGACCATCATAGTAGAATATAGATTATGCCATAGACCACAATGGTTTATAGCTTTAATTAGGACTTTATCTATAGGTTTTATATTCACAGCTGAGGACAAGGTGCTTCCTAAATGCTCCAGATCCCCAAATTACTTAATCCAATTTTTGAAGCATTACGTTGGATAGGATATAGGGTCATATATGAAAATAGGTAAAGAAGCTGTTGCAATTAATAATTTTAAACTCTATATTATCTCTTTACCCAGGTGTTTCGTGGAAACGTTGATAACAACACACCCTATGCTAACTCTTTCACACCCCCGATAAAAGCTCAGTATGTAAGACTCTATCCGCAAGTTTGTCGAAGACACTGCACTTTGAGAATGGAACTTCTTGGATGTGAACTGTCAGGTGAGTCTTATATTATCTATTTCTGTATTTTCTTTAAAGAAAAAAACACATATTTGTATGTAGTCTACTACTAATTTGCCATTTTCCAACACTCACAGATATTAATTTCTGCTACAAAATGTCTAGGGCATGCTTCATTGAGAAAATGTGTGTGTGTGCACATGTGCACGTATGCGTGTAGGATAAACAAGTTCCAAAACATGCTACAGAATAGAATTAACGTAGAAGGAGCAGTGTATTTCAAAAAAGTACAACAAATTCTCACTGGAAACTTTTGTCAAATTTAACTGTGTCTTGTTTTTAGGAGTAACTATGATTTATGTTTTGTGACAAAAGTTCAGCAAAAACGGGAATCTGCCTGACCTCATAAATTGCAGTTATGTTTAGGCTTTATGGCATAGAAAAGTAAGCTTTATCTTTGTCCATCCACCATGAGAACTTGGTTTTATTTTGTTTTGTTTAGTTTTTATGAAACATGTAAATTTATCATTCCTCCCAGGGAGGTAATACTTCAAAACCATGATAGCTACTATAAATTTATTCTGAGATCATTCTTATCTAGCAACCTGCTTATTGTACAAACAGTGATCATCCAGCTCAAAGATAAATCTATCAAAGGATTCAGAGCTAAATAATTCTTGTCTTCCAGGACCATCAGTACCAGATATAAAGATGAAGACTTAATGTGTAGATCTCACAGTGGTCCCATTTCAATATAGCTAGATTCTGAACTAAACAAAAAACCTTGTCTAAGCATTTCACTGTGCTATATTTTTGGTGGTGGTTCTTGTACTCTAGCATCAACATTTAAAAACTATCTTTGCCACTATGGTCTGAGATTATTTTGTTCAAACAATTGTTTTGTAGAAAGCCAAAATTCATGTGTGCCCCACTTTTTAGCATGAAAGGCTTTATCAAACTTACAATAATGCCATTTAGCTAAAAATACGAGGACACATCTGTCCAAATGGACAACTGAGAGCTTTTTATTCATATCAAGAGGTTGTACAGATGTTAAAATGCATGCTTTGTATTTGTTTCCCTCCTTAGGTTTATTTGTGATGCCAAGAAAGAGAGTGATTTTTAGCAAATAAAAGTTACTATTAAAAACAGCCAAACTTTAAGTGAACCCATTACATTTAAAGGAATTAGAGACATTTGGCCAGATGAATGAATCTATTTTAAGAATCACATTTTCATACTATATATGGGCATCGTTTATAAAGCAACCAACATATGGCTTTAGTACCATTAATTATCCTAACAATGATGTTTTCTTTATTTTGGTAATTCGAACCAGCTTATTGACAGCCAGAAATCTCAACAGAATCATTGCTGTGCAGTGTTTATATTACATGTCACTCTATCATCACAGGCCAGTGTCATCCCTAAGTCATTCATCATAAAGCAATCAAGGAGAAGCCAAGCCCCGTGGCTTTTAGTTGTTTAACATTGCCGTCCCCAATTCTCCAGTCTCTTGATTCATGGGGGTCAGTCTCTCTTACATGGCACAGTTACACGCCCAAGGTATGAATATATTTTACTTTCAGGTTTTACTGGAGGTTACACCTGACACTTTACAGATTTTATGCTCTTAAAAAGAACATACCCCATCTCCCAATTCCACAAATTGATTTCAAACTTGCATGCAGAGGATAAAATCTCTCAGTGGATGCTTTTAAATGCTAGGGCACCTCACTCTAGAAATGATCAATTTTTTTGTTAATACTCATTTTGTTCAGGTGCTGTCTATTCTGGTAAAAGTGTTAATCAACACATATGAAATCATGTGGATGGGAAGGAAAATTTGTGGTGTGAGGCAAATTGGCAGAGAGGTTAGCTATAACACTTAGAAATAAACAGAAATATAATGTGCCAAATGATTTCCCACAGTCCCCTGCAATGCCGTTAAGCACAAGTCTGCCTTATTGTATTCAATAAGCTGTTATTAAGATCTCTCAGCCTGCCCAGAAGATCAACAGTTAATTTTTTTCTCAGACACTTAAAAAAGAAAATCCCCTAAATTCTCTGAAAGAGGTATGATTTAAGATGGTTAGAATGAAATGAATCATGACTATAATTAGAGGAGGAATAGTCATTAATCCATCCATTCTTTGAACAAATTATTCAGCACTTGCTCTGGGCTAGATACTAGACAACAGAGTGGGTATGAAATGAATTCTATGACGAAGCAGAAATGGTCAAAGTAAAGGCATCCGACTTCAAATATTATATCACAAAAGGAGAAAAACAACTTCCCTTTCCTTTGTATCTTTCTGCAAGCCAAGCAGTTTTACAAAGACTCCAGTATCAGGGCAGGGTGGGTATGGAGGGGGCGGGGGGTTGATGGTCATAATAGAAAAGTCAGAAATCTATAATGCAGGCAATGCATGTTACCTTAGAACTGCCAGCAGATAAATGGCATGTCGTTAAGATTTTGGAATTTTCTAGAATCTTTGAGATTTGTCATGCAATTTTTCTCCCTCAGAAGTTATATTTAGGAATTTGAACTATTTTAATCCTGAGACTTAGGGTCTAGGTCTCCTACACCTGAATTCCAATAAGACTTGTGCTAAGGCACACAATTGGCTAACCCTCCATGTCAGTTTTGGTCATGTTTGCATAGGAGAGGTATTTCCTAGAAGGTGGATGTGAGACCAAACATGGAGAAGCCTCAAGAAGGTAGTGATCTAGATTGACTAGAACAGAAACAATTAATTGTAGTTAAGAATTATTTACCATGAGCAGTTCTAAGCCCTCTCTCTTAGAGCCTGGACTTAAAACAGCCTCGTTTCAAAAAACGCAACCAGTCCTACTACATTATTTAGTGCTTACTGGTCTGCTGATCTGGGGACTTAAGGTTGTTAGGTGTCAGAATGAGCTTTATGGAAATAATAAGCATAACTAACACTTACTGAATGCTAGCTATATGCCAGACTGTTTCTAAATACTTTATTTAGCTAAATAAATAAATAAATAAATAAATAAATAAATACTTTATTTAGCTAACTTCTTTGAACACTTTTTGAGGTAGGTTCTATTATTACCACCATTTTACAGATGAGAAAAGGGAGGCATAAAATGGTTAAATAATGGGTAAAAGGCCACAAAGAGAATAAGTGGGGAACTAGTACAGTACAAGGCGATGGACTTGATTGGAGAAGTCCCCCTTTTTGTCTTGGCTTTCTTGATGATCAAACTCATGTGTTCTTTGGTCAAAATGTAGCAATTATACATAGCAAGACTCAACCACTGACTAATATGGTAATAGAATCATGCTTCCTGTTATGAGCTTTGTGAATGGAATTTTGTCACAGTTGCAACTCAAGATTGGGAAATTATGTGTATGTTTCTTTGAGAAATTGTGTGTGTGTGTGTGTGTGTGTGTGCGCACACGCACGCATGTGAGGACATATACACACAATTTCCCATTGACAAACAAACCCAAATTTCATACCATGTCAAAACTGAAAACATGTGCCGATTTGAAAATCTTTCAAAAATATCCAGTACTAGAAGTTACTGAGTATGATCAAAATGTAAGTTTTTATAAGAAGGCTTATGCAATAATGATTTTTGCAAGAATTACCTTATTTTCTTTTATTATCTTATCTATTACTTTAAATTCTATACTTGCATAGTGCCTGGCACATGGTACACGTTGAATAAATATAAGCTTCCTCAGTGTCCAGAAGAAGCCATGTTGGTGCTATAAGAATCAGTGATAAAGATTAACAGACAATTCTCAGAAAACAAAATACTGTCCAGTTTGAAATATACCATTGGAATGGTTTGTGAAAATGACTTTGTACTGAGGGAATTTTCATTTGCAATATTATGGAAACAAATAAAAGAAAACCAAATATACTTTGTGAGAAAATGTTCTTTTTTGAAGACACAATGAAACTGTTGAAAACCAGGGAATAGTCATGAGGCTATCAGTAATGAGACAGGAGAGAGCATTTCAGCCTTGTTTTCATTTTGCAAAATCATCTATCACAGAAAAGTAGTTTGAATTGTCTGCCTTGTTTTCAATTTTTCCAAAATATATTCAGACAAAATAGCCTGAATTGGCTATCTTGTTTTTCGATTTTGTTCCAGATTTATTTCTGATTATAGCCTTTTCTGAATTTAGATGCTTTCTCTTTGGGGAAATGAATAGCATTATGCTTAATCTTCTTTTGCCCATCCAAAATGAACATAGAAGACTTCCAGGGTAATAAATTATTTTTCTCATGGAGCCCTTCTCATTTTCTTCCAGGCTGTTCGGAGCCTCTGGGGATGAAATCAGGACATATACAAGACTATCAGATCACTGCATCGAGCATCTTCAGGACTCTCAACATGGACATGTTCACTTGGGAACCAAGGAAAGCTCGACTGGACAAACAGGGCAAAGTGAATGCCTGGACCTCTGGCCACAATGACCAGTCACAATGGTTACAGGTAATATTTTCAAAAACTGTTTCACCAGTGTCTGCTCCTCTTCCTTTGGAGATTTCCTGTTGGTTAGGTGAATGTCAGAGTCCTTGCCTTCATTCTAATTTAAGTGTACCTTCTTCTTTGGCTTACCTAAAATTGGTAAAACAAAAATTCCTTATGAAGCCATATCCATGGGCTATTTTTACTGTGATGTTTATTTATAGATGCTTCTGTCAGATTGATGCCCCAGATTGTACCAGATCACAATATACATGGGTCAATTCAATCGATTATGAAAGCATTTGCATTTTAACTCTCATCTATCCTAATGCTTCCTGTTGATATTGGTTTGAAAGTGCCACAGCAGGATTCCAGACCGCCCTGAAATCATGCTATTGACCTGCAGATTGTTCCCACAGAATCATGACTCCTGACTTATTAGCTCTTTATCCGTGGTTGCTAAGCAATGGAGCAATTTGATTACATCCTCATAAGAGACCTTGCTTATAGAAGGAAAGCATAGACACTGCAGAGTCTATTTATCATTTGCAAATGAAGTGCAGTTATAGTCAGTGCTTTTTAAAAACAATCTTCTTGAAATGCATTTATTGTGGAGTACTTTTAAGTATGCACAAATTTGTTAATGTCTTCTGTGGCAAAGAAAAGTAAGACAGCTTAATTCCATGATGAGGTCATTTTATTTGAAAGATATGAGTTCTATTATTTATTT
The DNA here is from genome assembly GCF_964656455.1 of Halichoerus grypus. Lineage (NCBI taxonomy): Eukaryota > Metazoa > Chordata > Mammalia > Carnivora > Phocidae > Halichoerus > Halichoerus grypus. The sequence goes on from NC_135713.1 coordinate 89,257,305, forward strand.
TTATGCTGTATCCATGAGTTTCAAAACTGTGGTAATTCATTACATTTCTGAAAATTACAAAAACAATTATAATAGCAACAAATGTTACTCTTCATGGAACCAGACTTGCCACCTGAGTCTGTTCTAAGTCACCCGAAATGTCCAATAGAGTCTTCTCAATAGAAATAGACAATTTTCTCTTTACTTTCCCCTAACATTCTATCTGGATCTCTATTGATCTGGAGCTTTATTGAGCTCTTTCATTAGCTATTATGCATTAAGGATAATTCTGTGTGTTTTTCTCCTTTTAATGTTTAAGAGCTTTTTGAAGGAAGGGTGTATGTCTACACACACACACACACACACACACAAACATACACACACATATACACTCACACTGTATATTTCTCTTCTCGCCATCCTCTCTGCCCCCTCCCTGATCTAGGCTACCACCCCCTCACCTGGGTTTTGCAGAAGCCTCCTGACCAGCTTTCCTGTTTCTGGTCTCACTCTCTAAAAATCCATTTCCCAAATTGTAACCAGTGAGTGCATTTTTTTTTCTAAAATGCAAATATGATTCTCTTACTCCCTTTCTAAAACCCTTCAATTGCTCCCTATAAGCCTCAGAATAAAGTGCAGATTTCTTAATATAGCCTCGAAGTTTTCTTTTTTTTTTAAAGCTTTTATTTATTTATTTGACAGAGAGAGACATAGCGAGAGAGGGAACACAAGCAGGGGGAGTGGGAGAGAGAGAAGCAGTCTTCGCGCCGAGCAGGGAACCCGATGCGGGGCTCGATCCCAGGACCCTGGGATCATGACATGAGCCGAAGGCAGACGCTTAATGACTGAGCCACCCAGGCGCCCCTAGCCTCGAAGTTTTTGCAGGAGTTGGCCCCATTTCATCTCTTACCACACTTCTAAATTTGCTTCACTTTCTCAAACCAAATGTTCTCTCTTTCAATGCCTTTATAAATGTCCTCTTCCTAGAGGAAAAGAATAGAAAGAGCACCTCTACCCTTAGCATCCCCTGCCCTGTGTGGGTGACCTCCTCAGCTGCAGTTTGGATGTACTTTCTTCTGGGAAGGCTTTGCTACTACTAGCAGCTTCATCTTACCACGGTAGTACTCAGCTCTCCCCTGAGTACTACTGTGTCCTCGGTAATACCCTCACTGTCCATTATCACACTGTATTGGAAATTGTGTTCTCAGATTCAATTGTTTGCTCCAGGAGGGATGAAACTACATTTGTCTTTTGTGACTTCTGAACTTGTTGTCCAGTACCTAACTGAATACCTGTTATAACACCTGACATGATAGGCATTCAATAAATATTTGTTGAATGAATGAATAAGTGGATAAATGAATAGTTCAAAGTATAGTTCAAATTATTGATCTGGGCCTAGATGGCATATCATTCTGGTCCCTAACTGGTAACATCCTCAAATTTTAAAATAATATTTGAAATAGAAATCTAAAATGTCATGTTAGGGGCTCCTGGGTGCCTCAGTGGGTTAAGCATCCGACTCTTGGTTTCCACTCAGGTCATGATCTCGTGGGTTGTGGGATTGGAGCCCTGTCAGGCTCCCGGCTCAATGGGGAGCCTGCTTGAGAGTCTCTCCCTCTGCCCCTCCCCCCACTTGTGCGTGCGCTCTCTCTCTAAAATAAATAAATAGATCTTAAAAAAATAAAATAAAGTCTCATGTTAAAGATCTAGTCTTTATAACACAGGAACTAAATTTTCATAATACATAGACTTTATGAAGTTTTCAAGTTCTTAATTTGAAGAAACCATGGAAAAACTTTTTCGCATTTGTTAGACTTGGATGGCAAAGTTAAACTGGTTCTTTGTTGCTGTATAACATTTTATGTATTGGAAATATTCTAGTCCTACCTCTCATTAACTGGATTTAGCTAATTTTATTTGTGAGTCATAATGCCATGTGGAATAAGACAAAATATCTTATAACCCATAAGTAACTCAGATAAGCTAGTAGACTCCAGAAATACCCACGTGAAAGGATTGCTGATGGCAAATAGCTTTAGAAAGATAAAATAAAACAAACATTTTTTACATGAATCAGTGTGTAATCTTCAATCCACACCTCCATCCATCACTTTTTTTAAGATGGCTTTTCAACTGTCTTCTTGAAGTCACTTGCATGATGAAATAGATTCATTCTGTTGGTGACAGATTTTCTGTCAATTCAAGGACCAGTTCTTCCAGTATAGTCTGTTTTTTGTTGTGTCAAAACATATTCAGAATCTTCAGGGCAAGGTAAATTGACATCTTTTCTTATATTTTTTTTCTTTGTTGACATCATGAAAGAAAATGCTCCAGAATTGTGATTATTTTTAGCATCTTCTCCTCAAGAGAATATAATGTGTTCCACTGTACCTTGTTATGCTTGTTAGTATCTTTGTTGAAAATAATATTAACATTTTTACAGATAATGTGTAGGGTGAATTGGTTTTTGAATTATTGGTGTAGAGTCAGTTTCTATCCTTGTTTGAGACTTCTGAATTTGTAAGTTTTAGCTGTGTTTTTAACCAAGATGCATCAGTTCTGAGAAATAGCTCTTCAGAAGAAAAACCACGTCTGTCATTTAAAATTCCCTTCCTTCATTAACAATCTCCTGCTAATTGATTTTTAAGAAATTTCTTTTGTACATCAACTGTGCATATAACCCTCTAATGATGAGAGTTTTATTTCAATTTAATAGGTTTTCCCCAAACCTATTTGGATAATATCTGGAAATAAGATTGCTCTAAAAGAAACCCCCCAAATGCCCTTTGGCCCAGTCATTATGTATTTTAAGGAATTCTTTAAGATATTCTTTTAAGGAATTCTTATGTATTCAAATATCACTTTAACATTTTATTCTTATTATTGCTCTAGGTTTCTTCTAGTCTCTTCCATAATATGGTCAAACTATCAGCTGCTTCTCCAGCAAATGTTCTTGTGTTATTTTTTAGAGGTGATCTTACCTAACCGATTAATGTCCTTGAGCTACTATTAATCATGAAATCATTATGCTATTCCTATAGAAACGTGGCAAAAGGGTGTTAAGTCCACAGGCAGTCCTAAATGAGAGACATTTCTCAGACCTCAGAAAAAATGTTGTTCCGTCGCTTTGATGTGTTTGATGTTCTCTAAAACTTTGAGCAAGAAGCCCTACCAGTGTGTTTTCCAAGGTCTCTGAAGGTTAAATTGCAGTTTCTGCCTTTCAAAAAATCTTTCCTACACCTAAATTGAAACCACATAAGCCAATCATTCCTGACTCATAGTTGGACATTCCTAACACATGGTTAGATTAGATTTTAATCCCTGTTATAAAAATAAAGTGACATTTATCTCACTGAGATTCTTTGGGATCAGACAATTATCTTCTGTGGTTAGTTTCTAAACAAAGGACCCAGAAGTTTTGTCGTATTTTAAGGTGGATTAAATCAGACAAATGACAGAACCAAGGAAGCACATAGTAGGTTCCCAGCAATGGATAGCTCCTTTTTTTTTTCTTTCTGGTGCTTTACATAATCTCAGGAGAATATAATCTGATGCCACCAGTCATAACTAAGAATGAAGATATGTATCCATATTCTTTGCTTCTTCCAAAGGGGATTTTCCAATAAAATGATGAAACGTAAAATACTATACTACCAACTCAGTTGCAAACTGTGAGCAGTGTTGATAAGTTACATAAATCTGCATTAGCAAACAAAAAATTTCAAATTTTTTATCCAGGTAGGGGCAGATTTTTCAGATCTTTACCTGCGAGTAGTAATAATAATATTAATAGCTTTAAATGCACATTATGTCACTTGGCAATGTTCTCTACAGAAATCATATTCTTACTAGAATGTTTATGTGTTTTTATGACCATTTTCAGTGGCTTTTTAACAGATTGAGTGAATTCCCTTCTTATTTATGCTCGGATTATACAAACTGCTTAAAATTCAGCATGGAATCGAGATGTTTAATGACATTCTAACAGGGGTAGGAGCATTACTGATGATAATCTTATAAATTGTGAAGAAATATTTTGGTCTAGTAGATGCAGCTGTACAAGGAACACTCTAAGAATTAACTTGGATTGATTAAAAATATTTTTTAAAATAAGACATTATAAATTCTCTTATAGTGTATATATCATGCATGAATTCATTGCCTTATTGGTGGTGACTATAGAACATGGATAAGTCACCATCCATAACTGAGTCTGGTTAAAAGTTTTTCAGATTTCATGAAGGGTAGCATAATATAAATGACTAACAGGAAGGAAAATGTCAACAGATCACCTAGGAAATGACCTTTTGGTCTATTTCATGAAACATTTGCTAATTTAAGGTAGTCTGCATAGTATTTCAACCAAATTAGTAGAATTAATAGAGTTGTTAGACTGCACACTTTAGTATTGACCTTTGTCAAAATTGCAGCTAACCCTACACAGCTTTATTGCAATACTAATTTTATGGAAATGTGTAAGAAAGCAATTGAATTTAAGTTTTCAAATTAACTAAACCTTATTTAATTTAGTCTGTTTCAGATTTTTTAAAGGGGGTATTCTAGCCGTAAAATTCGTAACTTCTTTAAAGCCATTAACTTTTCTTGCCCTTTGGACAATTTATTTACAGAGAAGCTGAAGGAAAGATTTTCAAGGATCAAGGGACCTGTAGGCCCCTGGAAAACATTTGGCAATATGAAGAAATATTCTGATTTCCATTTTACTATCCCAAAATCTCATATATAGTAACCCATAAGGCCACAGGAAAGGTTCGGTTATAAAGCAGATCTGAAAGAGATCAAGTAATGAAACAATTTATGTATGATTATGAAACAGCCTCCGTCTTTCATAACATTAGTATTTTGGAGTTTATGAAATGAGTCAAAGATGTCCATACTTGGCTTAGACTATAAATCATCTTTCCATTTTTTGTAAGTTTACAATATCAAAGGGAATCTCTACCATCCAATTAGGAAAAAAAAAAACTTTTAATGAGAAAAAAATTGAGTAGTGTATTTATATAGCAAGAACTTAGAAGGCAAAGGGAAATGCAGCTGGAGTCAATCTAGTACACTGAGTGCATAGTTTGAAGTCCAAAAATCTGGTTTTGGGGGCTGACAGATCACATCAGTATTCTAAAACTCCGTTTTTTCTCTTGTTCATCCAAAATGTGAATATTATAGGGGTGCTTGGCTGGCTCAGTCCATAGAACATGCAGCTCTTGATCTCGGGGTTGTAGGTTTGAGCCCCATATTGGGTGTAAAGATCACTTTAAAAAATAAAATAAAGAAAACAAAATGAAATGTGAATATTATTTAAAAAAGATAACTGCCCAGGCAACCTTCCCTTTTAAAAACTCTCAGACACTACATCAAAAACTAATGATGTACTATATGGTGACTAACATAACATAATAATAAAAAAAAAAACCTCTCAGACAACTAAGATTGTAGTATCTTACATAACGGTTGACCACGTCCAAAGTAATCAGAAAATTATCAGGACCACCAGCTAATTTATGATGAAGTTAACAAAAAGACATCATATAATTACTTAGTGTTGCAGATATAACCATCTAACCTTAAAATGACTCTTTAAAAAATTAACTTATAGGGGACCCTGGGAGGCTCAGTTGGTTAAGCGTCTGCCTTCGCCTCGGGTCATGACCTCAGGGTCCTGGGATCGAGCTCCGCATTGGGGTCTCTGCTCAGCAGGGAGTCAGCTTCTCCCTCTCCCTCTTCCTCTGTGCTCTCTCTCTCAAATTAAAGAAATTAACATATATTATGCAGAGTTTATCTACTTAATACCTAAACTATCCCCCCTACCTTTCCACCTGTTCTAACTTTGTATCATTTCTATGGGTTAGTAGATATCTCTCTATATACAGCTTAAAAAAATAAGAATCCCCTAAGACAAAGCAGTGAGACATATTAAGCCATTATGAAGGACTAATACACTAACATTGACCTATAGCAAATTATGAAAAATGTACAAACAGTAGCTTCTAAAGCGTACATTAGATTAAGTGCAGGGTGCAGTTTTGGAAGCAAGCCTTAATGGTCCATAGAAATTGGAGGGAGGCTTTGTGGTTCAGAGGTTATTTTAAGTGGCTTCATAATTTAAAAATTCGCATAAATATTTTTGAGACACCTACTGTTGCAAAACACGGTGCCAGGTGCAAGGAGCTGTGTCTGCCGCATGTATGATTACTGACGCCCTAACTGTCATGGTACAACAGGCCAGAGGCAAGAAACAGAAATGGGGGGAATTGGATGCTTCGGCTTAGAAGAAGTATTTGAGACCATTGAAAAGCTGAACAGCAGGACTTACAAGAATGGTGTGTGCACAGCAGGCCCATTCGTGTTTTTGTGATAATAAGAATTAAATGACTTCTGATTCCTTTGTGCACAAATGAATTTTAATTTGTGACATATTCTTTATCTTTTATTAATGAGATACAGTTTTAAGAATCGTAACCTTCTCCTCTAAAAATATGAGCTGAAGATATGCCAATGAATGAAATTTAGAACCTGGAATTTAGAATCAGAATACTGATTCAAATAAGACAAGCATTTGTGAAGACTTCCAAATAAAATGAGAATCTCCTCTAATCAGTGATTTTGTTTTGCCTTTAAAGAAACTCTCTCAGTGACTAAGTTATGTCTGTTTTATAATGAGGCCACAGGGAGTCTGAGAGGCTTGCTGAAGATTGCAGGGCAAGCCAGCAATAGACTGGGAACTTGAAACATGCCAGGAGGCTCATGTGCCAATTTCTACCACAATATTTTACAGACTGTTCAGTGAGTGAGGTGACTCCTTTTTCCAGGGAATATTTGTTGGATCAGAAAGCCCTTTCAGAGCCTAGTGCATAGCCCTGGCCACTTACCTTGTCTTGAGGGAAGGCTTCTGGTATTTCTGTACATCTAACTTGCCCTTTAAATTTGTGGCTCCACACTGTAAAAATTTTATTTAGTGTTGCTGACCATTAAATACACACACACACACACACACACACACACACACACAGGCACACATTAAATATTTTAAAAATGTGATTCCTATTTGTTTGGTTTAATATAAAACTAGTATGAAATAGGACAGAAATTCTCATTTTTCCTACAACTTGATGGCATGTCTGTGTACACACCCTACATTTTAGAGAACGCTGCTCTATTCAAGACTCCTGGTCACAATTAAACTCACCTGGTCCAGTTGTTTTGGTTTTTCCTAAAGACCTTTGTAATTTTTTTTCAAAGTCAGTGGTGCTATGAGGAGTAGGTCATCCAATTTTCATTTACATTCATGATTAAGATGTCTCTCATTTATGGAGTATTTATTTGCTAGCTAATGTCAACATAAAATAAATGTATTTATAGCAAGTATCACATTCATTTTCTCTTTCACTATTAAACTCACATTTCTGTGGGGAAAACATGCCTCTGTGAAGTGACTTTTAAATCTCTAATGTCTTTGTTTCACGCTGCTACTGTAGTTCATTGGCAAAGTCTGTCTCCTGGGAAGTGTAGGTCCACCTAACCATGCCTGTTTCTGTATTAACCTCTGGTTAGAATCTTCTCTGAGATTTTTTTAAGATGTGCATAAGGACATATCTGCCTATTGCTTCCAATTAATTACTTTCTGGAAGTAGAATGTATTTCAGAGGAAAATAGATATGTTTCTTGACTAGGATAGATTGTGGTCTTAGTATCAAGGCCAACTAGAGTTTTGGTCCCTTGCCCAAGGTCTGTCAAGATGTCTGGATGCTGTTCTCTCACTTTGACCTGCCCTCTATTTCCCTGGAGTCCTGGTGTGTCTGATTCCCCTCCTCTCACCTAAGCTTCCTATGTCCTTGTCGTTTGGTTTATCTACTCGGTGCTTTGTTTCCAGCTCTGCCCTCTGAAAGTTGACAGCCTATTTATGATCCACCTTCATCCCCGTGGAAGGTTCAGCCCAGCCTGGCTCTCAAAGGGCCACCAAGTGCTCCCTTGACTACTGGCTTCTCTAGGTTCAGCTTGTGGCCACAACTGGCTTCAGTCTTAGCTCTTTTGGTTCCTGGTTTTGACCCTCAAATTTTTTATTTTTCTAGATACTCCTTTTCTTCAGGTAGTTCTACCACCAGAATTCTGTCCTTCTTACTACAGACTCAGAGTTTCCAAAAGGCTGTCTCTTCCTCAGTGTGATTATGAATTGATAAAATTAGGATAACATATATCACTCTTTCATCTTAAACATGCAGTACTCTAAAACAAATTAAGTTCCCTTTCTCCCCAAATGATAACTTTTATGAGCATTTCCCAAACTGTACCCTGCAAAACACTGCTTCCATAGGTTATTAAAAAAAGAGATTCTGTACCAAAATATATTTGGTAAAGCCTATATCCTCTTCTCTGTTCTTACTGATTCAAGTGAATCTTAACATAGGATCCTTCAGAGTCCAATAGGAAAGAGTTTTGTTTTATTTGGAGATATTCAAACTTATTTGATCACAGAGTGCTTTTTAAAAAATAACTACCTTAACATCTCCAGGAACCACTTAGAATATTCTATACCAATCATAAATTGTCTTTCTGCAGCACTTTGTTGTTTTCAAAGGGCTTTTCTAATAATTTTCACTGTATCCTTATAATAATCTGCGTACATATAATTATTTGTATAAAATATTCTATCTCAAGACATGAAGAAACAATTTACAGAGGTTATATGACTTAATCCTATAAATGTCAGAACTTGACCCAAAATTCCAATTTCTCTGTTTTCCATTGAGTGCCATTTTTCATGGCTATTTGCATTTGGCATCATGTAAAATGAAGTCTATCCTTAGCAACCTTTTTTTTTTCATGATTTTTTTCAGTATAGCCAAATATATGCAAAGTATGTGTATTTGGAAGTAGGGTTTCCCAATTCACTGCATTCTTCTCTTTTTGTGATAGACCTACTCAGTATCACAACAATGTCATCAATTCTATGTCCATATCTGTACAAGCCAAGCATTTAAAATTGCCTAAATGGATTCAGAGCATTATTTTCACTTCCGTTTCAGAAAGAATGTTTCCCATAAGCTAAAGTGAGCCTAGATGTACCTGGAGAATAGTGGACCCATGCCATGACTAAAATGGACTCTGTACATTGACCACTCTAAGCAAGGAAAGTAACATGTGAACATTTTACTTGTTAAGAAACATCTCCTATGAGCTAAAAAGCTTACCTAGAGAAGTTTATGATAATACACAAATACTTGACACTCAAGTGGTAAAAAATTTTTCTCTCATTTGTTGAAAAGTCCATTTGATAATTTATTTAAAACTCTGTTTTCCCTCACTTAAAGTGACAGAGGATCATCACTGAAACTTACCTTTAAATATATAATCTGTGAAGTTCATCCTCCTGCAAATGTTCATACACTTCTTGGGTTTGCCTTCTCTATGTTGATGGTATAAAGTTCTCTCTCTTCATTGCAATGAGAGAGGCTTTTGTAGCTGATGTGCATTAAATTTTAAAGTATAATTCGTATTAGGATAGTCACTGTTTTATTGTAAAGTGGGACACTAAACATAAGCAATAGACATTTTGTAGCATTCACCACTGTTGAACAATGAGAACTTGGAACTATGAAAGCATCATTGTTTTACAAATATGTTCCTTGCAGAACTTCCTCATTTAAGAAGTCAGACTATAGTCTCTTTGAATAATAAAATTTCTGTTGTTCCATAAATCCTCTCTTCTACATGGTCAGTGGCTTTTGATAGAGAAAAATTTAAAGGAAACAGCTGTGTGTGTGTGTGTGTGTGTGTGTGTGTGCGTGCGCGCACGCGCATATATATTCAATAGAATAGGTTCATTTGCCCACTTGTACTATTTTCTTGATACTGCTAAAAACAGATAAAAAGTATTTCATCTAAGGTTATCCAATATAAGAAAGAAAAAAACCAAGAGATATTTACCTATAAGCATTATTAATTAGTATCTACTTATATGATACCTTGTTCTATAGTTTTACAATGAAAAGAATAGAATTTTATATGCATTCAAAATTGTATTAATTATAATTGTGGAATTGTATAAGATTATTGTTACCATTTTATATGCAGCATAATTAACAAACCCAAATATGGTTAAGTGGGCTTAAAGTAAATGAATAACATATAAGCAAGGGTAATTGAATAACTATTATTCCAGTTAAGCTCTGTGTCACCTTTCTCCCCTATCCCAACATCCTACACCTATTTGAGGTTCAGCCTTTGTTTCTTTCATGAGAAGCACTGTAGTTTTAATATCCAAAGCTATGGGATTTGATGGCTCTTCATGAGTACCACAGGACCCATCTGTTCTGTTAGGCAATGCCTGGTGATATAGGAGGAACTATACTGACAAGATAATATATCTAAGAACACTGTAGACTGTAACACTAAATGTGCGCGCGCGCGTGTGTGTGTGTGTGTGTGTGTGTGTGTGTGTGTTTCTACAGCTGCCTGAAAGCTCTGTAATGGGAAATCCTAAAAATAAAGCAGCTTTAAAGCTTGAAATGGGAGAAAGCATACCACCAGCTGCTTGTACCTTCTTGCAGGTTGGAATCAAAGTCATTTTCTCAAAGTGTGGTTTGGAGACTTCCTGCATTAGAATCAGCTGACATGGGCTGGCTGAAAATGCAGATTCCCAAATTCCATCTCCAGAGCTTCCGATGTTATTAAATCTGGATTAGGCATAGAAAATGTGCATTTTGGAGTATATATGCTGGGATTCTTACACAAGATGAAGTCTGAGAGAAAAGGAATTGGCAATTTATGGCTTGACTGACAAACATTTTTATTTAGAGGCAACTGTTTTAATGGAACTTGCTTAGGTATATGTTGAATTGAAAATTATTTGAATAGGAATCTAATTGCAGTTTAGGAGTAGACTATGAGGACACTTCAAATTAAATAAATATGCAGAATTCAAAAATATCAGGCTTACATTGATCTGACTTTATTAAATGAATGAATCCAACACCAAATCTTTAGCTTCTCCTACCTCTATGGGAAATAAGGTACATCAAAGATGCATACATAGAACCGTATCTAAAATCTAAAACAGGGAATCTGTAATGGGTTCTGTATCTCCAGTATTCTCTGGTTGTGAACCATATACATACGTATGGATAGTGTTAAAACTCTAAGATATGGAATTATGGAATTTAAATAATCAAGGGTTTTTGATAATTAGTCCTTTGATATTCCTAATAATGACCATGAGACACTACCAATTTCTGAAATATCATTTGCAAAGAGTAAAATATGTTCAGTGAAGATGGAGTAGTTGTTTTTGTCTCATGAAAAGGCCTTATTTAAAGTAGAACCTTAATGCATGTTGGAAGTCTGTTGAATAATATTTTCAAAAATTGTCAACGTGTATGTAGTTTATAGAGTAATTTTAAACTAATTGATATATTTGATAAGAAACAGTATTTCATAACTATTAGAGTGGTAGACTCTATAGAGCAAAACTGTCTGGGTTCAAACTCCTTCTCTGCCACTAACTAGTGTGTGACTATAACTCCACCTGTTAGTGTCACAATATTCTCACTTTCTTAACAGAAATAATAGTGTCTATTTTGTAAGATTGTGTTAACATAACTAAAGTGCTTATAATAATTAAATAATTACTACAAAATGTTATTTACTATTATTTTATTAATCAGAATAATCCAGTGAAACTGTATACATTTTCTTTTATTTTAATTTACTAAATAAAAATACTCAATGCTTAGTTAAGAATTTCAGATAAATGATGAATGGAATCGTTTTTTAGTTAAAGGGTGTTGCAAATATTGCAGAGCACATACTTATATACACACACATAATGTTGTTTATCTGAACTTCAAATTTAACTGGACATCCTGTTTTTGTTTTTTTTTTTTTTTTTTTGCTTAATCCAGAAACCCTATTTTTACTACATCTCATTTGATTTCTTTACCCTGGCACCTATTCTTGAACTACGTATGATGCTGATATGGTGATGAATGGTTTTAGTAGATTGTTCATCCATAATTGTTTTTGCAATGCACTTATATTCCAGATGAATAGATATTGCAGAGCCAATAGTTTACTAACTCCCGCATAGATATGCTTAAATTGACCTCCACTTCAATATTATTAATCCCTATTTTGTTAGGGGCAGAGAACTATATGCTGGCTCTTCTGTGCTTCATGGATTTCTAAGGATAAGATGGACCCTTTGGGATCCAAACATAAAGGCAGGTGATACATTCTGGGAGTCAGTCTCTCTCAAAATACAGGAACCCAGCATAATATTTTCCATCATAGGAATTGACTGAAGTTGCCAGAAATGCCCCTGAGTGACTCTTAAATGACATTCGGGATATTGTGCCTACAGTTTGTAGAAATTGCCACTAGATGGCATTTAAGATCCTCAAAGTTTTTTGGCTCTGTGAATTCCAATTATAAAAAGATAAGAGTTTTTGTGACCTAAACTCAACTCTTGATCCCCTTACCTACTGGCTGTGTGACAATAGGAATGGTATTTTCCCCCTAAGCATCAGTTTCTTCACCTGGGAAATGTAGCAAATGCCCACTCCACAGAGCTGTTGAAAGATCAAATGCAATCACATATATAAAACATTCTGCAAGGTGCCTGGAATGGGATAAGTGCCCCATGGGAGCAGTCTTTCCTGCCTCTTCCTCAGCATTTTAAAACAGTAACTCTAGAGATTATCAGTACTGGTGCTAATTTTGACTCCAAATCCTGTGGCTCTGTTATATTTAATCAAAAGGCAAAGGTAAAGGAAGAAATAGTCTACTTTGTGTCCCTTGCTTTGATTCAGAGTATTTCATGTATTCCAAAAGTTCCCTAGACTCCTGGATTTTTCCATAATTGTTCTACTTAACTATCTGATAATGCTGAAGAAATTCCCTCCTGCCCCTTATAAGATTATTCATCGCTTTATCAGTCTAATTTCCCTTCTTCTGGAAAGTCACTTCCTTTGGGGAGCTACCCCGGTCAGGTATTGTAAAAGAAGCTACCCACATAGTCCCATGTTCCACCCCCCAAGATGAGTTTTTCAGAGAGGAGTCCAGAACTTTCTTGTAAATGGATTTAAAAGCGGCATCTTGTTGGAATTGTCCAGGGAAGGTGGAAGAAGTAGAAGACATTTCCTTAAGCTGTACTTGTAAAGCGAGCATACCATAATTTATGACAAAGTGATTATTTAGAGTTGTTTTGTAGAGAGATGAAGGAGAAACCAAAAATTTCCAATCACCTCAGAGTTAGCAATTCCTTGAAGCCACCACTCACTCTCAGGTATGAAATTGGAAAACAGGCTGGTCCCAACCTGCCATATGAGGAAAGCCACTCTAAGAGCATGAAGTGGGAGAGAATCTCAACACACTTTGCTGTTTCTTGAGCTCTCTATTCATATTAATGGACAACAATTTTTTCTTTTTTTTTTTTTTTTTTGCATCTGCCAGGCCATACTAACCAACAAAAAGTGGACAGTGCCAAATATTTAAGAAAAATTCATGGTGAAAGAGTCTTTATGTTTTATTTTTTTTTAAAGATTTTTATTTATTTATTTGTCAGAGACACAGTGAGAGAGGGAGGACAATCAGGGGGAGTGGGAGAAGCAGGCTTCCCGCGGAGCAGGGAGACCGATGCAGGGCTCGATCCCAGGACCCCGGGATCATGACCCGAGCTGAAGGCAGACGCCTAACGACTGAGCCACCCAGGCGCCCCAAGTCTTTATGTTTTAGAAAAGGCTATGCACTGATTGTTTCAGGGTTGTTTTGTTTGTTTGTTTGGTCCTAGACGTCTATGAGAATATAATGATAGAACAACAGTATTCTGCCTCTTTTTCAGGTCTTGGGGGAAAAAATGCAACTGAAAAATACAGGACTTGAGAAATTCTATCTATAAATAATAATCATGAATTAAATTGCTAATCAGGTTTAAATATAGAAAGTATAGAATCTCTTTAGGAAGTTTTATTCTTTGAGTTTTTTTAATACACTAAAATCTGTTTATAAAGAACATAAATATATTAATTTCCAAGGTGTTTTTTTAATGGATCAAATAAATGCAAAACATATTAGAGAAATCTATCTTATTTCTTACTATTTCCTTTATAATTTTGAAATATTTACCTAGTTTTCAATATGTCCAAAATAAATTAGAAGCAATAGTTATTTCCTAGTAAAAGTCAAATAAATCAGACTTATTGTTTTTCTACCACTTTACCCGATGCATATAGAATCACAACGAAAATGAGGAAATGAACAATAGTATTAAACTGGCCGATTAAAGCTAATTAGGAGACAGCTGTATCCAAGATCTTCAAGTTTCAATCGTAGGAGCCCCATACTTGTTATGATATTAAATTAATGAGACAAGAATGCAAAACATCCATATCTCAATATGTTAAATTATAGTTTGTTTTTTACATGGGAATTTAATTACAAAATTTTAAACTACCAAGTACCTGTTCAGCTCATTATCAAATGACACAGGATACCTTTTGAAGAGATCACACATGAAAGCTTATATTATTTTTCAAAAGATTCACTGCTGCTACTCCCTTGCAGTTCTCCTTTCTGAAAGAGGACAATAAACCTTCTCAACAACAGATTTCATGCTTTGCCATGAGATTTACCCTGGTCAGTGATTGGCAGCTGAAGTGATGCTTCTCTCTTCTGAGTGGAAGATTTGGGAAATGGAAAAAACAGATAAGGGGTCCCGATTTGTATTGCAAAACTGGGCACAGGAGCATGATGTCACTGACAACCACAGCAATCTCATCAGACCAAAAGGAAGTCAACCAGCAAGTTCTTTAAATTTTTAGTCTTGAAACCAAAGGGCAGAGAATGTACAAAATAAGAGTATTAATCCTTATTTATAGGGTTATTCTAAGCTTTAAATTATATAATACGGATGTAATATTCAGCAAAATACTTATTCATAGTAAACCCACATTAAATAGTTAACGATAAGAAGAATGAAGATGGTGATAGTTGTAACAAGGCTACTGTGGACCTCACCCAAAAGGAGATATGTGTCAATGAAGTGGAATTGATAGGAGTTGGGTGAGAAAAAAATCATTTTATAGTATTCATGATAACGATTGCACAAATTAAAAAAAAAGAAAGAAAGAAAGAAAGAAAAGAAGAAAAGTTAGTTGTGCCTGCAAACAGGAGGGAAATGGAGTAAAAAGAATATTCCAGGAGGAACAATGTGTAGCTCTAGAGATAAAAGAAAGTGTAGTATATCTGAGAAACTAAAAGAAGTTCGACTCCTAGCAGGTTGAGTAAACTTTAGGTCCATTACCCAATATGTTCTCTGTATGTAATCTTAAGTAAAGTGACACCATAATATTAAAATGAAATTTAGGATGTTTAATGGAATAGTTGTACCAGTGAATGACCCCATTTCAAGAAGTATTCACATAAATATTTATTATGAATTAAATAAATCTAATTTTAAGGGATCATCATCATTTTTTAAAAATGTAACTGATTTTATTTCTTAATCCTCTAGCTAAGAAAAGTTAAAAACATCTCATTTAATATTAAAACTGAAAAGTTTCTATAATAAGAGTTGGAAAGAAGGGAAATGAGATTATTATCCCAGTATAAGAAAGCTGAATTAATCAGCAAGATCTTTGCTGAAATTCAGCCATATCAACATAAGAATGAACTTTGTTCCCTATTGCCCTAAAATTGCATCAAGTCTAAAGAATAAAAGAATAAAAAACTTTATTTATACAGATGTTCAAATGAATTATTTTTACCCACAGCTAATATTAATGAGAATTCTGATGTGGGATTCATTTTAATCATTCCCAAAGCCATACTGGTTAGAGAAATCCATTCTGATTTCAAAGCCCATTTCAGAAAACATCAGTAGTCTTACAGTCTGTGATAAAAGCAGTGTCACAGAGAAATAAAAAATAAATCACCATATAACATCTGCATTCCAGAAGCTCAGGTACTGAGAGGGGTCACTCACTCAGGCCTACAGGATGTACATGGTGGGCCTTGATATCAGTGATAAAGCTTGTCTGGCCAAGGCTAGAGAAGGCTTTGTCTTCTGTGGGTTTATTGACTGGTGAGGAGGTAGAATACCAGAATAGATTCCAGGACAGAGTTCAAATTCTAACTCTGCTGCTAGAATTTGTATCCTTGTTAGCAGGGCAAATGAATTCACCTCCCCAGGTCTCCTCATCTTCATAATGAGGCCAACTTTACTTCATGGAGCTGGAATGAGAGGACATCTATGAAAATTGTTATCATACTGCTGGGTACATAAATAGTAAAGAGACAGCCCCCCTGCCCTGTTTCCCCACATGGATATACCATAGTAGGCAAAATTATAGCAAGGGCCATTCTAGATGGATTGAAGGCACATTTGCTTTCTGCATTGTCTATATAGAGTTGATTATGACGTGGTGATGATTATCATGACTACAGTGATGGAAGCCTCGCCTATGATCTGATAAAGTTTCTCTCCATTACTTCTAGAATGACCTGATCACTAATTCCTCACCAAAAGTTGGAAGTTTTTGGTTTTTGTGTGTTTTGTTTTGTTTTGTTTTGTTTTGTTTTGTTTTGTTTTTACAAACCGCACACAATACACCCTTTAGTCTTTGAGAAAAACCAAAGCTTAGTTTATTTTTTTTGAATCAAAAATGAGAAATGAGAAACAAGTGCCATTCTTTTCTCAATGAAATGATTGCATCTAATTTTGTTGCATGCATCTGTGTTTGTTTTTAATGGCAAGTGTAATTATGCACCTGTGATGTGTGGCTCTTCTAATTTTAGTAAAATTGATTAAACTAACAAATACATAACAAATTACTCTTTAAAAATGAGTAAATTTAAATGCTGAAGCCTTTTTAACTATCTGTCACATTTCTGGTCTTCTAATTTTATGCAGTAGCTGCACAGACCTTTTGTGTCCAACACTGTAACCTGGAGCCTTTCTAGGGGGCTCAGAGTCTTGCCCTGCACTCTTCTGGGTTGAGAGTGGCTACAAGCCAGCCAATGCTCCCTCTTCCCTCCCTGAAGAACTTCCTGTCTAGAGAGGACCATGCAGAGGAAAAGAGAGCCTTTGTTCATGTGTCAGAAAGATAGTTGTGAGGGATAAGAGAACAAACCCTTTTGTCAGACGACCGTATTAAAATGTAGTCCCGGTGCGACTCAGAGTCCAATCACTAAGTTAGTGTATCCCTCAGAGAGTGCAGCTGTCTGTGGGCACTGGTGACTCACAGAAAGTGTACAGAACTCTAGACATACCAGATTCTTTGCATTGTGTCCAAAATCTTATTTCCCTAGGTGTTACATGCCAACGGGTTGATATTTTAATATTTTTGAACTCTATGCATCTTAGATGCTTTAGTTCAATTTTGAAGGAAGAAGAAAAAAAATTAAGGAAGTATGGAAAATATGAAAACAAATTACTAATTCTCATTGGTCAAGTGATTGGATTTTTCATATGCAAAGTTGTATTTTGGTCAGGAAATAATCAAGTTGAAAGTAATCACCCCCCTAAAAAAAGAAAGAAATTATTCCCCAAATAGTAAGGGAAAAGCAGTGCAATATGCAGGTAATGACGAACATATAGGGGTTGGGAGTCTTGTCTCCAGAAAAGCAGCCCACACGGGAATAGGTGCACCGAAGAAGCAATTATGTAAAAAAAAAAAGCCTGAGGGCAAAGTCTTGGCAACTCCTTGATGGGCTTGCCTACTTAGACTGAGGACACAAAAGACTTGAAAATGTGACCTTTGGACCCAGGAGCAGTTCAAACCTGAGGGTACTGAAACTCCACCCTCTCCTACGGCCTGACTTTCCCCAGGGAGCATGTCCGAAGTCATGGAGACTCTTTCTGAAGAGTCTCTTAGCCCATCTGAACGCTGTTGAGTGTTACAGTAGAACATCTCAACCGCGCACCCAGCTGTCTTAGAACTCCTTTCAAAATATTTTACTTTTGATGGGAGAAACTTAACTGCATGTATTTGGCAGCAAGGAGTATCATTTATATTTGATAAAGTGTGGGGCATACTTTTAAAATCCTGTTGATAATCTCTATATCGCAAAGCAGTGGTCAAAGGCCACTTCAGTATGTTTTTTCTGTTTCTTGAAATTTTCTTGGCCATTTCATACGAGTGTTTGAAAATACAAGCCTTCTTTTCAAATTTATTGTTGGCATTCATAAAACTTTGTTGTCTACATAAGCTGTGTGACTCAGAAATTTAAGGCAAATATTTCAAAAGCTCTGACTGAAACGGTTTTGTTTTTAAAAAGGAGTGTGTGGACTCGAATTCCTCTTATATTTGCTCAATATTTCACTTCCCTAATGTAAGGTTTGATCCTCCTTTTTCGCCTGTGGGAATGTATTTTCTCATGCAGATTTCTCAAATTAATCAGAAATTCCAGTTGTGAAATAATATTTATTAGTTTTATTTTCTGAGTAATTTTAACTTTAAAATGAAAGCTAACATTAAATTTAGGATATAATTTTTCTGTTTAACCATTTGGATTCTTAAGGAGATGCTATATAGATACGTGGTAAAGGCCAAGTGTATTTTAAAGGTTATGTCAGTGGATTGTCAGAATTGCCTTTCTAATTATGTTCAATATGGAACAGAATGTTAATTGATCTTATTGGAGAGACCCTCTGAAAGGTTTTTGGTTTAATTAAACAGTAGTTGTAAACTTTATTTTTAATTAAATAGAAAAGGCATTTAGCAATCTTATATGAGTTCTTTACTGAGAAGCTCTTTCATAAGAAAAAGAAAACACTGATTTCTCCATATGTAAAGAACAAGTATACTTTTCAAATACTACTTATGCTTCTCTCTATTATGGTTCAAGGAGCATGTTGACAAACTTCAATGAGGTTTTATGCTAAGGCATCTGGCAAATCTAAAATTGTAACTGAAATTCCTCTGTAGTATTTTAAATTCTTAATAAAGCTTTTGCATCATTTTTACTTAGAGCCTGGCTGGTAATAAGTAGTGAACAGGTAGAATCAAAACTCCAAAATAATATCTAGACTTTTGTCTGAAAATACGGTTTGCTAAAGTTAAACATATTATCCAAATTATCTTTAATTTAGCGAAATTCCTTAATGCAAAAACATCCAGTCAAATCTTGAAAAAAAAATTGTCAAACAAGTATTTCATATTTTTAAAAGTTAGCTTAATGAACTACTACTTTTTAAAATTACTGTTGTGGGCTCCATTGTGTTCCCCACAAATTCATATGTTGAAGGCTGAACCTCCAATACCTTAGAATGAGACTGTATCTGGAGAGAGGATCTCCAAAGAAGCAATTAATGTGAAATGAGGTCGGATGGGTAAGTGCTAATCAAATATGACCAGTGTCCTTATAAGAAGATTAGGACACAGACACACATGGAGGGAAGATCATGCGACGACTAGGAGAAAAGTCAGCCATCTGCTGACACTTTGATCTCAGACTTCTAGCTTCCAGGACTGTGAGAAAATAAATTTCTCTTGCTTAAGCCACCTAGCATGTAGTACTTTGTTATGGCAGCCTAGCAAACTAATACAATGGCTGAATCTAGTCAATCTGTGACAGGAGTTTATTGAAGTGACAATCCCCGGGAGAATCAGAGACACGGTTGGAGCTGTGTGAGAAGTTCAAGGAAAGAGGCCCTGTCAGGGGGGCAGGCTGCCACAGCTCATGGCCCTGGCTGTTCCCCAGAGGTGAGGTCCCCTGTCAGTTCTGCTACTGCAGTAGTCAGAATCGGTATCCTAGTGTTCTTGTATGGATGTAACCTGGAAAGGACCGAAAAGGCTGCCGGGCTCACAGTACAACCAAATCCCAGAAGCTGAAAATCCATAGCAATGTAACATAATCTCTCAGATGCTTCAAGAAATATGTTTAAATTAATATTCTTTACCCCCCCTCGCATTACAAATATATAAATACCCACCTAAGAATAAACAAGCATCCGATATATATGCTCTTGTGCTATTTATCATAACCCAGCTATACCTTGGAAAATTGCTTTGCCTAGTAGATATTTTTAGAACAACTCCTGATGCCTGTATTCCTTAAGGAAAGCCATTTAATCTCATTTTTAGTGCTTAGGAAGTAGTGGTTACAAGATTGAAAGTAAAAAAAATTGTAGATAAATGGTTTGATATGAGATACATAATTTTTTAAAGAATATTATTGCTTACATTTAGATAAACAAATATGTATGTAATTATAAAGATCACCTATAAGATTTAAAACTACTTAAATAAACAAAAAAGAAAAACATGTTAGTGTTTTTGTATAGTTGTATCGTCCCTTTATAGCATTAAGTGGCTGTCCGCACTACATGCACCTCTTGTCCTAGTAATGGCATTACAAATTTAGAAAGGGACTTTAAGGTCATCCGGATCAAAACTCAGACATGATGAGTCAAACCTGATGTTTAGAATCCTTTCACCGTAGCTTTTATAGATGTATGGTCATTGAGCCTGTACCTAGATATTCTGATTACAAGGAACTGCATCCATTGTTGGATTATTCAGATTATTAAACTGCCCTTTCTTTAAAAAGCTTCTGTGAGTTTCTAGCCTCTTTCTAACCTTTACATTGTATATAGAGAATGGTACCTCTAGCAAACTCATTTGTCTTTCTCTCAGTGCATTTTTTTAATATCTTTTTAAAATGTGGTTCCAGAACTGAACACAATGCTCCATAAGTATTCTAATCAGTATGGAGGGAGATGGGTAGAATGCCCTGTGAGGGTGTCTCTGCCTCTGAGTTTGTAGACATAGACTTTAATTAATGAAGCCTAGCACTGGGAAGGTTTTCTTCCTATTGTTCTTCCAGCATTATCTCACAGTTGGAGTATATTCCATTTCTTACAGGAAAGAAATGCAAGAAGTTTTTCATGTTGTTAGTATACCTGAACATAAAATTTTATGGTTCTTTTTTCCTCTTCCAACTAACTGCAGCATACCAAAGCAATTCTCAAAGAAATACCGGTGATAAAGTTTACCTTAGTCTTAGGAAAGGTGAATACCCCATTTTGGTAAAAGCATTAAAGTAGCTTTTTATTTCTATGTTTTTTGTTTCTATTATTTTTCATGAAATATATATATATATATATATACATATACATATATATAAATCTATGTTTATAACTTCAACACAGATGGACATTACTCAAATTTAAAATTATACATAGGCAATATTATATATATATAAAGACTGAATATATATGTGTAATTTTATATGTGCACATATATATGTATACATTTAGTTTAAAATTTTTCCAATATATTGTCCATGGATTTTGTGTATTTTCATGTATCATCTTTGCCTAATTATACTGTCCTATAGTAGATATTTTATGTAGCAGAATTATGAGTCTTTGAATAAAAATATAAATTCATAATACATACCAAAAGTATGATCTACCCACATACATACTCTTCACATGCCTTTTTTTAATACTATTCTTTTGTTTTTTCCTCTAAGATGGTTTAGAAAAAAATACGTCACTGAGCCACATTATATTCCTTGTGCCATCTCCTCTTCTGAAATCAACAACCCCCACTTTCACTGAACATCACCTTGGGAGTTTGACAACAGATGGATGGCTCCACGAAGCTCCTCTTCCATGTAGTGTGTGTTCTTGATGTCTCTATGTATTCCTTGCCACATATTGATGTAGACAGAAGCAGCATGATAAGGAATGGAAGCTTTTTACACAAACTTCAAAAGTTTCTCTGCCCCTATCCCATAAACCCTTCTCTCATCCTGCCAAAGACTTTACCTTTTTCATAGCTACTGAGATCAAGATGATCTCTCCTAGTGTCATTTATCCTCCATTTTTCTCTACCACAAAGCAACTTTGTGGACCTCAGCCCTGGATGCACATTAAAATCACTTGGGGAGCTTTACAAAATTCCCATGCCCAATCCCTGTCCAGATATATTAGATCAGAATCTCAGGGTGGGGCCCTTCTATTGGTCTTTTTGTAGGAGTCCCCTGGATCAGGCTAATGTGCAGACAAGGTTGGAAATTATTCACAGCCACAAATTTACCTCAACTGCAAGTATCCTCTCCTCCTTTCTTCCTAGTTCAATAGAAGAGGACTCTCTTTTTTATCAAGACTTAACTTTATCAAGGCTTACCTTTATCAAACTTTTTTTTTAATCAAGGATCCATTATCATGTAATCCTTGATTACACCCTCTCCTACCTCATCTGATGCTTCCATTGCATACTTCTTTACTACAGGTTGTGTCTCTCATTTCTTTCCACTCGTTGTCTACAAAAAAGACTAGGCCTCTTCTAATTTTAGGGAAAAAATAGCTCAAGTCATAATCCTATGTTTATTTTCCTCCCACCATCAAAATATAAATATCATTCCATTCACTTCCTTAACTTCCCTGTCACTCCTAATTCTCTTTCCTTCCACTGGTGCCCACAGCCTCTGGCCATTTCTCTCCCCATCCGTTATCATGTGGCATGCCCAGATAGAAAAGGTACTTAGCTTTTGGACACTAATCCAAAGGAGTAAAGCCAACCTCAGGTGCTTATATGAGGCACCAGAAATTTTCCAGCACATATTACTTGGGTTCACTTGGTTCAGGGACCAATAACCCACATACCTAAGAGAGTTTCTTTATGTATGACGTTATTATGACATGAGCCACGATTCACTCAAAATAGTTAATTCTACAGCTAAGTCGAATTGTGTTTTTCTAAACAATTAACATGGATCCTAGTATTGACGTAATTGCCCCCTTATTAGGAAATTGATGCTATTTAACTGTATTAGGCTAAGGAAGTATCTAATCCTGGTTTTGCCCAGAATATTCAAGGAAAATTTTGTTGTCTCTTTCTCAATGTTAATTTTCTTACGGGGTGTGTATTTATCCAATGCCTATTATATACTGTGCTAAGCCCTTTATATATGCAATTCCATTTAATTTTCAGAATAATTCTATAGGGAACATTTTTGAAACTGAGGGCCAGATAAATTAAATAACTCGCTCAAGGCCACATGATTAATATACAGTAGAAATAAAATTTAAATTTACATGTCCGATTCTAAATTATATTTCCCTTTCCGTTATAACTCATTACATTTCCCAAAGGCAAGATTTAGAAACCATTAATAGATTGTAAGTTGAGGAGTGGCACGGTTAGATTTGCATGTCAATATGATTACTCTGGTACCTGTATGAAGGATGGACTTGGAGGATGAAGAACTGGATAGATGAGTTAGGAAGACACTGTAAAGGTAGATAGAAGTAAATAAGACCCTGATTGTAGCAGAGGCAGTGGGCATAAGCAGAGAGAAAAATGGAGGCGTGAATTAAGAGATAAAATTGGTAGTCCTGTGTGACTGGTAGTATATAAGACTGATTTTTACCTTTCACAATGTCATCATTAACAAAGAAAATCTTATGGGCGCCTGGGTGGCTCAGTCGTTAAGCGTCTGCCTTCGGCTCAGGTCATGATCCCAGGGTCCTGGGATCGAGGCCTGCATCGGGCTCCCTGCTCCACGGGAAGCCTGCTTCTCCCTCTCCCACTCCCCCTGCTTGTGTTCCCTCTCTTGCTGTGTCTCTCTCTGTCAAATAAATAAAATCTTAAAAAAAAAAAAGAAAGAAAGAAAGAAAGAAAATCTTAGTTTGGGAAAGAACATGGAGGATTATTTTGAGACACTGAGGTTCATATAAAACATGGTAGATTAAATGCCCAGGGGTTAGTCTAAAATGATTAAAATATTATCTGCAGTACAGGAGAAAGCAAACTAGAATTTGAAAGTTATTAGCAAATAACTCCTCTCCTTGAGGAGAAAAAAAAAAACAGCATGAAAGGAAAAGAGGATCAAGAATAAGAGACATCTTTGCCATGAAGCATCTTCAGCATCTGTTTCTTTTATTCCACTCCAGTTCCTATTTTCCAGGCACAAGCTCTTATTACCTTTGCAATATCTTATGCACTGATTTCACTATTGGCAGTTTCTTACCACCTCCTTCGCTTCATTCCACTCCCTACCCTCTATGCCTGTCTAATATGCACTGACTACCAGATTAATTATCTCACTGATAAGAATACTGACTTCCCACCTTTCCAAATTTATATTCCAATGCTAGCTCATGAGCACTGTATACTTAATCAAAATGGACAGTGTCCCAGAAAAAGCTCTGGGCATTTCCATCTCCATATTTGGATTATGCTGTACCCTCTGGAAGGAATACCAACTACTGCATGAAAACTTATAACCCAGATAGGACCAAGTTTCCCTTTTCTGAATTCTTAACAGCATCTGTCTGAGAACTGGTATGTTTATTATTTCTCTTCTCTAATTCAAAAAATGTTTTGACCACTTTTATTCTTGCAGGGGGATAAACATGAATGAGACATAGATCTTACCCTTTAGGAGATTATATTCCAGTAGAATTTTTATTTGTGGATATTCTTATAGTAACCAACACATACTATTCCCTCTAATAATGTCTTTACATTGTACAAACAAAAACTAATATAATCTAGCTTGGATTTGAAGGATACCACAGCTAAGCAAGATGTTCTTACATGAGCCATTTTGAGCCTAAATGTTAAGACCTTTTCTTTTTTCTTAATTTATTTAAGACCTTAGTAGACAACACATTGGGATAGCTATAGCTATTTAATTGGTTTGAAGATAAGTATTTGGAGCTGTTTTTTCTAATAATGAAAGTTATTTTCATTATTAAATGAAAATATTATTATTAATTAGAAATAATCAAATAAAAATAAAATTAACTATGGCTGGAACCAAAGATAATAAAATTTGTATTGACTAAATATTAATGGAAATAAAATATTTTTGACAAAAGTTAGAGATGGTTAATTTAAGCCAGGAAAATTGAACTTAGTAGAAATGTCCCTCCCCCGTCAAAAAAAAAAAAAAAAAAGAGGCATAGTGGCAACAGGTTAAATACTATAATTTTACATAAAAAACAAAAGATGTTAAGTGATTTGAATCTGTTTTGTAAAATTTACTTAGAGAAGAATTGATCAAATAAAGAAGAAAATAAAAAAGTGAAGGAAACAGATTTTCTCTGAAAAGAAAATTGATTAAACAATTAAATTGAGTCAATGCAATTTGCTTCAGAAAATGCTTTCTTATGAAAACATCAGTGTTAGCATAATTCTGATGAAATATTTGGATTCAAAACATGTGGGGTCTATAAAAATATGTCTTGCAAAATTCAGTGTGCATATGGATCACCTGGGCATCTTGTTAAAATGCAGAGTCTGAGTATGTCTTGAAGTAAGGACATATATTCTTCATTTCTAACCAGCTCTCAGGTGATGTCAATGTTACTGGTCTAGGGACCACACTTTGAGTAGCAAGGATTTCTCTTGGAACCAAATTTATATCATCTTTATCAAGGAACTAGTTCAAATTGACAAGCCATTGCTCAGTTAGAATTCTTTTGAGAAAATCTGATTAATCCAGTTTTAGTGAAGTGGCAAAGGGTGCAAGGGACATACAGTAAACTCATGGTGGCAACAGCCCAGTCTTTTGTCTATAGTTTAGAGGGAAAAGACAACTCTTCTTTAGTTAAATTTGGTTTTGCTGAATAATACTGAATGTTGTTGTGTTGGCATATGATGTGGCAGGTAATTGAGGCAGCCATCTTGGGATACTGAAGGAAGCTAGTTGGAGGGACAAAATCAATATTCTGAAGATGGTGGAGTGAAAAAAATGGGAAGGACTCGTGTCTTTGGGGGTACTAATAAGCCCCTTAATTAACCAACCCTGGAGCTACTCTATTTTAAGACCTCATGTTGTGTGAAGTAATAAATTTCATAAATATTTAAGTCATTATTGACTGAGTTTTCCTGTTACTTGGAGCTCAAAGCATCTCACAGCTAGAAAGTAGCACATCCGGGATCAAAACCTAGAGATTTTGATTAATTGTTCAGTCTCCTTTCTTCCTCCTCCAGGTTTTACCACGCTGCCTTATATCATGTCACCATTGCAATAAAGGAAACTTCTAAGGGGACCATGTTCTGAACTTAAACATGAATATCCTAAAGAGTGCCTAGCCCAGGGCCACACACACACACACACACACACACACACACACACACACACGCACATAGTCCTTAATAAATGAGTAAATGATTGAAAACTAGTGGCATTAAAGGACAGAAGGAAAAATCAAACGAAACACTGATGTTAAGGAAAGTTTATTAAAACAATTTTCTTGGCTATGCTAAATAATATTTAATTTTAAGTAGGCTATTAGGAGTAATGTCAAAGAACTGTACTGTACTTTAAAAGTGATTGAAAATTAATTAACAAAAGATATTTCCCAGAAAATAGCTACAATATCTTTCAGAATAGTATTGCCAGGAAGGGTTTGCTTAGTTATAGCATGCCTGAGTCAGACCAATTAGAAGTGAAGTATAGTTACAAATTTTGCATTGCCTCTGAGAAGGTTCGCCTGGTATAAACACCAGGACTAATCTGAGCAGAAATAATCTCTAAATCCTGGAAATTGGGTTATAGTCCATCATTAATGGCTCAGAGCAAGTAAAATTTTAATGCACCACATATAAATGAAAACATTAAAATTAATTATTCAAATTTAATCTGCTTTTCAGCTTTACAGAAAGATGTAGTTTAAATTGAGCAGTGCTATTGTGTCATTTGAACTGTTATCTTGCAAGTGATTTAGATATTGAAATAATTGTTCAGGTTTTTTTTTTTTTGGTTGATAATGGGATGATTTGTCATTTTACTATGTGTCAGTTAGTAATTAGGTCCTCAGTATACAATAAAGAAGAAAGGCCTAATGAGACAGGTTGTAGGAACCTTGACACCCAACTGTTGTTTTTTTCATTTAATAAAGAACACATCTCTT
This sequence comes from Halichoerus grypus, assembly GCF_964656455.1. Classification (NCBI taxonomy): domain Eukaryota; kingdom Metazoa; phylum Chordata; class Mammalia; order Carnivora; family Phocidae; genus Halichoerus; species Halichoerus grypus. Next base: position 89,284,171 of record NC_135713.1, read on the forward strand.
CAGCTTCAAATTTGAATACAATCTAAGTAGATAAATAATTTTTTTGCATTTACATTAAGCATATTAGGGTGTGCGGAGCAATATACAGGCAAATAATCTATACTTAAACTTTTTGTGCAATTCAAAAATTGTTAAATCAGTAGAATTATTTATGTCAAAATATTGCTTAATAGTTTTACTGTTCCAAAGGACAAGATTTTATGATACATTACCAGTGTCTAGACTAAATTCATGGTGCCCAATATCTATTTGTTCTTAAATCTGTGTAAGGCTAAAATAAACTTAAATATTTGCAGAAGGTACTTAATGTTCTACTTTTTACAGTGCTGTGTGATATAAAAAGCATAAATAATTTCCACACTTGACTAGGTCTTAGAATATAAAGAATGTGCCAGTCATTTCTTAAGCACATTTTAAAAATCAATTTATTTTACATCCTAATTTTATTTTTATGTTTAGTTATAATGCATTTCTTTCCTACTTGATATTTTATTTCTTCAACTTACTTTTCATTATTTTTAAAAATTCAGGTAATGTGTTTATTCTACCTAAAAGTAGAAATTAGTGGCATGTATGTGTCTGTATATTTGAGATTGTTTAGTGGCATACTTTTAGTAAGAAACGTAAAGGAGAATTAGAAAGGTATTTCTCTAATATTACTATATTCTGGAGGGGGAAATGATGTATGTATATATTTAGATGTTTCTTAGCAAATATGACTGTTCTTGCTGAGAGAAGCAGGTAGTTGCATAGATAGATCAATCACTGGGACAGAAATCATTGCACTCTGTGTGTGTGTGTGTATGTATGTGTATGTGTGTGTGTAACCAACCTTTATATCCTATTGCGAAGCTCTCCATATCAAGGGTCAAAATTTCTTTAAAGGAGAATGACCTCTTTAATCCGGTAAAATTATTCTCTAAAAGTTGAAGAGATGCAAAGAAGGATTGATTTTAGGTAATCAATAAACCTGTTCCTATGTAAATGTAATTCCCTCTGGACTTACCGCGATGGCTGCCGTTTAGATTGCTAGATTGTAGTAAGAAATTAGTTTGACGTGACATTTTATTCCTTAATTCAGGCAACTATCTCTGGAGAAATGGCCCATGAGAAAGCAATCTTCTTAATCCATATTTCCTTTGGGTGAATATAAATTTGAGTCATTCCCAATTGGTACGAGTGTCCTAAATTATTAAAGCAATTAGTAGCTGAATATAAGGCTCAGATGAGAGTAAAATCTGTTTTTAAACACCTAAGAAATGCCTCTTTATATGTATCACAGTAAAAGGTATATTATATGTATTAAAACAGCATTTTATAAAATTTTATCTTTAGAAGGCTAATACTAGAAGAAATACATGAGATTATAAAAAGAAAGCATTTTCTTTTTGCACAAAGTTAAATCTGCATGTTAATGCACTAATACTCATTATGAATCTTCAGGAAGGGCCACTAATTGTAGGGTTCCCCCATACTGATTTGGCCAAGGAGCCCTTTGGTTGCAAGGCACTTTTGGAAGACCAGTGCTCTGTGGGGCAGCCCCAGGACCTCCCAGGACAGTCATATCGGGAAGCTAGAACTAAATTAGAATACAACGACTCAGTTCCAATGACTCAGGAAAAGAACCAAGGGTTCAGCTAGAACCAACATGATTAGCCCACTTTGGGCTTCTTGTTCAAATTTATGTTGCTAGGAAATAGGATGAAAATAGGTCTTGCATATCCAGCCCTTCACGTATAATTACTTAAAAGCCCAAGAAAAGTATATTAGACTCCTAGTGTTATTTTCCTCTCTCATATTTCAAGAGAGAAGTGAAAGTTTTTGCAACGTGTATTAAAACCAGCCCCAGGGTCAGAGTTTTCCTTTGCCTTTTGGGGATGTGAGGTTTTGTAATTCCAGAGTTAATGACTCTCTAACACCACTGGAGAGAGGCTAGCCTCAGAAGACCTTACCAATTCTTTGAATAGGGTGGGTGATTTATGAGCTTCCCTAGTTATTCCAACTAAGACATAGCCCATCACAAGGAGTAAGGGGAGCCAGGTGCTGATGGCATTTTATGATTCTTCAGAGTAGAGTAAGATTGAGTGTGAGGCTAAATGTGAGAGTCAGGACAGCTATGGAGACATTTACTTAGCATTTTCTTCATGCCCCTCTGGCCTATCATTGTACTAAACCCAAAGAGATTAGAGAAACCAAACATCTCTCCTGCCATTAAGGGAGTTAGTCTGCTTGGGGAAACAGGAGTTGAAATACCACAAAGGCCTCTTAAACATCAGTTCTTCATGAATCTTATCAAGGATTTGTATGGTCGTCTAATAAAGCAGACGCCATGTTGAGGCAAATGTTGTAGAGAAACATCAGATGTAAGAGTCTCACATCCAGATGTAGAGTCAGAATTTATACTTAGAAAGATGCAAGTGACTATATGCTGATTGTCTACTGCCTACTTTAGACAACCAGATTTAAAGAGCTTCCAAAAGAAAGAAATGACTGTGGACTTGGGGTAACCAAGACTTCAGAGAGGAAGAGGGATATAGTTAGACATAGAAGGGTAGGGCCAATATATGCACAGTTGGGCCAATATATGCACACAATTAAGTCAATGATTTTTTTTCTCTCATGGACAACTTTTCATATGATGGTCAAAGAAAGGTGACATCTGTGATGACTCAAATTGGAATAAAACAGACCTTCTTTGGGAATGTGTTATTTGTTCCTCTGGATTTATATAGAACCTTTCTTGGAAATGGCACAATTTATAATCAATACTAACAGATGACAGAATAAGTAACCATTGAAAAGAAAACAACAGAATGAATTCACTTTGAACTATTTGTAATTCATGTCATGTTACCCAATGAGTGCATGCTGTCATTTTTTCCAAGTCATGCTCCATTATATATTTCCTGTCCAATGAATGCAGTCCCCACATGTGTTACACATTTATTTTAAAAACTTAATTTAAGGGGCAACTGGGTGGCTCAATCAGTTAAACATCAGCCTTCAGCTCAGGTCGTGATCCTGAGGTCCTGGGATCGAGCCCCATGTTGGGCTCCCTGCTCAGAGGGGAGTCTGCTTCTTCCTCTCCCTCTGCCCCTTCCCCCAACTTGTGCTCTCTCTCTCTCTTGCTCACTCTCAAATAAATAAAGTCTTTAAAAAAACCCATAATTTAAAAAAATTAAAATGTGCCCTGGTATGCCACCATGTGTTTCTATTCCTAAACTTTTAAGATAAACCATGAATTTTAAAATTATTTTGATCCTCACACAGTTTCACAAGAATAAATATAGGGGCACCTGGCTGGCTCAGTCAGTAGGGCAATCAAATCTTGATCTTGGGGTAGTGAGTTCAAGCCCCACATTGGATGTAGGAATTACTTTAAAAAAAGAATAAATATAGCTGTCTGTGAAAGATACCTCCAAATTCGTAAAAATAACTCAGGATAATGTGATCCTTATAAAGTCACAGAGTGTTGTTTATACATTTGTAAAGGGAAACTGTCTTTACAGTGAATAAAAATAGTAATAATTACTCTCACTGAACCTTTCTATGGACCATACTGAAGAACAAATGGAAGGACAGGTTTATCAGTAGCAAAGCCCTGTATAACAGCTTGGCACATAATACAATACCTTATATTTGTACAGCAATTTAGATTTATAAAAAGAATACTATAAATCTTGACAGTACATCTAGGTTGAGTGTAAGGGCAAATGTGAGAGTAAGAACATCCGTGGAGAAAAGATTTATTGAGCACTTTCTGCATTAATCCTCTTAAAAACTCTGTGGAAGGTGTTGGGCAGGTATCACACTCACCATTTTGTACATGAGGGAACTGAGAGTCATAATAGTTAAGGAGCAGGTCCAAGGTTACAGGCTACTTAGAAACAAAGGGAAGATTCAAGCCTGCATCTTCCAACACTCACATCCAGTGTCCCTCCCACAACGCCTGCAGGTAACCAGTCTCTGTGGAAGTTGAATTTTGGCAGGGCTCACACACAGCTTGTTTCCATGTGAAGAAAGTTTTTGAATAATTTTAAGTAGGCTTGAATGACAAGATGACATTGTGGAAAGGGCATAGACGTTTTTCCCCCTCGGTTTTATTGAGTAAGAGCATAGACTTTTCAACAGTAAGGTCAGGGTATGAGTTCACATTCTTCCACACAAGTTTTGACCCTAGATAGCCAAATTAGTCTCATTGTGGTAGCATTTCCTCATCTGTTTATTTTTAATTTTTTAAAGAAAACATCTGTTAGTTACTTCACAGGATCCTTGAGAGGATTAAATTTGACTTTGGATATAGGAAAAGGTTTAACATAATATCAAACCTCCTCTTGATTCCCTCTGCAAATATCACCTGTCTTGGTTCACTCTTTGGCTTCTATAGCAACAATTGAGTAGCCTCCAGTGAGAAGAATAGCAATCTTGAGGTGTGTGGGTGGCTTGGTTGGTTAGGTGTCTTACTCTTGATCTTGGCTTAGGTCTTGATCTCAGGGTCATGAGTTTAAGCCCTGTGTTGGGCTCTATGCTGAGCATGGAGCCTACATAGCATCTTTCTGCCTTTCTTTGAGCCAAGTATGAAAATGTCTATTTATCCTCCTCACAAAATAGCAAGCTTCGGAAGTTCAGTGATTCTTGCCTAGTGAGGTTTAATATAAAGCAAAGTAGATGAGAATTTAAGGGACTTCAATTTCAATCTTAGCTTCACCAAGTATAAAAATCTTAAGCAGATTCTTATTTTCTTTACCTTTTAAATAAGAAGGTTGGACAAATAATCTAAGACATTTCCAGCTCTAATAATCATCTGATTTTTAAATCATCTATAATCTCTTATATCTCTTAATACAAAGCCTTTACACTCAATTAATGTTTTTTGAACTAGGTGAATTACAGCACCCATCAATATGAAATCAATAGGAAATATAAGTTCAGAATATTAACTTCCACACATTTCACAACACTGGGATCAGAATAAAGCTTTACAGGAAGAAGAGGAAGAAGCAGGATGGGCTATAATTATTGGAGCTAACCAGGGTTTTGGTATGCATACAGATAAACCAGACTCATTCTGAACTTTGGCTTAAACATTCTCCTTTGGCTAGAAGTCTCATCACACACCATTTAGAGCAAATTTGCTCTATTAACTGTAACACACATGGTAATAAGCAGATTTATGAGATGACAAAGGTATAGAAAAATTGCTATTCTTTAGAAAAGCTGTAGTTCTAAATGAAAACTCTCAGGGCTATTGCCACAGTTTTAACATTTACTTCTTAAGAGCACTTCTGCTATTCATATAATCTTTTTACTTCTTTGAGACTTCTCAGCCTGGTTCATTTTTTGATAAAAGTTCCATCAGTTTTTAGTGCTGTTGAAAACCTTATTTTTCTCACTCTATTGCAATACCAAACAACCATGTTCCTATGCATGTATTCTTACAATATTTCTCACTATAAATTGATAGTATACATTCCTACTTGCTTCATCCCAGCCAAGTAGCTTTCTTCCTACAATACTAAGAGTTTTGTTGGGGGAAATATGCATGTTTTGCATAAAAACTGTCTTATTATTTTTTTTAATTTCCATTTTAGAAATAAAATTTTTTTATTACATTGATACTAAGTTTTTAAGTGTATTCTTTGAAAAAAAAATGGCAGAGCTATCCCTAGAAAAGAAACTTATGAATAAATTCTAGAATGAAGGTACAGGTCTGTGCCAAAAATATTGGCCTAAGAACCAGAGTCTAGCATTTCTGTCCAAGCTGTGCCACCTATATTACGTACTAAATCCTTCTCGTTCCCCCTTGGACTAGATGACTTGTACCATTTATTCATCTCTAATGTTCCACTGTATTATGATAGAGCTGCTTTTTTCTTCAGCTTCAATATTGTCCTTCTGAGCCCATATTGCTTCACTCACAAATAGTGTTTTCCACTTCACAGACAACCATGCTCACTAGCTATACCCTGTCGGTCCCAAGTGTACCACATACTAAAATCACTCCTCAGCTCATCCAAGTGTCTGGTTCATTCATCTATAAAAGAAGAACAGTTTATTTTGTAATCACCAGGAGCAGCAAGTCTACAGAACTGCTCCATGGTACAGAGATCACTGTGTATTCTGCCCAACCTCCTTCTGTGTTGGGTTGCAAATTTATAGCCAAAATGCAGGAGACCTCAATCTCTAGTATTATTTGGGTATCCACAGTTCCTTGTCTTTTCTTCAGTTAGCTAGGACCCACAGCCAAGTGACCCATAGACAGAAAAGTAATTTCCTTAGTTACTTAGTTTTCCTTTCATCTTCTTTTTTCCTGGATTCCTTGTTAAAGTGGCATTTCATTTCACATTTTACTTCATTAGAGAGTCTGTAATTTTTAGCCACAAATGTGATCAAAGACTCTCAAAGTGATTTAACAGTTCTAGACAATTGATATGGCAGTTTCATGCTCTTGGAAGAATACTGAAAGTAGCACATTGAAAAAATCCTGTTTTCATAATGGAGTCAAGATTTTTTGAACCAAATAAAATATAATCAATTATCATACATTAATAGAGCTGCTCTAATTATTAGGGCTCTAGAATTTGAAGCTTGGAAAGTTAAACACAATATAAGCAGGTGTGGCTAATTCTAAGATGCTCCATTGCCCATTACAAACAAAAAAGAGAAACAACAAAAAAATAGCTTTCAGTTTACCTATAATTTAATCTATATGAAGTAATATAACTTAATTGGCCAATTTTTCAACCAGATTGATTGGCTGAGTACTTTGGCCTTTTGTTAATTCCACTTGACCTATTCTCCTTAAAACAAATTAGATGTACAAAAGTTTTGTGTTCTGAGAGACATGTTTGTATATCTTACACCGTTCGACTTGGGTTAAGCAGGTACTTTAAGCTTGACTAGAAATATCTACTTACATATACGGAATTCTTCCTTTTTTACTGCTCTATCCCAGCCTTCAGAACCATGATGACCACACGGTTGGCACACAGTAAATGTGTTAAATGATTGAGAGAATGAATAATTGAATGAGGTGTTTATCTCCTATTCCTCAATGTCTCTTCATTTAATGTATTAACAATCACCTCCCATACACAAAGAATCTCTATGGTTGACAGCATAATATTCCTGAAACCTTTTGATAAATTTCAAATGGTTTCGGTCTTCATCATTAAAGAGTTCTTAAAAAAAAAAAAACAACTGTCACCCATTCCAGCTCTTAATCGCCCCACTCTAAATCACAGACCATGCTTATGACTTCAGCTGAGACCTCCTAACAAATGGCACTTTTGTAATAAACAATACCCATTATTGTTTTTGGAATAAAGGTTTGAAATTTAGTTTTGAAGTTACCTTAATGGATATTATGTGTGTGTATGAGATTATTTAGAAATAGAAGGTGTACTTTTTCAGTTTCTATTCCTAGAAATAAGTATAATAGGTTACAGATTCTTCTCTGAAAGCATGGAAAGGTTTTATTATTTAAAAATTATATTTGTAAAACAATTTTTTTAGTTCTTTAAATCTGCCAGCCATATGTTCTTTAATTAGGAGGAGACTCTAGTAAGATTAGAAGTGCACATTTTACTGAACACAGTAAAATCTTCATATAAATGTAAATGTACTTAATAGATTTTATATATTCAGTTAGAGTCATGTAAAATGAAAATTTATTTATACGGTAATAAGTTTGGTTTCTTCAGTCAGAAAAAAAAAAAGGAGATCAAATCATATCTGGAAGGATTTGGAATTACTTTGATTAGTTTATCAGCCCTTTTAATAGTTTAGGATAGAGTAATTACAATTTTCAAATACGCCTTAAGCCATGGAGAATAACAAATTGAGAAACTGTTTACAGTTGCCAATGGAACTGTATTCCTAACATAAGCATGAACATTTGCTTAAATCCAAACATTTTGTTTTATTGAATTAATACTTGTCACTTAAACTCATGAGTTCAACGTCCTGACCCTAGGACTGCACCCTGACTTGTGACAGCCCTAGAGGGATGAACCAATTGCAGTGGTAGGCAGAATGTGAGGGTTTCCATAGAAGCTATATTTGGTCTTTACAAAAACTGTGAAAAATAGATATCATCATTGCTACTTACAAGTCAAAAGAAGAAGAAAAAACAACACAAGTTCAGAGAGGGAAGAAACGTGCCCAAGATGACCCATTTAGCAGTTCGGAACAGACTTGCTATTCCAGCCAGTCTAGGTCCAAGTTCACCTCCAAATCACATCCTGTTTCTACAACTTATCTAGGCTGACTCTTAGAGGAGTCCTCCCTGTCAGACCTTCCTTTTTTCAAATCCTTCCTGAAAAGATGGATATGAATAGTAACAGTTTATGCAATCAACATTTACTGAGCACATTCAATCATGCTAAACACTGGGAATAGAGGGAAGACTAATACAGACCAGATCCCCACCCTTATAGAGCTTCTATCTGGTGGAAAAGATGCCAGTCAACAAAGAATTTAAATGGGTAATAATGCCAGGTAGTGAAAAGTGCCATGAAATAAACCCAAAACGGGAAAAAAATGATAAAATTGTGTGAATGTGTGTGTATGAATGGAAGTGGGGTTGCTGTTTGGGGGGGTGGGTAGCCAGGGGGCCACCTCTTTAAAGACTTGAGGGTATAGTAAATTCTTAAATGAGGTATAGTAAATTCTTAAAAAAAAAAAAATTGTTACAAAGAATGAGTCACGAAAAATAAGTTCCTATGGAGAAAGGCAAAAACAGAGGCCCTAAAGCAAGAATAAACTTGGTACATAGCAGAAAAATGCAGAACACTGGCCAGAGGAGCAAGTCAGGGACACAGTGTGGTTGAGGTTGGAGAGATGGGCAGGGCCCAGGACATACCACACCACCTGCATTGCTTTCTTTTAAACAAGGAAGAAGTTATCTTGTTTTTAAAAGATTACTTCGGCAAGTATGAAGAGAACTGACTATAGAAGGGCAGGAATAGAAGCAGTGAGACCAGTGAAGAATATCTAAGAGAAGAGTTCAGTATTCAGATGAGAAATGAGAAAGGATTTGAACTTGGGTGAGAACAATGGAAATAAGGAGAAGTGGTCAGAGTCCATTTAAATTTTGAAGGTGAGCTTATATGATTTGATAGAATGAATGTAGAGTTCGAGTGCAAAGAGGAATCAAGTGTGATCTCCAGGTTTTTGGCTGAAAACTGAGATAGAGAAGATGAGGGGAGGAGCAGGTTGAGGATTACAGGGCAGCCGCAATGCAGCTGGCTAAAGAAGTCTAAAGACACAGGTGATAGGAAACGTCATTAATGGCAAAGGGTATGGAAACTAAAGGAAATGTTACATAAAGCAATAGGTAACATAGCATGCCACAGTCAGAGGTTTGACTCTTCCAGGGCCCTGAAGTTTTCACTGAAGTGTAGATGACACCTCCTATATGGATATGAGATGGACCCATTTTTCTGGGGGCTTGCTGTATCTCATCGCACATATGACCTCCTACTCTGTTTTGGACACTTATGCTATATGCTGTCTGCTCACTGGGGTGAGTTTACTTTTGACAAGATGAAGTCCAGGTCTGCTTCCCAAAAGCTTCCCTCAGCTTCCCCAGGCTTCACACCTGTCTGAAATTCTCTCCCACAAGAGAGGGAATGTGAGCGAGCATTGAGTGTGAACTACCTATTAGACAACCATCTAGAAAACCCCCAATGCTAGCAGATGCCAGATTTATTTGGTTCATAAAGAACATGATAGAATTGTTAGTACAATGAGGGATATTGTGTATATGAAAAAAAGAAAAATTAATTGATATAATTGTAAACTTAGAAGCACAAAATAATATGTACACAGCATTATTAATCTTAAACAACACCCATGAAACCAGACAAGAGTATAAAAGAAACTGTACCTTATGTTTGTAAAACCAACTACAATTAAACATTAAATATTTGGGCGAAACAGAACCTGTACAGAGAGGTAATCTGGAAAAATTAATAATTTTGAAGGAAAGGAGACTATAGTACAGCAAAGAAGACAAAGCTGGGGAAAATAAGCAAAGTGACATAGTATGAGTAGAAAGTACAAGCAAAATGTTACAAAGAATGAGATTATATGAATAGAAAAATGATTGGTAAGATGTCCCTGGACTGCTGATTAAGAATCATGCATGAGGTCATTGTAAGAAGAAGTTATCTTGATACAAATGTTACTCAGAAAGACATACTCTAGTACTCAGAAAGAGGAAGAAATGGGAAGTTTGGATATTGAACATTATATTACAAACACAGCCCCAACCATAATCCTGAAAAGTAAGTATTTAAATGAGTTCCTGGGAGGCGGGGGCCTTGCTGTTCAAAGCATGAGCCCCAGCATCTGCCAAACTCTACTCTGAGTCCCAGCAAGGCCACCTGCTAGCTATGTGACTTGCATGAGTTGCTTAACCTCGCTAAGCTCTGTTTCCGCCTTTGTTGAATAGGAATAATTACGCCTGTCCTAATAAATTATTGCTCCTGAAATAAAGAACTTAGCAAAGAACTTGGCCCTGGGCCTGAATTGGTGGCAGTGGTGTGCCATCTGGGCCAGGGGCAGGGACAATGTGGTAAAAGGAAAAGAATATGTGGGATCTGATGACCGTCCTGCCTGGTCAGTGGAAAGTTCTTCCTTGCCACCACCTACAATACTTCACATGTCTGTTTACAGTCACAGTCTTCAGCAATTCCTAGAAACCGTGCAGGGTCCAGCCATCTAGCTCCCCTTTACGAAGCCTTGCACTTTGATCATGGCTGACATTGATGTTTGTGCAGAAGCCCCTTCATGACAGTGTTCTTTACTCCTGACATTTCTCAGTGTCATTAATCTCACATGATCTTAATTCAAATGTTAGCCTCATTAAATTAAACATTAATCTACCTGAAATTTTGCTTAATTGCCTGACAATAATAATGTTAACATACTCAGGCTATTTCTATAGATAATCGTATCTCAGATTGACAATGACTTCAGTGTGTTAAAGATATTTGTTATTTAAAACAAAGGTTTAATAGGGTCCAGGGAGTGAAAATGCCATGTCATCACATTGCAGTCTGGATCATCTATATATATATCCAAGGATCGCTAGATATCCTCACTCCTATGTCCTACAGATTATTTCAAACTCACCCTGTTGAATAAGTTGCCTACCTTTCCATCCAAATTCAATCCTTATTTCCAGGGACTGGTTTCACCAACTACCCAGATGCCCCAGCCAGACTCCCATGCCCTGGGAATGTCAGGGATTTCTCATTCTGCCTTACCTACAGCCTCTCCATCTCCTGTGTTCAGTTAATCACTGAGTCTGTCAAACAGTTTCCCATTACTATTCCTTATGTAAGTATGCCCTTCTTTCCAGCCCATTGCTTCTGTCTAGTTTAAGTCACCATCCTTTTCCCCTTTCACTACCACAATAGGCTCCTCATTGTCTTCTGCTTCCCTACATGCTCTCCACCAAAAATTTCTCCGTAGAGCAGCTAAAGGGATCTTACTAAAATATAAAAATGATGCTTTTGATTGTTATCTTGTAGGAGGTCCAGTTCTTTTATATATAGCATATCTATCATTCTCCAACCTCTGCACACTTCTCTTGCCTCATTTCCAGCAACCTCTCCCATTATACTGCCTCTGGCCACACTAACCACTCTATGCCTATGGTTCTCAGAACAAGGCAAGCTCTTTCTACCTCAAGTCCTTTTGCCCAGTTTGCTCCCTCTGCCTAGAAAGCTGTCTTCCTTCCTGTTCTCTTAGGCTACTTACAAGTTGTCTTCCAGAACAGTGCTTTTCAAGCTTTAATGTGCATACAAATCACCTGAAGATCTGGTTAAAATATAGATTTGTTTCAATGGGTTCAGGCTGAGGCACAAGATTCTGTATTTCTAACAACTGCTTCTAGGCAATGACAATGCTCTGGTGGATTACACCTTGACTAGGAAGGTTCTAGAAGTCACTTCAGATATCACTTATTCTGGAAGGACTTGCCTGACCTCTCAGGGTCAGAAAGTTGCTTTTTTGGTAACCCCGTGGAACACTCCCCCATACCATAGCACTCATGATACTGCGTTGTTATCGCCTGTTTATTGTCATGTTTCCACGGTCTATTGGACTGATAGCATCATCATACATCACAGTATGCCCAAAACACTCTGGATCCTCTGCAGTGTGTCACATGCTGATCTTTCCCCTTGCCTTCACTGCTGCCATGTCTACTTCTTGCTCAAAGAACAAATTGGGCAATGCAGGCTCTCAGCTGGCGAATATGCACGATTTTTAATGAAGAAAGCGTTTGCTGGCACCATCAGTGTTCTGCTGCTTTGGCAGCCATGTTCTGTCTGTTGTACTGTATTCTTCCACACCCTGGGATGAGAGGAGGGTTACTTGAATTTTCTTTTAGAGTAGATGCTTTCTGCTTGAATACCAAAGTGGAAAACATAGCTATAATTACCCAGAAATATAGGCATCATGAAAATTCTTGTTCAATACTGTAGTGTGAGATTTTACTATTTAATCATTCTGTGTCCAATACTATTAGAAAGGTTTGCACTTGTCCAACAGCACTTACATAATATGTTGGCTGATATACTTGTAGGAACCACTAAATTTAATCAGAAACACCTTGCTCTCTTTTCATCTAGATTATTCATCTCAAAATATCTTCAGATTTACCAGGGATCATTAAATTTGACTGCTGAAATGAAAGAAGCTTAAGATTACTCATAAACAGGTCATAGGAAAATATGAACATAGCGGCTATACTTTATGTTTCCTAATTGATCAATTACAGGAGCTGAGGTAAATTTAGGGTACACATTGTCTTAGCTCATTATGGATAAAAATATGTCTGTCTAGAACATAATCAGAATCGTGGCCTTGCTTACTGGGTAGGAGGGAGAATGAGCCTTCATAAAAGTTATAGCATTTTCTGTTCTCAGTTGGAAATTTTGAGCAGGAGAGGAATAAGCAGATGAATAAAACATGGTAATGGAATGTAATAAAGCAGAAATTGAGACATATCCACTAAGTAAGATCACAGATAGCATACAAATTTCACTGACCATTAAGACGACTCATCAGGCAAGATTGTGATATTTTTAATCCCCAATGATTATATGATAAGTCTACAGTTTGGATTTTATTAAAAATTTTAAGAGTATATAACAATGGATTAAAGTTTCAACTTCCTAGATTTGACATTCATTTTTAGCATGTAACAGCTCAGCAGTTTTAATGATTATTGCCAGATAATTCTACTCTTTAGACCGATGTAGAAATAACTTTGCAAATGGTTCATCAGTTGTATGCCAGATACTGGTGTGGGGATACTATATATAGAAAGTAACATTCATGGAATAAATGCCTTCCCTAGTACCCCACCCTTCTCCCCTGAAGCATGTGTCCATATACAAATGTAGTGACTCCCAACAAGAGCCCTGCAAACCCTCCCCTCCATCCCCCCCCCCCCCCCCGCCCCCAACCATGGCATTCCGGAGCTGGCTGCAGGGAGGAGGGCTGGATGGTTTGCTAAGGTACTATAGATTCCTAACATACTGAGGGCTGTCTCCAGGATTAAAAGAAAAAAATGTGTGTAGGTACTGCTGTTAAGAATTAAATTAAAATGAATTTAAAAGTGTCACAGAATTTTGAAATACTTATTTTGCCATGTCTTTTATCAATAAATAGGTATTATAAGTAAAACTACTTCTGTACAGAAAGGAAAAAGGCAACCCAATCTGTGTGTGTGTGTGTGTGTGTGTGTGTATGTGTTTAATTCTACTTGGTGCTGCAGTGAAAGAGACAGTATCTTTCACCTACCAACAGTCTAGAGCAATTCATATAAGATATGAAGAGATAAAGAAAGGAAATAATTAAGGAGTTAGGAATTGTGGAATACAGAGTTTTGCACAGAATTATATTCTCTAATTTCACCAAATTTTAAGTAATTCCAATGGGAGACAAGTTTCCTTGAAAAACAAAATGAGAAATGTTTTTCTCTGCACATAATTTAGGTGGAAATACATCCAGTAGATCCAGGTTTTCTCTCCAGGCAAAAAGCAATTTGGAAAGAACTAAGCAATATGGTGTTGGTAAACAGTGTTTCTCATAAAATGCCAGCCAAAAAGTGAATCTATAACAATTACCAAACTCCAAATTTGAGACTTTTATTCAGATTTTTTTTACCATCAGCCAGTATAGAAAAAAAAAGTTACTAAATGGGTGTTTTTAATGTACCTTACTTTTATTGCCTGAGTATAGAAGGAAAAAAATGGAACTTGTAAAACAAGCTATTTTTTGCTAAATAAAAACCTTTACACAAGAGCCTGAAATGGTAGAATAATTGAAATGGAAAAGAAGTCGTGTGAAATTGTTCCCAGTGGATTTCTCTAAGTTCAGTTTCAAATACTCTTCCAAAAAGTAACTAAAAGTTATCAAAATCTTTTATATTTAACTTAGTCTACTGATGATATAAGTGTAGCAGGTGTATAGTTATTGAAAAAGAATATGGTTATCTGAAAGTATGTGATAAGTTTAATACTTCCAGCTCTATGGGATGACCTAAGAACTGTTTGCCCCATAAAGGATGCATAGGACACTTTAATCCAAAAATGATGGAGACAGATAATTTGGAAGGTTTCCAACTATGTCCTAATTCAAAGTAGCCCTGGTATAATATGCTATTACTACATAACCCTTAAGAGAACTGTACATATTTATGGATAGCTTTAGGGAGCAGTGTGGCCAAGCACTGAATCAGAAGGTACAATATAAGCAATAACAGAATATGTCAAATGTTTTAAATTGGTAGTTTTCTCATGGTGTCCCTCAGAACCCCAGGATCACCTCGGAGATATCGGATACACAGTGGTGCCGGAGGGCAGAGGGGAAGAGGCAGCTTTGCCCCCTCCCCAGCCAGTCTGAGTAGTCCAGTTTACACTATTTTGCACAAGCGTGTTCCATGGAAGATTCAGTTTGCAAAAGCAGGGTGTAACCTAGATCATGTTCACTGAAGTCATTCCTCATTTTATTTTTCGAGGAAACTTGTTTCCCATTGGAATTACTTAAAACTTGGCATGCTTAAGTATCACTGGTTCAGAATTTAAGAAGGTCTGTGGCAGGTAGACAAGTAGATTCAATAGCTCTTCTCTGAAGATTCTCTCCAATCTTTTCTTAATGTGATTAAAGGCTATCATTTACAGAATGAAAGGGTAAGCATTCAGATAGGAGAAAGTAGTGCACTCCTAGGGCTTCTTAATTTAATGGAGGGCAGAGGAGAATATGTGTGGTTTATAAATAAAACATCATTTTGTCACATTACTTTGATTTTGTTTTATTCATGGAATTTACTTAAAATTTCAAATAATATTAAGAAGAGTGTAAAATCGCTACATTCAACAAAGGGAGCCATGCATTTTATAAAGTCAAGAAATACCTCCTTACAATAATTAAGGTTTTGCTCAAGTGAAGTCTGTTACCACTCGGGCTCTTTTATTTCTTCCTCCCTGGAATTATTTATTCTAATGTTTCATATTATTGACTATTTTAAGATTCTTATTTAGGTAAATTGAATCTTGCAAAACAGCAGCTGGTTCCACAGATACTTCACAGTAGTTGAGTTGGGTAGGCACTTAATCTGAGCCAAAATCTTAAAATTTTATGTTCATACATTACTAATCTGGAAGAGAAAACCAAAATAAATAATCACTAATTAAAAGTCCTCATTTTTAAAAGTCTATAACTTTCAGGATATCATATATGATAATAATATAGTAGGGAACAATAATATTTCTATAACATTAAAAAATTAATAGATTCATGTAGGATATCTTTCATTTCTCCAGGCTATACTTTGTTTAAAATAACTTGATAGTGAAAAAAGAGAAGTATAGGGAGATACCATTGTCACTGTTGATAAAGTAACTTAAAACTGGAACTATGACCTGAACTTAATGATTTGAATATAAACATGTTTGTCATAGGTGCTTGCAAAAATTTTCTTTTGAGCTATTTACTTGCCTCCATCTCTTCTTGCTGCTTTGTTAACCAGTGTCTAGATGGCAATGTTTTGACTCTTTCATTGAAATGATCCTTATAAGAGCATATGTTAGGAAAGATACTTTTGAAAATTAGGAATGCATTTAGTCTTAATTATGAGGGTTTGTGGAGCATGTTGTCTAAATCAGTTTGATAATGGCCAAATCAGTATTTTGCTTTACTAGTGTCTATGGAATAAATGTAGATTTTTAATCTGAAGAATTCATAAAGCAGACTTCTGAACACAGTTATCATATCCTTTCAGTTCTTTGCTGTTATGAGCTGGCTTGGAGTTACACACGAAGTCTGCCTCCAGGTGCCTGCCTAGGTCCTTGCCGGGAACTGCTGTCTAGAAATGTAGCACAGTGACAATAGCACGTATTCTCTACCATCATTCGTGCATCGTTGAATCCCTGTGTTGCACCTGCTTAAGCTTTATGAAACCTCAAAGGCAAACTAATACATCGCAGAGCATAAAATGGAAATTATCTGAATCCACAAATTTGCCAAAAGTGGATGACAAATAATTTTGCTGAAGCAGGGGGTGTGTGAGGACACTCCCATTCTGACAGGGGGAGCTCTGGGGAGAAAGGCATTTCTCACCAAGACAGCAGGGGGAAAGAGAGCAGTGGGGAAAACCCACGTTCTGCCTTTGAGAAGGGTGGCAGATAGTCCAAGTATACGTCAGGATCCTGCCAAAACTTAAGAGATGCTCTTTGTAGCCATGGCTGCGAGTCCGTACAACCCGATTTTCCCTCAGCCCTCAATGCCGTCAATGTCAAGTTGTCCAGATACTGTGCTCCCTGAGCTGCTTACCTCATGGCCATCATTAATTGGCAGTGAATGGCCTAGAGACTATGATTGTGTGTGAGGTGTTGAGAGCATGAACGTGTTAACTTCCATAAGGTTCACGTGAATTTAAATAAAAGTGAGAAAATAAGAGGTGTGATCAAAGAAGAAAAACATGTTGTTGGATGAAGTTTGGAAGCAGATGGTGAATCGATGAGGCAGATACAGTAAGATAGAGTGATTGGTTACCAGAAAGTACATCTAGCTGTTTCTAGTTAAAAAAAGATTTAACTGCTTCATTATACTCTTACCCTTAATTAAAAAAAAAAAAAAAGACTTTTACAATGTCAAATCTGACTGCTTATGTTATTACAAAATACTGTTTCTTGCAGTTCACCTAGGTAAGGCAAGGAAGGGGGAGTAGGCCAGTTGCTATAGAGATTCTAAACAAAGCTGTGAAAATGGAATATGCAATACCAGGATCACACTTTAGAAGCAAGCAACATAAATGTTTAATGCGAAGAAAAGCTTCAGGATCTGAAAAAATACAGGATAAGTGGAAATGAATGCATTCCAAAGGTATGCTGTACAACAGTGTTTCACATTCTGTTCACAAATACAGGTCTTTACTCTTTGTCAATGGTGTAGAACAATCTTGTGCAATCCATTCCCCACACTACCCTGTGCTCTTCACTTTACCTATGTCCTTCATCTTTTTCTCTGTTACTTGCATTTTAATCATTTCACCAAGTCATCTTTTTTACTTCCTCCTGTTATCTGGTATATTAGTCTTCTATTGCTGCATCGCAAATTACTAGGACCTAAAACAGTGCATATTTATTATATCATGGTTTCTATGGGTCAGGAGTCCACACGTGGCTTAGCTGGGTCTTGTGCTCAGGGTCTCAGAAGGATGCAGTCAAGGTGTCAGGTGGGCTGTATTCACATCTATAACTTTGACTGAGGAAAGATCTGCTCCCAAGACAATTCAGATTGTTTTTAGAATTCACTGCCCAGTTGCTGTATGAGGGCTCAGCTCTTTGGCTGGCTCTCAGGCAGTGGCTGTCCTCATGTCCTATGGGATACCTTCAGTTGCTGGAGGTCACTTTCTCCTTCTAGAGGCAACCCACAGTTTCCTGCCATGTGGATTTCTCAACATGGTCCCTGAATTTATCAAACCTGCTAGAAGAAACTCTAGCTGCACTCTGCTAAGACAGAATCTTATATAATGTAATGTGATCAAAGAACTGAAATCCCATTATCTTTGCCCTATTCTATTGGTTAGAAGCAAACTACAGATCCTGCCTATAATCAATGGAGGGGAATATACAACAGTGTGGACAGCAAGAAATTTGAAATTACCGTGGTCACCCGAAAGTCCACCTGCCACATTTAAAGTCCATACTTGAGTCAAATACCTCTTACAAGATCATTTATCGCTTTAGCCATCCTATATTTTCCTGTGTCCTTTCCCCCCCAACCTTTTCAGTCAAAGGACTGATCCTACAGCACATTCTATAAAGAGAATTCTGAGAAGAGCCTCCAGGGACACTCCAACACCACTTCACAAAAGATAAGGAGCAATATGCATTTCAAGACAGCATCAGCAAGGAAAAAAAAATCAGAACATTCTTCTGGCTAATATCTCCTCTATCTAGGAGTCATCTCTATTCTGTAGAGCTGTTAGCAAAGCCTCACATTTGGACAGTGGGAGCAGAGTCAACCCTAGCACAGGGCAGTGGGGGCTGGAGGGTGGGAAGCGAAAAGGAAGTCAGTGAGATTGCAGATCTTTATCTAATGAAACTAATCTTTTCTTGTTTCTGGAAGAGCAGATGGGGAGGAGCTGGTGCTTCTCTCTGTTTAGCATTTGTTAAAATATAAGAGGAATTATATTCTCCTACAGGCTCAGTTCCTAGAGTTTAAGTACCTAAGGAAGAACCATTACTCCACTGCCAGGGTTTTATTCAATTATCCTGAACCACATGGAAGATAAAGTAAGCAAACTGAAGTTGACTTTGTAACCCCAAATCAATTTGTGAACGAAAGCTCTCATATTTGATTTTGTTTTTCTTAAAATCATTTTCTAATGATTCAAAAATACTCCCTGTTAAGGGATTCTCAACCCGAAAAGCTGACCACTTCTCCAAGCAGTGATACTTAGTTTGGGTCTAAGATTAAGAAATGTCATTCTTGGTGGTCATTATATAGTTGCTATTGCTCTTTATTGCATCTTTAGGTTGGATTTTAAATTGGTGTCATTTGTTTCTAGGAAACTCAGCTTATATTGCTCTTTAGGAACAAACAAGTTTTTAACTAAATATAAAGGGAAATTACTTTTAAGATATATTTTGGTATAGCATTTTACCCTTACAAAAATATTTTCTTATCTCATTTGACCTTGAAAACAATTATATAAGGAGGTCAGGACAGTTGCTATGAACCCCACTGTAGAGGAAAGGAAACAGTCTCAGAAAAGACACAGGATTGTCTAGGGGTACATAGGCGGAAAAGACTGAGGTCCTCTGAGTCCAGCCTGCGGACTCTACTGAGAGCGCTTTTCCACATACTTCCTGGCTTCCAAATCTAGATAGAAACATTAAAGAAGAACTGTTTTCCTCTTGCTCTTATGGGAGCATAGTTTTAATTGATCATTTTTTTCTTAATCTCAAAGGAAAAGGTGTTCAAATTTAATATATAACACTCACTGAATTTCATTCACCTTTAAAAAAGAAGTTGCCTGAGTCAGAAAAAGATGATTAGTTCTTTTATGTGTCAGTAGATTTGGTAATTATGTATTTATTTTATTGACTCATCTTATAAGCACATAAATCACTTGAAATGTCAACACACAAATGTGTTGGTTTTGGCTGCCTTAATGCTGTCATTGCTTTTCTCCACAAATATGAGAAAGAATTTATACAGATACCATTCTGGTCAGTTTTAGTGTGGATTTGCAATGTTAATATCTAATGATGGAGGGTCATTTTCAGTGGGAAAAAGCAAGTTGTAGGCAAGTGTACCCCATGTCATCAGAAGACCATACCATGTCTAAGAGAATTCTGGAGATGTTCACCATATTCCAGTTTGGGGCCCCAGCCCAGGTTCCATTTCACTTTCTAGTACACATTGGTCATATTATAACAAACATTATTTGAGATTTTTTCTTAATAAGATATATATATATATATATATATATATATATATATATGTATGTATATATGATATGTGGTTAATTATTACATATAATAAACCATCTGTGATATATGTAGTGGTATCTGGATATGTATTTCCTGATATGATCTGTAAAAGAAATTTTTTAACCCAAAGCAATATGAAAAAGAATTTGTGACATTATCCCATTCAGACTCTTAGTTGTATATGTAATTATTCCTCCTCAGAGATAGAACAAAACTGTGGAGATTTGGATACAAGTGATGAGTCTGCATATACTGGACATATATATGGATAATGAGACACAGTTGCAGTGACCGTTTAAAAGATTAAGCTGTAAGAAGCAAACACTTTGAAATAAGAGCTGCAGATACACAAAGTATCTGCACTTTTCAGAAATAGAAAATTGATTTTTAGCAGCTGCTTTTTTCTAACACACCTAAAAGGTGATGTAGGAAATTTCTCCCTAGTTAAAAAAAAAAAAAAATGGCTATGTATTTTGACAAACAGTAAACTTTAGAAAGTCAGCATACTAATGTCACCAGAAATTAAGGATGGAATACTGTTTGGTAGTCTGGCTAAGTCAAAAAGATTTAAGTTTACTTCATACTATATGAATACATGTTACTTTTTAAAAAGGTGTAAATTGCTACCAAAGTGCTCACAGGCTCACAAATTATATATATTGCTAATAGACTTTTGTGTTATTGGAGGCTCAAACAAGAAGAAACCAAGCCATTTGCAAATGGAGGATCTATATAAAAATTGATAGCTAGGGACTGCCCAAATTTAGAAATGAACGAGAAGATTGGCAAAACAGAAACATGGTGTTGAACGGTAGGCCTGGGCATTTTATAAAGAACCTGAAATCCAGGGAGTTTGAAGGATTTGTTCAAGTGGAGTACATGATGACAACCTAATTATCTTTACTTTTAAAATAGCACATTTAAGTTAAAATCTAAATTCCTTATGCTGTAAATTTCTTCTTTCACTTACTATGGTGAGTGAGTAAGAAAACCCGTTCAGAGGTAGGTTCAAATCTTCCATTCCAGCTTCCTGCCCCTACGGTTTTTCCTGCCCTATGTTCCAGCCAAAAGGAATTCTTCTCCAAACACAGAAAGCTCTTTCAAGATACTGTACATTTGCAAGTGCACTTCGCCTGGCCTAGAATGCTCTCCCCCGCTGCACCCCCAGCTCCTACTAATGCTCTAACATTGGGGATCACCTGGGCTCTGGTGGCTCTTCACACCCCACAGGCACTTTGTTCCTATGCCTCAAAGGGTCCACGCCTCTGTGCTATAATCTGTGCTTACATGAGTCGGCTTCTCCCATGATAACAGAGATCAAGAGGATTTTAGTAACATGGGACCCTAGTATAAAGTAGGTGCTCAAAAATATTGGATTGATGTTTGGATAAACAGAGAATGAAAGGAAATTTAACAGAGGTGGTTATTATTGATTAGCATTAGCATAGGGAATTACAGAGATTTCCAAATGGAAAGGCACCTCAAAAATCTTCTGAACAATGCCTCTCATTTTACAAGTGAGGTTCAGAGAGCAACTTACTTTAGGTTATCAAACTAATGTACAACAGATTCAAGATTTTTTTTAATTTTTTAAAGATTTTATTTATTCATTTGAGGCAGAGAGATACAGAGAGAGAGAGAGCATGAGCAGGGCGAAGGGCAGAGGGAGAGGGAAAAGCAGTCTCCCCACTGAGCCTGGAGCCCAACGTGTGGACTCCATTCCAGGACCCGGAGATCATGACCAGAGCCAAAAGCAAATGCTTAACCATCTGAGCCACCCAGGCGTCCCTCAAGATTTTTTTTAAGATTTTATTTTTAAGGAATCTTTACACCTGACATGGGGTTCCAACTCACAACCCCAGAGATGAAAAGCCACATGCTCTACCAAATAAGCCAGTGAGGCACCCCCAGATTTAAGATTTAAAACTGTATCATACAGTTTTAGTTCTACATCATAAAGCATCTGATGAAAGAAACTGTTATATAAACTACGTCTTGGTTAGAATTTTACCGGTATATAAAAATATAAAAAATTTTTTCAAGTATTGAGGAGCACTTGGTGACTAAACTCCTTTATACAAGCCATTGTTTTATTTTTTTATTGTTGGACTGGTTTGCTAGTTATATCCTTTTTATTTTGTAGATCAAAGGAAATGATACTGAGCATTTTACATGTTTATTTTTTATTCAAGGGACTTTGCTTCTCCTTCATTTTTCTCAGTAAGCATTAATCTTGTTTCCAGGTCTTATTTTCATGTTCTGCATTACAATTCTACACTTCTTAATATGAAATTTTATGTTTCACTGTAAACCCCAGTTGACCCTAAAAATTATACATGCATCAAGTCTAACATCAGAGTGACTGAAAACAAGTCAGATCTTAGTACTTGAAATAACAATACAAACCTATTCATACAGTTCTGAAAAGCAGATTTCAAATTGCATGAATTAACTTACTGAATTTTAAAGTAATGAATTTAAAAATAATTTGACCTAGCACTAGGCAGGTAAAATATATAAAACAATCAGCAAGAGAGGTCAGGCAGACATAAAATCAAGATGAATTTACTTATTTTAAAAAGGTAGGGTTTTTTTTTTTCTTTTTTAACTGAAAATTGATTTCAGGAGCAAGAATAAGCAAGAAATTTTAGAGCAGAGAGTGTGTAGCCCTTACTTATTACTTTGGTATACAAAAATCATCCATTTCCTAAAGCTTTCTGGGCTCAGCACCAACATACAGAAACCACAATTAAATTCTGTCACTAAAAACCCACACTTCATATTCACAACCAACAACAAGAGAAAAAATGAGAGTCTTGAAAGAATATTTTGTCCAACCAAAAGATCTTACGTTTTTCCTAGGAGATATGCCATACCAAGACTTGTTAAACTATAGAAATCATTATGCCAGAAGAGAGAACTAGCGTGATGCCCTATATTGATCATGAGAGATTTTAATAATACTTATTTCTGATTATTTTTCTCTGGAGTAATCAACGTGCAGAGGAACATACTATACGATTAGCACAAAAAGGAACGTACAGACACCAAGCAGAGAGAGCCTTCTCCATTCCCCTGCATTCTTCCTTTTACTTAATCTGGGATGGAAGGAGGGAGAATCAAGGGAATGTTTGAGGAGTAAATCAAGGGAATTTTAAAATTGTAGGAACCATGTTAGGATTATTCAGCCGCACACGTGTGTGCGTATGTGTGTGCGCTCGCGCGCGCGCGTGTGTGTGTGTAATCTTTCCTCAATGCCATGATACGTTACCCGTGCAGGTAAATCCTACTTCACCCTGTCCTTTCAGTGTCGTATCTAGTCTGTCATAGGCAGAAGCTGTCTGGGTGTGAATGGGTTGCATTTTATGGTAGGGACAAGTGGAGGAGCAGATGACTTCTGGTGCAGCACTCTTCAGGATCCTCAACTCTTCAGTGATCTGGATGGAACTCATCAGTATAGTGAACTCTCTGCAGACTTTCACCCCCCACAATTGAAGGTACCTCATCCATCCTTGCAGGTTCATCCTCCCTCCAGAGTCCCAAATTTTGGAGTCAGTCTTATTCCAAGACAGTGCACATGTAAAGCCCTGTCATGCGAAGTCTGGGTCAGGTATCGTTCAAATTGCTGCTGTTCCTCTCTGTTGCCATGGGCAGCTTTGCATCACAACCCTGTTTGGTCTCCCAGTTGATTCTCTGCATGATATTCCATATTGTCCCAAAATAAGTCTCATCAGCATTTCCTGAAAAGAGAATACAGCCACTGAGGGGACATAGTCTTATGCCCGTGTGTCTGCTCCTAGATACACAGAGTATCTGTGTGCTTAGAACTTTACCTGTCGT
Source organism: Halichoerus grypus (assembly GCF_964656455.1). NCBI lineage: Eukaryota > Metazoa > Chordata > Mammalia > Carnivora > Phocidae > Halichoerus > Halichoerus grypus. The sequence continues at coordinate 89,308,035 of NC_135713.1, forward strand.
TTTCTGCCAGACATCTCCAAAACCCCTTCTAGTCCCCATTTGATACACCCTCCTTTACTTTACTTCCTATACAGTACATCTTGCTGGACTTCTCAGATCTGCAAACTTCTGCAGTAGCTCTTCTGTCTTTTGTCACTCTTGGGTTCCTGAAATTCCAACAGCCAACTGTAACATCCTGTCTCCCAAGATACTCTAGACCAACTGGCCTGACTTAGCTTCTTTTCCTTGTTCCCATGTATGCCATTCCTCCTGTCTGGCCTCTTAAGTCAATGCTGAATTTGGATTTGTATGGTCCACCTTTCTAGCCCTAGCAAGAGAATCAAACCATACTGGTTCCCTTAGCCTCCTGGTTCTGAAACGTACTTGGCAAAATGACATTAGACTTGGTATTCTGCTAGCTTCTTCTTCCTGTCCCAGCTCCTTTACTGACCTAGATGTGTTAACCCACTCTTGCTCCTGAGGGCTGGCATTGGCTGTCAGTTTGACACTCTTTATCTTGATTTAAGCTCTGATTAAATTGAGTGAACTGTACCAAAAAAAGAAGAAGAAAAAAAGGTCCTGTCCTTTCACCTGTCACATTGTCCCTGGGTTTTCTGTTCTTGTTACTGCTCTTAGAATCTAGGGACCTTTACCTCCTTCTGCATTACTGACAAAGCACTGAAGTCATTCTCATTAACTTTGATCTTTTTCTGCCAAGGTTGATACTATACTGCACAATGCTGCCAAATTCACAGTACCATGGGGTAAAAACATAAAATTCTTAATACTCTACCTTAAAACTTCTCTCTCGGGAAAATATTTTTCTTCACTCAAACATTTCTTTAGACATTTACACATCATTTTTCCTTGCTGCTTATCTGTAAATAAAAGTTGGGCCTGCTATACTTTGAAAACAAATCCCAACCTGTATTTCTGAGCCAATCTCTTTCCATCTCATCTACCTGCCTATCTAGTAAAGGTGTTCTGGATGCCTAACACATGCATACCTTAGAATAAACCTGGAAGACACAAAGGTGGCTAAAACATGATTAGAGCATTCAAAGAGCTCAAAATCCTATAGAGGACAAACATTCATCAACAGATTATTGCAAACTCAATGTGATATATGCTGTAATGGAGGAATATGCTAAAGAGAGGATAGACTGATAATTTGAAAAGTGGGCTTAGAGTCCTTTACATTTGAGTGTCAGATGAATATCAAATATGGGTTTATTAATTTTCATGTGTTAATTGACATATGAATTTTGGTTCCATTCAGTAATGAAAAAATAAAAACATTTATTGAGGTCTAGTTCTGTACTAGGCATCATGCAATATAAGAAAAGCTGAAGTGGGACAGTGGCAGAACATGTTGGGAAGGCAATAAATATTTTTTAAATTATTCTCATTAAATTCTGTTACTGTTATGCATGGTTTTCAAAAATGACTTTAAGGTGCATGGGTTAGAGTTCATCTTTCATAAAACTTATAATAAGAAAATGATAAAATTTATGGAAGGTAACTGAATTATATTTAGTGTCCCTACCTCTCTCTCTGTCACTATAAGAAAACCTAATTTTGGTAACATAATTTTTGAAATATTGCAGATTTCATTGTTATTTTATGTTTATATGATTTTGTCATAGTTATTTTATTCCAAAGGCAGCAAAAATGCAGAAATATAAAAATAAGTTATACAAAATAAATACAGCTAATAGAGCAAAGTCTTTCTTTGAAATGAATGGCTCAATGAATGAAATGAATGGCCAATGGTGTGGATACAGTACTAAAAAGAAGACAAGTGAAATGCCAAAAAATAAAATAAAGAGCCTAGATTTTAAACACTGAGGTATACGGGCTTTTGGTAGGGCTAGAGTTACAATATTCAGGGCAAGCAGATTTTTTTTTTTTTTTAAATTAAGAAGTTGTCTAGTTACATTACTTTTCATTCTAAGGATTAATGTGCTCTGAGGTTATATTGCCAAACTAAATACATAGTGTCAGTATTACTGGAGAAAGTTGGACTATATCTTAAACAATTCTACCCCCTCCCTCCCTTCCACGTATTTCTGGGGAAAGAAAAACAAATACAAAGACTACTTAAGTCCTTCCCTAGAGGTTCACAATAAACTGTGTTTTTTTTAAATTATAAAATATTTCAGTCATGTGAAGAGAACAATATCCAAATTTAATAAAGGTTAACATTGTGCCATATTTACTACATATATATGTTATAGATGGATGTTTCTATATGTATTTACATATATGTATATGTTTATAGTAAAAGAAACATTAACACAAAGTATTTACTCAAAAAATGTAGAAACCTGGATAGTCAAGAAAGTTCACGTAGGAGAGAAAAAGGAAAAAAAGAAACCCTGAATAGATCTACCATCATTAAAGACTTCAAACCAGACTTCACAGCTTTCAAAATACATATACCCTCTGAGTTACACAAACTATTTTATAGAAAACAAAGAAAGAAAGGCTTCCCAAATTCTTTTATGAAACCATGGTTTTCTGGTACCAAATAAAACTGGGCATAGGTACAAGAAAAGAAAATGATTTAGAATCTCACTTGTAAACAGAGATGTAAGAGTCTCAAATAGAATGTGACTAAATAGAATCCATCAAAGTTTAAATAGGTTTACTAAAGAAGAATTTATCCCGGGAATGCATAAAATGTTCAAACTTTACAAAAACATTAGAAAATCTACTAATGTTAATCACCAAAATAGGAAATCAAACGTAAAAAATATATCTATCTTGCTGGTAGGAGTGTAAATTGTTAAAGTCACTCTGGAAATTTTTTGGCCTTATCTTATAGAATTGCACATTCATATACTCTACAACTGCAAAATTCTACTCCTAGGTACATAATCACAAAAAATTTTTTTGAATATGTATACCAGGAGGTAAGTACAAGAAGGTTCATAGCACTGATTTTTAAAAGCTAAAACTGGAAATAATCAAATACTCGTGACATAGAATGGGTCTTATTGCCTTACATGAACACATGGAATATTACACAGCAGTAAAAATAAATACATAACTATAAACAAACATGTAGATGAATCTTAGTACTGTAATATTGAATGAAAAAAGTAGGTCCCAGAAGATTGCTATATGATACTTTTGTTATAAATTTTAAAAACAACTTAAAACTAAATATTATTTATGGGTCCACTTATGTCTAATAAAACTGTGTTTCAAAAAGCAAGGAAATAACAAAAAAGGTAGGAATATGTAAACCATAGTTAAGAGAAGCAAGAAGACAGTGGAAAGGTTGCCCAGAGGTATTGTCACTGTTACAGTTCTGGTGTTGGTTGGGTGTTGGTTTGGGGGCCATTTGTTACATATTAATTAAAGGAGAAATCTGTATGGTCATCTCAATCTAACAGACATATAATTTAATAAAATTAAATACCTATGCATGATTTTTAAATTCTGAAACAAATTAATAATGGAAGGGAAAGTTCTTAATCTCATAAAACATATCTACAAAAAAAAGCTATATCAAAAACATTCTCAGTGCGGAAATGTTAGACACATTCTTAATATCTGGGTTTTTACTGTTGGATTATTTTATTTTATTTTATTTTATTTTATTTTATTTTATTTTATTTTATTTTATTTTTTGAAGATTTTATTTATTTACCCAAGAGAGAGGGAGAGAGAGAGAGACAGAGAGAATGAGCACAAGCAGTGGGGAGGGGCAGAGGGAGAGGGAGAAGCAGACTCCTGGCTGAGCAGGGAGCCCTACCCAGGTCTGATCCCAGGACCCCAGGATCATGACCTGAGCCAAAGACAGACGCTTAACTGACTGAGTCAGCCAGGCACCCCTACTGTTCGATTAAATTATTGTTTCCATCTTGAAAATAAAACCACATTTGTTGTTTTGACCTGAAAGTTTTCAAAAGAATACATTATTTCAGAATTGTTCTTCACAATTAACCTTTCAATCTCCCCAACAATGGTGAATTTCTCCCTCCTAAAGCGTAATCTCTACATGACTGTTTATATCACTTGCTGTTACTTTTTAAAGAAAATATTACAAAAGAGTTGGAGACAATGCATTACACGGTCATGACTTTGTAGACGATTTTAATTTTTTAGAGTATTAAAAAGGTCGTAATTTTATGTGTGACCTCTGGCCTAAGTGTCTCGAAAGGGGAGACTTTAAAAAGTTGTTTGCATTGGATCTATAGCAATTCTGTCTAACGTACAGATGTGTCAAAGTGTATATTCTGATTCCAAAACTAACAGATATTTCAGCACTTCTTAAAATGTACCAGATTTCTCTGTAATGAGAAAGACATGTCAAAATACCTCTTTAGGTACGACAAGCCACAAGATCAAGAGACAAATCTTGTGAGTTATTTATGAAGATGAAGAGGTTTTTTTTTTTATTTTTGTTTCTGTTTTGATTACTTGCTGATTGATTCCATTGTAAATAATTTTCTAAAATCATGCTATTACTGTCATTCTGTCAAATAATTTCTACATGATTCCTCTTTTCTTTAAATCAGTGTTTGAATTCACTAAAATATCTTTTGGATTTTAGGATCCTTAAGCAATTATAATATCAAATAAGAGGGAATTGTGCCTCTACTTTCTGTTTATTTCACTTCTGACTCTTTTTTTTTTTGCAAATTATGTTAAAAATGTCAACAGTTTTGTGACTGAAATCTCAGATGGGATATCAAAGACAGTTATTGCAAAGATGTTCAACCACAAGGGTAGGAGGTGTCTCATGAAATTCTTCATTTAAATCTATAAGTGATCCTTTAGTGAAGTGATCTATAACTTGGAGAGTTTTTAAACTCTTGAATACAAATGCAAAAAAATTAAATAAACTTAATATAATGAGTTTGTTCCAAGTGATTTATTAATTCCATACCTAATTTAAAACTGTGGTTTATGAGCTATTTTACAGTAATATAAAAATATAGTGCATGAATAGTTTTAGAGTTAAAGAATGTGATTTTAAAAATATGAGATTGTTTGGAGCTGATTGCACAAAGAAATGAGCTCTTGTTCTGAGACAAGGATATATACGAGAGTCCCTTAAATATAGTGCTACTTCTTGAAAGAAGGAAAGTATTAACATCTTATTGTTCATGGGCAATCAAGAAGGACATATTTTGCGAAAGCTATATACCCGATATTCAAGCCATGACATTATAACTCTTAGGCATATGCCTGTTTGGGGCTTTATTATAAATATACCCAGGCCACATTGCACTTTGGAAGCTAATTAAAATATGTTCATCAGGTAGTACTTAGATTTTATCAGCATCCAGCACCCAGTTTTCTATTTTACCACTTAATAAGCTCAAAAGACCTTGGACCCTATATTAAAGAGAATAAATGGGAAATTAATGTTAGGACCTAAAAGAGAAGCTTGATGAAATTGGAGTTCCAAGAATTCAGCTGCTCCTTATTTCTACTCAGGAACAAAACAAATGGAAATTAACATCAATAACAGTGGAAGAATATAGAGAAGATATTTTTACTATACATAAATAAAACACGGTGGTTTTATGGGTATTCAATGAGGAAATCTATAACCAGGGCTTTCAGCAAGGCTCTTTAAAACTATAATTAGTGTGTGGGGACTGGTGTACTGAGGGACCAGACAGCCCTGCCAGATCCACCCCAGCCGGGCTTGTCCTTTTTACACAAATAAAATGCTGACAGTGTTACTGACTATGCATTTGAATGGAAATAATTTGTATCCTTTTTATCCACACTATGTGTATATTCTGTCCTTCTGACAAAAGTTTTTTTTTGGTTTTTTTTTTTTAAAAAGCCACCCTTTAGGGCAGTTCACTTTCTGTGTCACTGGCTCTTAACCCCGTAATCCCCAGGCAGCTCTTACTGCGGAGCCATATCCCTCCCTTTCCCCTCCAATCACTTCAGAGCAACGCGCTGACCTGGGCTGTTTTCCAGCTGTTCACACTGATGGTACATTTTCCCCAAAGCAATCTGAAGCATTTACTTCATGCCTGGTTCCTGAGAGGCCATGCCCCTTTCCGCTTCCTTTTGTAAGGACAAGGAGGAGAAAAGTTACATCTAGTTCTCTTGGTATTGATGTCGTTTAAGCCTAAAAATCAGTCATCGTATAATGTGCGTATGCGAAGACTGAAAAAAATCTAGTATTAAGGCCCACCCGGTCTGATGAAACAAAATCATGCACAGGACTCTACGGATGATTTATAAATTGCGGGAATGGCAAAGTTTTATATCAGCCTAAAATGCATAGCTCTTCCAGCAAGCGTGGCACATAAAAATAGGTTGTGTGTTCTGTCAACTTTCCTACCTTTCGAGGGCCTCGTAATAGTTAAGATATGCAATGTGATTTGCTGTTGCAGTATACTTTAATTTGTGGGGGTTTTATTTTCCGAGTTCTCACGATTTTTATTTATTTGTCACAAAGCAAGAAGATTTATGTAAATTTACATATCAACACATTTTTGTGTATAGATGTTTTGTATTTGTAAATGTCAGCCTCTAGAATATATAATGATTATACGGGATATAAGTGCCTTTGGTAATATTTAGTAAAGTGGTTGCCAAAGAAATATATTGAAACAGCTTTTTCAAGTGAACAGTCAACCAAATACTGGCTACTGAAGTGCATGGAAGTTTGATTGCCAGTTCAGTGAACCTTTAGCTTTTATAAAAGACACCGACACAATTTTTACCTGGGTTCCTCTCTCACTGTGCTATCAGAAAGCACTAAATAACAAACTACTTCAATTCCTATTTAAAAGTTGTGTTCTTTATTTTAAACTAACACAGATCATTTGCCAGTAGTTTTCTTTATTTTCTACTTCATTTGGGCTTTGGCACTGCTCTAATTAAAATATCTGAACAATATTTATTGGATATCATTAAGCTCTTTGATCAAAGTCTTCTATTAAAAAGTCTTGTCTCCATTTACCAATTAATAATGACCCTGTCAATTGCAGACTAATTCAATTAGCCATTGCCCTGAATTTTTATTCATGGAATAAGCCAAAGTTCCCAGCCTAATCAAAATCAGGCTTGAAAGGTACATAAAGATATGTTAATTCTACTCTCTCAGGGTGATCTTATTTTTGGTGAACTCAGCAGAAAATCACTTTCAATAACCCAATGAGAAAAGTACGATTCTTTTCCCTAGGAATTTTCTAAGTTTTATAATTTTCTTCAAACGTTTTTTTCTTTCTGTCATAGGATTTGAAGAAATGCCTAAGAGCTTACCTGTTAACTTGATGTCAATTTTAGTTACTTCATTTTTTTTTATTTTAGTTACTTCTAACTATAATTGTTTGAGGATATTGTTTGCAAAACAATCCAAAAAATGAAATGTATATAGAATATTACAGAAGTCTCCTCATTAAAAAAAGAGAGAAAGAGTATCGCTTTATTTTCCCTTTATATGTCATGATTTAAGTAAATCAATACAAAGGCATTAGAGTCAGTCATATTTTATTAATCCTAACATATTTATAATTTTGGTTCTTTTGCTTTTAAACTTGTCTGAGATTTAATGAAAAAATCCTGATAAATGGACTTCCATTTACACATAGAGCTTTAGTGAAGCCTGGTTGAATTTTCTCCAACATTTTCCTGAGAACTACATTTGGAAGGTTCCTCTGGAGCTGAGAGAAGCAAGCCTGATTTTAAGTGTTCCTGTGTTGAGCTTACGAGGAGATCACGTCCATCATTTTAACTCATTCAACTTCTGCTGCAACCTTTGATTCCCTTCCCTCATCCACAAAGTACGCATACAAATGTATGCCAATCGATGATTTTCCAGGCCCTGGGTAGAGCTCCCTGTAACTACAGTGTGTGGATTCCAACATTAAATCAGAACAGAGGCGGTCAAGACCCAGAGCCTGCCCTGAGGTCTGGAGGGCCCAACGGTCACTCTACTCCAACCAGAAACTGTATGCTGTGGCCACTGCTCTACCTCCCAATGTCCCATCACACCCATTGGCCCTGGAATACAAACCTGGCAAAGTGGAGTGGAATTCACATTGACTACATGTTAGCTCATTGAATCCTAAAAAACAAACCATTCGTTCATTATGTGTTTATCGAAACACCTTATCTATGCCAAATACGTCGTGCACAACAGAGACCAAGTTGCCTGCCCCTGTAATTTTATATTTGACAAGAGGGTACTTTGGATTTTGTATTATCAAGAAAATAAATTATCCTTCCTATATTCAGAGGAAAAACAGCAAGAGTAAGAGAGGCTTGTCCCTTCAGACTAACTAAGGTGTTCAGCCTAAATGTCTGCTGGGCATTGGTATATAGGTAACAGACAGGGCAGTGTTGATAGCTGAAGGTCGAAAAGAGAATTCCCACAACTGCCTAATAGACGGTGAGAGGTGAAGGGGAACCCTTGTGACTAGTGTGCTGGGCAGACATCAGGACTGTCCTCTCTCTGTTCAAGTAAAGGGAAATAAAACAAGATGATATAGGGCTTATTTTTTTAAGATGTAGGACAACAAAAGGACAGAAATTATTCTAAAGGTATGAAGAGAAACTATAAAAGTAGAAAATTTTCTACCAAAACGATGGTATATCTAATTTATCTAATATCTAAAATTATCAGAATTCCTTCTATCTCTTTCACCACTTGAAATTTTCACAATGAGTGTTTATTATTTATCTTTAGAAAATGAATCTATTTTTCACATCCTTTGACCAAATAACGTTAATTCTATGAATTTATCCTATGTAAATGAGGTATGTGGTCAAATGAAAGGACTAGGATTTTTTGAGAGTATTAATTTTAATAGAAACAAAATTGAGGATACAGGGAGGAGTAAATGTTTTATAGTTAATAATTGCAGCAAATCTTTAACATGGTGTGTTATGGCAAAAAAGAAAGTCTTAAAAATAGTTTATTGACATAGAGAATTACTGATGAAATATTAAGTGGAAAAAAGAATGAATTAATTGACCTGCAAATGCAGACTAAAAGTGCAACCAACACCTGGTAACCAATCAAATGCCAAGTACAACAAATTTGTCTAAAAAACCCATGTTTAGGGTGAATAAAAAACATTGATCATATCTGATAGTGAGACAGAATTGTTTTCTACTCTTTCTGTATTCCTCAATTTTTCTTCATAGCATATATTACTTTCATGAGAAAGATTATTAAAATAAAATTATTAAATATAAATTGTGCATAGTTACCATGCTATCTCCCATCCTCAGTTAAAACATGCAGTTGAACAACTTGCATGATTCTAAATGAACTCTTTTAAAAAGTTAGCAATCATGAGCTGACAGCAATCACGGGGTGTAGCTCAGGCTGACCTGGAGCATTGTTCATGTTATAATTGCAGGTAATTGTTAAGTACAGAATTATCTCAATTTTGAATCCAGGGCAGATGATACCTAGATATTTGGAATGTGTACTCTATGCCAGGTGTCCTACAAAACATACTCCTGAATGATCACCTAAGCTTACAAAGCTTGTTTATGGCACCATACATGTGTTATATGAGGTTTTACATGCAAAAGGCATACTATAAAACACCAATAAAACAGAAAAGTCCCTCTATCCTTTGAAAGGTTATTTTATAGTATAATTTTTTGTATTAGTGCTCATAGCTGTAAAGTTCAATATGGAAAAAGTAATTGCTATATTAAATATTTAAAAATATTATTAGAAACTTAAACTTCTTCAGTAAATGGAGGAGGAAAGCAATAATGAGTGGTGAAATGAATATATAGGATTTGGTATTTTAAGAATACTGAACCTGTAACCCTAGAGCTACTAGATCATATCAAATATAAGAGCTGGATAATATTTCATATTGAGTTGATCACATTAACTAGTTGGCCTACAAATACGCACTGAAAGTGTTACTAACATCTGATAACCAACAATATTGTTCAAATACCAAGTGCAGTGAATTATGTGCCTTAAATGGATCTAGGATTACATACAATTATATTATGTAATGTTATGGTAAAAAATTCCTTATTGAAACCAAAATGTTTTCTAAATATTTTACCCATAATTTGATTTTTAAATGCTATATAATTATATTAGCTCAAAGTTACTTCTGTTCAATGAGTTAATTTTACAAAGCTCTGTGAAGTTAGAAAATATGTCATTCAAAATAGCTGATAAGACAGGCTAACTCTAGAGTATTTTAGATGCAGCCGTGTTGCATATTTCTGAGATAAATCTCTTTGGTCTTTTTTTTTCTTTTCACTTTTCTTGCACACTATTTTATCTGTTTTCCTCACTCCTTTAAGAGCATCTCTGTGAAAATCAGCTGACTTTCCTAGTCTGCCCTTCCAGGGAGCCATCTGTCAGGGTGTGATGCAGACATCTGAAATGTCATTTATCTTGACCTTTCTCAAACAGATGCTCTTAGTTGTTCTACAGTTTCCCTAAGTTAGACACTCTAAAAATAATTATGCTTCACTAAAACATTACAGGACATTTTACAACAAAAGAGTTACATTCCTACATAACCCTCATGCAATACTTTTTTCTTTACTCACATATTATTTGAGCCTCTCTGTATATGCATCCCTCTTTTTTTACTCATATAATTAAAGGAAAATAAATCACTCACTGTAATTTGGAATCTAATTCCCTCTTTTAGCATTATTTTGGAGCTATTTCCCTGTTGTAACATAACCTTAATATTCAAATGGGAATGTACAAAATTCCATAAAATTATATTATTTTTAGTAAGCCATTTCACCCATAAATGGGAATTTCAGTGCTTCAAATTTTCTCTACTTTAAGTAAAGATGAAATGACTATCTTTGTATATAACCTGAGAAGGTGACCAAAATATACTGTGATCCAGAACTTGCCTCTAGGACAATCTGGCCACCCATTTCCCTGATTCTATATTTATGTTTCTAATAACATGCTGAGACTGATAATAGATTATTCCCCCAGATTTATTTATTGTTTTATTCTTATCAAATTCTTATAAGAAAGCCCTTACTATAGTCTATATGTTGTTTTACACACTTAGTAAATATTAATTCATCTAATCCTCATAAAATCCAATGAGGATTGTTATCTTCATTTTTCAGATGAGGAAATGGAGATGTGGGGTAGTCAAGTAGCCTGCCCAAGGGCATATAGCCAGTAAAGGCAGAGCCATTTTGGGAACCCAGACCATCCAGCTCTTGTACAATGGACTGCCTCTCATGATCAGAAGATCGGAGAGGATTTTTAACTAGTTGCCCTTCCCAGTAAAAACTGGTTGGCACCACTGTGACACTGTTTCCTCGACCAGTGATGTTACCCGATATAGAAAAACAAGAGAAAGACAGCTGACAGTTTCTGCTGTGGTACCTTGTGGCATCCTTGGCCATGGTTAGTTCTTGTCCATGAGACATACTTAGGAAGTAGTTTTAGCTCAATCCAGCAAAACCTTTATTGAGGAACTGTTATATGTAAGGCACATTTAGTACAGATGCAGACATGAAGTGCAGTGCACTAAGCCAAACGTCTACCCATCCGCCAGCTCAGTGCCCTAAATAATCTGCTGTATTCAAGCCAAACCTTGGGAGGTGAGGGTCTATCTAAAACAGCTGAACACATTTCGTCCAGCATGTTTGCAGTACAACTTTAACTCAGAAGATCTATAAGAAGGCAAAGTACTTCTGGGCCAATGGTAAGCATAGATCCAGAAGAATGAGCTTTTCTGGGATCATCCTGAATATGAGAGTGACATGTCTCTGAGTGTGTCCCAGACTGAGATTTCTACATGTCCTGTTGCAGAACTTTCATGTTAAGTGTGGGATGCTGATTATTTTTACACTAAAAGAGGTTTGCTTAGGCTTGGTATTCTAAGTTTAATGTAGCAAATTTTAGGACAAAATCCAGCTTGAAACAGATTGCTGACTATTTAAGTAGAGAAGTTGACTTAACTGGAACAAAAAAGAAAAACATTTCTAGTTAAAAAAAAAAAAAAGCTGGAGAAGGGGAGCAGTTAGAGTGGGAGAAAAACATATCTGTTAGAAAGAGCCAAGACACACAACTTAAGGAGAAAACATCTCCACCCAGCAGGAAACCCAGCTGACTTTAAGAAATACCACAGAAAAAGAGATATGCTATAAGACTCTTCATTGCGTCATCTTAGCTAAAGACTCAGACGTTTAGGGACCAAAGGATCCAGCCTTAGAAGTGTTCATATTCTTGGTGACGGTTTGAGTTTCTGTGCATTTATAGCATTGATGGTAATGCAGTGACTCAGAATACTGTAAGGTTTTTTGCCCATTAATTGAGTGTCAGCAACATTAGAGCATTTTGAAGAGCAGCGGCTATGCCTAGGTGTCTCTGCGCAATTCTATTTGGATTTAGGACAACAAAAGCAATCCATATTTTTAACTCTGGACAGGGGAAGAACAGAGATGAAATTCATGTTAAAACACAGGGCTCTTCTAATATTGTAAAGCCAGGATTGGTTTGGATTGGGGCTTAGAGTTCCTATAAGTTTGATGAGTATGATGAGGAAGCTTTGAGATTCTTCAGAAATTTCTGAAATTGTCCCAAAGAACTGAAAGAAATCCTTGAGTGAGAATTTATATGTATGGTGGAACTTTGAATCAGAAAGGTGGATTTGAATCTAGGATCCTCCCTTTACTCACTATTTATCTTTGGATCACACATCATGCTGTATTAGGCATCTGTTTCCTCATCTCAAAGCTATGGTACAGGGCTGTTGAGAGGATTCAGTGAGGACATAAGAAAGCACTCAGTATAGTGTGTATGACGTAGCAACAGTTTCCTTCCCAGGTATCATAATTCTGCCATCTTGCCTCGCTGTGGGACAGATAAGATATTTTAGATGATATAATACATGTTTCGGAAATAGCAAAAACAGAAGTATTTTAGAGTTTTTGATAAACTTTCTAAAATGTTTTAATAAAGCATTAAAGGTAGTTTTCTATCTTAATCCATTGTCCAGTTTGAGTCTAATGTCTTTAATTAAGGAATGTTCCAAACAGTGTTGAAAAGCCCCAATGACTTTTTTAAGAAATGTCCCTAGGCTGTGAAACATTGGGAATTTTTTTCATATCTTTATTGAAGAGCATCTAAATACAGTCATTAAATATGGTCTATTCAACACTGTCTTTTCATTCATGTACTGTATCTGACCCATGACTGTCTATTTGTGGCTACATATATCACACAGGATGGAGAACCTGAAATAGAAACAAAAGGACACAGTGGTTGAAAGCCACCAAGGTCACACATGGGATCATGACAGTGAAAGATGATAAGATCAAGGATGTAAGCAAGGCAGTTAGTCATAGGAAGTAGGAGGAAGTAGGTGGCTATTGTGGAAGGAGAGAGGAAGCTGTAGATCAAGGAACATCAATAAACCTAAAGGTAAAGGTCTTATAAGAATTGTCCACGGGGAAAACAAAGATTCCTATAATTTTTTAAAATTCGCATCCTAAGAAGAAAAGCTTCATGAATTAGAGAACAAAGAAGAATTATACTAAATTATTCAGTGTTATGTACTCTTTTTTCATAAATATCAATCCTATCTTTTGCATTTCAATTACATCTTGATTAATTTAATGCTTACCAGGTCACCATGGGTCTCATAGTTTTATAAGTACATATTTTGTAGGAACAATCACATTATGAGCACAGATCCCACAAGTCATGGATGCATACTTTAATCCTTCTTCATTTTTGAAGAATGCCTGACTTCCTCCTCAGCATTTTTAGGATTGTAATTTTCTGAAAGAGATTTTCGCTGGACAACAATTACTATTACTCAATTATATTTTCCTGAGCTGATTAAAATTCATGGAAATAATGTTGGCTTTTTATTTAATGTTTAACTGTGATACATATAATATCATTTTTATTCCTAATATGTACACAACTATAGTTTTATTTTTATTATTATTGAATTGACCAGTAAAGTCAGCAAATTGAAGTGTAAGCACTAGCTCTGGAAGATAATAATCATTTCAAGAAGGCCAGACTTGCCAGCTCTAGATGTATCAGTTTAATATAAAATTGATTGGTAGACTGAAATGACCATCATTTTATTTTAAAATGGTCAAAATAGTTATTCAAGTTTTTGACTAAACTTATCCAGTGACAAAATCAAAGTTATGAGCCAATAATAGCTCAGTCATCAGTTTCAAAATTCAAATAATCAGTGTATTTTTGGCTTTAGCATGTATGTTACTTAATCTCCTGAATTCAAGAGACTTGCAAATTTATAATGGACTCTATCATGGCATTTAAATTATATCTTTTCCCTTTTTTAGGTGGACCTTCTGGTCCCTACCAAAGTAACTGGCATCATTACACAAGGAGCTAAAGATTTTGGTCACGTACAGTTCGTAGGCTCCTACAAACTAGCTTACAGCAATGATGGAGAACACTGGACTGTATACCAGGATGAAAAGCAAAGAAAAGATAAGGTAAGTGATCTGAGCGGTTTAGAACAGGCAGAAATGGAGGACCAAACTGAATCCAATTTTGATTGAATGAACTACTTATACATAGGTATTAAAATTAATGGTTATATACACTGAAAAATGTATGTTAAATAAAAAGCTTTAACATTTTCCATATTATCAATTATCTGAGATCCACCTAAGTAAAATTTGCTTATATTTTATAGAAACTTGAATAATTTATCATAAAGCACATGTAAATAGTTATTGTTTGAATACTTACCACTATTAATTTTACTTTTTAAAAAGATTTTATGTATTTATTTAATTTTAGAAAGAGAGAGCACACACACGTGGGAGTGGGGTAAGGGGAAGAGGGGGAGGGAGAGGGAGAGGGAGAGGATCTCAAGCTGACTCCTGGCTGACTGTGGAGCCCAATACAGGGCTTGATCTCATGACCCTGAGATCATGACTGAGTTGAAACCAAGTCGAACACTCAACCAACTGAGCTACCCAGGTGCCCCTAATTTTACTATTAAAAAACATTACTGTTATTAGAAAAAATGTTCTTTGGCAAAAAATATTTCAAAAATTAACTAAAAGATGTTTTAATTATGTATTTCTTTGATTATTTTGACAATTAGGAATTTTAGAAATGGACAAATTTTAACTATTATACTAGTTTATCAAAATTAAACATAGGATGTTTCTCTGCTCAGTTTCCTTGATTGTGTTTTAATTCACAGATTTATTCAATTTTTTTACCTGTGTAACTTTTAATATTATAGTAATAGATATATATATATATTATTGTACCATACAATTCTACACTATATTATATCTAATTGTTTTTCTAAAAGTTCTTACATTTTAAACATCTTTCCATAATATCTCCTGGTCCAAATTTCTATAGGGCCCCAGAAAATGAAAGTGCTCAGGCTTCCATATCAATAACTAATTCATTCAATTGTTAAAATGTAGCCTCAGTTGGACCAATGAAATTGAAACTCATTCATTGCTTAGAGTGTTTGTGCAAAGAACTCTAACTTTCTAAAAACATAACGGAAACAAATATCTTAGTTCAAGGATTTGGGGGAAAATATAATATGTTAAGTATTTCTGAGTTAATAATGACTTTATCCATTTTATGTAGCCCTTTTATTCCCTTACTCTTATCATATTATTAACCAGTAGAAAGTTAAGAATATCTTTCTTTTTTTATTTTTTTTAAGATTTTATTAATTTGAGAGAGAGAGAAAGAGAGCACAAGCAGGGGAGAGGCAAAGGGAGAAGCAGACTCCCCACTGAGCAGGGAGCCCAACGTGGGACTCAGTCCCAGGACCCTGAGATTATGACCTGAGCCAAAGGCAGACGCTTAACTGACTGAGCCATCCAAATACCCCAGGAATATCTTTCTTTTTCAAATATTCAAGCAGAGAATTGATAGATTTTCCCAGCAATACTAAGCCTGGAATGGCTATTCCACTGAGTCAACACAGTCTGAATTCAGTTCACATAAAATTCACTTTAGGGGAGACATGTTTTCAGGTTTAGATTATAAAATCCACACCCTTTTAACACCTCAGAACACACCCATTTAGCATCTCAGGGTACATTCATTTAACATCTCAGAACATACACACACACACACACACACACACACACACACACTTTATATTTTAACATTCCAGAAATTGTTGTATCTTACAATGTCACAATTAAATTGGGAGCATTTAATATTTTCTAGAAGAACCTAAAATAATGGCATGTTTTCTAATCAATAGCATCTTAGACTGAATGGATATAGGGTTTTTTGTAAAACTGTCTTCAAATGTATTTGTGATCTGTAAACAGATATCTGCCATGATTTATGGCTAATAACTGTTTCAGTTCCTACCTTTCACTTTTTTACAGTAGGCATTCTGATGCATAGAGAATGAAAATATATTCCATAAAATGAAGCTTTTTAAACTTCATAAATTATATAGCTCTTGAAATTAATTTTAAGATAGATAAATATTCTCATTCATTATCCATGTGTAATGTTCACTAAAAAGCACATCTCTAGGGGCACCTGGGTTGCTCAGTCAGTTGAGCGTCCAGCTTAGTTTCCGCTCAGGTCATGATCTCAGGGTCGTGGAATTGAGCTCTACAAGGGGCTACTTACTCAATGGGGAGTCTGCTTGAAATTCTCTCCCTCTCCTTCTGCCCCTCATCCCCCCTCTCTCTCTCCTTCTCTAAAATAAATAAATATTTTTTTAAAAAAAGCATACCTGTAATAGCAAAATCCTTATATAGATTGATTTAGGGAAGAAGTATAAAGAAAAATATGATTAAATTATTGTACTGATGAATACTTTTTTGTCTCCATTTACATTAAGCATATGATTTCATGATTACATGTGAATAATTTTTTAATTTTTCCCTTAGTAATAGATGATGCGTTTGCATATTAGTGCATTTTATTTCATTATCTTTGTCTGAAATGTATGTAAAATTTTTGTCAAGTTGACCAAGATTTTCTATATCCTTACTGATTTTCTATCTACTTGTACTAGCAATTATGGAGAAAGCAATGTGCAAATCTCCAACTATAATTGTGGTGTTCCTGATTTCTTCTTGCAGTTATATCACTGTTTGTTTGATGTATTTTGAAGCTCTGTTGAAAGATGCATATGCATGATCAATTAGGACTCTAATGTCCACTTGATCAAATAGCTCCTTTATGATTAGAAAATGACCTTCTTTATCCCCGGAAATATTTTTTGATCTGGAATCTGCTTTGCTGATATTAGTAGCTGTACTTCAGCTTTCTTTTGATTTATGCTATGTTGGTGTGTGTTTTTTTCATCCTTTTGCTTTTAACCCATTTGTACCTTATATTTGAAATGCATTTCGTCCATGCAGCATATAGTTGGGTCTCTTTTTTTTTTTCCCAATCCTGCCATCTCTGCTCTTTATTCAGAGAATTTAAACCATCTATATTTGATATGAATATTGATATAATTGGGTTTAAATCTGTCATATTTCTGTTTGTTTTCCTACTTGTTGCATCTTTTCCATGTTTTTTTTTTCTATTTTTCTGTCTTCTTTTGGATTAATAGAATTTTTTAATGATTCCAGTCGGGGTTTTTTCATTGTTGACTTACTTGCTATAACTTTATTTTTTATTATTGCAGTGATTTCTGTAGGATTTGTAGCATACATTTTAAACTTACTAGTCTACCTTCAAATTAATGCAGAGCCCCAGAAACCTACCTCTAGAAGCACAAAATAGATCTTAGCTATAAATCCATGTTCTTAGGAGCCACATTTATTATAACACTTGATTTTGACATTCCCCAAATAAGTCTTACCATAAAGAAAGAAATAGGCTCCCACTAGGCAAGTTGGTCAACTATGAGAGTAAATTGATACCCAGTGAAAAGGATGTAGGCCGGAATTCTTATGTGAGACAATAAATCAGTGTCATCTATCCAATATAAAAATTTCTGAAGAATTAAACCATTTTAATATTATAAATATGACAATCAGCTAAACCCAGACCATGTAACTGGTAGTTTTAAAATTAAATTTAGCCAGTTTGTTTATGGTATTATAACTAATTCAGTATGATGAAGAAAAGCCTTAGATAAGTTTACTATTTATTACCGAAGAAAACAACAAACTCCAATAAACTGTACATAAGAATACAGCAATTATGATTACAATAAAGAAATATTTATCTATAAGAAGGAAGAGCAAAAGTTCTCTGAACTCTTGGAAATAGAGGCATTATATATACATATATAATATACACACAGAATATATATATATAATACACACACATATTTGTATGTATATATATATTCCAAAGTATACATGTATCACTCATAATATGTATGTGTATATATATCCAAATAATTGTGCTTTATTATTATTACTATTTTTACTAGGTATTTTACCTATAATTTTATATATTCTTCATAAGTGTGCTCTTCTTCTTTACAGAAGCCCTCCACAACTTAGCAATTAATTTTTCTGAATAAGCCATTTCCTGTTGATTCCTAATATTATTTGTGTCTTGTTTTCCATGGTTACTTTCCATAAGGGAAAAAGTCTTCAGTATTTACAAATGCAAATTCAACTACAAACTTTCATCCACACAAATATTATAAATGAATTGAATGTTTCAGGGCAAAGCATGTGCTTGTGAAATGTTTTATGTATGTACATTTCAAAAGGAAATATTTACAAACAAAATTTTCTGATTTCTTTTTTGTATCTTTCCGTTTTTATTGATTGCTTGCTCTAATTAGATTTTAGGGGTGTAGGTGTAGAAGTCTGCTATAGATCCAAAAACAAGATTACTTCAGAAAAACAATTTCAAAATAATAGCAATTTTCTAGGTTTACCACAAGTGGTGTAAATGAAATACTAAAAAGGTATGAATGCTGAATTTTAAAAAAATGTATGAATGCCCTTTCTGTTTCTCATTAGTCATAACTGACTAAGCCTCGGGAAAGCAACCCCAAGGAAAAAGTATATATGTACAAAGGAGTGTCTAAATGTATGTGTCAGTGTATATGTATGTATGTATGTATGTGTGTGTGTGTTTATGCCAAAAGTCAATTAAAGAAAAATAAATTCCTGTTCTCTTCATTGAAATGTCAGTTTCTCACTATCTTCCCAGAGCCTTTATAAGAATTGCAATTTACTTTAACATTTTATTTTTTGACAAAATTCCACATTATATCTTTCATGACGGAGCACGTGATGATACTGTCTCATCACAATCTCTACATTCTTATTTTTCTCTTTCTTGTCTACAATATTTTCTAACATTTAACTTTTATATTTCTCTACACCATGGATTCAGATACATTTTTTATTTGAAAGTCAAATGTTCCTTTGCTCTCATGAAAGTGACATTTGTTTTATACTCTTGGAGCTGTTTTTTACTGCAGTTAGCAGGAAAATTGCAAAATTTGACAGACACTTCCAGTATTTAATTTTTAAGGTTATAAGCCAAAGTAAAACAATAATAAATTTCAGGAAGTGTTCTTATATGGAAAAATTAGAAATGAAAATGGATTTTCTCATCCAATATATTAGTCATAATGTCATGGTGTTTAAATAAACCTGAATTCACACCATGGGGGCTTTCTTCTTTGGGAAAAAAAAAGAAGCTGGTAATATTCTGCCTCCTTCCCTGAAATTGTCCAGGTTTTTAAAAGTATAAATCAAAAATTTGCAGCTTCACCCTGGATTTTCTATAAAAGAAAATCCAAAACTCTGTTTCCAGTAAGATTTTATTGGTCCTTAAAAAATAAATAAATAAATAAATAAATAAATAAATAAATAAATAAATAAAAGATTTTATGGGTCCTTAAAGATGCCACGTACTCATCAAGAACAATCCTGCAACATCTTAGTGAACTCTGTAATTCAGTGGTTACCAAAATTGCCTGATCATAACACTCGTGGGGGAGCTTGTTAAAAAATACACATTTCTGGACCCTGCCTCTGACTCTCAGAGGGATGAGCTGGGAATCTAAATGTTTACAGAGGCTCCAGCTAATTTGAATAAATGTTTACAGAAGCCCCAGCTAATTTGAATAATGAGCACGTGTGGGAAAGATGACTCTAATTGGTACCAAATTTAAGTTTTTGAAACTGAGTGTAGTTTGTATTTTTCTAATCAGAATGGAATGTATTATATTATAATTCTTTAGGACTGACTGGCCTCTAATTTGTCAGTGGCACAAGTCAGTATGAATCAATGTCTCAAGTGTAAGTTTAGATTTTAATGTTTGCCAGTTGTCTCACAAACACCAGCAAGTAAGCATGTATCAGCTTTAAACAAATTTTAAATTTAAATAATAGATTTATGTAGTTAGGAACACATATTAGGTGGGAAAACATCTAGAAGGATGTGACATTTATATTCATTCAATCATGTATTATTCTGAAGGCAGTTATTGTCTACTCTGTTTTGGATGTATTGGGGGAAACCTGAATATGACAGCAGGTCAACAAAGAAATCCCAGCCTAATAAGGAACTCAAGAATGGTGGAAAAAGTTTGATTCAGTCAGCTTATTTTGAAGACTCAAAATATAACCTACCAAGTGTATTATTTGATAAAATAACTGTAGGAAATAAGTAGCACAAGCTTAGAGCTATCTAAGAACAATAATAATAATATTAAATTATGCTCATTTCATAAAAGTCTATGACTCTGCAATAGGAAAAAAAAAAAAAAGAGTTCCTGATTCTTCTCTATTTTCTTTTCTCAACGTTGATGTGAAAAAGAAAAAAGTAGCAATGTCACCAGTCCTTATTAGCAAAGCCTTCATAATTTGCATTGGAGGATATATTCAAATTAATCAGTAATTACAGATGCTGCAGGGTATTCTTTCATTCCTGCTGAAGCTGGCACTCTCAGGTAGCTGAAATTAAATTTGAATATTTAAATCCTCGGAAGTCCAGCTCATCTGTGAGGCAGAGGTCAGATGAAATGTCAATTCAGGAATCAGAGCCATGCTGCTCTTTTGAAATTTGACCTGGCTGAGAAAATTTGGAACCTGCAGAATCCCCTGGGAGGTAAAATAAATGGAATCCCCAGTGGCATTTGGTGAGAAGGATTCTAGCAGGAAGAAGTGAAAGAGGATGAGCGAGTCTTTCAGGGTGGAGCAGCCACATGTTTCTGAGCTGCAGGATCAAGGACAGGGTGTCTCCATCTTACATGGAGACCATTAGTTTCATCCACTCAGAGCCTTGTTACTGTTTTCAAATAAGGCAGGGAGGGAAAGAAAAGACGCTGCTTTTCTGAAAGCAGTTTCCCAACAACTAATCGACTACACAAAGCATTCAGATTCAAAAATAGCAAATGAGTTGTGCCCCTACATGACAGAGATTTATATGTAGTCACTGTAGTGTCCTTACTTAGGTATTTGGTGAGTGACTTAATTGGAACTAAGTTAAGCAAACAATGCTACAGTTTCAGCATTGTCTAAAAATAAGGACAGTGTTATTTAAATAAACACCATCTGGTATCAACTGTTATTTAGAATTTTATCTGCTTTTTTCCTTGTCATAATTCAATATTATGGGACCTGGCTGGGATATGTTTGGGTATGAAGAATATACAATTGCCTGTATTCACATAAATGTGGATGTTGTTAGATTTTCAAACTCAGGACACCACCTGAGAATGTTTCTGTTTTGGCAGAATGTAAAGTTCAATGATGAGCTCACCATTTTTAATTTTAAAATTATATTAAAAAGCCCTGCCCAGGAGTTGATAGAGAGAGATAATAGTTAATATCATGATTCCACTTTTAATGCAAAACAAAAAACGACAACAACAAAAAACCCGCGTGGAACTAAGAAATTGAAAGAAAGAAAACAGCAATCTTAGGGGTTGATGTGCCCATCAAGACTGAATGAAGGTTGATAACATGCAGAGACAAAATATTTAGTAAAAACATGTAAATAAAGACATTCCATTATTGCCATAATCTATATATACTAACTAAAAAGTTCAAGGAAATCCTGTAATTCCTTATGTACCTTTTTATAATTCATGCTTTTGACAAAAATAAAATGGAGTCCCTCTAAATGTTACTAAGGCCTCTGCCAAGAAGGCCATATCTCAAGAACTAACCCAGTAGAGAAGAATTGATTTATCAAAGTGAAAGTCATTTGCAGACTTAGATCTGCCTGCTGGAATGGGAAAGAACAAGTCCACTGAACACATTTAAATTCAGAAAGCAGCCCATTTCACCAATGAGAAGTGTGGTAGCCGTTGTTAAGGTGCACAGAGAACAACATTATGTGGCCTCACCAATCAGAATCAGTTGTGAGATGGGGACTGGGGGTCAGAAACAAGGCAGAAGACTGGATGCAAGTCCAGACGCAAATAGACAAGGGCAGAGGTCAGCCACAAGGAGGACTGTATTTCCATTTCCATGTTTAACATGAACTCCAAGTGTCCTGCCTACCCAAAGATGTTTGTTCCTGAATAGAGGGTTAATGGTTTATGATGAGGAAAGGAGGGAGGACCAGGAAATGGGGCTTTTGGGATGGAGGTGAGCCGGAAGAGGGTTAGTAACTTAAGTAATTACAATTGTAGAATCCAGTAACTAGCTAAATGCTGGAGATAAAAGACAAACTAGAATGATAGACTAGCCACAGGAACAATCAGAAGCTATTGATCTTAAGGAGCTCATTAAGAAGTCATTCAGTTTATTTGGAGACAGCAATAGAAACCTGGTTGTCTTTCTTCAAGGATCAATTCTGAAGTTGCAAAAAAAAAAAATTCTTTGTATGTTATTTCACATTCTATAATATTAAAGACAAGCAATGAAAATAGATGGTTCATTTTGACCACTGAAGCCTTTACATTTCTTAGATGGTGTTTGGATTTTTTGATCTTCTTCATTGAAAACAAAAAACAAAAGCAGAGTGCTGGTCTAAGGACATATACCATAAGGTAGTAAAAAAAAAAAAACAAGTAAACATTAGACACAAAATCCATAAAGCTCACCAATTTGGGGGTGGGTTGGGAGCAAGGAGGAAGAAAATATCCCTGCTGCTATGACTCCTATTTAGAGACAGATAATATCCCAGTGCAGAGGCTATGAAACATCATTCACAGTAAGATGGAAGTTTAAAGTGTTAAATAACAAAAATACAACCAAGTAAATTTGAAGATCTAATTGGCTTTGTTAAATGACTCATGAATAGGCGGCACCCCTTCTAGCAAGTAGAGGGAGCTCAGAGGAATTGTACAAAATGGAAGGTTTTTATAGAGGGAGGGTGGGGCAAGAACATTAGTAGCATGAGAGGATTGTTGCAGGCAAGTCTGCTTCCCCTTAGGAGTCAAAGCAAGGGGTCTGTCTTATCATGCAGGATTACTTCATCTTCCTCTGGGGGGGAGGGGGGTGTTGGAGAGAGCCCAGTGGCAGACGCATTGGCGCCCGTCAGAAAATTCCTGACTGACCAGTTAAGACTGCATTTCTGGGGGAGGTTGAAACTGCACTAGATTAACTAGGAAGCCCCAGTTTACAAAGTCGGCCTAACTGATTCCATTTGGGGCCTGTGGTTTTGTTTTTAACAATGGAAACAGGAACAAACAATGCAGAGAAATGCAGTGAAGGACGAATATATGTTTTTTCTTTGTGTTAATTATCTTATATCCTAAAAACTCAAGAACTTCTTTGTTTCCAGAAAATTTGATAAGCTACTTTAAAATTTGAGACCATATAGTTTTTCCAGTTAACAGATGTTTCCAGTTAACAGATGAAAAAACATGTGAAAAACACAAGAAATATGATACAGAACATGCTATTAAAGTAAAATGTTCATTAAAAATAATTTTTTATTACTACATATTATTATTACATGTATGGCCTTATTTTTCCCAATGCCCAAAGGCCAAAAAACTTTAATGTCTTAATTTTTGTCATCCTAAGCCACCATCACTCATCAGAAATTAATAAAAATATCCCCAATGAAAATTCTGAACATCTCATATTTATATTTATGTTTGACTTACATAAAATTAGACACAACTGTATAATGACAGTATTCCTCAGTGGAAAAGTATTACTCATTCTCTTATTTAGGTCATGCTTGTGTTTCAACTGTGAGGGACCATCAAGAGTTAGCCCAACTATGGCCCTAGGCATCAATTAAAAAGGTTAACACCCTAAAAGTCCTGATTAGCAATAGGTCCCCAATAAAATGGTCAAGGCTAAAAAACTTTGATAAATTGTTTAAAATTCAAGTGTGTTATTATTCTTTAAAAGGCAGTGATGAGCCTGATTGAAACAGGAGAGCTTAGCTGAGAAGAATTTTGAAAATTTTTATTAGAAGAAATAGAGACCTATTTAATGTGAATCTGGTAGTTATCATTCCCACTATGAAAATTGATGTAGGAAAGATGTTAGGGTTCGAAGCCGACGGCCAAGAAAGAATTCTTGAGACGTCTTTGGTGCAAAAAGGTGGTTTTATTAAAGCACGGGGACAGGACCCATGGGCAGAAAGAGCTGCATTGGGGTCATGGGGAGTGGCCCATTATATACTTTCAAGTTGGGAGGAGGTTAGGGATAGCGAAAGTCTCTAAGGAATTTGGAAGCAAGGTTTCTAGGACCTTGAGGGGGCTAGCTATTGTTGGGAAAGGATCTTGTATTAATGTCTCATAAAACCTGAGTCAGGAGACCTTCTGATGTATATCGGTGGGTCATATGCATGGGGGATGATTGCCAACACGTATTTTGGAGGGTTTAGAGATAAAGGAAATTTCTAAAGGAATTTGTATATGTTAAAGTAGGCTTACAGGATGGGGGGGCAGAGGGGGCAGTTCGGACTAGGGTTGCCTTTTGCCCTTAGCAAAGTGTCAACATCGAGGCAGTTGAGTCCCTAGAGGAAGGTCACTCTGCCTGTCTCAAGGCCTTGTCAGTGGGCTGTAGTAGTAAGGACATTTAATAATTTCTCTTCTGCCTCGGTTTCCCACATCAAAAATGAGCTCTTGATCAGTCTGAATAAAAGAAAAAACCACATCATTATTCTGATTGCTGGAACTATGCATTTACCATTGGCTAGAACACAGCAAAAAAATATGAGCCCATTTCATGTCTAAATAATTACCAAACAACTAATATTTTGACTGCTTAATATAGTATATTTTGAAACTGAAAAAATCCTCGAGGGCACCAGTGCCTTTCCACCATCACACCATCAGCTGTAATGTGTGGAGCAATTAAAAGTCTCTAACTTTCAAAATGAATTCGTATTCTAGTCTTTTTCTACTTTTTCGCAGTTTAAATCTGAAAAAGGATAAAAGATACCTGTCATAGTTCCGTGTTTATGAGGAACTATGAATGGATTTCTGGATCTGCCACACCCTATAAAATGACCCATTGGGCAGCGATTCTCATATACTTCCTTTCGTTGGATCTCAAAGAGAAAGCGTATTTGTATGTATGGCGGGCTCTCAAGGCACACATCTGTACTAAGCCCCTTTGGGCCCTTATTTTAGAGGCAATGCATTTCTCATCATTATAAAGCTTCTGGTGTAATTTGAGCCACAAAATTGATTAAAAGATAATTTTAAAAAATAAAAGATGAACCCAGCGATTGTACCTTCATGAAAAGAGTATTTTTTTCCAGTTTTTCTATAGAAAAACACCCAGAAGACCAAACACAGGAATTAATTTCCTGCTTTCCAATAAAGCTAGAAATGAAATTAATTTTGTACAGATAAATGAAATGTTAAATAGTTAATAATTAAAGGAAGGCATGCTTCATAGGTGAGTGAAAAAGTGTTACTTTTACATAGAAAAATTTCACTATTCTTTTTTTGGTACTTTACCAATATCTATAAGTATTAGCAAAGGTGATTTTTTTCCTCCTGATGTCAAATATAATTTAATTATCAGTGTACCCTCAACACATTGAGACAAAAAGACCCAGGATTCCCCTGACCAAA
The DNA here is from genome assembly GCF_964656455.1 of Halichoerus grypus. NCBI lineage: Eukaryota > Metazoa > Chordata > Mammalia > Carnivora > Phocidae > Halichoerus > Halichoerus grypus. Next base: position 89,333,906 of record NC_135713.1, read on the forward strand.
CTAGAGTTTGCACCTGCTCAGCTCAGGACCAGGATTCTCTATGCTCTTCATTTATGGTTGCCAGATTTAGCAAACAAAAATGCAGCACACCCTGTTAAATTTGAATTTCAGATAAGCAATGAATAATTATTTTAGTATAAGTATATGCCAAGTCTTATATCTTGCAACTCTGTCTCCATTCAAGATCTCCTAGATTTTCCAGTTAGACCAGATGTTCTCCTGAGAAAACACCTAAGGAAGAGAGGATAAAGTGAGAATGCCTTTCTTCCATACACGCACATATATGCACACACTCTCACAACCTGCTTCATGTCTGTGACTCCACTTTGCCACCTCATCATCTGTCTCCAGAATTATCTTCTCCAACTCCCTAACACTGTTTCTTCCTCAGCACCAGTCTGGCTTAGAAGACACATGGCTGAATGCTTAAACCACTACTGTGCTCATACTTCCAGCTCTGTACTAAGTCATTTCTGACCAAAAATAGGATGAGATGTGGAGTGAGGGAAAGTTCCTAATGTGGGGTGGGAATTATCAGACACCTGTTTCTCTACTGCCTCATCACTGAAGTATCTTCTCTGAAGGGGTAGAGTCAGACTATAGATTGTTTGGATACAATGCAAAATGCCCGGTGTGATTTAGGAAATTTTGAGATGAACGTTGGGATTCATTAGAGAAGCAGACTGTTTTATACTCTTATAGAAGAGAGGAAAGGCATTTCTTCATTTCTGATGTTAGACTAAAAAGGAAAAAAAATTAGATGGTCTTGCTGTCTGACTACTCTTGGTAATATCTCCTATAGATAGATATCTGTGAAAAGCAGATGATTTTCCAGTTCTATTTTTTTCTGTAGGAATATTTCTTATGGCAGTCAAAATCTAAGTGCCAGAAAGCAGATAGTTTAAATCTATAGCCACAGTTTAGAATGGCATGTTTTGTGTTTCATAAATCTTTATAGGCAATCATCCTATGCAATATATTTGCTAAGATATTCCTGTTTCCTGAGGAGACTTGCATCATAAAAGAAGTTAAATATTGGTGATGGGTCCTACCTACTGAATGACTTTTAGACTGAGCATTCCAAATGCTTCACGTGTGGGAGAAAGAAGGCAACAGTCGACAGAGTTGGAAAGTTTTGCTTTGATTTTTCTTGGTGTCTTTTTCCAGGGTCAAGACTTAGCAGAAGTCTTGTGAATTTCTCCAGGGAGGTTCTTCTGGCTCTTCATAAGAAGTGGCCAGGTCCCCAGCTTCTTAGAGTTAAGGTATGCAAGAAAAGCACAGAAGGAATGGAGGTGGCTATCCTGTCCCCAGTCCCTTCCGCCTCTGATCTGATTAGGTTGGATCTCAGCAGTTCTTTAGCTCAGTGTGTCATTCTCACAGTGGACGAGGGAATCACAGGTACGATCTCTACCAGCTTACCGGGAGTAGGGAAATTGCTATTACAGTGGAGAGTTACAGCCCTTCATCTCAGATCTCTATGGGTCAGTCGAGCCCTTCTATGAGAGACCGGAAGTGAAAAGTTCTCAAAAATACTCCCAAAGATGTGTCGCTTCCTCCTCTTTCCCAAAACTCCCAACCCCCAGAGTACCTAAGGAGGAATGAATTTTAGAAAGATATCACAGCCTTCTTTTCAGTCAAGAATTAAGTATCAGCCAACCAGCTTTCACATCAATTACAGGAAAATGAAAGAGAGGTGTGATAGTTTGAAAAGCAATAAGTGACCCTTTATTGTCAGAGTAGAAAGCAAAAGACAACATATTTAGCATAGACAGCATTTTTTTGGCCAGTTATTATTAGAGTCTCCCACTGGTGCATTTTGAAAAAAAAAAATGTGGAACAAAAAAACAATAGAGTGCAGATAATACTGCAAGAACTCTAAGTGAATGTCAAATTTGTGGTTTAGTAAAAATTTCTTGGGATATAATCAGAGATTTATATACACTAGGAACACGAAGCAAAACCAGATCAGTTCGGTGAAATGTAGTGTTCCCTGAAGCCAGAGACCTAATTTTTACATAATTACAAAAGAGAGCGAACTTCAGAGCCACAAGAAATCTCCTGAGGGTAGTAATGGGAGTGGAATTCATTTTCTCAGAGAATCCATATATTCATTTTAATGGTTTAAAATGATTCATGCACTAGTGAAAGAAAGACATGGAACTTGTCCCCATGTTTTTCTTTTTACTTCTCCCATCAAACAAAAATGTTCTATAATTGGACCTTTGAAGTTAAGTCTTTGGATAGGCAGTTTGAAAGTCTCATATAATTTCATTGAGGGAGCTTGGGAAGCAAAGAAATCTCTGAAGGAACCAGGCTCCAGATTTTTAAAGGGCTTGTGGAACAAAATAACATTTTGAAAGGGACACAGATAAAAATTGGTATCCAATATGAAATATGGTGCAGAATGATTTATATATGTCACCATGTTCTATAGCTTTCAGAAAGCCTGCCAGTTTCCCAGGGGATTTCAAATTAATCCCTAGTAGATGGCCAAAGTAATATTCCCCAAGGAATGTATAAGCTTTTGCAGAAATGATATTAAAGAAATACAGAAGAATAAAGATGTTGAGTTGTTTTGTTACTGAAATATGAAAAAGAACAAGTAACACTAGTTGTTTGATATGTGTATTAGGTTTATGTTCATGAGAATAAGTACCACCCAGAAAATAAAAATAAAAAGAGCAAAATGGAGAGAGTAGAACCTAAGAATAAAAGATTTAGCAAGTGTACTCAAGGGCCACAATAAATAAATTTCAATAGGTTGTCACGTTAGGATTTATTCAAAGAATCAGAAAATAATAAGTTCACAATTAATTTTGAAGCCTGGATATCTCTGACAGGCCTGGCACGTAATGTTGAGGAAGTTTGGGGCACAATTCTTTCAGACAGTTGAGGTCCCTTCTCAGACTAATCAATGTTAACAAATATCAAAAAGTCCTCTGTGAAACCTATAACCCCTCAACATCAATTACTCATTGCAAAGTTCGGGAGTTCCCAAATCCACTCTCACTTCTGACATCAGTTGCAAGTTCAAAGTTCCCCAAGACCACTTCAGGTCCGATAATCCACTAGAAGGACTCACAGAACTCCTGTAAAACTATTATACCTACAGTTACAGTTTATAATAGCTAAAGGATTCAAATAAAAATTAGCCAAGAGAATAGGCATGTGGGGCAGAATCCAGCAGAGTTTTAGGCATGAGCTTTCAGTTGTTCTCTCTCGGAGTCTTAAACAGTGCTAACCTCTCTCAGCAATGATGTGTGACATAAAATATGCACTAAGTATTGTCAACCAGGAAAGCTTACCTCAGCCTTGATGTTCAAAGTTTTTATTGAAGCTCAGTAACGTAGACATGGTTTACTGCCTGCAAGGCTGACTTGAGTCTCCAGCCCCTTCGGTGGTCAAGCTGGTCCAATGCCCCCACCATAAATTACATTGTTAGCATAGACTATCTGGTGTGGCCCAAGGCTCCCATGTAAACAAAGACAGTCTTAATCATGCAGGGCTTTCTAAGGGTTTAGAGATTATCTCCCAGGAACTGAAAGCAAAGGTCAGACCTCCTTTTGGGTAAGATTAAGATTTTACTGCACACTCATATTATACAAACTTGTATGAACTGTACTCTCCTCACTGGAATGACACGTGTCTGCATCACTATGACGATACTAGATTGGACACACCTTGAACTTTGCAGATATGTTCACCTGCTGATAAATTGTTTCGGTTGACTATGGCCTTTCATCTGCACGTTTGGAGGGCAGTAGTTCTATTCAAGGATGCTTTGGGTTGGAAGACACCGAGGCAGCAGCCTGTTCCTCTCTGTGGATGAGGATTTTTGCTGTATCATTGTTGGGATGTCCTATAGTGAGGGCTCATCCCCCAACTCATTCTGCTGCAGACTGATGATCAACGTAGACTTGTTAACACAATCTCCTATCTCCAACAAAGCCTTTCTTTACGTGTGCATGCACTTCTTAGAATGTGATTCTCAATAAGCACTATTTTCCAAGGAACATTTCCTAGAATATTGGAATTTACCTGGAAACTGATTTCTTGTTTCCTTATTACATCAGAAAGAATGTACTTATATTTAGACTAATTTTGTTACAGAGTTTCATTGGTTTAGTGGAATTGATTGGAGAGAAAACCATCAAGAATGATACACCAGCCATTCAATCATGAAATGGTTTCAGGATGCTGATAAATTTTCCTAGAAAATTGAATTCACTGAATAATAGCTAGAGTCTATGTAAGCTAAAATAATCAAACTTTGGTTTTAGACTTTTATATCCAATCACTAACAGCAATTTCATACATGTAAAACTTCCAATAAGATTTCTTTTTAATGGGATATACATTCATACCACTAACAATTTTCGATACATTTTAACACAATAATTTTTGTTTTACTTTTTAATGAAAAGTTGTGATTTTTGGAATGCTTTAATATAGGGCAAAGTAGAACATAAGTTGCAAATTAGCCTAAAAGTCATAGAATGAGAAACAACTGAAGTTTCTCTTACAAACACTATTCAAATAGATAAATACTGTGTTTGTGCTTTAGGCTTTAAGTCATTAAAGCATTGATTCAAGTTGTAACTCTGAAATTTTTGACAGAAATTCAAGGCATGTTAAATGTTAATAGTAAGTATATAAAAATGATTTTTATGATGCTGAACCATAAACTAATAAGTGTAAGTCCTTTATATCACCCACAAAAGTCAGATTTTATACTCACATAATATATAAATGGTTACTTTACGAAATAGATACTTAAATCCTATGTCCACTAAATTTCCACTATTTTTATAAAGATCGTAATCTTAACTACGAATTGCTATCTTTAAAATGTCATGATTCAATAAAATGAAATGAAATTGGAATAAATATAAATGTCTACATCCACTATAAATCTATTTTACAAGTAAAACATTGGGAAAATCCTGGCTTAAGAGAAATTCTATGAAAAAGTTCCAAGTTTATTTTGACGATTAGTCAACAATCATGACCGAAAATGTAATATAATAGTTTTAAATTTTAGACTGCATTGATAGAAGTATTGTATCCATAACAAAGGTACACTCTATCTTTTGAGTCACTCAGGTCATTACTGCATACTATGTCCGAATAAATACCACCCTTTAATCAGGTCATAGTTAAACCAGAGGGTATCCAATGGAATGCAATCAAAATGATAATTTGGAAAATCATCTTACATGAGGAATTTTTTAAGCAACCACAAACGTTTAGCCTAAAGCACTATATTGAGTTTTTGAGAGATTTATGTTAATTATTGTTAAATGTATCTAAAAGTGTTTTTCTTTTGATAGTTAGATATCATCTATGCTTGTTGAGAATAAAGCACTAGGATCAGTAGATGGCAGTTAGAAAGAGGCATGTATCAGCCTAAAGAAAGGACAGACTTTCAAAGTGTCTAAATACGTACCTACCCTATTATATTGAGGATTGTGTCGCCCTTGCTGGAAGTCCCATGTCAGAAATGTTAGAGGAAAGTTGGTGCTGGCAGATCTATGCCTTCTTTTCCAAGTCTCAGATTCTTCTACTCTATGGGTGGAATTACATAAAAACAGCATTTCTCAGGGATCAGAGTTGGAAGACTGTTCTTTTCAACTCCTTCATAAGTACTCTGGATGAAAGAATAAATAATTGAAATTATATATGCTGAATACAATTTTTTTCTCTTTCCACTCCTCCCTCCCACCCCCCCACACAAATGTTGCTCTGGGGTAATGGATTTTTATCTTTGTCTTTAACCCTTTAAGGATATCAGGTCAGTGTACAGACATAGGCAACGAAGCCCATGGTATGTTTGACACCATTGCCAAAGCGCATGCAAACAATAGCTCACTCGACCCTTGCATTTTCACAATATCTGGAATCCCAGTTATAGTTCTAGTCTCCACATTTCATTATTTCTCTTTTGATTAGAGAAGAGGAGACCAAATGATGACATATGATGTTGGATTCAAATGCTAGAAAGAGGAGACCAAAAGGCCATCGGGATGAACTGATGGTTACCTGAGACCTTGCTAAAATACTGATTCATTAGCATTGAGGAGCTCAGGGAGGCTATCTAAAAATCCTTAAAACTGCTGGTTATTTGGATGATGTGAACATAAATTCCAAAAGGTTAGAACAATGGGAGTCTCTTTAAAACCTCTTTTTAAAAAGATTTATTTATTTATTTTAAAGAGAGACAGAGGGAGGGAGGGAAGGAGGGAGAGAAGCCTCGAGCAGGGGGAGGGGCAGAGGGAGATGAGGAGAGAGAATCTCAAGCAGACTCCCTGCTGAGCGTGGAGCCCCGATGGTGGGGGGAGGTTCGATCCCAGGACCCTGAGATGGTGACCTGAGCAAAAACCAAGAGTCTGGCGCTTAACCGACTGAGTCCACCCAGGCGCCCCTCTCTTTAACTCTTTTAATGCATTTTTTAGAACTAATAAAAAGAAGTATATCTTCACAGACCAGATAGCATTCTAAATAAATAGTATGTGCAAGAAATACCCGCAAGGATTCCTCAACATTTGTGAAAGGCGGTTATAGGTGATGGCCGCGAAGAGAAGCTGAGTATGCCCAGCTGTCTGACAGTGTCATGAAGGGATAACCCTGCCTTCTTGGCAGTCTCCCATTGATGACGTCTACTCTCGCCTGGATAGACCATTGTCCCTAATGAAGAATGACAAGTCTCATCTTACAAAAAATATTAAAACGTTGCTCGAAGCAACATTTGTTTTATCTGACAGTCTCTCTGTGTTGAGATTTGAAACCTCATTAGAATCTGATTTGAATTTTAACTAGTATCACAGGAGAGTTGACACTGAAAAGCAGAATCCAAGATCTCAGCCACATGGAGGCAATGGCAGTTCTCGCTATTTATTATCCTCTAGGTTGTAGTTGTGGAACCCTCTCCAAAGTACCTTGGGCACCTTTTTCTTGAGGGCCCGTATGTTGGGAAAAGCCTGAGAGATCCCCTAAGCATTACCATGTCTGAGTACATCAGCAAACTTGTCATCAGCTAATTTGCTAAGCCTCCTCCTGAAACTGAAGCATATGCATATTCTTTTCTAGAAACTTCTCAAAGTGTCTTAATCATATACAACTTTTCCCCTCTATATGGAGATATAATGTTTTCCATCAGTGTTTTCAGACTTTGATATCAATTGAGATGCTCCTATCTCTGAAGTGTATATATGGAAAGCCTGTCTGTAGAATTTTTACACATTTTTAAAAGTTAACTAAAAATACTGAGTTTGCATTCCTTTGTTGGATAAAACATTGAACTAGCATTCTTAAGCAAGATCTTCCTAGTGCTAGAGACAAGGAAACAGTACATGGGCCACATGTTTGCACAGCAAGTACAAGATGTCATGCTCGAATTTGCAAGTATGTGCTTTGTGTTCTCTGCTGTGTCATTACTGAGAAACTTCCAAAAATAAAAGTGGCTCTTCACTACCTTTAGGCCATGGTTTGGTTGATTCCAAGGTAGACTGTGGCTGTTTTTTCTGTGAAAATTTTTGTTTTTTAAATTATACTGTTTTATGAAATCTCATTTAATCTTTTTAATGAGCATTCAAATATCTATGAGTTTCACACATTGAATCAGAAGTGTCAGAGTTGAATGCAGTTTCAGAGCTGATGTAGTTTCTCTAAATGTATTCTCCATTATAAAGGATAAGTATAATATTTCAACTATTTATTTCTGGATTGATAGTTTCTTATTGAAACTTGTGCTGAAGACCAGTGACTTAAAAGAAAATTATTTCTTACTGTATATCCTTCCCAAGAAGTGGTATAACACTATATTTTGTACTGTTATAGATCTTGTGATGAAAGTTAATGAATTTAAGTTCTATTATTCCAAAGAAACACATTAAGTTCTCGAGCAAGGCTATGAAATTGGATTTGAGATTCTATATTAAATTGTAACACCACAGTCTCAGTGAAGCATTTGAATCCAACATCATATGTCAGAGAGAATGTCAGGAAACCATAGAAGGTACTCTTATTTTCTGCTTTTGCAATGACAACCTCTCTTAAGGATTTTTGGTGAGTGTCTGTGTGGTATGTCCTATCCATGTGAGCCTCTGCTAACTGAGGCACTGTTATTTAGTAACACATTTAAGTCCAGAATTAGTTCTTGTTTGGTCAGTGCAAAGCCAGAGCATTGCTGAGGATAAAATTCCTAGTAAATGAAAATGGATTCAGATATGCCAGGATGATGAATTCTAGACTTGGCACAGTTTGGTATTCTCTTCTTCAGCAAATATTTATTCAAAAATCGCCTTGGAGATATATTTTGTGTCAGGTTGAAAAATGGTTCCCCACCAGATGGGGATGGCACTTCGCATTTGCCCTCAATGACACATAATCTTTCCGTGGAACCAACAGAAAGATTACCCCATCTTGTCTGTTGCTTCTATTAATCAGTGCCATGCTGTCTGATGCCTTTGAGAGGCTATCTTTATTTTTCCCTATCCAGAAGACCTTTTGTGATCATGTGAGACTGAACCAACTTATTCTAGAAGGCCATTTTTAAAACATTCCCCTTAATTTTAGAATGTTCAAAGATATGGGTTAAATATTCTGTCATGTAGTGATGGAGTTTCTTTTTTTTTCCTTTGGGGAATTTTTGTTTCAGGTCTCCCTTTAGCGATATAGTCATGTTTTGATCTCAAGCAAGCAAGAAATTATCTTCCAATTATAAGATGCCTCATAAAGTTAAAAGAGGAAAGTCTGAAGAAATTTTTCGTTATCCTATTTGAGCCAAAACGAAAATGTGAATATAAAATAGTTAGAAATTACTTCAATAATAAGTGTGCAGGCTCTGTAGATGAAACATGATGAAATCTTCAAGTAAGACTAAATATCATGAATGCATGAAGTTCTCCCAAAGTAATGTGTAATTTGATGTCATTCCTATCAGGATCCCAGAGTTCTGATTTTGTTTTTTCCAAAGCAAGCACTTTGCAAAGTTATTATAAAGGTCTCTTTGGAGAAAAAAATGGACATAAATGCTCTAAAAAAAAAAAAAAAGCTTTGAAACAAAAGAATGGTGGAGAAGAATCCAGTGCCAACATGTCAGGATGTTATAAGTCACAATGATCACAACAATATTGCAGGGATCCAGGAATGAATAGACATAGAAACCAAAAAAAAAAAAAGTAGTTCAAAATAGCACTGATTGCATTATCTCTCTTGGGGATGGGTTAATTTTGTTGTCTATGTGAGAAGTGAGCAAAACACAGTGATAGAGTGTGTGCTCGCCAAATACCCATGTGCTCCTCTCCATTTCCCAGCCCCTTTGCAGCTGGGCTGGGGTCATATAATTAGTTAAGGTCAATGATATGTATCTCAAAATGATGTAAGCTGCTGCTATACTATGTTCTTTAAAACATCCCGCCCAGTCTAACAACTCTCACCTTGCCCTTTGTCAATGTGGAGGCCACCTGTTTCAGACGGCTACAATTTGCAAGCAGCCTGGATCTCTGAGTCACTCCTTAGAAGAGAGCACCTTCAGCAAGCTGCCTAACCAACACCAGCCTGTGACAGAAGCAAGAAATAAATATCTATTGCATTAAAAGAAACCTGATAAGCAGATGAAGATGATAGATCTATGTATTCCTGCCTTAGATGCCCAATTTCATCTTATTTAACTTATTTAACTCTTTAAATTAAACATTACTTGACAATTTTTTTTTTAAGATTTTATTTATTTATTTGAGAGAGAGAGAGCACAAGCCGGGAGGCTGGGGCAGAGGGAGAGGCAGGCTCTCTGCTGAGGAGGGAGCTCAAAGCAAGGCTTGATCCCAGGACCCTGCGTTCCTTACCTGAGCCAAAGGCAGATGCTTAACCAACTGAACCACCCAGGCGCTCCGACAACTTAATTTTAAAATGACCATGAAAAAGTAGCTGCAATAATTTGTTTTGAAAAACATGATTAGTTATCAAAATCTCATGTTTGGGAAAAAAGATGCCAAACAAGAAAATGATAAAAATAATTCCCAGGCAAAAGAAGGCGGTATGATTGATATTCTTCGCTCTTTTCTCCTAGGTTTTCCAGGGCAATTTTGACAATGATACCCACAGGAAAAACGTCATCGACCCTCCCATCTATGCACGGCACATCAGAATCCTCCCCTGGTCCTGGTATGGGAGGATCACGCTGCGCTCGGAGCTGCTGGGTTGTATGGAGGAAGAGTAAGGAGCCTCCACACCCCACAACCCTCTTCTCTGTCCGCCTAGAACTATCTCCGTGGGAAGAACTGTGCAAACTCTGTAGGAAACTGAATGGGATTTTTCATGAAAAAGTGCTCAAATTATGGCCACTGTCTTTTTCAGGAGGTCTAAGCCTGCCTTTTCAATGGTTTAATTTTGATTTCTATTGTTTAAATTTCTTAAGCAACATGACATTACCTTGTGCATTACTTTTGTCATTGTTTTCTGAATTATTCTCAATGGTTGAAATATATTAAGGAAAGAACGTAGCACTCTTTTGATAGCAAGGGTAAAAAAAATCTCATAATTGTCAAATAAAAGCAAGAGTTGATAGAGCATTTATAATCAACACTCAACTAATTCTTATAAAAGGAACACTGCAATGTTAGCAATAAGTTTTGTTTCTTCTGTAATGACTCCACATGATCGTAATTGTTTTCCCTGTACCTACCGAACACTGTCAGTGTTTATAACCGAATTTTGAAGAATCAGTTACATGCAGTACTAATTGATATTATAATTCTCATTTTACTTTCATTATTTCTAATCAAATATATCATGTGATCTTTTTTCCTTTTCATTCTATTCTATATTCTTTATATTGTATATTGACTGAATAAGTCCTATTTTTTTCTAATTGAGTTTTTTCCTATTATTTGCCGAAAAGTTTCATGTTTGTGTGTGTGTATCTGTATGCATATACATATGCATACATATATATGGAACATGATTGCATATCAGTAGATTGATCATATTTAATATCAGTAGATTGAATCTGCAATTCTATTTTTGAAGGAAGCTAAAACTATATAATTTCCAAATACTTCCTTTATAAAAAACCCAATACTACCATTTTGCAAGATAAACAACAACAAAATAGTATTATGTCCCTTTAAACCAGAATTTAAAACTTTGTTTTGATGGTATTTACATAGCCTTATCTTTACTTTAAAATAATAGAATAATGAATTCTTTGTCCATTTAAAATTTTTTTAGCGAACAAATATTAACACAGTGCTGCAGAGCCTGGCCAAGCATACTCATCATTTCTTTGTTCATCTCTGCATTTCCTGTGAAACTAAAACTTTACTGAGACTTGAATGAAACTGGTGGCAGTTTCCCAGGAAAGCACATTGTGTAGTTATTTGTGAAAAATATTTACTAATGACAATGTAGTAGATCATTTTAAGATGAAAATTGATTTCTATTTATTTTGCTTCAGAGATCTTGAAAAAATAAGCAATTATCATAATAATTTGTTATTGATAATGGAGGTTTCATTGACATGTTTCTCAAACTAAAGCTCACACTGCTTCCATAATAGTCCTCAACATCTAATTTATAAGCTTTACAAGCATTTATTTTATAAGGCTTAGACACAGAATTATTGGAGTTTTAAATTAAGAGTCCCAGAAAAGAAAGTATGGTATGTGTACGAAATGTTAAGGTCCTGTGCAAAACTGAGAAGTTGGTTTTGTGTTTTTTTTTCTCCCCTCTATTATTTGTGCTGCATAACAAAAGCCACTAGACTGTTACTGTCTTGTCTGTCCATGTGTTAACAGCATTTCTTAATGATGTATATATGGAGTGGTCTTCAATCATAGTGAAGAATTTAAAGGGAAAGTCAATCATAATGGTGTTTTTAATAAGAGTAAAATTAGGACTGGCTGGCCACATATTTTTCTGATGCCCACAGGCTTTCGACTTCAGGTTCTTATGAAATTGTTGATTGGAAGCATCTGAAATGGTGATCATTTTCGGCATCTTTCACAAACAAAATTGTTAGGTCCCGATATTGCCTTTTTCAGACAACTTTAAAACTAAGAATTAAATCTTTTTTAATTTCCTAAATGTTAAAGTCGTATTACAGATAATTACTTAGGTCCAAAAATACACACACACTTACTGTCTAGCCAATGCCTTTTATTCCGTAAACATCTACTGCCCCACCAAATTTCTAGCTGTTTTCCTTTATAGACTATGCACAATTCTTCATTACAAACAGAGTATGTTTTAGAAATTATGAGTAATGCTTTGTAATGATTTACTTTCTCAAAATTATTCCTGGCTTCTTGTGATGTTTTGAGTTTTATTTTATTGATAGTTTTTTAAACAAATATTTTAAAAGGGAGTTTGTTAAACTTACACTTCTTACCTTTTAGAAATACATTGAAATGGCTTTCTCTTGCCTGTGCATTTTTTCTCTGCTCTCTGTGCTCTTCACCAACGTGGCATGACCAGTGGGATATCTATTTGTCCCACGATGCCTCAAATTCATGACAACAAAGGGATTCCCACATGTGGTGATGTTAACAATTCCTATGAAGTAGTATGTAGCTTTTGTGTCATTTGCATCAATGACACCAAAGGGAAACAAATTTATTCTATTTAAATTCACCCTAAAACAAGTAAAATCTTAGAAGCAGAACACACAGAAAAATCACCTAAGTCTTCACTATATGGAGTAGCTATAATATGCTAATTTTATAATCTATGAAATTAACATTCTAAACATCTCCATTTTATCTATGTCCTGTTGAAAGCACTTATCATAGTAACTAACTCTAATTTCAGGGTTGACTTTCTCTTTCTGAATGGCTTCAAAGGATTGGTGTGAACTTTGAAGACGTAGGGTACTAATGATTGTATCTTTGCTAGTCAACAAATTATGAAACATAATACTGCTGGCGTCTGATGTGTCAGTAAGTACAGAAGTAACTAAGACACAAATAACCTTTGCAAGCTTTCAAGCTGTGTAATATTCCAATGTTGGTTTTTTTTCTTTATATATAGACTTAAATCATGTAGGATGTTGTAAAATTAGTATGACCTTGTCTAGTCTTCAAAATTAAAATAAAACTTTTGAAAATCTGGGATACCTTTGAAGCAGTTGTAATTAAACACATTTGTAAGAATACACAAATTGTCTGAATGCCCACTACTCTTAACTACATGCTTGATGTGCTTTTTCTTTGTACAAGACAATTAAGCAAATGCATAAAAAAACAGAAATTACAATAGCCTCCAAATACCCATTGGTATTGGCTAACCTCAGTTTTCCAAAATTATTAAAATGTGTGCATTTCTCCCACTCCTTTTAGCTGTGCAAAATTTATTAGAATACTGGTAGCCCAAAGTCATTTTTTGCCTCATACATGTTTAAAGTTTTGTGTTCCAGGATTGATCTGCCCATTGTTAATCACATGCCGTTACTAGCACTTCCAGTATTTTTTAAATACATGATTCTCAGGAGCATAATGAAGCAATCCAGTCAATAGTAAGCAATAACACAAATATTAATAATATATTTACCCATGTAACGTCAGCTATTGCTTAAAGACTGTCAGAACACTTGATTTCTTCATAAGCCCTGTTTCTGCCTCTCTGGAAGTCATGGGTAAAATATGAAGTCTGTGTTCTTCCCACTTCTTAGATATTTTCTTAAGATTCAAAAATCTAGGGGAAAAAAAGTAAGCTATTAGATGTTGATTCCTTAGTTGAGTTTCAGTGAATCTCTGAGAGATCTTGGTATCAACTTGTCATGTGTGTTTATATAGTCATGCATGTTCCCCTACTTTAACTGCATTTGAAGGTGAATGCTTCGGTGGGCCTCCATTGCTTACCTCACCTTTTCACATACACAAACATATCCAAATATGCTTTTACTAAGTTAAATATATATATATATATATAATATCATATTATATTTAATATATACTTAAGAAGGCCAATAAAGAATCAGGACAACATCTACACAGGGTAAAAATTCATTGTGATAGAATAAATACTCAACAGAAAATTTTTCAGTTATGAAGCTTTTAAAATTACTGATTCAAGATGTGGAAACAATAGAACATTTAGAATTCCAAGGAGGAAAGTCTGACCATGTTGGAATCTGTTTTAAAAAATCAATTAGGGATAACACCATGAATGGAAGATATTCTCTCTGTAGAACCTACAAGTTTAAAACATCTAGCACTTCACCTGTGAGTACATGATTTTAAGTAAAGATTTTGGTAAAGAAACATTAATTTTTACTGTCAGCGATGCAGTGCTCTCTATCTCTCCTCCCTAAGGCCAGTTTAAAACAATATTAACAATCGAGTTAGTGTGTTATTTGTGCAAAATATTGCCTCTAGCCTTCAAAATGCAAAATGACTCTTTTACCTGAGCAGGTAAAATGGAGGATTAAGGCACTTTGCTAGCTGGAAACAGGTGAGCTGCTCTGAAACAGAATGCAATGTTAAATCTGTCTTTACAATGAAAGAATACCTAGTGTATGTAGCAATTTTTCTATTGCTTTTGAAGGAGGAAATAGGATTCCTTGATCCTATTGCAGTAAGTATCTATAATTCATATTGGAAGTTTCAAAATTGCTACCAAATAAAGTGCTTTCCACAGTAGGCAAGTGGCACTCAGAGAGTGATTCTATTAGATGAATTTGATAACGGAAACAGGAAACATTTTTGGAAAATGCTCCTCATTTAGTTGTTTTTGCATATCTTGGCAAGAGTTGACTGAGTCATTTGAAAACACTAATGCTGTGGAAATATGGTATAGTAACATCACCAAATGGTCACCATATTACATGATTAGGCATTGCATATGGTGACTGCCTCTGACTTAATTTTGTTTTAATGTCCTCAAAGGCATGAACCGCACTCTTCTATATTTATGTAAAGTCCCCCTAGTGCCATTCACATGCCTATCCATAAATATGTTAATTATGATGATGAATTGACATAAGCTCAACTTGCTGCTACCTGGAAAAGAAGTGGTGGGAGTGAGACTGATGCAGCATTCAAACAGCACGTCCCCTATGGCCAATATGGAAACAGCTTTGTAATGACATGTAGAAGCAGCAGGGCCCAGACATTGTAGAGAATTAAGGGGAAGGCGACTGGGAGCGGACTGCATGCCTATGACAGAGAGGGAATGTTTCCAATAATAAATGACTTAAATGGCAGATTAAACCTGGAGTTGCACCTATTTTATAATTGTTCCACTTCTTAGTGATTAATAGAGCTAATTATATAAAAATGAGAAATATAATAATTTTAAAAGTGTATTTTAAAAATAATAATAAAATATAATTAAGAGAATTCTATTTTATTTTAAAAATAATAATAGTAAAATAATAATAATAATAAGGACTTGCCTTGTAGCGGAACTGTGGCAGGACAGTGGCTCTAGCAGTCAGGATTAGTACAGCACTTCTTGAGCCCAGTGGCATTTTCCACCTGGGCTCAGGAAAGAGGAATTGAACAGAGAGGTGAAAGAGGGCATATCACAAAGAGTGCACTACATAATTAACCTCAAGCGGTTTAACTTCCTCGGTTCTCAAATTTCTTAGGTAATAATATGGAAAAATGCTATTTTTTTAAAGATTTTATTTATTTGTTTGAGAGAGAGCATGAGCAGGGATGGGGGGGAGAGGGATAGAGAGAAGCAGGCTCCCCACTGAGCAAGGAGACCGAAGCAGGGCTCCATCCCAGGAGGATGGGACCACAACCTGGGTCAAAGGCAGACGCTTAACCAACTGAGCCACCCAGGTGCCCCAGAAAAAAATACTATTTTTTCAATAGCAGATGCATCCTGCTGTTGTCTGAATGTTTGTGTACCCCCCAAATTCATATGTTAAAATCCTAACCCCCAAAGGTAGTGGTGTAGGAGGGACCCTTTGGGAGGTGATTAGGTCATGAGAGTGGAGCCCTCATAAATGGGATTAGTGGTCTTATAAAAGAGACTCCCAGAGCTCCCTAGTCTCTTCCACCATGTGAGGACACAATGGTGAAAGGCACTAGCTATGAACCAGGAAGTAGGCCCTCGCTTGACTGTGCTAGTGTCTTGAACTTGGACCTCACAGCCTCCAGAAGTAGGGGCATGAGCAATACTTTTCTGTTGTTTATTAAGTTACCTGGTCTGTGGTATTGTATGACAGCTCCCTGAATAAACTGAGACACATCCCTAAAGGGAACCTGTTTTTAGTAGTATAAATACCTGGATAAGCTGCTTGGGTCGTGTACTGAGACTCTAAGAGCCATGTTTAAACAATACTGAAGTGTTTTTCATACTTCTAGTGGTGAGAAATTGGTGGATTAGGACAAGTAATTTTTTTTTTAATTAAATAAACTAGGAGAGGAGTGGAGAAAGGCAGAGGGGAGGGGAGGAATGAGTCCACTGTAAAAAATCTTTCCTAAAACATTTTTATTTCAATTATATTCCTGTGCATATATGTGTTCTTGACCACAGCATAAATTATTTTTCTTACTCCGAGACGCAGTCATAAACATTTGAAAACCACGGCAACGTGGGCATGAACTGCTTTCTAAACGGATAGTGTCTGCTAGCTGCCTGGTATGCTGGGTGGTCAGTGTGAGTTTAGAGCCAGAATTGGATGGATCCTGGCAACAAGAGGCTTTTATAGGCTTGGTGGGGACAGAGAGGACTGTGGTGCTAGAGGCTGATAGGCTTTTTAAGAAAACAAAAATACTAGGAGAACTGTGTGGATTTTTTCTATGTGGTGGATAAAGCCCTTTATTCTTCTCCCCGTAAAACATTCTAATACAACAAGTTTTTCCCGATTCTGTTTCATTGTTTATTCTGCTAGGGAATAATTCTGCTAGAGAAGGTACGGCCAACTATTGAGTTTGGCCTGAAGGTGAGTTTGCAGCATGAACAGAGGCCACCTATGGGGTCCTGCCACTTGGGGTTAAATATAATGCAGGTCCATGTGTTGTTTGTTTGTTTGTTGAGTCGACTTTGATGCTTGTTTCTTTTAATTGATTTTTCTTCATTGACTTGTGGTTTAAAAATCCATAATCTGGTTCCCCCATACCCTCATTCTAAACTTCTCAAGCTGTTTCCAGAAACTCATACTACTAATTCCTTGCTTGAGAACGATCCTACCTAAATCTAGTATCACAAACACTTATGCCTCTGAATTGTAACATTAGGCTGTAATTCAGGTCCTATAAAATATTAAATTGTTTTCACTTTCACTGAAGATATAAATAAAGCTAAATTCTTTTATAAATAACACCGTAGAAACTACTATTAAGTAGTTAAACTATTAAGTTTAACTATTTGGTTAAACCTTTAAGATCAACCAACCTCTTTTTAAAATCATTCTTTGAGCAAAATTTAAGTACGATGCAAGGTTCTGGAAATACAGAGATGAAAAGACTGACTCTCAGGAATCAGAGTGTGGAGGGCAGTAGGAGGTTAACAAGAAAGTAAACATATTAGGCTGTATAACAAAAATATGTTCAAAGTGCAAAGAGAACATAAAACAGAACTTACACCAGTAAAAATTCAGTGAGGGAAGGTGGTCTGAGGAAGTCAACATCTGAAAGGACACCAAACTGTCCAGTTTAATATTCATGACAACTGAAACATCCAATTTACTATTGTGACAACTCTAGGAAGAATGAAATAACATGTCCTCTTTGTAAGAGGAGAAAGAAGAGTGGGGCACCTGGGTGGCTCAAGCGTCTGACTCTTGATTTCAGCTCAGGTCATGATCTCAGGGTCATGAGATTGAGCCCCGTGTTAGGCTTCCTGCTGGGTGTGGAGTCTGCTTGGGATTCTCTCTCTCCCTCTGCCCCTCTCCCTTCCCTCCCTCTATTAAAAAAAAAAAAAAAAATGGAGTAGCAGAAAGAGGTTAGGAGATTTGTCCAGGTTGTAGAGTTCTGATTTGCACATACCTAGATCTTAGATGTTTCCCACCCAGTTCAATACTCTTTTTCTTCTTTCAAGTCAAAAGGTCCTGAAAATGTGTTTTGTTATATACTAGTACATTAACAACGGGAATGATTTGCCTCCAACCCAGAATGCATTGTTTCTTCTGCAGTTTCTCCTATTGTTCTAAATAATTTAATACATCAGTATTATCTAATAACATGTATTTGAAATAATTGATCGATGGGTGAAGTGTTGACCATCATACGAATATATGAAGGAAGAGCCACAAATTACTGAACAACTAATGACTACTATGAGGTATCAAGCAGATAGCATTAATTTTTTCAAAGGTGAGTAATAAGCCCAAAACATCAAATCACCTATCCATAGACACAGTAAATGGCCATCCACATGTGGAGAGCATGAGATCTTTAATGCAATAATCAAAAATCCTTATATTCAAGAAAAATCTGAAAATAGTGCTTTATAGATAAGAGAAACCACAGATATTTCCAATTTTTTAAAAAGAATTTCATGTTACACAATGGAAACACAGAACTACCCCTTCTTGAGTTCTAGTTCTCAATATTTAAAATTTAATATACACTTGATTAGAAGAGAAGCTGAGTGGTGACTAATATCTTAGAAAATAAAGCATGGGTGCTAACACAATTTAAGGAACCAACTTCTGAGCGATACATGGATGGTATCATCTTTTTCATTCCCCGGTGACTTTTCAATTAGTAGAATTAGGAGCTTAATCAGTGACAAATAACCTTGAGTAATCTCATGTAATCAGTAAATTAAATTTCTATAACTTGATTTAAATAGTCAATTCTCTGTCCATCATTCATCAGTGAACCAGAATAAGCTGAGAGAATCTTAGACAACTGGAATTAAGAGACCACCACGTCTGGGATACATTTGTTTAAATGTTTAATTCTCTAGGTTGTATTCATTCAATGTCTTCAATATGTTCAAGAAAGGACAGTATAACCTGAGTAAGTCTTTAACAATTCTAATGGTCAATGAATCTTACTTCTAATATTTGAATTACATCCTTGCTGAAGCTGAATCTATGTATTTCATTAAAATCAGAAAACTGGTAGTTAAGGTATTTTAACAATCAGTCTGTTCTTGTTGTTCTTTCATCCCTCTTCAAATGCTTAAAACCTACTCAATGTTTTAAATGATCTTCTGAAAAGGTAAGGCATCAAACTGGGTAAGGCGCATGGAATGCAGTAAAAGATCATTTCCCACCCTTATCTGGTTTATCCTTTAGTAAGCTTATCTTACAGCAGCACCTATAAGCTTGAGGATGTTCATTCTGTAGTCTAATGTGAGTACCAGACTATCTCTAATGTATTTCTGCACATTAAAATGTTTCTTGGTCTTGGTTTGGGCCAATATCCATTTCCCCCTTAACCACATTATCATATATGTATTCCTATTTTTTATTTAAACCACTTTTGCAGTAAATAATGATTTGAAACCTGTGCTGAAGGCACTCTTTCCTCTAAGAAATCTACTTAGTATCTACCGAAAGTAAAACAAAAGGACCTGTGGAAATATCAACGATAAAATTTATGTCCAGGGCGTCTGTGTGTTGTTAAGCAGATTGTGCCACACACAAAAATGAAAGGCCCAGGGCTATGAGTTCAGGTTGAAATGCAGCCTCTTTTGCATTTAGCAAGCTGAAATCTTGAGGGAGATCTGAGGATAGGAAGTGCCTTTGTGCATATCATTTTCCCTGAAGAGACCTTTTTTGCTAATTATAATTAGCATCTTATGTGCTGGGGACAAAGGCTTGATTTGTTTCAATGCCTGTCTACCATTTTTATGAAAGGCAATCTTTCAGTATGGGAGATTATCAATATTTTACAGTTTTGCAATACATTTAACATAGTCTGAAAATTTCCTGCCAGAGTAAAACTCTGGGCATAAAAGTGACAGCTCCGGCGCTTGCTTCCATCTTCCCTCACTGATCAATGCTGTGGGTCATGAGTTGCACGTAACGGGAGTATGGAGGTCTTTTCCCATCCCTTATTCCTGCTTTTAAAAATGGCTGCAACAGTTACAGTAAGGATGTATCAGGAAAGTCATATATTGAACAGAAAAAGAAAAGCAAAAATTCTACAGTCTTTGTTATTCATTCAGTAAGTTACTATTAAATGGCTCCTCAGTGTGGGTTAGACTTGGGAACCCACATAACCATGTCGACATTCTACCTGAACTCAGAGGGCTTGCTATTAATGATGGTAGAATTCGGGGCAGCAAAGGCAGAATGAGGAGCTGATGCAAATTGTCCCCCACCGAATGAAAAAGCTCTTTTGTTATATTGACATCTTTGAATAAGTGCATAGGACCTTGCTTCTGACTCTTCCTGAAGAAAATGTTTGTAGCTGGTAAAATATAGAACTTGCTAAGGTTTGCCTTTTCATACTATCTGCAAAATATTTGAGTTACTTTTTTCCTTCAAAGCGTGTTTATTGGAATACTTTAATAAAAATTCATTCAGTAATGCAAATAAAACTGAAAATTTATACATTTGTGTTGTAATTTATGGTCTATATTGCATATCACTAAAAAGAACACAAATTGAAAGTTTCTGTAAACTTGAATTAATGAGTGATTCCACTGAAACTTTCATTAGAACACTCCCATAAATTAATGGAGGATGAGAGTCATTGATTTATATTCTAAAAGGATTCTTAAAATATTAAAAACACATGTCCCTTAGGTTAACATCTGACTTGAGTAAATTTACTCCTCACAATCACACAAAAACAAAAGCAATGGTTTCCCTATACAAGTCATATTTCTTTCTGTTGGCATGTCCTTTGGTGTTTTCAGAATTTATGTAGCCCTGCCTAAATAAAAATGTAATTGGCCCCATCACAAAATCAAGCCCTGAAACAATAACTGTGGCTCAGCTGAAATTTACTTTAGAGAATATTTATTAGAACGGATTTATTCCAATGGAGTGGTTTCAGTATTATGAGTTAACTTTTAATAAAAATAGTAATCCATCCGAGAGTCATATTCTTACCTACTATCTACTTTATTTCCAAAGAAAGAGCTGGTTATTCACAGGCTCAAACATTGACATTATTTAAAGTGTAGAAATATATAAACTTTAATATTATTAGCATATTCTAAGTTTGGTATTTTAAATTGTAAATTCTATTAGCAAACTTAGATCTCCCAATCTATCCCTAGGGAGTGCACCAGACATCCTACAGGATTCTGCAGCATCTATTGACAAGTGCCAAATTCTTCCATTTAGTGGATATACCTTCTTTAGATTGATATACCCAAGACACCCATGTTTGCAAATAATTACTGTCATGAGTTAAAGAACTTAGAGTTCTACTGCCTCTAAAAAGTAAGTTTCAAGTTTGGGAATCAGACAGCCCTGAGTTCAAATCCCAAATCTTCTCTGGGCAGCTCACCAGGAGTTTTTGGTTTCTCCTCTGCAGAATTTCTCCTCTGGAAATCTGTATATATATTATAGGTGCTCGGTAAGTTTCAGTTTTTTGATGTTGTGATTTTTGTCTTGGTCACTCTGACAGACATACTTTTCACAGACCACAACCTTGGGTGTACAAAAATGGTATTCTTCATATTTTACCTAAGGTTTGCCCACCAAAAAAAAAAAGTAATTTAGTTATTTCTAAGAAAACTGAGTTACTTCAGAGATTTCCAAATTATCCTATGAATTTACTAATTTCTTTTCAAATTCACTAATTTCCCACTTTCAGTCTTTCAGCTGGGATTGAGCCTAAGCCTCAGAGAATATAGAAGGATGTGAGTTAATGGGACAGGGATGCCCACATCTCTATGTTATCAGGCATCCGGTGGGATATATAGAATCAGCCTGCCCTGTTGATGGCATCTCTGCTGCTGCCTTTTACCATGAGCCCCCAAGCCACTGCCCTCTGGCCAAGTTGACATGGACCCATCTTTGGGCGACTGGGACACCTCCCTAGAGGAATACTCCTCCATGAGGGCTTTTGTGCACTGCTGAATCTCAGTCCTATACAGATATCTATTCTCTGTAGATATTTGTTGAATGAATAAATGAATGAACGAATGAACAAATACAGCTTCTTTGGAGATTCTCCTTGAAAAGGAAGACATGGTACTGCTGTCAGAACCCCTGAACCCTGCCTCAGCCATCTCCATTATACACCCCCAAGACAGTCTGACATAAGCATTTGGTGAGGCTGCAGACATCCAGAATTCTGGACTGACAATGGGTCACAGGTACCCTGTGCTCTTGACTGCAGGCCTCTGCACCACCAAAGGGAAGACAGTTCTGTGCAGACCCTGCACCAGTGCAGAAGAGCCCCTTTTTCTTCCACCACTCCTTCCTGCCCAAGCTCCAAGGCTCCTGGAGCACATCAGCTCTAGGCAGTAACTCAGTCAGCAGGGGCTCTCTGTGAGACACCCAGACTGTGGCTTTTCTGCCTTAACTTGAAATGGAAGAACTGAGAGAAGCCCGCAATTAAAGGCATGAAGACCTACGGGGAAGGGACACTTCCGTTAGTAATTCATGTATCACTTAGCCACACACATAAACAAAGGTATATTAGACCTCTCTGAACATCAGTTTCCCCATCAGTAAAGTGAAGGGGCTGAGTAACTCGCAGACAGATAAAGCCCTTGCATTCAGGAGATTTTGTTAAATTAAAGCACAATGAATTATGACACAACATATACTTTTGGGTTTTTATTTGAAGATTGTAAATGAAATTGGCAGTACTTCTATATTTAGAAACTATATATAAGGTTAAATAGTTCAAAATATATACGAGGATTCCTAGCAACTATATTCTGCAGAAAAAGGATATGAGAAGTTATTTACATTTAGTGAAACAGATTATTGTCATTTTTTTATAGTTATAATTGAATGCACTGGGAATTGATAAACTTAAAGAAATGGTTTTTGACCTTTAAATATTTCCATAAATTCTATTGTAATCTCTGTTTCTTCTCGGTTTCTCTCTCTTTCTCTGTCCATTTCTCTCACCCTCTCCTTCCTTCTGGACTCATTTTAGATCCTGAAATTTTTCATTTGTACATTCAGAAATAGCTGGCCAGGCTGAAACGCCAAGTAACACTTGTAAAGGTTTAGCTCATCTAAAATCGTAAGTCCCGAAATTCACTACCTTTTTTCAATGAGGAAACATGCTTTGTGAGGGGTCATTAATATCCCCCAACTTCCCTACTGTTTCCAACGAGGGTGTCAAAATACAAAATACAGTTCGAAAGTTTGACATATCAAAAAAAAAAAAGGAAGAAAAAAGAAGAAGAAACAAAGAAAAGAAAAACGAAAGGAAGAAAGGAAAGGTGGCATGCAGCTTTGACTTCAGTTCACAGGTCTGGAAAAGCCTGCTGCGCACAGGGTCCCTTTAACCGATCTTGCTCCAGCGCAAAGCCGAGCATGCGCCGCGGAGCCTCGGTCTGCGTTCCGTTCGAAGCGCCTGCGCAGGGCCCGGAAGAAGCCAAGGTCAGAGCCTCCCGTCGCGTCTGTCAGTGACGCGGCGGCCCTTCAGGAGGCTGCCGCTTAGCCTCACGCGCGGCACTCTTGACCCTGTCTTTGGGGAAGACTGTAGGTGGGTAGGTAAGTGTGACATTTACGTAGAATTCTTTCCCGGGAATCAGAGAAAAAAGCTACACTTTGTATTTTTGCTTGCTTTTTCTCACTCTTGTTTTACCAAGGAAAACATGGCTTAAGTGGGGGCAAAAATCGTAATTTGGACATATTGGAAAAGGACAGTTATCCTATTTGGAGCTCTACATGTCTTTGTGACAGTTTGTATAGCTGCCGTTTGATGTGTGTGCAGACACAATATTTAACACACTCTGTTCCCAAATCATCCTAGATGACAGGGTTTTAATACAACTTCAGAACGGTAAATTTGATTCACCATTATGAGCAAAATATGGTGTCTGGTCTCTGCACATCTCTCCTTTCTGGCTCAAGGTGGTCTATGGGAAGGTTCATACATGCTTTTTTGCTTCCATCTTGTGGCATCTGCCGTTTCCTGTGCCAGTCTATAAGCTCATAAGCTGGTCTTCCACATTAGCGACTCCTGGACTCTGCCCCAAGAAATCCTGTGTTGGCGCCAACACAAATATCCTTTGCTTCTTGCTCACCTCACTTACTGTTTTTCATCAGAAGACCATCACCTGGTGCTGACCCCACCCCTGAGGCTACATTCTTGTGCTGGGTCCCCTGCCATCCATGTTTCCGGGTCTAGATTTCTAAAAATGATGCCTAGAGATAACTAGAGTGCCCACTATGCTGTACCCAAAAATCACCTCCCCATCCCACCATCAGGCTGTTGCCCCCATGCTCATTCCTTTTTTAAATTTTGACCATTTCCTTATTTCTCTTGGGCTACCTCTATGCCTACCCAGCAAGTTTGGAGGGAAGGTGGCCTTTGTGGCCCATGCACGCAGGGAATATTAGCTCTGCAAAGCTGCTTTCTCTGCATGTCTTACCTAGTCTTTCTCCCACCCCCCACCCCCCCGGAAGCCCACTCAAAGAGCTCCCCCTGATGGCTTTGTTCATTAAGACAGATCTGGATTGGCAACAGGTGAACAAGATTCAAGTTCTTGTTCGGGAAGTCTTATACTATGGATTGTTGCTGGGAGGCGTGGAAAGAATATAGAGGTTGAAATGGCATCTCAAAGAAACTAGCAAGAGAGGGAAGGTCTGTGTGTTCTTTAGCAGGTGGAAGTAATAAATATCTCCCATTAAGACCCCCTTACTATGGCACAAATTTTTTTTAGATTTCTTTCAGACAAGGCTTGCTATGTGCTTGGTCTTGGCAAAGTGTGTCAGGAAGCCTGTATGTCTTTAAAAAGGAAAAAAAAAGTTTGGGACAATACCTGGGGGTGAGGATGTTCGGATGGTAACCCCACCAGTATGGTATAAGGGAGCGTTTTACATGCAGTATGAAAGGAGTCAGGTCACAGTGCTAACATAGTTTTGTAGTGTGTGGGTAGGGGAACCTACGTTTCAGGAGAAAGGGAAACCATAGAAAATAAGGCCCCATAAAGTCTTCACTGTGGAGGCACTATTGGGACAGTGGAGAGAACTGTGAAGGGAAAGGTGTGCCTGAGAAGTGAATGTTTATCAAAAGCAGGCAAGAGTTTTAAAGTGTGGGCTAGACACCCGCTACGGTATTGAGTTAGTGAGGTTTTCCATGGCCCCGTCCACCTAGGTGTTTTATTCCTGGAGCTCCCTCACTGACTTTTACCACCACCACCAGCATCACCACCACATTTGCAACTGGAGCAATAAAAAGTCCTGCTCCAAGCAATGGAATCCTCTATCCTGTCCATTCTGGTCCTTTGCAATGATTTCTTAAAGTGTCCCACTGGGGAAGGCGTCGGCCAAGGGAGTGAGTGTGTGTGTGTGTGTGTTCTACACTTGATCCTCTTAGCAAAGTATACGTCTTATATTCCTTAAAAAAAAAAAAAAAAACACAACAACAGAACAGACTGTCATTTTGTTCAGAGAAAGGCTTGGGGTGCAATGCTAAAAACTCCCGTTGGGGCCCTTTCGGTTTTAATGCACTTCGGCCGAGTGAGCTTTTTATCTCTGCCTCAGTAACCTTCGCCTTATCACTCAGCAGGAGCCAGCTGCTTTCCCTCAGGTGCCATTCTGACAGCACAACAGACAACCCTCTCCCTTCCTATCACATACTTTATCTAGACTTCCTTGGAGTTAGGAAGCTCTCTGGGGCTATTGACTCGCAGAGGCAGAGGGAAAGTCTTGGCTTCAAAGATTGAGCTGCTATTTCCTGCAGTCAGACCCACACTGGCTGGAGGAACACATTGATTCCTTCACACTCCACAGTAAATAGTGACATATATGGAGCCATTCAAAAGGGGCACAACCCAGTATATTTCATTGCAATATCTACTCATTAATGTAGCTGTAAGTGAATTTAGGAGCGAGGAATAGATTTAAAACACAGCCTTGTGACTCTGCATGAATTTGACTGGTTTAGACCAGTTTGTTCTAGTTGCACAGAACCACAGCACTAAACAGACCATTCATAAAACAGAGTGTGTGTTCATTGTGGCAGCATATTTTGCCTAAATTCTTTTAAATTATGCCATGAAGAATTTGGGCATAAATCCACTTCAAACGCTCGCACTGTCTCAGGGGTGGCCAGCGTGAAGATCTGTGCCAGAAATGCTGTGTGGGTTAATTTTAAGAGCCCTTCTCCTCCAACACATTTATGATTTTATCCAATACCACCTACGAAACCCTACCTACAAAATTCCACCATATGCCAGTTTGATCATGCTTGCAGGAGAACTAACATAATAGAACCTCTTTCTTTTTCAAAATCCAGTCTGGACTTATTACTTAGACATCAGCTTATATTCTCCTCATTCGTAACTTAGAATGTCACAAAAGGAGATATTGAATTCTTGACATTCTCTTTTATAAGGTCACCAGTCCCAGCAATATGATATGATTTTTGAAACAGTCCATTGTCTTGGGTTCTGTAAGAGGTCAAGGGAAAGAGTATTAATTGACAAATGAATGTTACATAAAATACTAATGGAGAGTTCTAGTATTTATTGTACTTCCTAGGTGCCAGCACTCAAGGAAGATCTCATATGTTTATCTCAATTCTTACAAGTGGCCTATGAAGTGACAGTAATATTATCTCCATGTTACATATAAAGACACTAAAGCCCAGCAGGCTTCAGTATCCCGCTGCTATGGGACGGAGCCAGACCATCAACCCATAGACTCTGACTTTAGAACTCATGCTCTTAACCACCATGTTTATGTAACATTTTCCCATTCATTCTTTTTTTTTTTAATTTTTTTTAAAGATTTTATTTATTTATTTGACAGAGAGAAAGAGAGACAGAAAGAGAGGGGACACAAGTAGGGGGAGTGGGAGAGGGAGAAGCAGGCTTCGCGCCGAGCAGGGAGCCTGATGTGGGGCTCGATCCCAGGACCCTGGGATCATGACCTGAGCTGAAGGCAGACACTTAACGACTGAGCCACCCAGGCGCCCATCTCCCATTCGGTCTTAAAAGAATCTGCTTTCTCTACTCTCATAAGCTTATTCAAAAATTGAAAAAAAAAAAAAAATTGCATCACTGGTTTTCATTTCAAAGTTTATTTTCAAAATTAGTTTGTAACTTTTAGATATGCACACTGTTTTCCCAGTATCTCATGCTTTCATAAACTAGACTTCCTAAAAATCTAGCCCCTTGGCCCTTCTCAGAGGGCTTGGATATTTGGGGGACAACCCAGAGCAGAGAAGTGTGTTTCAATGGAAATGTAAAGTGCTTGGACATATAGATTCTTCATTCACAAATGTTAAAAACGATTTTTGTTCAAGGCTAAGCATGAGATTAAGCAGATTAAACCAAATGCGTTGGCTGTGACATCTCGCACTCGGCACAGAACAGGCCTGCTGTGTTCATATATGTCAGCAACGGCCGTGTCAGAGGGCAGCTGTGGTTGTCAGACACATGGGAGGCCATTTCCACAGCCAGTGACACAAGGCATGCCTGTTCTCAGGGACTTCACTGGCCCAATTCCTTCCTATCCCTATGGGGCTACTCTGCAGATTTCCTCCTTATCTTTCAAAGTTCTAGAAATACACAATAATGATTGTAGCCTGTCAAGGACTGTTTTTCCAGCTTGAGTCCAGTAACCAAAGGCATCTGCCCCATGCTGTTTGATTTCCTGCGTTCCCTGCCATCGTCAAAGGCATTTTCCTTGAAAAGAACATAAAGCACCTCTAAACTTCATTCCACTCCTTTTTGCTAACAGGGTTCCACTCCTCGAGAAAGATAGATTCTTCATTTCTGTGTCCATCCTGATTATCCACTGTTCACTTTGCCTGTGACACGATGAAGGGTGGACTATAGTCTACTTCTGGCCAATAAGATGTAAAGAATAAGTGAGGGAGAGAAACACAAATTACAATGCAAGAAACTATGAGGAAGTGGGGCGCACGCGCGCGTGCACACACACACACAACGCTCAGGAAGCCCTGACGAAGAAGAAATGAAGTCTGCCAGGGAAAAGCGTTGAAAGAAGTCTGGGAAAGCAGCACAGGGGTGGTGCCCTCAGAGCTGGGCCTTGAAGGATGAGTCAGGAGAAGAGAGAACAGCCTAGGTAAAGGTACCACATGACGGTAGGTTTGGGGAAAAGGAAGAACTAATGTGGCTCGAGGAGTGTATCCCTAGGGCAGGTGACAGGGAATCGAGCTGCAAAGGTGGACTGAAACTAGCTTTGAAGGAAGCATAAATGCCCTCCTTAGGGAAGACTTACCTTCAAGCCAGGGGAGCCAATGAAGATTCGTAAACAATGTGCCTGAGAATATAGTCTGCAAGAAAGGCCACAGTAAGAGTGTCTCAAACAATAGGAGAGTTTATTCCTCTCACTCAAAGACCTAAGAATGAGCAATCCAGTGCCAATAGGGCAGCATCCTGCCGTCGGAGTCACAGACGTCTCTCTTCTGTCTCGTTGGTCTGCCATCTGAAGCCGGCTGATCCACCCGGTGTCCTGCCCCCCATCACACCCACATTCCAGTCAGCAGGGCAAGGAGAAAAGGGCAAAGAATACTGTCCTTTCCTTCTCAAGTCCATACACCAGAATTTGCTCCCATCCATTTTTCGCATGTCTCCCTGGACAAGATCCCATCACGTGGCCATGCTTCGCTACAAGGGAAGCAGGGAAATGTATTCCTTAGCTAAACAGCAACCTCTGCCTTACAAAAGAATGAAATCCTCCTAACTGTGTTTGAGAAACGTACTTGCAACCGTGAACAAAGTGTTTGGAGCAGAAAAGGAGATCAATGTGGAGAATAGTAAGCAGCCTGGACGTGGGCTGATGCCTGGATTAAAGCGGCGACTAGAGAAAGAACAAACAGGAAGACAGTGTTGTAGGCCATGCATCAGAAAGACTCTGTATCTGGCACGTCCAGTGTGGAGCCAAGCGTGGCCAAAGGCTTGGCTTCTGCCTGCTTTACTAAATTGTTCCACTGAGCAGCGGCCTGAAAGCAGGCACTCCAGGCAATCATCATTTGTGACCTGATTTAACTTCTGCCCTCTTTTGGTCACTATGAACCCAGTGGCCGTCTCCCTGTGCTCAGTATCACAGTGCCCTCCTGAGCCCAGATCAGCACATGGGGCTCAGGCTTGCTTGATAATCACGATGAACAGAGGTGGCAGTTGGTAGTAGCATCTTCATGTGCTGGTGCCTCTGGGGCACCTCCCTCTATAGAGTGATACCAGCCAAACTGTTACCAACATTTTTATTTTTCAGACTGACTGATATAATACACTGTGAATTACGAGCTCATAAAGCCATTTGTTCGTGTTCTTCAGTGTACAGAGGGAAAAAGCATAACCTTCTTCCAGCTGTCTGATGATTCCCAAGATCTAAATTAAGCACGTACATTCATGTTTCACCGCTAATACTATTTGGCTATAAGTCAAGAGTTCTTTCTCCCTCTGTGTGTGTATGAAAATAAGAATTTAGAACATAGTTGTATTATAAGTGTTACATACTTCCACGTAACTTTTTTTTTAAAGATTTTATTTATTAGAGTTGGGGGGGAGCAGAGAGAGAGGGAGAAGCAGGCTCCCTGCTGAGCAGGGAGCCCGACACGGGGCTCAATCCCAGGACCCCAGGATCATGACCTGAGCCGAAGGCAGATGCTTAACCGACTGAGCCACCCAGGGGTCCCTCACATAATTTTTCATACTCTCGGTGTATATTTTTATAACCAGTGTGCTTGCATCCAAAACTGAGTAAATTATTTTGACATTGTAAACAGATTGATCTCATCCAAACATCTAACATTACTAAATGTATTAAGAAGCCGCCGCTCAGGGAGGACTTCTACGTAGGATAGAGCTTAGCCTCTCTCATCCCTTGTGAAACCAGTTCCTGCTGCCACTATTTCTAAGGCAACCACCAGGCGAGTTTGGCTCAAAGGGCTTTCATATTTCTGATCGTCTCCTGAAGCTGTTCCTTGTGACTATGATACGCTTTCTCACATGTTTCATCTGGAAGCATCCTACTCATCTATAAAAGCCTACCCTATAGGTCACTGTCTTAGACAAATATAACAGACTGAGTGCCTTAAATGACAAACATTTATGTCTCAGTTTGGGAGCCTGGGAAGTCCAAGATGAAGGTCCTGGCAAAGGACTCTTTCCCTCAGCAGATATTGCAATGGATGTCTCTCCTTGTATCTTCACATAGCAGAGAGCAGAGAGAGGGGAAGCAAGCTCCCTTGGGCCTCTACTTAGAAGGCATGAAGCCCGTTCATAAGCACTCATAAGGCATGAGGCCCGTTCATAAGCGCTCGGGTTTCATGACCTAAGAACCTCCCAGAGGTCCCACCTCCTAATCCCATCACTTTAGGAGTTAGGATTTCAACATATGAATGAATGAATGAATGAACGAACAGGCACCTTATCTTTATGTCAGGCAATTTGACGGGTCCGAGAGGATTGGGCAAATACAATATTTAGCCTCAACATTCCTTGAATTCCTCATGTCTACTCTTTCCTTCACTTCATTAAAGATAGCTACTCCATTTTTTAGGACTGTGTCACCATCAAGATATATTACTTCTTTGGTATTTGAAACCTTAATATGCCCCTTTCTCACCCCAGTCCCCAACTTGCCGGGATCTCTTGCTTCCTCACTCTCATGCAGTTGTTCCTTGTTCTCATTCAGACTTGCATTCCATAGATGGAGGGGAGTTCATCCCAACTAGTCTAGACCCTACCTCCCCAAACAAATATTTATTGAGGCCCTGGAGCATAGTAGATAGAAATAATATTTATTGTGTGATTGAATAAATTATCCTTTCCCCATATTTCACTACACGCTTCCAGCACACGGATACTGCAAATCTCCAACCTTCAACCCATCCCCAAATTAGCCTCTTTAAGGCCCCTGTCTGAATTGATGTTAGCCCAGGGGGAAGTCACAGAGCTACACAGATTGTTGCTACGACAAATGCTTCAACTCCATTTCTGTGTAAACTCCTCATGCAATGTTATTTAGTAATCGTTTTGCCTGTCCTCGGCCAGAACCTTCTCCTTTGCCCCCCAGTGGTGGTCTAAATCTAAATCAGTACAATTTTCCTCAGTCCATCAGCCCCAACCAGGGCTCTCATCAAGGGCCCCTCACTCAAGAGGAAATTGATGTTGGTCTGGCTCCATGCTGCCCTCACCCAGCTCCATCTGAGCCTATCTTACAGCCTCCCTCCCCTTGGCTCTCTGAAGCAGTGGTAGTCTTGGCCAAAACCAGCCCCTCCCATTTTGTCCCAACTCTATAGACACCATACCCACACTCCTCCCTGTCTCTCTGTCACTCTTTTCCTCTATTTTTCCTCTCTCTTGATCTTAAACTTCTTGGTATTACAAAGTGTAAAGACACAAGTTTCACTACTAAGTCTACAGTTATTAATTCTGTGACATCAGAAAAAGAATTCTTGTATCTGCACCTTGATTTTTCCACATGATAAATGTAAATAATAATGATAATACATTCGTTGTAGGTTTGCTGTGGGGCTAACATGCAATAGCTGGTATAAACATGCTTATTACCCTATTGGACATGTTAGCAACCACCTATACTCCTGCTGTCCTGTTACTTTTGCTGTGAAACAAACCACCCCAAACTAGTATTGTAAAATCATAACCATTTCATTATGATCACCTATTTGGTAGATAAGTAATTTGAAAATAAAAACACAGCAAGTGAAGACTGTGTCTGCTTTGTGATGCACAGGTTGTAGTTGGGAAGCCTGAAATGGTTGGAGAAGTGGGATTTGAAAAGCTGGGGCTAGAGAATAGCTTTCCCAGACAGCTTCCTTGGCTGTTGGCTGGAGGATCTACACAGGGCTTCTCCAACATGGCGAGTGGCTTCAGGGTAGTTGGACTTCTTACATGATGGTTCAGTGTTTCAAGAGCTCAAGACAGCATGACATTTTTTACCCAGTGTCAAAAGTCACATATCACTAGTTTTGGCAAACTCTATTGCTTAAAGAAGTTACAATAACTCCAGATTTGAGTGAGTAAAAAAATCTCAAGGAGTGTCAAAGAATTTAAAGTTTTGAAACTGCTACACCCACCAGTTACTGAAAAATATTCTGAGAATGCTTCTACATCTTTAACTCCCAACTACTGTGAGGTGATATCATTATATCATTATATATGTGGGTGAATAAGGAGCTTCACAAGGTAAAGGAACCTGCCCAAAGTCAAGCAACTATCTAGTGAGTAAAGCTGGATTTTAAAGCCCTTCCTATTAAACATTATTCCCTAAAATTGTGAATCTCCCTTCTTCCCTACATCTTTTCTCTCTATATTGAATCTCCTGAAATTAAAAAAAAAAAAAATTGCTATGCTCCACATATCACTTCCTGTGTGTGTGGAGGGGGGAGGAAAGAGAGAGAAATTTATTTTGAGGAATTGGTTCATGTCATTGTGGGGGCTTGACAAGTTCAAAATCTGCAGGTTAGTCAGGCAGGCTGGAGACCCAAGAAAGAGTCGAAACTGCAGTTCAAATTCAGTCTTCTGGAAGAATTTCCTCCTCTTCCAGAGCATTCAGCCTTTTCTATTAAGACCTTCAACTATTGGATGAGGCCCACCCACATAATGAAGGATAATCTCCTTTTGTCAAAGTCTACTAACCTGTATGTTAATCTTATCTAAAAAATACTTTCACAGAAACATCTAGAAAAATGTTTGACCAAATATGGGTAATGTGGCCCAATTAGGTTGACACATAAAATTAACCATCATAAATCTACCCTTTGTCAACTTGGCACCCAAGGACATCTTCTTAAACCACTCTTACTGTCCACGTAAAGACAATAATAAGGTTATATTTCCACCTAACATCCTATATACAACTGAAAATGCTCTTAAGTCTTTCCTCAGAAGAGGGTGCAGTGCCCTTGAGTATTGTTTACTTTTCTCCTTGATATCCTCCTGTAACTTACTATGATATAAAGTTAACAATACTTAAATACTATGATATAAAGTGAATATATGTTACGTGATAAGGAGATAAGAAAGAAAACAGGGGCGCCTGGGTGGCTCAGTCGTTGGGCGTCTGCCTTCGGCTCAGGTCATGATCCCAGGGTCCTGGGATCGAGCCCCGCATCAGGCTCCCTGCTCCGCGGGGAGCCTGCTTCTCCCTCTCCCACTCACCTTGCTTGTGTTCCCTCTCTTGCTGTCTCTCTCTCTCAAGTAAATAAAATCTTTAAAAAGAAAACATACATTCTTATTGTGTGTGTGTGTGTACACACAAATATATTCACAACAAAATAAGGAACAAAGCCTCATGACAATTACAGGACTTGTTTCTATATCTGGTCATGTGGTCATAACCGATATTTATAACAACTGTCTTCCACTACCCATTCATATTCCCTTTGCCCTCAGAAGCACTTCAGCTGGTTATGATTCTCAACCTGGTGTGGTGACCCAGATTTTTATTTCTGAAGGGTCTGGGCCATTAGAAGTCCTGCCTGAACTGAGTCGTTGTAGTTTGCCATTGACTTTAATCATAGGACATGATAATAGTAAGAGACACCCTATGGGATCTCTGGTATTCTAGATATATTTCTCCCTCCATTGTCCAGTTTCCTTTGGTAGTCAGGATCAATTACACCATCCAGTGGAGTAAATCTTTTCTTTTTCTGTTGATCCACAAAAATGAAGGGGGGGAAATCGGAGGGGGAGATGAACCATGAGAAACTATGGACTCTGTGAAACAAACTGAAGGTTCTAGAGGGGAGGGGGTGGGGGGATGGGTTAGCCTGGTGATGGGTATTAAAGAGGGCACGTATTGAATAGAGCACTGGGTGTTATATGCAAACAATCATGGTACACTACATCAAAAACTAATGATGTATGGTGATTAACATAAGAAAAGAAAAAAGAAAAGGCAGGAAAAAAAAGAAAAAAGAAATGAGGAGCCCAAATTGGCCAGGTGGCAGTCTTAAATTCTAGCTCAGTGGAATCATTGTTGTGTCTCCTGTTGGAAGCATTCTTTCCTTTGGGATAAGACCTGTAGGCCAGCAGAGCATAAAGTTATAAGAACAAGAAGCAAAAATTTTGCCAATAGGTCACTAGAGATAATAGAGTGGTGCCATTCCCATTTCCACCCCTGATTCCCAGACCTGTGAATCGTGGCTATGAGAAAAACAGCACCACATACTGGATGCTGACTCAGAGCATATAGAGCTTTCTGGAGAGCCTCCTCCCCATTCTGCAAGGCATTGCCACCTAGCTGGCAATTAGCTGCATCTTCAAAAGGCCATTTTACCATTCTACCAAACCAGCTACTGGGATGACAGGGAACATGGTAAGACCTAAAGCCTGTGAATTCCATGAGCATCTGCTCATGGCTGCATTCTAGCTTTTGATGATAAATCCCATTCTTCAGGATAGTTTAGATCTTACTCCAACTTTTTTGTTTCAACTTGCAAATAAGTGATGTAGTTAGAAAAGTGATCTTACTATCTTAATAGCGTAGTAAGCATTTTGAATCCCCAGTAAATGGGATAAAGTCAGTCAGACCACAATAGGAAGAAACCAAGTATTTGGGATACTAGAGTCTGTCGAGCTCTTTTCAATAGAAACAGCACAATCTAGTCAGGAGAATTGAATTCAAATCCAGCAGCCCAGCAGCTTAAAGACCCTCCATATTTACCTTCTGTAAAAATATGGTTTCTGAGGATTTTCTCCAACTTATCACACCATTTTGAATGCAAATTGGGTTTAATAAATAAAATAAATAAAAGTCGTGGCATATCCAGTTTTTTTCACATGCTGTCTTACCATTAACAGAAATGGAATGTATGCAGTTTAATGTCATTAAATCATTTGTGTGAAGTAGTTTAATCTTCATAAAAGAAAACCATTGTGTAACCACGGGAAAGGATCTATTGACACACTACCTTTAGCTCAGAGTAAGTTTAATTCTAAAGGTCACATTCTTTAAATATTTCCTACAAATTAAATGCGGACTTTTATGAACCAAAGCAAACTAATGGATCCTCTGATGTGAGCAAAAATAATCTGTAAACTGAGATTTAACCAAAGGGTGTGTGCAGTATATACCTATAAATACAGAGTAGGGAATATGAACTTCAAAATCAAATAAACTCACTGTGACTGAAAAAAAAAACTTGCATGAAGACTTACACAGAGACATTTTAGATGTTCTTAGACACTGAGGTACCTTTGCCTAGAGGGTTAGCCACAAATATTTTCCATTTGGCCACAAAAATGTGTGTGTGTGTGTGTGTGTGTGTGCGCACACGTCTTGAAATAGCGAATGAGAAGAAAAAGACAAGCAAGTATCTAATAAAAGTAGTGAATCTATTTCCCTTTAATAATAGCTAAAACAAAAATTACAAAATCTCTAAAAGACACCTTATTACTGTCCCTATTTCATAAGTGGCAATGAAGCTTGACAGAGGAAAGGCTTGATGAAGATCACATAGCCTATTAGTGCTGGAAAGGGAATTGAATTCAGGTCACCTAACTGCAAGCCCAAGACTTTATCCTTACACTAACACTTGTACATGATGAAAAATGCAATAAGAGAAAGCCCCAAAGCTCACTGAACTAAAGTCAACAGCTGTTCTCCAGTCATTAGTTTAATGAGAAAACGTTACATTTCATGGGAAGTCTGTTTTCAGATTTCATATAGCATTTCCAAAAATCTGGCCTTCAGGTTTCATCCTTTCTTGCTCTGCAAGGTGAAATTGCTTGTCCCTGAGCCTGCCAGAAAGCGAGCCTGTCCCCAGTGCCCGCATGGTCTCTGCTTCTACCTTAGCGTGGAGCAGCTCTCCTTGAGAATCAGCAGGATTCCCACACCAACACGCAAGGAACCAACCAGTGACTCTTGAGCCTAAGTTTATGTGTGACTTCTGGAAATTAAATGTAGATGTTACAGACATACTTTGAAATGAATCAACCTGTGGACTTCCAAAAAAGTATTCAGAGGATATAAACTGGTGGATG
Source organism: Halichoerus grypus (assembly GCF_964656455.1). Classification (NCBI taxonomy): domain Eukaryota; kingdom Metazoa; phylum Chordata; class Mammalia; order Carnivora; family Phocidae; genus Halichoerus; species Halichoerus grypus. The sequence goes on from NC_135713.1 coordinate 89,369,888, forward strand.
TGTGCTAGTGAGAAAGCATGCCTGATACAGACCTTGGGTATAGTCCAGGGGATTAGATTCAGTGAGATCACTAGTCTCCAGTCTTTTAGGTTCCTAGCATGGGGGAAACTTGTCTGAGGATTCAAAAAAAAAGACTTCTCAGTGAAATATAATGATGTGCCCATAGAAGGCCAAAGTGAACATTTCAGCATTTCTGTTCACATCTTTTTCACGCATTGCCACTGGTTTTGATCGTTCTCTTTGCTGAGTTGAGCAGTTACTTCATCAGGTTATCACAGTTTTTATCACATCTGTAATAATTCAGCCATTCCTTCTAGAAATAAATGAAAAAAAAATGTACAGACATTACTCTGCTAGGAACTACAGTCCACCAAAGAAATTGTTGGATGTATGATTCCTCATTATTTAAAACACAATGTGATATTTCTTTGCAAGCTTTAAACTAACTTGTTACTAATGTTACTATTTTTCAATATATCTCAAATGTTCCCGTATGATAAATCTCTAATGTTTAAACCAAAAATTAGCTTACAATTTTTCCTTACCTTTTCAAAATTCAGAATGCTGTCTCTTTCAATTCACTTACGAGGAAGAATGCATCCAGTTTAACTCTTGAAAAATCTCACATTTTTCAGTGCCAAATGAATGGTTTCTTTTAGGCAAAGTACACATCTAGGTAGAAATCATTATATTATTTACTGTTGAACACTTACCCTGTAATATTTCTCAGCATGGAACATGAATAGATAAAAATGACAAAGGGAGAATTTGACCCACTATTTGGCAACCTAAATTTTGAATCGAAAACTCCCGGGTCAGTCAGAAAGAGCAGGTTTTCAATATTACAGTAACCATTGCTAATGTGATGCCTTATTTGTCCCTACAGTGTTCACTGTTATATACAGATAGCTTCAGTCTTAAAAAGATAATGTAGTGCTAGTTCCTTCAATTATATAATTTCAGGGCAGGCTAAATTAAATTAGTAGATATCAAAGATTTTAGTTTATTCATTCCCTAAACATAGAAAGAGTATTATTACCCATTTAACAAGTCAGTACACTATTACAACAATATTACTATATGATTAAGTATTTTCTTTCAGTTATGCAGCTCTCAATTACAAAAAATGAGATGTTGTATTATTGATATGTCCATGGCACAATAGAACTGCTGAGACCAAACCTCAGTATTCGAGATAGTACCTCCACACTGAGCATTTCTCTTCTACATCATGCATGCTCACCACTTCCACATAAGAGTATTAAAACACAATAATGAAAAGCTCCATATTTTTTAAGAGTCTTTTAGCTTTTAAATAGCTGGTGGTAGATCTTCTGTTGGTTTTTCAAGGTACAGACCTAAGACCACTCTCTTGCTCGTTATTTTATTTTTCAATGTTGTTCACTTACCTAATGAAGGAAAATAACATAACACAATAATGAGCTGATTAAGGTTTCCCACTGAGCGGTGCAAGCTCATTTTGAGTCTCCAGTAAAAATCTTTTTCTCTTCTCTCTCTCTCTCTCTTTTTTTTTTTTTAATTTTGTGAAACATTAAGGAATGGGTTAGGCTTTGCTAATTGATTATTCAAAACCTACATTTGCCAAGCGGTGTTTTTAATACCTTCAGGCTTAAGTGAAAATGAGACAAATCTCAGTTGGATTTTTCCTGATGTTGTTATTATAGTTTTAATGTAAATTATTATTACCAACATTAGACACAAAGCCTAAAACATTAATTTTTAGCATTATAAAAAATGTCTTCAGTGTTAGTTACCTTGTAAAATAATGTCATATGTCTATTTACCCCAAAAGTCTCCTTTTCTATGGCTAATATCAACCATTTAATTACATAATAAAAGCCATTACCACTGTGAAACATTCTACATTCAAAGAGATTATGTATAGCCCTAGACTCTTTATCTTCCTTGGTGGGATCAGCAAGGGTTGGCACAGAGTCTGTTCCCTATGATCGAGAAAATATTTAATGAGTAATAATTACATTTTAGGCCATGGATTACTATGAAGAAAGGAAAGATGTACTCAGTGTCCTCAAGTGATCAGCAACTGGATGAAGGACTGGCTACATAATTGATAGGCCCACTGCCAAATACAATTCAGAGCTCATTGTTCAAAAACTATTAAGAATTTCAAGACACAACAGCAGAGCATTAAACCAAGTGCAAGGTCCCCTGAGTCTGGGGCCCTGCAGGACCTCACAGGCCACAAAGTCAGCTCTGCTTCAGTGACTCCCTACTACAAGGAGGAGGCCTTTTGAGAGGATGGTGTTGGAAAGAGCTTTAAAATGTCTTCAAACCATAAGATACTGTAGAGTTTGATATTCTCAGAAATCTGTGTAAGAGAAATAACACGAAAAAATAAATAGCAAAGTGAGAGATTTATAACAAAACAGGAGCTCTCTTGGGAAACCTCAAAGTCAACCTTGCAAATACAGGTCTCAGGGTATTAAGAGCCAAACAAATAGCTTGTGGGAGGAGAGGAGGAATAGCAATAAATCAGAAGGAGAAAGGATCATTCTGAACTGGTGTAGGAAGGAAATGTTATTTTGGAGTGAGTGAGCAATGGCCTTGTCTTTGACAAAGGAGTTAGATTTCACTAAGTGAACTCTGATTCCACATGTAACAGGGCTTTACATGTAACAGGGCTTTCATAACTGGCAGGTATTTTTGCTTTCTAAATAGAAACCCTTTCTAAAACCCTTAAAATATTTGATTATGTCATAAAGATGGAAATTTAGAAATATTAAACTATAATGAAATAAATATGAAGCAAATTTCTATGGTGGGTTGCAATGAAGAGCTATTTATGTAAGCACTTAATAAAAAATAAAATCATTACAAATACATTAGTACCTAGAGGCTTAGGTTAAGCCCATAGGCCTCCTACAAAATTTTTCAGATCAAATTTCCCTAGTCTACCTCTCTTTAGATATGTGAGATGTAAAATAAAGACATTTGGGTTTTTTTTTTTCCCATTGTGTTCACTGTCCCTTGAAGTTTATCAGGAAGCATTGCATTCCATCTTTCAAACGTTGAGTATACATTTCCTAAATTGGAATATTTTTTTAAAGTGAGAATCTTACCCAAACAAAAAGTCTGCAAACAAATTGGAAAACATCTCTTAAGTGAAAAATCTGACCTTTCCAGTCAGAAATATTACCACCTTGTGTAAGCAGTTTTAGATGCTTCAGCAGTGGTATGCCATTAAATGTTTAAAAATAAGCTGGAGGGTAGGGCAAGGGGACAGGAATAGAGTCCCAATTTTGGCATTTGCTCATTTCTTTGGCATAAAAACTTCCACCAAGGGGAATATGAGAAGCCTCCATTTTATCTTTGCAACTTTTCTGTACATCTAAAACTACTGGAAAATAAAATTTTATTTTAAAATAAAATTTTAAAAAACTCATGATGGCCAATTGCAAGCTATCAACGTGTGACATCACTGAACACAGAGGAGAGCTGGCCAGAGATGGGCATAGCTGGCTCTTGAGAGAAGAGAAGGGGACTCAACTGATGGAGGAGGACCAGCGGCTGCCGGGATGGATACGGTAACAGCTGCCCCAAAACACTGGGGTCAGGATAATGCGCAGAACCTGTAACGCAAAAGTATATAGTGACCAGGTTGTCTGTGTCTCCTGCTTTCGTCGAAATTCAGAACCATCATTCCTCTGGCTTTTCCTTAGAAGGATTTGGGGAATGGATCTCACAGAATCCTGGGATCCTACAGCAGTCATCCGGTTCAATGCTTCCCTGGCTTCCCCAATGTAAGAATCAACCAAAACATTTGCTAACAACATCAACAAAATCATTAGACCCTCAACCCACAACTGCTGAATCAATTTCTGGGAAAGAGGCTTGGAAACCCCAGAAAATTCTCATCATTAAGGAAAGTTGGAAAACACTGGTCGGCTCTATCTCCTGCCCAGTAAGGAAACTTCCTTACAACGTATTTAACATGTAACCAACGATTTATTTGTTCTACCTCGGTCTTAAAACTTCTGCCAGTGAGGATGGTGAGCAGTAGAGGATCTTGGACAGACCTGGATCAAATCCTTTCTGTGCTACTCACCAGCCATGTGACTTTGAGAAATGCGCTCAGCCTAAGTTTAGTGTCCTCATCTGTAAAATGGAAGTATTAAATGCAATTTCCAAGAGTTTTTGCTGAGCACACAAGATGCCATGGGTAATGCATTTAGCACAGGTCCTGAACAAAGTAAGCGCTCCCTACATGCCAGCTAATACAATTTAGACAATGATTTGCAACCTTGGCTGCATGTACATATCACCTGGGAGGTTTTAAAAATCCCAAGGCCCGGCCTACACACTAGCCCATGTAAATTAGAATCTCTGATGATGGGATTCAGGCATTAATGTTTTAAACCTCCCCAGGTTATTCCACGTGCAGCTGATGTAAAGGAACAGTGTATAACCAGGTAAGAAATTTGCCAGGCCACCCAATTCAACAGCTAGATAGCCATAATTATTATACTGTATTGTCTTTTAAAGAAGCACAGCTACAATAGTATCAGGAAGCACAGTTTAAGTACCCACTGTGTGCAAGATAATAAGAGGCCCTTTCATAGATCTCTCAGAAGCACCAGGAAAGATACTTACATGGATAACCTCTTTGCCTAAGTTGCTTGAGTACATATTTTTTTTCTTGTTTACAGTTTCGAATTCTTAGATGACTTCTTGTCACATCTGTGTTGTGCGTGGTGAGTTGCCAGCTGAGCCTCACCTCTAGAGAAATCACTGAACACAGCTTTGCTCCGATGCAGGTAGCTAAGTGAAGGAGGGAAACATTTCTGAATAATGTGAAGGGAAGAGAGGAGCGTGGGAGTCCCTTAGGAAAGTACTTCTGTCAGAGCCAATGGAAGCAGATGCTCCAACAAAACAGGGCTCAAAAGGATCAAGCAGGAACCTTCTTTCTGTGTGACAAGGGACGGTCCAAGAGGATCAGTTGCATTTAAAACCATTAGCGCACAATTTTTGATCAAAGGCATTATTCTAATTTCACCTGTCCCTAAATCTTGAGATACTTATGACATAACCCATGATTAATCGTGTGACAATCATAATTAGGGGAAAATGGAAATGAAGATGTCTTATTTCTATCACTTTTACTCAAAGCTTGCCCTGCTTCTACCCCTGTGACTGTCAGTTCAACCCTCTGTGAACAGTGGATTGAAAGCTTTTGTTGCGTTTTTCAAATCCCTTTATACCATCAGACTCTGAATCAAAAGACAACCTGCCGTTATGTTTAAGTTGGAGTGATAGTAATTAGAGTGACCTAGAATTCCCTACAAACTATTTCATCCTAAGAAACACAGGTTTCCACTTTTGACTGTGCATAGCTGTCAATCTATATAGAGGAGATAACAAAAGGATAAATTAACCTGGTGACTCCTTCAAAATGGTATCGATTCAAAGATGTATTGGTTGAAAACCCACCCTTGGAGGACAAAGGACCTGCTGCCTTTCGCGAAGTAAATAAATACTTTATAGGTCAGTAACCCTTACATTCCCCTGGGGGCCTCTAGGAACCTGCCTTTTTACAAAGCTGTTGCCATGTTGAATGCCCTGTTATTATCAAGTGATTATTTTCATTTATTTTTGTTTCAAGAATTTTACCTGTTTTTGCTATAAGCACTAGATGTTTCTCCCATTCTTGGAGAGAATAATATTTTATAGCATGAGAAAAACCCTCATATGACATAAAATAACTTTTGATTTGGGTCGTGTTTCCAAGGGCAAATCAAAGCATAACAATAGGAATTTTGAGATGTAGAAATAACTTAAATCACTAACAAAAAGCAGGAGATGGAGTGGTGGAATGAAGGTGGGAGAAAGCTTTAAACTGACTCACATTTTATAGCAAGGGATCAATAAGGATTACTTAAACTGATAAATCAAGTACTGCAGTTCAAGTGCGGTATCTAAAGACATAAATGCATGCTTTGATTTTAAATTCTTAAGAATAAAGTTTAATGACTCCACTGATTATCTTCCTAGAAATGTATATATTTGATAGAAATATATATAAAATAAAAATAATTTTATATATTTTATTATTTGGTTGTTATGTATACACATATAATACATAAAATATATATAATACATATCAATGTTATATATATATAAAATTATATATAATCACAGACATACATACACACGTATATACATATTCCTACATACATGCATCTATATACACACAAAATTCATCTAAGCAAATATGCATATGAAAAACTTCAGCTGTTCATTTTGATGCCTCATTCCAGAGGTTAACCTGCTCTTCTAGTAGGTAGACCTCCACAAGTCTTATTTTTCTCCCATATTTATTCTATAATCATATTTTATTTTTTTTTAAGATTTTATTTATTTATTTGACAGACAGAGACAGCGAGAGAGGGAACACAAGCAGGGGGTGTGGAAGAGGGAGAAGCAGGCTTCCCACCGAGCAGGGCACCTGATGCGGGGCTCAATCCCAGGACTCGGGGTCATGACCTGAGCCGAAGGCAGATGCTTAACGACTGAGCCACCCAGGTGTCCCTCTTATTTTATTTGTTGTTATTTAACCTTATTTTCAAAATGAAAGCACCAGGTATATCCAACTTAAATTTTTCGAGTATCAATTCTACTTCTATGTTTAGTGATATGTTTAGACAGTTGTTGAAACAAATAATTAACATATATACTGAGAAAATATATGACACGATTGATATTAAAAACAAAGTAGAATCAAGCACCTTACTAACCCTATCCACGTAACCTTTCTTTTGCTCCTGTTGTTTTCTCATTTGTACTTAAACATTTTTATAAGCTGGTATATAATCCTTAAAATAACAATGCATAAAGAAAAATATCCCAAGGAAACATAAAAAGGTCAAAATAAAGGTGCTATTAACCACAAAATAAAATAGTATCTGCCCCATAATTATAGCATTATAAAGATATTTACTATGCAGTACCAAGAATGATATTTTTTTATGAGTTGAAAGGTTTTTTTTTAAGTAACTGCTACTTTTCAAGGAAAAAACAAAAACCTCTTAAAATAAAACATACAGGATGAATAATAAGAAATATTTAAAAGACAAAGGATAGGGACACCTGGGTGGCTCAGTCAGTTAAGCCTTTGCCTTTGGCTCAGGTCATAATCCTGGGGTCCTGGGATTGAGCCTAGCGGTGGGCTCCCTGCTCCGTGGGGAGTCTGCTTTTCCCTCTCCCTTGGCCTGCTGCTCCCCCTGCTTGTGCTGGCTCTCTCTGGCAAATAAATAAATTAATAAAATCTTTAAAAAAAAATGTAAAAAAAGACAAAGGATGGCCTTTCAAATTAGAGTAATAATGCTTATCTAATTTTATATGTAGATAATTACTAATAACAGCAACTAAGTTATAAAATGCCTCAAAGTTTCTTTTGAAATATTTGCTAGCTCTGGTAGGTCAAGTCTGCCATTCTTAGAGATAAAAGTCATGACATTCATTCCCCGACTTCCTGAACTCAAAATTAATCTTGGGAGTTTGGGGCCAACCTCCAGGTGTATTAGAAATATCTGTCAATTTATTGCACCAAGGTGCTTGTCTGCCTGTTAGATGTTTTCCCTACTTCTTCTGCCCATGTTTTAGGGCTGGCTCTACCACTACTTATGTCCCTGATCTTCCCTTCTAAGGGCTTCCTTTATAACACTGGCTATTTTACTACTTTAATGCCCTAATAGATGACTAATTAAAATCCTGCTATTCCTTTTCTCTGCAGATAATCATCAAAAATAAGATGAATTTTTTTAAAGTTTTTAAAAAATGACTTCCACTTCTCAATTCAACTCATTTGCACAGTGTGCTGGCTGTGGTGGTGGGCTATAAAGGCAGAGACATTTCTACTCGTAAGAAACCCTGTATCTAGTTGGCAATTTGAGTAAGTAAACAGTAAGTTTTAAATACGATATGATAAAAACATCAGTCGAATTCTGTTCAAGATACTGTGAATCAGAGGGAAAGTGGTTAGCGCTGTCTGGGAGAATTTCCCATGAAATTTGATCTCTGTTTTGAATTCTATAGAATGAGAAATGGTTTACAAGAAAAATGAGAGATAAAAGTAGATTCCAAGCTCAAGGGCAAAAAATGGTATCCATTTACTGGATTTGTGTTGCTCTAGATTTTGGAGATGTACTCTAATGGAACATACTTCCCTGAGAGGCTAAGTTTTCTATTTCTTAATGTGAAAAGCTATTTAAAAACACGAGTGTGGTAAGAGTGGGTAAAACTCCTGCATTTCTCCCTGTCTAGTGAAACCTGTTGATATGTTTCTCTCTGGGTGAACATAATTGTACCACAGTGGTCCTCAGACATATCCTCATGTTCATCTTTTCCTAGACTGAGTTCCTTAAGGTCAGGGACTGTGGCTCTTTGCTCATCTCTGGATCCTTAGGGTGTTATCTTGAACACTGTTAGGGGCAATGAAAAAGTATGTTGAATAAGAAGTATCTACAAAATTAAATATTTCACCAAAGTGTAGCCAAGAGATCTGAATGAGAAAGAAGGCACTTCTGTGAAACGGAGGTGCAGTTGCCCTTGATTTTAGAGGGGCTCAATGAATGTTTACAAATTTGCCAGTTTCCACGGTCTTAATAGGAATCCTTTGCAAAGCTGAGTACTTTACCTCATTTCCCCAGTAGGCTATTGGAGGTTTTCAAAACTACAAGTCTCAATACCATTGCTTTAATTCATGGTACCCTTTGGAGAGCTCTCTCGTTATCAGCCACCTGTATTCGTTCCCAAAGCTCACTACTGGGCCCTTTTATTACAAATAAAACAGCTGCCTAAGAGTCAGAATTGTTGAAAACTAGAAGGGGTAACTAGGAAAATTGTTCTGATGCTTTCTTTAAACACAAAATACTGTTTTTAATCTATCTTGATTAATTAGAAGATAACCATGCTCAATGCCGTGGGTTCCTCCCAGGTTCATCCAAAGCCTCTCATTCTCTTCATGCAGAGGGATTCTGTCCACTCTCACTGACACTATTAGTTTCTCAGGTGAATAGTGTAATTCTTAACTGAAATAATCTCGTTTAAAAACAAGAAAATGTGGGGTGCCTGGGTGGCTCAGTCAGTTAAGCCTCCAACTCTTGATTTCAGCTCAAGTCATGAACTCAGGGTTGAGGAATCGAGCCCCACGCCAGGCTCTGTGCTCAGCATGGAGTCTGTTTGTCCTTCTCCCACTCCTCCTCTCTCTCTCTCTCTCTCTCTCTCTCTCGCTGTCCATCTCTCTCTCAAATAAATAAATAAAAATCTTAAAGAAAAGAACAAGAAAATATAAGCCACCCACATGACATGATACCATTCCACACGAATCACTAAATTAACAAAATCAAAATAGTTCCTCTGCAGGAATGGGTTCTCAAAAATGAAATACAGTGACAACTTGACCAGAATTATCAATGGTTCTTCAGTCAGCATCTCGGTTCCACCAACTCCCATATGAGAAGATACAGATGGTTACCATTATATCTAAAACAAATATGAAAGGGAATGTTTCCACCATAGGGACAATGCTAGGAAAAAACAATACAAGGAAATGAGGTGTTTTTATTGTCCCATATATCCAGTAATGAGACAGCATTTCAAGACCTTTGGTAATATTCAAAGATTTTGTCCTCCCTCAGTCTCTGCCAAGGAACATAGCTATAAACATTTCATTACAAACCTACATGGAGCACTAGGTGATGTATAGAAGTGTTGACTCACTATTTTGTCCACCTGAAACTAATAGTACACTATGTTAATTAATTGGATTTAAAAAAATAAAAATTTTTTAAAAAGAAAAAATACTAAGAGATATTTGAGAAAGCAGAGATTATTCCACATTATTTTCTAAAATATCAGATAAAAGATGGAATTTCAAGAAATAAGACTATCAGGGACGCCTGGGTGGCTCAGTCGGTTAAGCATCTGCCTTTGGCTCAGGTCATGATCTCAGGGTCCTGGAATCGAGTCCTGCATCGGGCTCCCTGCTTGGCGGGAAGCCTGCTTCTCCCTCTACCTGCTGCTTTCTCTCTCTTTCCCTCTGACAAATAAATTAAAAAAATCTTTAAAAAATTAAAAAAAAGAAAAATAAGACTATCAGTTTATAAATGATCTACTCTGTTAAACACCTGCCCACAATCCCTGGGAGATAGGGAGTGGTTGTCCCACATCTTTCATCATCCGTAGGGTTTAGCACACTACCTTACCTAAGTGACATTTGCTGGTTAACTGCATGAATAAATTAAGAGCCAACGGTTCCAAACAAATTAGCAGTTGATAAAGACAATATTCGAAGTAGATAAAGGCCTTATTCAAGGAAATGGAACCATGTAATTCTCTCACATTAAAATACTACCATCTTATAATACTATTTCCGGGATAACATCCATCCAGTAAATATTCTGCTCTAAAAGGAAAGACCTATGCCAGCACAAAGGCAACTTTATGATGAAATAATGAAGCATAATCTTTGGCCCTTCTCATTTGCAAAGGCCCCTTCTATAGTTCTTGGAGGATTTCTAGCACTGTGTTCACATGGTCCTTTGTTATTTTTTAATATTTAAAAACATAAGATACTTTACACATAATTGCTTATCTTTTTCTACTCTTCTACTTTCTTTCACTTTCTTTCATATGGGAAAGGTCATGAGGATTTGGGAGGTATAGTTACTGGGAGGTTGAGTTGGAGATATGCTTAGGTTGGCTTTAATGAGATACATCATGTAGTTCTAATCATTTCCATGTACAGTTAAGGTATTGCTGGCCATCCAGTATAGGGATGCATTTCAGGAACACTTTGACCCCCAATTATGCCAACTCATCCAGCTCCATGACATGTAGATTTCAGCCCAGAGGTTGAATCAGAATATGAATTTCTATTCTAGTCCCTGGAAGATACTAGCAGTAGAAGAAAAAATTCTTCCAAATTGTATAATTCACATTACAAAGACACTTGATAGAAATTTCCCAAATTTGATAGAAATCCTTAAAATGTATATGACATTATCAGTAGAAAGCTATGAGGTTGGAAGAAACATTTCTTAATTAATAGAAGCAGTTTTCAATCAACCAGGTTTGACAAAACACTGAACTCTGTTGTCTCTAGAGAAAGTGATATTAAAAAAACTATTGTCATATGGAGAGGTGATCAAGGGGTAGGCAGCCAAAACTGTAAGGGGAAAACCCCTTAATTTTAGAGGAAATTAATTAATAAAGCATTATTTTTTAATTTTGTGATGTTTGTGGTGTCTGATGGCTAAATTTTTTAATATTTGTAATTTGATTTATTATTTCATTCTAAATCTATATATTCCACTTGAACCTAGTTTTGTATTTTTGATATTAGATTCATTTTCTTAAAGAGACCCCAAATTTGTATATGTTCCAGGCACTACAAAAGCTGAATCAGGCTATAACTAGCAAAACTAATGTGTTGTCTTGAAAATTAGTTCTGGGTGAGATAATAAAGGCTTTGCTTGTTTCACACAACAGAGTTGGGATTAGAAAGATATAATTATTATAGTTATTTCCCCTTTTCCATTGTATAGTTATTTATGATAGAGTCTCTGAAAGGTAGAGATACTCTTTGAGAGAACACACTGTCTAAACTGATCTAATGTTGAAAAGTTGCCGTTTAAGCTATTTCTAAGACTAAGAGACCAAGACCAGAACATTGAATTATCTCATAGATAAAATAGTTACTCCATCTTTACATTTTTTAATAGTAACTACAAGTCTTTGTTTAGATCTTTCATACTTCCAAAATGGTTTTTCATACTTGATTACAGCTTTAAATGGCAGTACTGAATCTTGTTTCAGAATAGTAGCTTAGTGCCTGGCTAAGTAGGTGCCCACTAAATTGTTGTTGAGTAAATCAGTGACTACATTTAATTTCCCAATACATTTTTTCTTTTTTTAAATTCTTTATTTAAATTCAACTTAGTTAACGTATACTGTATTATTAGTTTCAGGGATAAAATTTAGTGATTCATCAGTTGCATATTAACAGCCAGTGCTCCTTATATCACATTCCCTCCTTAGTGCCCATCACCCAGTTAACCTATCCCCTACCCATTTCCCCTACAGCGACCCTCAGTTTGTTTCCTAGTTAAGAGTCTCTTATGGTTTGCCTCCCTCTCTGTTTTTATCTTATTTTACCTTCTCTTCCTCTATGTTCATCTGTTTTGTTTCTTAAATTCCACATATGAGTGAGATCACATGGTATTTCTCTGTCTCTGACTGACTTATTTCGCTTAACATAATACCCTCTGGTTCCCTCCACATCATTGCAAATGGCAAGAGTCCATCCTTTTTGATGGCTGAGTAATATTCCTGTGTGTGTGTGTGTGTGTGTGTGTGTGTGTGTGTGTGCGCGCGCGCGCACATACCACATTTTCTTTACCCATTCATCTGTCGCCGGACTGATGGACATCTGGGCTCTTTCCATAGTTTGGCTATTGTGGACCTTGCTGCTATAAACATTGGGGTGCATGTGCCCCCTTGAATCACTATGTTTGTATCCTTTGGATATCCCCTGATACATTTTTAATTTCATCATAATTATTCTCAGATCACTGATGAGAAAACAGATACAGAATGTTTGCCCAAATTTACCCAAATAACAAGTGAACAGGATTCAAAATGTCACAATCTAGGTTTTGTACTACATTGATGACATCCTACTACAGTAAATGAAACTTCCAACCCTCCTCTGCAAAGGCTATTTCAATTAGCACTAGTAGACAAAAAATATTTTTGCAAAACATTTTAATATATATTTGTTATAATTGGCATGAGAGTTGATAGTAGTGAAGTATTAGACAAATAGTTTCAGCATTACATTCATGTGGAAATATATTTATTAAATTTAAATTTGTTAACTTGAGGACTATGAGTCTGAAAAAGAAAACATTTCTAACCATCTAAATTTTCCTTGCACTTGGAAAAGCATTTATCCAGTTGACATACAGTTGACACTTCCAGCAATTAAAGCCAACATTTAATATTGTCAGTCCCTATTAGAAGATAACTACTGTCCTTTACTAGACTCAAATGACCATTTACTTTCTACCAAATAGCGGACATTAATAGGATTGACTCACCCAGGCAACTGTGCTGAATTGCTTAAAAGGACAAGGGCATCTGTATGGGTGAGGGGACAGCCTATTTTGTAGACCTTTGATAATGCCTGGTATCTCATAAAAAAATAACAGAGGAGTTCAGAATTTTTTAAGTAACAATTGACATAGGTTTCCTCTTTGTGTGTGTGTTTGTGTGTGTGTGTGTGTGTGTGTGTGTGTGTGTGTGTGTGTAAGAGAGACCAAAATACATGGAAGTCTTCTACTAAGGGCTTCTAGGTAATTTTTTGAAAATAGTTCACTGACACCTAAAAATCTGTTTCACAATCATTGTATGTGTTGAGAGGGGCAAGTGGGTGGCTTTTCCAATCTTGCTCATAGTATCAGTTTCTCATACTTAAAGATAATTGGAATCAAAAGAACATCAAAAGGAAGTTCGAAAGGAACTAAGAGTCCTTTCAAGATGCAGCCTTGTGTTCTCCTCTAGGATTTTTATGCTTTCAAGTCTCACATTTAGGTCTTTAATTCATTTTGAATTTATTTTTGTGTATGTGTAAGAAAATAGTCCAGTTTCCTCCTTTTGCATGTTGCTGTCGAGTTTCCCCAGCACCATTTGTTGAGGAGACTGTCTTTTTCCCCTTGGATATTCTTTCCTGCTTTGTCAAACACAGGTAGTAACTCTTTGACATTGGCCGTAGCAACTACAATCGACAAAACTAAAAGGCAACCCATGGAATGGAAGAAGATATTTGCAAATGACATATCTGCTAATGGGTCAGTATCCAAAATACATAAAGAACTTATAAAACTCAACATCCAAAAATGAATAATCTAATTAAAACATGGGCAAAAGACATGAAGAGACATTTTTCCAAAGAAGACATACAGAGGGCCAACAGACACATGAGAATATGCTCAACATCACTCATCATGAGGGAAATACAAACCAAAACTACAATGAGGTACCAGAATGGTTAAACTCAACAACACAGGAAACAACAGGTATTGGCGAGGATGGAGAGAATAGGGAACCCTCTCACACTGTTGTTGGGAACGCAAACTGGTGCAGCCACTCTGGAAAACAGTATGAAGGTTCCTCAAAAAGTTAAAAATAGAACTACCCTGTGATCCAGCAATTGCACTACTAGGTATTCACCCAAAGAATACAAAAATACTAATTCAAAGGGATACATGTACCCTGATGTTTATAGCAGCATGTACAATATGTATATGTCTACAATAGCCAAATTATGAGAACAGCCCAAGTGTCCATCGGCTGACAAATAAAGAAGAGGTAGTATAAAGACGCTACCTCGTCTTTACACTACATACATACATATATACAATGGAATGTTACTCAGCCAAAAAAAAGAATAAATCTTGCCATTTGCAACAACGTGGATGGAGGTAGAGAATTACGCTAAGCAAAATAAGTCAGTCAGAGAAAGACAAATTCCATATGATTTCACTCATATGTGGCACTTAAGAAACAAAACAAATGAAAAAAGGGAGAAAGAAGAGAGAGGCAACCAAGAAAGCGCCTCATAACTATAGAGAACAAAATGATAGTTACCAGAAGGGCAGTGAGTAGGGGGATGGGGGAAATAGATGATGGGGATGAAGGAGCGCACTTGTTGTGATGAGCACCAGGTGTTGTATGGAAGTGTTGAATCACTATACTGTACACCTGAAACTAATATTACACTGTAGGTTAACTAACTGGAATTTAAATAAAAACTAAAAAATAAAAAGATACAGCCCTGTCTGCAGAGAATCAGCCTTAGCGAGCCACAGACAATACACCCTGTGTGCATCCTCACTGGGAGCAACATTGAAAATCTGCTCAGAAAGGGGGTACTCACACCCAGATTTGTCACTCAAACACACAGCTTGCCCATTGGCTAAGCTAGGCACTAGCGTTTAGGTTGGAGTTTTAGGGAGAACGTGAAAATTCAAGGATGGGGAACAGATATTCCTCACCTTGAAGACTGTCCAGATGCTGTCACTTGAAGAGAAGAAAGAAGCAACTAATTCAGCAGGGCTGGGGAGCTGAGATGCTAGGCTATAAGACGCTCGCTGAAATGTCAGATTTCTATCCCTGTAGTTGTATCGATGCCAAATCCCACCAGTGTATGAGCATTCCCCAAACCCACAGTGCTGACGGGAGCACCAAGCATCACACAGGAAGCTGCAAATGCATGAAGCACACCCTTCTGGTAAGGAACAAGTTTAATTTTCTTCTTATGTGCTGGTGGTGGCAGGAGGATGTCCGTGTATTTGATGGTACACTTGATGTTAGTCATACTGGAAATGAAAAGGCCCCAGAGAAAACTACTCCTCACTCACAGAGGAAAGCTATCTGTCTTGCCTAGGGAGAGAAGTGGTTTCTGTCCTTTGCTAAGAGGTTAAAAGAGCAAGAGAAAGAGGTCAGGCAAGGAGATGTTTTATGTAAGCAACTGCCCAGGTCCTGAATCTTCCCCTCTGCTTGGGCTCCAGCTCCTCTGACTTGGTTCCGGTCACAGACAGGCTGTCCCTCTGGGGTAGCAAGGTGGTTGAATCAGCTTCAGTCTCTCTTTGGAGTATAAAGAAAGAAAAGAATCTAAATATCTCACTAAATGAATCCATCTGATCCTAGGACCTTGGCTTGTTAATCCTCTCCTATTCTTTCCCATCTTTCTACCTTACCTCTGTGCCAAATCATCAGATATTTACAATCCAAACGTTTCAGGAATTTAATCTGAATTGTCTGCTCCTAAGGATGTCACAGATTAGATTCTTCAATTATTAAACTATGTGCACCTCCAGACCCATGTGGCAGGTAATGAGGCTGGCTCTCGCAGCAATCATTCCAACCGTCTTCTAGCCAGCCTTCCTGGGTGCGGTTGCTTACAATCTAAAGGATAGATTTCCCAAATTTTGTGCAGCTGAAATTCCAACCAGTTTAGGTTCTGTCAATCAGATCCCATGAGACTCTGAATCTAAGCTGTGTTTCATAGGAGGAGAGAAGTAGGATGTATGGCGTGCAGTTTTCTGCTGCGGATAGTGCAGAGGTTATACAGGACAGGAGTAGACAGTTGTTTCAGTAGTTTCTTGATTCAACAGGTTCTTGAAGGGTTATCTTTTGCCTGTATAATCCAGCTCTGCTGTATGTACAGTTTGGGGAATTATTCCTGAAAACTCCTTGGTAGACCTGTTTCATTGGGTCTACCAATGACTGTGTGGGCCATAATAATCCCTTCCGTTCGAACCAGCTAGAATGGATTTTATATTTTGCAGCTAAGAAGCTGACTGTAAGCTTGCTCCATTTTATAGTAGGACCTAGAAATGAGGGAAGAGAAATAAGTTAATGCTGTGGGAAGAAACCAGACTGTTTAAGTGCTTACTCCTCTCTTAGACACTCCATTCATGCTAATGAAAGAGGGATGAGAGGATAAATCTATATAGTCGTAGGTGACACCATCTTAATTCCCAAACTAGATTGCGCTGAATTCATAAAAATCTATCATGCAAGCTGCCGGGTCACATTCATTCAGACAAATATTCTGTGGCCCCATATTCTATCTTTATGTAGCATTGACAAACATATTTAATGGACTTTTTACCCAGGGGGCCCACTCAGGACGCTGGTTGTTAGAAGTGCGGCCAGGTCCGTTGGTTTTCTCATGCTCTGAAAAATATTCTTGTATTCTTAGTCAGTTGGAGGGTTTGGTTTAGGGTCCTATGAGCTCAGATCCTAAAGTACAGTAGAATCTATTCTGTTTGAAGAACTATAAATAATATTATTTTCTCCAAAATGATTCTAAATGATTGGAGTTTTATTGGAATATAAAAAGCATTAGTTATACACAAATTTTTTTATTATATAGAACAAAAGAAAAGTAATTGAGAAATCTTGCCTTGGAATTACCTTATGTACACATAGTCTCATTGATCACCCAGTAAGGAGAATACAAGGAGAGTCCTGTTATTATACTTACTAAATTCTCGCTACCTGTGTTATCCCATTCTTCTCCACATGTGGTCCATTCTAACTTAAAACAGTGCTTCTGGTACATGCTAACACCAAGCGGTGAGAGGGAGTTAAAATAAAATCCGAGAACTCCAACACCCTGAATAATGTAATTGCTAAAAATAAGGATAAACTTGAAATACAAAAAAGAGAGAGAATTGTTCTATCAGCACAAAAGGAGTTTTATTTACCCTTGTGAAGATTGAAAACACACAAAAGATATATTTTTTATTTAACATATATTTGAGAAGCATAAGATGGTATTTATTAGGTCAAAATATAATTGGGATCTCTGAAAATGAAGCTTTAAGAAGCATCTTTAGAGATTATATAAGAACCAGTTAGAAATAAAAATAAATGGATCAGATGCAATTTCTCTGAACATGTTTTATTAGCAGGCAGGTTATCCGTTAAATAGTTTGACCATGCAGAAGGAAATCAGGGATGGAAATGAAATCCTAAAAAGGTCTTTTGAGAAAAATATGAAAAAAAAATGAGAGCCAAAACACTCATTGTGTAAATAAAGGTTACAAAATTGAAGAGACGAGAATAAGACTTTAAAAATAAAATTTATAAAGGAGAGAATAAGGTCAATTCTTCTGATCCCAAATTAAAAACCATCTATTTTTACTTTTAACCTACTATTTAGTTAGCAATGACTCTATGTCAGACTAGCAATTGTTAATGTAATATTAATCACCCTAAGACATCTCTGAGTGTTTAGGATGTGCTGGGCTCTGGTAAGTGCTATAGGTATATAATCTTGCTTAATCCTCACAATGACGTCGGGAGACAAGTATAACTATTACCTCCACTTTGTGTCTAAAAGAACTGGAATGAAGAGAGTTTCAGGAAACTACTGAAGGTCCTAGCATTAGAAATAAGCTTGAGCTCCTGGTTGTCTACTCCACACTTGATACTGTTAACTTCTATACTATACTAATTTTGTCATGCTCTTATCATTAGAACTAAAACTAGTTGGACCAAATTGTACTGGACGGGCACATTGACCTATGTGACTGTCCTTAAGTCAGAATCCAAGAAACACATTTAATCACCAACAAGTAAAAACTGAATGAGATTCCACCAGTGTATCAGAATGTTTACACTGCAAAGACAAACAAACCCAACCTTTTGTCCAAACCTGTATAAGCAAAACAATACAAAAAAGAAAAAAGGAGCTCAGTGGCTGAGGAAACTGAGAAGCCCAGGAGGCCTTGTTGCTTTTCAGGCACTGCCCTGAGCAGAGATTCCAACAATGATGCAGGCACTGACCCTTCCCTCCCCGCTGGGTTCCAAGTCCTCTGTGTGGGCTCCAGTCTCAGACAGGCTCTGCCTGGCCATAGCAAGATCACTGAAGCAGCTTCAGTCTCTTATCCTTTGAAGTTTGTGTCAAACTAGAAATAGAGAACACTGGGAGTGGGAAACCACTAGGAGCACAGTGTGTCACTTAAGTCATAGAGCTTGAGTCCTGCTGAGACCATCAGTGTGTCCAGGGAAATGGCTTGTTCTGGTTGGATTAGGCTGAGGTCTCATACTCCATTCTCGGAGTCTTTGAAAGGGACTCATTATGCTACAAGAGTCAGGGATAAAAGGAAGGCAGAGTTCAAGGCTTGCTACCAAAAGAAGAAAATGCATATGGAATGGTCATAAAACCATAACAGGCAAATAGTAACCGTTCTAGCAGCTCACCATACATAAGTCACCGTTTCTTCATTTTCTTCATCTCTAAAATGAAGGGTTGACCTAGATAATGTCTGATATCTGACTCTACCTGAAAGTTCTATGGAAAGTCCCAAATCATAAACATTTTTGGCAGATTTTGTATCTGATTTTCTTTTCCCTTTAATGCCTACCTACCAGGTACTCTGGCCTCTGATGTTCCCATCTTACTCTAGGTCCTCCTAAATGGTAAGACTCCTGGCAAAACCCTCTACTCCATCTATACTTCTCTGAGTCCTTAGCCTTCACCTTCCACAAATATGATCTTTTCCTGTGCCTCTTCCAGGGAATTTGTGAATATAGATATAGATATACCTAGTACACAGTAGTTTCTATCAATATATTTAATGAAAACAAGTTATCATAAGTGTTATTGCATTAATGAATTACTACCCCTTGCTAACACACTTGCATTCATTAATGACTGATACAAAAAAATGGCTTCACTCATAAGGGTAAGTCTATTCTGGGATTTGCAGTGGGTGGCTTTCATGACATTCAAATTCAGCCTCAGGCTGTAGGTGAAGGAAACCCTTCTCATTATGCAGTCATAAAAACCCATCCCCAGAAAAATCAGATTAATGTAATGTTCTATGAGTTGTTAAGTTCTTTGGGGGCAAGGGTTTTATCTTACTTACCTTCACATATCCTAATGCCTAGCACATAGTCAGAATTTAATTAGCGTGGGATAAATGCTATAATCTACTGCCCTGGAATTGTTAACCCCTAAGGTGAATAGGGATATAAGCAGCATCAAAGTTTTTATGAGGCTATCATTCATTCATCCAGAAGAAATGTGCCAGCCAGTGTGCTAGTACTAAACATACGAAGGTGAATAAAATAGACAAAATGCTTTTCTTAAAAAGCTTACATTCCACTGGAGAGACAGGGAGTGAATTAATAAATAAATATTATAACATTAGAAAGTGATGAGTGCTCGAACAAACCTTAACGCAGGGAAAGGAAACAGAGAAGCATAGGAATGGTGTTGGTTTAGGAAGAGTGTCCAAAGGTTACGTCTAATGAGGAGATTTTGACCAGATACTCTTTTCTCTGGTCCTTACTGCACAAAGCACGAACATTTGCTTGTCGTATTTCATATCAGAAGCTCTACAAAAGCAAGAGTCACAGTTGAGTTAGACAATATCTGAACTACTCCAAATTCCAGTCCACTGATTCTTTTGTAATTACTGATGAAGAGTGTCAAAACTAGATGTATTATAGTTATAGAATGAATAAAACTCATTCTCAGAGAAATTTAGGATGAAAGAAGCAATGAAAGTGGTGTCAAAAAGGTAATGATCCTTGCCACAACCTGCTGATTGCCACTTTGCTCTGCTGGGGAGGATAGTCTGGGATGTCACTCAGGCAGTAGAACCCCCAAGATGAGGGTCCTCAAGGCCTTCCTGCCTCAGGACATTCACTAAAGATGCAAATACATGTTCTTGCCTCATTATTATTCATAATAGCCCCCAACAGACTCTTATAAAGCAAAACATCATTCACTAAGCTCAGTATCCATGAACTTAAAATATGGTTCTTCACTCATGTGTCACTAATTACCACTGAACTAACGAAAATGTATTTATAAACCATCATCCCGTAGAGGTTACCTCAGGCCGTTTTAGGAGATACTTTCCCAGGAAGTGATGCTGTTATAAAATGTTAAAGAGGAACTTGAAAACCAAGTAATGGATGTTTTTTTCCTTTCTCATTAAAATGTCACAGAAAAGTCTGAAGGTTAAAAAAAAATCCAACACTGTGTTGTCAAACATTTAATTTTTTATTTATGAAAAAAATACATAAACATACAAACCTCATTTTAAATACTACATAAAATGAAGAATCTGGACTTCATGACCTGAAGGATTCACTGCAACTCTAGATTTTGATGATTCTGTTTGGGCCCTCATTACACTTAAAAAAAAAAAAAAATGGAGAAAATGAGAAAGTGAAACCCAAATGTTCAGCATAAGTAGTTAATAAATATATGTGATACTGAAGGACCTGGATCCATTTTTCAGGTTTTCACTTGTAAAATGAGGGAGAACTACTTGACATTGTAATGAACATTCAAAGTACATTCTCTTGCACTGATATAACTGAAAAGATGCTATAGAAAAACTCTTTATGATAAAGTTTCATTGCATTAAACAAATTGAGCCCACACATACACACATACACAAAAGCACAAAGGGAAATGGAGAACTAGAGTTATTAGCCACATAATTGAGGCCTAATAAAAATAGTTAATTATCTAGTTTTTTAAATAAAAGGAACAATTCAACTGAATTATGTATAACATGTATTCTATCATATATAGTATACATAGTAATATAATTCCTCTAGAATTTGTGATTGTGTGTATATACATATGTGCACATGATCTATACATAATGTATGTGTATGTATGTACACAATATATATTTACACACACACACACACACACACACACGTATTTTTTTCCAAGTATGTTTCTTAGGCATGTGTATGTTTTAATGAATGGTGTATAGTAGGTACCAATAGTACAATGCCGCTGCAGATATTAAACAAATAGCCTTTTGATCTTCGTTCCTAGCCTTCTATTTCTCCCCAAAATTCAATATATAATAGCTTTAAAAGCACCAGAACTAGCAATAACGTAATAACTATTCATTTCACTTTTTCAGGGATGACCAAGCCTATCCCTGGTATAGAATCCCCCTTTCATTCACTTGAAAACACCAATTACACCTCAAGTTTACAAAACCTCATCATGATTCCTTATCTGTGCACAATACTCTGGACATTTATAAAGAAAAAGTGACCCACACCATGAGACAACAAAGGGCTATGCTCACCTTGAAACAAAGTTGCTACAAATATCTGACTAATGATGAAAAACGTGCAGGATACTCTTATGTGAACTATTTGGACTCTAAGATTCTCCTCTTGGGAAATGTTATTGAGGATTTTAGCAACATGTGGAGACCGAGGCAAATAGTAAAGTAATATGTACGATGACATAAAAATCATGTATGTTCTGTACTCTAAGAGTTTTATGGGGGAAAATGAGTATGGAGTCAATGAAAAAAGCAGCAGAAGTTGGAGATGTAAATTGGGGTTTGGGGAATAATTCAAATGAATGAAAGGTTTCATGAACTGGGCACAGGAAATCTAAGGAAATCTTATGGGCATAGAATGGTAAATGACCCAGATACACCTAAGACAGAAATAGAATTGATTCTGTATGCTGTCTGTGAGATACTGGGCTTAACGTCAGAATTCAAGCACAGGAAAATATATGCCACCAAAAATACTTAATGTAACAGTAAATTAAGCCAGTGGTGGGTCTAGAATTTCAACAACCAAGGCAAGTGAGAACTCATTAACTCCAGTATTAATCTGGAATTCTGATCACTCGGATGCCTTTTATTGAGTATCAAAGCAATTACAATATTTAATTATAGCAATCAATTACTAAGCTCCTGTCAGATTCCAGGCAATAGTTTACATCCTTTAAAAATATTATCTATAGTTAGGAACAATAATTCAGTGGCTGAGTTTTTGTTGTTTTTGTTTATTTGTTTGGGTCTTCTTTTTGGTGAGTTAGACTGCCAAAATTCCAACCCTGTTTCTCCAATTTGATAGGTATGTGATCTAGATTGCATAACCTCTCGTAACTTCAGTTTTTCATTTATAAACAAAACAAGCTCACTGCCTACATTAAAGGTTTGTCATAAGGATGAAATGGAACAATGTGGTCCTTAACACACTGCAAGGAGAATGAACATGATAAAAGGATTCCTAAATGGTCACTTTTATTATCAGTAATTTTCTCAACAATTTATAAGATAGTAATTATCATCTCCATTTTACAGTTTAGCTAGTAAGAAGTACATCTGGAAATTGGAACTAAGTTTGTCTGACAAACCCACAACAAGTTTAAAGAAAAAACATGATACTACATAATTAAAGGGTTTTCTGCTTATGACACTAATGTCAATTGCATTTGGTCATTAACTTACAAAGTTTTAATTTATCTTTTCACTCTACAGAGTAATTAAAGTAACCAAATGGCAAATAAACAATTTTGAAAGTATTTTGGAGGAAAAGCACTCTAAGAAAATGTTTATTAACCTTATTAATAGAAGTACATTTTAATATAAGCAAATCAGCACTGAAAAGTGAATTTATGTGCAAAAATAAGGGCATTTAAAGGCAGATTTTTTTTACTAGAGTAATCAAAAGAGTTATTTGCAATTTTTACAATACATGAAGCATATAATCATCTTTTAAAAAAATTGTCATTTTTTCCATGTCAGTAAAAACACACCATTAAAAGTTCCTTATGTAATTAAGAAAGTGTCCTAGAAACAGCTGTTAAGTAATCTTTAAAAATACAACGATTTCACTATGGCAAAACATTTTAGGATGGAGGTGCAAATTCTTTCAAACTTAAATGCAGGCTATATATTTTCCCTAGAGGTTTAATCTGTTGTCCTACATTGGGTGATTCCAAGTATGAGATTTTCTAGTAAATATGATTTTCCACTTTGATCAGCCCTGGGAGAACATGATAGAAGAGCACAGAGCAATATGTGAATCAAATTTTTTTCTTTAATTTAGTCAAGTAGGCATTTCCTCAAGCACAAATTAATGTAAATCAAGCATTGCTAGAACTCTGACCTTTGAAATTATAGTTGCATAGTCAGATTTCCCTAACAAAGTGCATGTTTACAGTATCTTTTATTTAAATCAATATCCTTTATGCATGAGCAGAGAAAGGAAAAGAGAAAGGCCAACAGCAAATAAAGAGAACCCAAGTGATTTAGCTCAGCAGAGTGGAATAATGAGCCAAGCTTTCCCCAGTGTCCAAGTCACTCTGTGATATTTAGCTAGGCACTTACAGAAGTGTATTAGCTGTTTCAGGTCATTAAGATGCCATTTTGTGCACTTCCATAGTCAACTTACTCTCTGAGGCATCCAAGTTGCTACTGGGGAATGACTGCAGTAGTGGGGTGAATAAACTGCATGATTAATTTATGGCTTGATCACAATGTTAGTTAAGGGGTAGACTTAATTTTCAGAGAGGGAATAGTTATCAGATACGTGGGATTGAAATGAACTCAAGCATTGAGTTGAGAGTATGGAATGAAAAAAAAAATCTTTTTTAGTATTTCTCAAACATAATAGCATGTGTAGTTCAGCATATCCCTGAACTGTATCAGCGTATACAGCAATTCTTTGGGTACCACTAATAAAGATGTTATTGAAATACTAAATCCTTATCGACTTCTACCACGAATCAAAAAGATTACACATGTGCCATCTGGAGTTCAAAAATGAATCTTGTAATTATCACAGTTTGCCTATGTTTAAGTATGAAACTTTATGGTTTAAATCAATTGAATCACACATTCAGACCCACTGAGAACCTCTCAAAAATAAGTCCTAAAAAAAAGTTGGCTGGTATAGGAGAATGGTTAGATGAGAGGAAAAATTGCATATCAGGGGCATGCCCTGGGTTTTCAAGTAGAGCCACATGTTAGACTTACTGTAGCTCTAGAATCCATTTCCATGTTCCTTTCCTAAGCGGATGCCCTGATCCATCAACCCAACTACCCTTACAGAAATGATGGAGCTTCCATCGTCTTGTTTGCTCTTCCAACTTTACCTAATGAAATATTCTGTTGAGCGAATTATCTGGTTAATGAACTACCGCGATTTACCAGTTTGGGTTTATGTTCTCTCTCTCTCCCATTTATCTAATCATTAAGTCATTAAGTCTAGTCCAAACAAAAAAAAAAAAATCATTTGGATTTTTATAAAACTCATCTAGAATAAGCACTATCTGCTTGTAGAGTGATGTCATGAGACAATAAGAATTTTAAGGGCAGTCCTTAATGCTATAGATTTTATACAAATAAATATAAATATATTGTACTTGTTTATGGTGTATTGGAGATAAATACAGCTTAATGATAGCATTGTAAATGCTGCAGAAGAATTTGCTCATCAATTATATGATAATTGAACTTATTCCTCACCAAGAAAATTAATCGTAATAGTAGACACTTCCATCGCCTTTGCTGTATATCAGGCATGTTCTAAGCACTCTGGCTAAATTAATTTATCTTCTTGATCCTAAAGGCTAGGTTTTATTGTTATCTCCATTTTACAGATAAGAAAAGGGACACGTGGAGAAGCTAAGTAACTTGTCTAATGCTGTACAAGTAGTAAAGAACAGACTAGGGATTCAAACTCATGAAACACATCGTCAAGTCCAGGCTCCTGGCCACTATACTGTGACCCTCTCAACGTCCTAGCAGTTCTCTTG
This sequence comes from Halichoerus grypus, assembly GCF_964656455.1. Classification (NCBI taxonomy): domain Eukaryota; kingdom Metazoa; phylum Chordata; class Mammalia; order Carnivora; family Phocidae; genus Halichoerus; species Halichoerus grypus. Next base: position 89,395,053 of record NC_135713.1, read on the forward strand.
CAGATACACCTCATGGGCTTTTATATCAACATGCTACAATTCAGTGCTTTCAGAATTGATTGACATATCATGGCACACACAACAAATTACAACATTTGGCCAGCAGACTGGAATGAAAGTATGAGGCTATTTGTGGCCAGAGGAACCTTTCTACTGGGCACCCTGGGGATTGAAAGAATCAGTATGTCAGCACAATAGTATGGTGTTTTAGCCATGCAAATATGCCTTAGCCCAATGGTTGAGAAGCTCTGATTTAATTCTCTGTAACCAGCTACTACAGATCCAAGGCAGAAGCAGATTCTGAAATATTCCATTTAAATTGCTACTCGTTTTAGAATTAGGAGCTAGCATACAAAGAAGGAAAGGTGGAAGCACGAAGAGTTCATGTGCAGAGAAGTTCAATTAAGTCATGGGTTACTTATGTTATTTTGACTCAGACTATCCTCTTAAGCAACTCACAGACATGTTTATGAAGACCAGGAAAGTGGGCACTTACATAAACACATTAAGTCCACATTTTGTTCATTTCCATTAATACTTAATTGGGGACTTGAAGAATTATTCTATGAAATCAAAGATGTTCCACACTGTATAGACAAGCTTTGATAAGTATGGTGGTGATGAGATGATGAGTGCAATCCAGTATAAGTAATTTGCAGTATTGCAGGTAGGGCACAGATGGCCGAGGAAGACCATACATGTACACTGCTATGAATTCCTAATTTATAAAGCTCTGGTAAGTGGCATTTTAGAATATGCTGCCAGAGCAGTAAAATGTAGTGTGGCTTTTCTGCCTGCCCTGCTGAGCTCCCAGATTACTCTCTGAGGTTCCTGTAAGTGTTAAGAAAGAAGCAAACTATGTGTTACACCCACTGTGCTTTTTACACTCAGTCTTTCATCACCAATCCAGAAGAAGTTACACCAATTATATATATTCTTCTTTTGAAGGGACCATTACAGATATTGTTGTTCCTGATACAAATTTAGCATAAACAGGAACTTTCTCACCTACAAGGTAAAAGCATTGTCGAGTGTCCAGGTGCCCTTGAACAATATCTGTATCTGTAATTTTCCAATGTTCTATAAAGCCCATCTCCCACAGGAATTATAGCACTCTTAAAGTTTATTTCTATGTTAAATAAATGCAGTTGTATGTCCACTCTTCTTAAACAAGTTAATTTAAATCTGTTTTGGGGTAAATTTAACATGATAGGATTGTTTCCTTCACTCCTTCATGCACTTAGCATATTTGGCTTCTACTAACGAGCTGACCTGTTTAAGATACTGGAAATGCAAAGAGGAGTAGGACACGGTTCAGTCCTCAAGGAGCTTGCAGTCCAGTGGGGAGAGACATGAAAAGGACAAACTTTACAAACAATGTGGTAGGTGCTGATGAAAACAAAATGCTGGGGTGGGGAAGGTGCTGGGGTGTTGTGGGCACAGGGACTGTAACAACTTCCACGGTTTGTTTCCCAGAAGAGGGAACATGTGAACTGGGCCTTGATACATGAGGAGGGTTTTTTTTGTGTGCAAGCAAGAAGGGAAAAGGCATTCCAAGGAGAAGAGTTAGCATAAGGAATGGTGCTATGAAAAGAAACCGGTGTTCAGGAAATGATCCATAGTTCATTGGAGATAGACCATAGGATGTGCGTATGACGTGGTGGAGTGGGAATGAGAGACTTCATCTCAAAGGGTGAACCAGGGAGACCTCACAGGATGCCAGAATTTGAAATGCTGCCTTTGCCCCCACCCATACAAATGATTTTTGTCCCCCTAGGCTGTTCTTCTCATGGAAAAAAAAAAATGCCATTATTAAATAGCCTTCCTTCCTTCCTTACAGACTTAGCTCTTAAACATCATGGATATTAACTTTCAAGTCATTCAACTATTAATCTCAGCAAATATTACTATCTCAGTCATAGGATTCTATTTATCCTAGGCTCCCAGTTCAGTACTGAATTGTGTAAATCCCTCTGGTGTTTTCCAGGAGTTTTACATGCTTGCTGTACCTGCACCCAATATTATGGACTTGCTAGTACTCCCTCAGAAGCCAGGGATTTGGTCACATCCTGTAGAATCAGTTTTATCAAAAGTACATTACACTGGATAAATCTAAGAGTAGAAAAACATCAGCTCTGAAATATATAAGATAGGAATAAAGAATTTTACAGTCCTAGGTATACCATAACTCCCTAAACTGATCCTGAGCTTTCAGCTTCAAAACAGTCATTCTTAACCTGTTCTACTACCTCTACAAGCTACTGTGGGTGTTCTCTTTGGGATCATAAAAGCTTTATTTCCTGAATTGATCAAAGCATTTTTCTGGATCTCCTCTTCTACAAATACAAGCATGTATAAATTTTAAAAATTCTAGGTCAAGAATGTGTCATAACAGTACCCTATTCAGACTCTTATATGAATTCAAAGAAAGAAAAATAAAGCTACATGGATTCATAAAAACTATTCAGTACACTATAATTATAGGATTACTCAAGAGCTTCTTTTTGTTGTAAGAGCTTCTTTCTAACAGCTGCAAGTCTTTAAAATTGATCCACACACATATATGCACACCACTGAACACACTTGCATATGCACACATATACACGCACATTCCTTGCTTATTAACACGTCTTCCAGAAATGTAATAATGACAGTGAGGGTTGAGGGAATTTAAATCAACAAGAAGCAGAGAATTTGCAAAAAGATAATGACATGAGCGTAGGTGTCTCCCCACCACCCTCATGGATGTCTATGGAAATAAAACAATAAAATGGAAAACATCTACCAACCTGGAAACTGGAAAGGGTGCCATCAAAAATCAAAAGCTGTGATGAATTTCTTCAAGATAAAGTGCAGACAAGACTAACCTAAAAGAGGCCTAGAGACCTGCAAAAAGTGTGTGTCTAGGATATAAGGGTGGGAGAATTTAAAAATACCTCACATGGTTCCATTTATGCAGGATTGGGGGTACAAGAAGGGAAAGGAAATCAGGGTAGACCAGATGGCCACACAAAGCAGAAGGTCAGTGTTAATAGGGTTTATATTCCAAAGCAGGTAGCCAGAAGGAAGAAATATCAACAAATAGGTAGTTCCTTGAAGAATAGATTGTTATCCCAAAGAGAAAACCTAACTAATCAAACTTTCCCATGGAGTGAGCTACAAAGAGCTATCATCATGGTTCGTAGTGATGTGACCAGCATATCTGATAACCAGAGGAGATTACTTTTTAATCTCCTTCCTCTATATGACAAGAATAACAATTATGTAGTAATCAGTAGTAATCATAATTTTACTAATTTTTAAATTTTAAAACAATTATCACTTAAAAATTGTTTTCAAAATGCTATTTAAATGCAATAAGATATTTTATGTATAAAGTAAAATTTGAATTTACCAATCAAAAACATTGCACTTGTAGTTCATACTTTGTTCACTGCTTTAAATTTTAAGCACAAATAAAAACTCCAGTGACCACAGAGAAAGACAGACTTGAAATAACCATAGGTCTGTCTGTTAATTTTTATACTCACTGTTTTAATGCAGAAAAGTATATTCCTACCAGGACTGGAGATACAGTCTGTACCCTAAACCAGCATTATTATATTTGTTAGTAAATAGTGATAATTAAAAGCAAACTGATTTTAGTTGGTTTTATTATTGTTTTTAAAGTCTCTACAGATCATGTATCTCCTACTTACCTACACTCTGAGCCCTATACTGAGAGTGAACAGTAGATTGGATTCTGCATCATTTTTTTAGTGTAATAGAAGATGAACTCAAGAAATCCACCCAGAATTCAGAAAAGAAAGACAAAAAGGTAATGAAATATGTTAGATATAGAGGAAAAAGTCAGAAAATCCAACCTATAATAAATAACCCAGGAAAAAGGAAAATCATTTTTAGGAAATCACAAAATCAATACTAAATGAAAATTATTTTAATGTTTAAGCTGAAGAAAGACCTGAATTTTTATCAAATTTGACAAATACAAGATGTAAATAATGAAAAGAGATGTTATATCCTAGTTATGACTCTTATATTTCACAAATTAGAGGTGTGGGAGCCCTTCAACTCCCATATGGGAAAGCAGATAACCTATAAAGGAATACAATTCAAATTGCATCTAGACATCTCCTTTTCAACATTAATACTGGAAGATCATCAGGCAGTATTTATGGAGTTTTAAAAAGTAAACCACGGGCACCTGGGTGGCTCAGTTGGTTAAGTGTCTGCCTTCAGCTCAGGTCATGATTCTAGAATCCCAGGATAGAGTCCCACATCAGGCTCTCTGCTCAGCAGGGAGTCTGCTTCTCCCTCTGACCCTCCCCCTCTCATGCTTTCTCTCTCTCTCTCTCTCTCTCTCAAATAAATAAATAAATAAAATCTTAAAAAAAATAAAAATAAGTAAGCTACAACTGAAAATTAAACTCCAAATTTGTTTATCCATCTTTGGTTTTGTTCTTGTGACAAAGCTACAGAAAGACATTTTCAGGTATTCAGGTGGCAAAAAATATATATATCCCAGTGTACCCTTTCTGAAAACTATTTGGCATTGTGCTCTAAATCACAAAGGGATAAATAGGATTCAAAACAGAGTAAGAATGGATAGTAACTATTAATAATCTGAAAAGCGGTAGAAGAGAGGAGATTGAAAATAGAGGCTAAATTTTAATCTAACACACTTCTAACTACTGCTTCACTTGTCACATTGAGTATTAAAGAAAAATAAGTTCAAATATTTTTAAATCCTCAAGTTTACTTAGTTTCAAAAAAAAAAAAAAAAAGCACATATAACTTCCAAATCATGGAAGCAAGAGAACACACTTCAGATTAAACAAAAATCAGCCCAATAAATATGAATGGAAAGTCAGGATGGAGTAAGAAATAACAAAATTACACATAAAATGATGTGATGGTAATAAGCCCAAATACAGCAGATATGAGTATATTATGCTTCTTATTAAAAGGCAAAGATTGTCAGGCTAGGTTAAACAAATTCTAAACACGTAATCCAGATATCAAATGAGATCACATTTTTCTATGAGAGTAAAACAAACATTGTGTTTTCACATTTTACAAGATCAGTTCTCTGTGGTGGTATATTCTTATAGTTATTGCTGGACTCAAGGTCTTTTAATTTCTGAACTCTAAATCTTGCTTGCAATGGACCTCCTACGTCTCCAGCTTATCCTCTTGCCCCTCTCTTGGGTTTCCCCAATTCCTTAGGCGATGTTGGGGGTTGCGGACATCACTGAAGTTCTGGGACCATAGACAGGTGCTTTCACCCTATTGTGTGTCTTTCTTTAGTCCTTAAGGCTCCTTGCACATCTGCAGGCCTCTCAGATCTCCAAGAACCCCTCATCACTGTGCTTGCAGAAAACTCAGTAACCGCCCCCCTTTATTAAGCAGAGCAAGTTTATCTAGCTTTTGAGCCACAAATAGTCTTCTATCCTGCCTATGCTTTTCCAAAGTCTTATTAGTATAAGGACTCAAACAGCCCTCTCCTCTGGGTCTCACCTTTTCACAACCCAGAAGAATGGGCTTTGAAATTTCACTCTTCATTTTCCCTCTTCTATAAGCCTATGTGAATGCAAGGGAGCTAGAGATTTTACTTTCCCAAATATAAATTATGCCATCACTTGTTCCCATACTCTCCCTCAGTTTCCTCAAGACAAGGCTGTTTCAGTCTATTTGGATATTAAACTATTTTCCTCTATTAAAAAAATGCTATTTACATAAGAAGTGTCTAAAATTAGGTAAAAGATAAAAAAATAAAAGGGTGAATAAAGACATTAAAATATAAAAATAAAACACTGATAGTACATAGGCTACAAAAGAAATAAATTCAAGGAAAATATTGAACGAGATAAAAATTCATTATTTTATATTGCTAATAGGTACACGTTCCGATAAATATGTAACAATCGTTGACCTTTATTATGTCACCTAATAAAATGTCAACTAGAGTTAAGTGGACAGAAATACAAGAAATTTACAAAACACAATTATGGGAAAAAACAATATATCTTTGTTACATTTCCCTGGCTTTTTAAAAAATAGAAAAATTATTTGACAGTGTTCCAACTCACAAATGGGAGTCAAAAAAACAAGCATAAAAGTAATTGTTAATAAACTAAGAAGTGGTAGGGGAAAGCATAGGAAAAAGAAATTTGGAAAGCAGAATAATTCTACAAAAAAAACCATATTCTTTTAAGTGTTCATGAGGTACTTAGTGGGGAAACCTCACTAAATTAAAAAATAGAGGTCATTCAATGTCATAAAATTATAATGTAATATAAAAATTATATTAATTATATTAAAATTATATAAAAATATAATGCAATAAAATTAGTGTAATTCTAATACAAATCCTAGCAGGAGGTTTATTTTTTTCTTATTTGTAGGTATGATTTTCCAGTATATTTTACTGGAAAAAACTCAAAAAAATTATAAAAATATTACTGAGGGGAATATACCATACTTGATATAGAAATATACTAGAAAAGAATAATAATTAAAATAGAGTGACACTGTCTTAAGCATAGAACATAGAGATTATAAAATAAAGGTTCAAATTCAACTGTATATATAAATTGTACATATAGTCATATATAGAAGTCATGTTATATCTCATATATATATGAGAGAGAGAGAGAATGAGTCATTTCAGAAAAGAGAGGATGGAATGATTATTCAACAGAGCATCTTAACTGATTCACTATTTTATATTCCAAAATATATTCCCAATGAAGTATAACAGTAAATTTAAAGAAGAAAAATGATAGAAGAAAATGTAAGGGAATATGATTCCTTGTCAATTTTGGAAAATATTAAAGATAAGATAGAATAGTATAAATTTAAACATTACTGGTTAACCCAAAGTTTCAGAAGCAAAATCAGTAGTCAAATAATAAACTTTGTAGAAATATCTGCAATACATAATAAAAACAGAAGATAACACTCTTAACATGCAAAGATTTTTATGAATATATGTACATATACACACACTTCAGTTAAAAAGAAGGGAGAAATTATTAAAGGACACTACAAGTCTGACTATAAGAGCTGAATTAAAAATAATCACACCAAAATGATCAGCCCCACAAGTAGTCACAGTAACGTAAACTATAATAAAAATTAAATACAACAGGCAGTCTATCAAACTGGTCAAGTTTTTTTATTTATATTTTTGTGTTGTTTTGTTTTAAGGTAAATGCCGGTGTTGACACAGCTATTGAGAAATGTGTGCTCTCGGGGCGCCTGGGTGGCTCAGTTGGTTAAGCGACTGCCTTCAGCTCAGATCATGATCCTGGAGTCCCGGGATCGAGTCCCGCATCGGGCTTGCTGCTCAGCAGGGAGTCTGCTTCTCCCTCTGACCCTCCTCCCTCTCATATGCGCTCTCTCTCTCATTCTCGCTCTCTCAAATAAATAAAATCTTTAAAAAAAAAAAAAAAGAAATGTGTGCTCTCTTACATGACTGGTGGGATTATCAGTAGTAATATCTGTCTACGGTGAAATTTTCTTTATTAAAAGCCTTAAATTTTGTCCATATGGTTTGACTCAATAGTTCCCCTTTTAAAATACAAGTAATTAAATTTAAAAGAGAAAAATTAGACAGTTTAAAATTAACCAAAAACAGGGGAGTCTGTAAACAAACTATGACATGATAGGCAAATACAAAGTTTATAATATAAAAGGGTATTGATTAGTGATGAAAGAAAATGTTCAGGATTAATTTTACATTGAAAAAATATTTATGGAATAATCCAATTTTGTCAAAGTGGTGTACCAAGGGCCAGACAGTGGGAATGGGCCTCTTTGGAGAGGAGGAGAATTTTATCACTGACATTATTTAAAATTGTAGGCAAATGGTTAATAAAAAGCAGATCCACTGAAGGTTTTATTGCTGTTTTTAAATTCCCCACAGATGGGGCACCTGGGTGGCTCTATCAGTTAAACCTCGGACTCTAGATTTCCTCTCAGGGTCGTGGGATTGAGCCCCCTTTTGGGCTCCATACTGAGTGTGGATCCTGCTTAAGATTCCCTCTCTCCCTCTCCCTCTGCCCCTCCCCTCCCACTCATGTTCCCTCTCTCTTTCTGTCTCTAAAAATAATAATAATAATAATAAATAAATAAAAGCATAAAAAATAAATTCTCCATAATCAATCCCTGTTAGCCTAAACCCTGGGCATCCTTTGCCTCAGTCCCCACCTAGGCATGGCTCTGGAAATGTATTCTGTGATGAATGGGCAGGAAAGAAGCCTTTAAAGTGTAACATTGTTGGGGTGCCTGGGTGGCTCAGTGGGTTAAACATCTGACTCTTGATCTCCGCTCAGGTCTTGACCTCAGGGTTGTGAGTTCAAGTCCCGTGTTGGGTTCCACACTGGGTGTGGAGCCTACTTAAAAAAAATTAATTAAAAAATGTAACTGTTTTACAACAAACATGTGTTTATTTTTAAGCAAATTTTAATTTTTTCATATAGTCAGAAGTTACTACTAGTAAGTTTTGATTATGGAGATACATAAAGAGGAAGAACTTCAGAGTTTGGCACAAGATCTGCTTGCTGAGTTGAGTGGTACTTTCTGAGAATCAGCCCTAGCCCAGCCTGCCCACTTTTCCCCCTTCCCAATAGTATTCCTGCTCCACTGTAACACAGCCCAGAACTTTCGTACTTCCTGTTAAAACTGGCTAACATTCTTATTTCTTAACTCTACCTTTTACCACCAGTAATGCCATCCTAAAATCTCAAAAGCCTATCTTTGCAAAGCAAATATGGCTGACACCAAAGGCGAGGGAGGTCTGAAGAAGAGGTGTCATGGTATGGTGCTAAATTACCAATGACAGCCATTCGGCTCTTCATCCCACTGCACACAGTTCCTAACCTGCAATAGTCTGACATGACTTTTTACTTAATCATGGTGTGAAAGCAGTACATATTCAGTATCCACCATACTTTGAATTTTGATCTTTTCCCAGGGTTAGTGTTAATGGAGTACGATATTCTTTAGTGATACTGGGAAGGGAGAGAAAGTTGCAGCTCCCAGTCAGCCAGGCAATTACAAGGGTAACAACCTTTAAACTTAAAACCATTTGTATCCATACAACCGTTCTGTTTTTCATGTTCTGTACAGTATTCAATAAATCATGGTAGATAACCCCTAATTATAGGCTTTGTGTTAGATGATTTTACCCAATTGTAGGCTAATGAAATTCTTCTGAGCACATTTAGGATAGGCTAAGCTATGATGTTCAGTAGGTGGGTTGTATTAAAAGCATTTTCAGCTTAGGGTATTTTCAGCTTAAAATGGGCTTATCAGGACATGACCACATCATAAATTGAGAATGATCTGTATTGATCTATTGATCAGCCCTTTTACCTCTCCACTGATGAGAATAGCCTTGGGGCTGATTTGTGTGTGCTGTATGGTTCATGCTGTCTTTCTTACGAGGTGCTAGTAAACCAGGCTTTATTTTATAGTAATTTCTCAAATTATAAAGATTACATTTTTGAAGAAAAATTGTGGTCTCCAAGGAGATAAAAGTTATAGAAACTTCCAAAACAAACCACATTTTATGAACATTAAAACTCTGCTCCATTGTGTCAAAAATCTATTCAGGAAAACCTACCTGCTGCGTCTACAAAGAATCTACAAAGGCAGAGTCTCTCCCGTTACATACACAGTGCCTCTTTTTAAAGTTTGTTAACATCTCTATTATTTGTTACCATCTTGTAATTTAATTTGGGGAGCTTGCTTCATCCTGGAAAGGATCTTTGTAAGTCTCAGCACAACTCATGTGCTTCCATGGAGTTTTACCTGGTTTGTCTAAAAGATGGAGACTCAATGCTACCTCCCATATTTGCCCATATGGCTTAGACAACATAAGAACACCATTATCAGGTTTAGGGATCTGAAGGGAAAGAAATACATGCAAAAAGGTAGGAGGCTCTTAATAATAAAGTCTTGTTTCTTCTCAGTCCCCAACCAAACCCCCCTTCCCACAACTTGCCTAACCATGGCATAAAATTCAGGGTATAACTAGTGTATTCTGAATTTCTTTTAAAATTCTTTCTGAAGTAGTGCTATTTGTCCATTATAATTACAGGATAGATATGCATTTGCCTTAATTCATCTCTCTCCTTTTTAAAACCTACATTGCAAATAATTAAGAATCTGTTCCTAATAGAGACAAAGCAAGTACATATTCCAAGGGGAAAATCCTTTCCCTTTCTTCAGAAGGTGCTTTGGTTCCTACGTTTGAATATAATCTGGAAATCCAACTGAAGCCCTGCAGTTGAGAACCAAAACTCTCGGGAACTGGTCCCGGAAATACGACTGAGTAACCTGCACAAGTTCTTGCCCCTCTCCAGCCTCTTAGGGAAAACAGAGTGAGATCGGAGACTGAACCTAGGGCCCCTTACAGCATAACAAATCAAAGTATCTCTGAGCTTGTCTTTAAATAATAAAGTCTTGCTGGGAAGCACGGCTGTCTGGATCTCACAGCACAGCTGGGTCTTGAAACTCCCTCCAAGCTGGCGATCACCCTTCTCACAGGCTCATAGGGAACTCAGCTGAGCGCAGACACACACCGCCTCACTGGCATCCCTTAAATGCGGAGTCCTCAGGGTGTCTCCCAGAGATGTGAAAGCTACCTGCAATGTGCAAACCACCACCACCAACAACACAGAGAAACCTAACTAAGACTCCTCTGCAAGAGATAGGATATTCCACCCCTGCCTTCTGAGTCCTGCTTCTTCGGCCACTTAAAATCCGGTTGCCACTTTCTTTCTGGCAAATGCAGTAAGAGATGGCTGAGTGCTCACAGCTCTGAAGCTCTGGCTGCAGACGGGATTGGGGGAGCTAGTTGCCTCTTGCTCTCCTGCCTGGACTCCTGGTGAGAGAGGCCCAGGGCCAACTCCGAGAACTGCAGGCACATTTCCAGGCAATTAGTGATAGCGCCTAAGGACCGAAACATCCGAGCGACTTGATTGGAGCTTTTCTCTGAGTGTGTGATCCCTCTTGGTTGATTAATGAGTGAATATGCCCTCATTTATCCTCTTTGAGGACGCAGCTGTGGAGAGCAAGCACATAGGCGCATCCTGTCCAAGCAAAGTGCTTTTTCCTTTCAGCTGCTTCTCTGTCCCAGTCCTAAAATGGCACCTCCGGTGGAGAGCCTGATGCCTAATTTCCAAAATCACTGGAGAACAAGGTTGAAGGACTCCATTTTAACTCTCATTTTGCTTAATGTCACCCCAGAGTTGGAAACATTCCAAACATACACTTCTCAAAAGGACAACTTTGTTTCTAAATAACATGCCCATTTAACAAAATACAGTTTTCTTTGGCTGCCATTTCGAAACCCCTTCCCAGGCCTCATGCCTGTGGTCACTTGTCTTTGGATGTCTTACAAATGGCCTCCTGATTGAGGCATTTGGAGAGTAACTCCTGAGTCACTATGCATGAAAGTTGGGTTAAATATAATAAGTTAGATGTTTCAAATTAAAATGAGCATTTTTAAAATGCATATACCCAAGGTGAAGTGTTTCCAACACAAGGTCAAATTTAGTTACAGGCGTGATGGAAACTGTACGAACCCTAATTGGGAAGGTCTTTGTTAAGTGAATAAATTCATCCTTGGACTTCAAAGGGCTTTGTTTGTAGTTCGTATTAATGGCTACTTCTTAAAGGATTGCAAAATAGCAAATGACTTGTAAGACAAGACCGTCTCTAGATTAGCTGAATAGATCCTTCTGTCACCCATCAGTTGCTCATTTCAAGTGGCTCAAAGTTTATTGAATTTCTACAAGTGGAGGGCTTTTTTAATTTTCAAAAAATAAGAACATCATGACTCATCTTGAGATTGCAATATTCAGCCTTAGAAGTATTCATCCAGGGCTGATTTTTTTTTTTTAATATACTATTAGAACTGAGATATTGTCATTCATCTTAATAATGTTCTTATATGCCAAAGCAGCTTACAAAATAGCTATTAAAAACAGAATTGCCATTCATATATTGGGTGTAGTACATGCTACATCACATTATACTTCTAATCTGACTTGTTAGGCAATGTGTGGTTCTCAAATTCTATGAAAGCAAGAGAAAGAATAATGAAGCAAACATTTAATCTCTTTTTAGAAGGAAATACTCAGAGTTATTCATTCTTATTACTAATATTTTGTATAGTTCCATAGGGCCATATGACCCACAAAATGCCATGGAACCCACAAAAATGGGTATAAAAGAAAATCTATAAGATTTTCAAAGCAGCTATAAAATGGAAAGTAAATTTAATATTGTTTTTAAAATACAATATTGAACATGTAAAGAATGCCATTTTTGTCAAATTTTCTATTGTCTTTTATGGTCTGCTATCATAGCTTCCCTTTGAATGTTTCCTAGGGCCTAGACTTCACTAGTTTCCAATCTAAAACCTAAAACCAAGAGCTCTAGATGTAAACAAGTAAAGACAAACACACAGATCAGGGAGAAATGCAAATGGAATGATAAGGCACCTAAACAAATGTACCATTTCATTTTGGTTCTCAAATCGTGGTCCATATATCAACATTATAATCTTATTATGAAGGGAATTGCTAGGAAGGCAAATTCCTGGGCATTACCCTAGATAAAGTAAATCAGAAACTTGGGGATAGGGCTCAACAATCAGGATCAGTGTTTTAACAAGTATTCCAGGTAGTCATCATGCATGCTGAAGTTTGAAAACCATTTATCTATAGGAAATATTTGAAGTTTTTCCATTGAATATTGAAATGTTCCCTAGATCCTAGATGTGCTCAATAAAATGTGACAGTAGTGACGAGAGATAAACCTAGAGAACTGGATTTGGTAGGAGTAGCAGAGACACTATTTTTTTTTTTATTGACATATACTGTATTATTAGTTTCAGAGGTAGAATTTAGTGATTCATCAATTGCGTACAACACCCAGTGCTCATTACTTCAAGTGCCCTCCTTCATGCCCATCACCCAGTTACCCCATCCTCCCACCCATCTCCCCTCCATCAACCCTCAGTTTGTTTCCTAGAGTTAAGAGTCTCTTATGATTTGTCTCCCTCTCTGTTTTTATCTTATTTTATTTTTCCTTCCCTTCCCCTATGTTCATCTGTTTTGTCTCTTAAATTCCACATATGAGTGAAATCATATGGTATTTGTCTTTCTCTGACTTACTTCGCTTAGCATAATAGCCTCTAGTTCCATCCATGTCGTTGCAAATGGCAAGATTACATTCTTTTTGATGGCTGAGTAATATTTCATTGTGTATATAATATACACCACATCTTCTTTATCCATTCATCTGTCGATGGATGTCTGGGCTCTTTCCATAGTTTGGCCATTGTGGACATTGCTACTATAAACATTGGGGTGCAGGTACCCCTTCGGATCACTACATTTGTATCTTTGGGGTACTCAGTAGTGCAATTGCTGGGTCATAGGGTAGCTCTATTTTCAACTTTTTGAGGAATCTCCATACTGTTTTTCAGAGAGGCTGCACCAGCTTGCATTCCCAACAGTGTAGGAGGGTTCCCCTTTCTCCGCTTCCTTGCCAACATCTATTGTTTCCTGACTTGTTAATTTTAGCCATTCTGACTGGTATGAGGTGGTATCTCACTGAGGTTTTGATTTGGATTTCCCTGATGCCGAGCGATGTTGAACACTTTTTCATGTGTCTTTTGGCCATTTGGATGTCTTCTTTGCAGAAATGTCTGTTCATGTCTTCTGCCCATTTCTTGATTGGATTAGTTATTCTTTGGGTGTTGAGTTTAATAAGTTCTCTATAGATTTTGGATACTAGCCCTTTATCTGATATGTCATTTGCACATATCTTCTCCCATTTCATAGGTTGCCTTTTAGTTTTGTTGACGGTTTCCTTTGCTGTGAAAAAGCTTTTTATCTTGACGAAGTCCCATTAGTTCATTTTTGCTTTTGTTTCTTTTGCCTTTGGAGACATGTATAGCAAGAAGTTGCTGTGGCTGTGGTTGAAGAGGTTGCTGCCTATGTTCTCCTCTAGGATTTTGATAGATTCCTGTCTCAAATTTAGGTCTTTCATCCATTTTGAGTTTATTTTTGTGTATGGTGTGATACTTTCTGTAGAAAACACAAAAGAATCCACCCCAAAATTGCTAGAACTGATACAGAAATTCAGCAAAGTCACAGCCTATAAAATCGATGCATAGAAGTCAGTTGCATTTCTGCACACTAACAATAAGGCAGAAGAAGGAAATTAAGGAATTGATCCCATTTACAATTGCACCAAAAACCATAAGGTGCCAAGGAACAAACCTAACCAAAGAGGTAAAGGATCTGTACTCTGAAAACTATAGAACCCTTATGAAAGAAATTGAGGAAGACACAAAGAAATGGAAAATATTCCATGCTCCTAGATTAGAAGAACAAATATTGTTAAAATGTCTATGCTACCCAAAGCAATCTATGCATTCAGTGCAATCCCTATCAAAATACCATCAGCATTTTTCATAGAGCTGAAACAAATAATCCTAAAATTTGTATGGAACCAGAAACATTATTTTATCTCCAAAAAATTGTTCATGTGCAGTGTTTGGCCAATCTCAATGTCATTACCTGCGATTTTGAATTATAGAGCAAGCTCATTGGACAGAAAATCACAACCACCCCAATAGTAAAATAACTATTGCTCGTTAGGCGTATACTATTAGCCGGGCATACTTCTAAGCGTTTTACATTTATGTCATTTAATTTTCACAACCACCCTAACATTTCCCGTTTTACAAATGCGGAAACTGAGACCAGAGGGAATAATTTATACACAGTTCCACAGCTAGTAAAGTGGGTGGCCATTTTCCTTGGAATATATTTTCTTGTCTCTAAGTGATAATATTAGAAAAAAATATGTATATATAAGGTTCATAATTGCTACTGTGGTTTTTAATATGAAACAGAGTCCTTTATACAATTGCTCAAGTGTAATTAGGTAATACTAATGACAGTAACTACAGAACAAACCAGATAAACAAAACTATACCTGTCATACACAAGATATATATGTAATCTTTCTTGACATGCTAAAGTAGTTCTGAGCCCACAGACCTATCCTCAGCACTGATGAGAAAGTCAGCCTTCATATATCACCTTGAAGGTTCACTTTCAGGCTGAGCAGACAGACCCTGAGTGGAGAGCCTGCTTCTCAGAAAGTCTTGAGCTGTTTCTGCCACCAAAGGGTCAGTAGAAAGGAGAGCACATCATAGAGAGACCTGCAGGTGCTCACAGAAAACTCACATCTGCAAATTCCCAAACCAAAGAGAAGCTTATTATGTATTTCCTGCTTTTTCCTTTGAAATCATAATCATTTAAATTTCGCAATTTCCCATCCTCACACTTTATATTTTAGTAACATGTTTTGCATTTGGTGTTATACTACTAAATCCCTAAAAGAAGATTTTTCCTCCTTTTCAGTGATTAAACAAAAAAATTCATAATAACAACAAAACATAATAGAAAATTAACCTGGTTTCCTCAAAGTTTCCTTACCACTAGTCTCTGGGGCCACTTTAACAATTAATTATTGAAACCTATAACATGTATTTCTTGGAGTAACTTGTCTAAGTATCACTAACCTTCTGTTGATTCACCTCCCCTGCCATCAAATAAGTCTGATACTACACCAGTATGCATTCATCTTTTCTAGCAGTGTATTTATATTTTTGGGGTTTTGTACAGTGTAAATGCACATCACCTGTATTTCTTAGCAAAAAACTTTCAGTAATACACTTGAAAATTGACTTTTAAGATTGAAAGAGGTTCTAAAAGAATACAAATAAGAGAGTGAATACTTTTAAAAATACAATTACACAATTTGTATTTAAAAATAGCAAATGAGAATGAATGAAACAGGAACCTGGCTATAGATCTAATTCTTTTTTTTTTTAAGATGTTATTTGTCAGAGAGAGAGAGAGAGAACAAGGAGGGAGAGTGGCAGGCAGAGGGAGAGGGAGAAGCAGGCTCCCCACTGAGCAAGGAGCCTGATGCGGGACTCAATCCCAGGACCCTGGGATCATGACCTGAGCTGAAGGCAGACGCTTAACCAACTGAGCCACCCAGACGTCCCTCTAGATCTAATTTTTGAATGGTAACAGCAATGGAGTAATGGGAAAGACAACTATAAATGCGGGCTGCAATCTGACACTGCACTAGAATTATTTGTTTTAAGCCCTTATAAATATGACACTGCTTCTTGGGTGGAAACTAGTCATGGGCAATCTAAACCTCTTGAAAAGTTCTTAGGATTTGGAAGTCCAAATAAAATTTTCCAACTGCAAAAGTAAATTCTACTTTCTTTCGTGCTTCCAGACTCAAGGAAAAAAACACACATACACCTGAATGTCAGATAACATTTTCTACATTCTCTAACTGAAGAGAGCTATAGGGGGCAATCATTAATAAACACTTTCATGAGGGGTTTCTGAAATGATCCTAAAATGAGCAGTGAAAATCTGTAGTCCCATAGAGTAGAAAGACTTGTTCACACAGGAAATCATCTTTTATAGTCACTGTAAAAGATAAAAACTGATTAGGTTAACTATTAATTCTGTTAACCTACTGCAAGGTATCTGCTTAAGACAAATTACTTACCTACAGAATATCTCCTGTAAATGAAACTATGGAGGGACTCTGGGGGTAGAGAGGAAGACCACATCTTTCTTTTTTTTTTTTTCAACAATCGTTGTTGAGTATCTACTAGATGCCAGGCACTGTTCTAGGTGCTCAGGATATTGGTGGTGAATGAAAAAGATACAAACGTCTATATTACAATGTGTATTCTGGAGGGAGGAATAGACAATAAGTAAGATACATAGCAATAACAAGTGCTGTAAAGAAAAATAAAGCAAGAAAATGGACTAAGAAGTGATGTCGGGAGGAGTAGAGCAATTACAAGTGACCGGGAACAATGGTTCTTCACTGGAAAGATGGTAAAGAAAGTGAAGGAGGAATCAAGGAGGATGTCTGCAGGAAAATCATTCTGGGGAAAGGGGATGAGCACAAAGGCTCAGAGGCAGGAGATTGCTGAGGTGTAAGAACAGCATGGAGGCCAGTGTGGCTGGAGTAGAATATGGGAGAAAAAGAGGAGCAGGAGATGAGGACAGAGAGGGAAAAGGGGACAGATTACCTAGTGTCTTATTATATGGGTCATTGTAATGACTTCTCACTTTTACTCTGAGAAGGGAGCCACTGTAGGAGTTTGAGCAGAGGTGAGAAATGTTCTAACTTAGGTTTTTAAATGTTCAGTCCCAGAGTCACAAAGAAACTGATATATAACAAATAATTACACTATCAAAGAATGAAGGCAATCACTAATATATTTTTAGTTAATGAACCGAGTGCTTACTATGTGGTAAGTAGGTTATTTCACAAATGTGCACAGGACACCAATTCTATGATTCAGTTGAGGAAATTGAATCCTGGAGAGTTTATACAACTAATCCATTACCAGACAGCAAAGTGTAGCGGAGCTGGCTTTCAAACCTAAGCGTTCTGAACTCTGACTCCTTACAAGGGAAGCTTGTGCTTTCTGGTTTCTCCGATGCTCAGGGCAATACAACAGAGGGACTGATTTGTTCTCTCTGGAAGGTCGAAGCAGGCTCCACAAAGAAAGTAATGATTGAAATAGACGAGAAGAATGAGTAGTTTGCCTGGAAGAGAATAGGCACAACGCCATCCAAACCAAGGAAATACGATGGCAGTTCAGGAAGAGGTTGTGTATGGCTGCAGCTTGGTTAGCCCATAGCAGCATCCTGAGATGACAGAAGACAGGTGGTTTTAACAGGTCCTGACTCAAAAGGAAGGTTTTCCTCTTTGCTGAGATTTTTTTTTTTCCTAAAACCAATCAAGGGTAAGAAGAGCCCCACTAAAATGTTTGCTTATAGACAATAATCATATGTATAATTATGTATTTGCTATTTAACTTCTCCTATAGACGGCAGGCCTTCTGAGGGCCGGAACCTGATGTCTTATTTACTGTTGCTTCCCAGCTCCTAATACTGTGCCTGCAATAAGTGCCTGGGAACAATTTGTTGAAAACTATGGATGCTTAGAATATGTAAGAGTGTTGGGTTACACGTGTTTTCAGGAGTAATGTATACTTCTCTTTTGCAAGTTCAAGTCCAGGAGTGGGTTTGAATGGGAGCCATGCAGAGCTAGGCACCATGTCCCTCTGCCCTCCAAGGAAAATGGAGCATTCACACAACTAGCATATGCTACATGGAGGGGCTAGCCAAATTCCCTCAGCCTAGATGTCAGTGATTCACTAGACTCCTCATTTCCACAGATTCCAAGATCTTGTTATCTGAGAGGAAAGAATCAACTCAACTAGGAAACGAATAGACTTTGTTAGGTTATCAACCCCTGGCAGGGGAAACCCTCTCATCTCCACGTCTTCCTTATCAGGAATAGCACCAATGATGTCATGCAGGAGACAATACAGAGATGAGCCAAGTTCCTGTTCCCAAAGACTTAACAGCTGAAAGAAAATAACACCCTGCTGGAAAAGGAAGTTATGCCTGATTAATCTAGACTGATAGGAGGGTCTCAAGTGAGCATGTGTATAAAATGGACTGAAGTTCTATCCATTTCAAAAATGTATCTAGATTTATTTTATTTATTTTTATTTTTTTGGTGCCTAGATTTTAAAAAGGACATTGTCAACCTTCTCCGCTAAAATTTAAAAGTATTCCTCCATTGGATGGGAGACTAAGTGGAAGGTGATAAAGAAATAGGAATCAATGGTTAAGACAAAAATTGGTTTTCTCTAGGAAGAAGTATAAAAAGATGATGCTACATGGAAATCACTAGGAAATCTTCCTTGGAATATTTACAAGTGATATAGATTCCAGAACAATAATTATTTATATAAATTCACTTTTCAGGGTCCCTAAATCACCTAAATTTGTATTCAAATATGTATTTCTATTACAAAATAACCTAGTGGCTACGAGTCATTAGGGTTTTATATCAGAAGTGTGAGGACCCTATTCTCAGCTCTACATATAACAAGTTAGATGATCTTGGAAAACTTAGCCTTTCAGGTTCATCAGTTTCCAAAATAGGTACAATAAGACACCTTGCATTGTTTTGCAGTATAGGTTATATATGATAATGTGCCCAAGATACTTAGCATATACTTAAAATAATAGATACAGTTTTCTCTAAATACGTGGCAGTTGTTATTATCACTATACTGTAGGGTTTTTTTTTTAATCAAGTTCCCAAAATAATCCATTATTCAAAAACGAACACAGAGGTAAAAACCATTGATCTAGGACAATAGTTCTCAAAGTGTAGTCTGTGGAGCCCTTAGTCCTCAAGATCATTTCAGGGTATCTGAGAGGTATAAGCTATTTCTATAATAATACTACAATGTAATTTTTTTCACCGTGTTGGCATTTGCTTTGCACTGATGTTGCAAAAGCAATTACAAATAAACTTGCCGATGTCTTCATACAGATCAGGTAGCAGCACCAAACTGTCCTAGTTGTCACTGTACACTCGTTTAAAGAACAACTGCTTTACTTAAGGTCCTTGATGAATAAAATGAATTGTATTTACTAAGGTTTTACCCTTAACATGTCTTTTTAACATTTTGTGCAACTGAACAGGAAGTACTTACAAAGCATTCCTACTGAACGTTGGAAGTATGATGGTGGTCTCCAGGAAAAGCACTTACACAAGTTTTTGTGGAACACCATTTTTATTCAAAACAAAATAGCTAAAAACAAATTATGGCCACACACCTGAGTATTTGGCACAAGTTGTTTTTTTTTTTTGTTTATTTTGTTTTTTTTCAAAAATGAAGTAAACAGTCAACAGTGTCAGTTTAGAAAAACAACCCCCAATATTTGCTAAAAGTGATGAAATATGATTTCTAAGTAAAAATTAGTTTTGAAAAATGGTATTCACCACTGTGAACTTGAATTGTCCCCATACCTAAAGATATTTCTGATGGGATTTGTGGGAATATTAATGAATGTGATTTTTGACATTGTAAAGTGAAGTATCTTAGCATTTGAAAAATATCCATAACCCATCAAAGTGATATTTTACAAGCAATCTATATGTGGTACTACAAAATCAACCACACATCTGTAAAAGATCTATTCAGAGTATAAGACAGACATAGGGATTTTGCTATAACAAAATATCTTGAAAACCTCATTGATATAATTTCAGATAGAATGTTGCAAGCAATCTTTAAAAAACTATCACATGTCAAGTTTTGGTATGGTAACAGAAAAGAATATCCACAATAATCTGGAACGGCTACTAAAATATGCCTTCCTTTTCCAACTACACATGTATGTGAAGCCAGGTGTTTTTTTGTTGGTTTTTTTTTGTTTGTTTTTTTTAATCTTTAGGAATCTCAATTATCTTTATTTTTTTACTAACATATAATGTATTATTTGTTTCAGGGGTACAGGTCTGTGATTCATCAGTCTTACACAATTCACAGCACTCACCGTAGCACATACCCTCCCCAATGTCCACCACCCAGCCACCCCATCCCTCCCACCCCCCACCACTCCAGCAACCCTCAGTTTGTTTCCTGAGATTAAGAGTCTCTTATGGTTTGTCTCCCTCTCTGGTTTCATCTTGTTTCATTTTCCCTTTCCTTCCCTTATAATCCTCTGTCTTGTTTCTCAAATTCCTCATATCATTGAGATCACATGATACTTGTCTTTCTCTGATTGACTTATTTCATTTAGCATAATACCCTCTAGTTCCATCCACGTTGTTGCAAATGGCAAGATTTCATTTTTTGATGGCTGCATAATATTCCATTGTATATGTATACCTTATCTTCTTTATCCATTCATCTGTTGATGGACATCTTGGCTCTTCCCATAGTTTGGCTATTGTGGACATTGCTGCTATAAACATTGGGGTGCACATGCCCCTTCGGATCACTACATTTGTATCTTTGGAGTAAATACCCAGTAGTGCAATTGCTGGGTTGTAGGGTAGCTCTAAAATTCAACTTTTTGAGGAAACTCCATCCTGTTTTCCAGAGTGGTGAAGCCAGTTTTTTTTTTTTTATTTACTTCAGCCAAAGCAACATACGGCAACAGGTGAAATGCAAAAGTAGTAGAGTATCCAGCTATCACCTAATTGTCAGACACTTACTTGTCACTGACATGATATCACACTCAAGTGCATGGTTCATTTCAGCTTAAGTAGAATTAAACCTTGATGGAACTTAATATTAAAAGAAAACATGACCAAGGGCTAAGTTAGCATTTACTATCTCCTGTAGTTAACTATTTAAAAGTTTGGAAAACCTATAATTAATCATTAATTGCTATTCAGCAGACAAATAAGGGCAAGTTATAACATTATTGTGGACCCTATGAATGAGGAGGAAAGTGACTTTCCAAGAGTCAGTACCTACTTAATTCTAAATACAACCTGGGAACTAAATTCAATACCTCCCTCCCATATTCTTAATCTCTGGGTAACAGCAATATTTCCAATGTGGCCTTACCTTTCACTGACATGGGTTATAAAAGGACAGGAAAATTATATGTGTGAATTATCTTCCTATGTGTGACTTATCTTTCATAATTTATCTTTCATAACTCCTTCAGGGAATTAAACTTGTTTTAGTCATGAATCCAACTCATACCATATTTAACTGTTTTTGAATCAAACTTTCTGCATCATGCCATCCAGAAGTCCACAGAAGGGGGGGAAAAAGTATTTAAATCACATCAGTAATTTGCAGTAGGTTCCTGAATTGCCCCTTGGATAGTTTGATGCTAGTCCAAAAATAAATTTAAAAAAATGTAAAACTTGGGGCACCTGAGTGGCTCAGTTGTTAAGTGTCTGCCTTCGGCTCTGGTCATGATCCCAGGGTTCTGGGATCGAGCCCCACTTAGGGCTCCCTGCTCAGCAGGAAGCCTGCTTCTCCCCCTGCTTGTGTTCCCTCTCTCGCTGTCTCTCTCTCTGTCAAATAAATAAATAAAATCTTTAAAAAGAAAAAAAAAGGGCGCCTGGGTGGCTCAGTTGGTTAAGCGACTGCCTTCGGCTCAGGTCATGATCCTGGAGTCCCAGGATCGAGTCCCGCATCGGGCTCCCTGCTCAGCAGGGAGTCTGCTTCTCCCTCTGACCCTCCCCCCTCTCATGCTCTCTCTCTATCTCATTCTCTCTCTCAAATAAATAAATAAAATTTTTTAAAAAAAAATAAAATAAAATAAAAAAAGAAAAAGAAAAAAAAAAGTAAAACTTACATATACTCCTTTTAAATGAAAGAGTTGAATTTCATGTCATAAACATCACTGTCACAGTAAAATGCCTTCTTTATTGATTTTCCTTAACTTATTGCTTAATATAGCAAACGTTATCAAAAGCTATGCAAACCTGAAGGTAGACTATTTGTATGTGTTTTTGAATCTTGAGGATCTATGACAATTGAGGACACTGTGATATCAGTATTTCTTCAGTACTTGTTTGTACTCAAGAAATAGTCACCTCTTGAATGCCAATTTTGAATGAGTGTGCCTTGCCACATTCTTTTTTGTATTTTTGCTTCCTTATTCCAATGCCTTGTATAAAATAACTGCAGATTAGTATTTCACTCACATCACTTTCATCAATGAATTCATTTATTAACACAGTAGATATGGCTTGTAATACAAATTTTCATGTATACTTTGAATAATTCAATCCATTAAAGAGAATTCTATAGAATAACCAGTGACAGACTTGTAACTTTAAAAGCAATGAAAGCAATTTTTAATGTGCTTATATTTGACTTGACATATTTTCACATTTCATACTCCTGAAGTACATTTTTAAATAAATACTTTGAAATCACTGCTATTACAAATAAATATGTTATCATTCTGTTTCTGGGAATCAAGACAGGTGATAGTATTTGATGATACTGCCCTGAAAATGAATTTTAATTTTCAATCTCATGATGGTAATTCTTAAAACTATTATTCTTCAGTTGTTGCAGCTGTAGAGCTGAATGTCAAGTTCACAGTTTGCATATTTGTGCAGATTTGTTTAGAAAATGGGCTCTGTTGTGAACTTGTTTCAAAATTGCCAAATGGGTGTGTAATGAAAACACATCTGCTAAACAAAAAAGAGAAACCAGGTTTGAGAAAGGAATTAGGAAGGAAACATTAGTTTTAAAAGTTCTTTTATAATTAAAGTGTGTTGCAAATGAAGTGGATCTTTGCCCAAACATGCTATTCATAGCATCCATAATCATCAAATAGCAGGCACTCCAGGCAGAGCCAGAAGTAGATCAGCCACAAGCAATTACGAATAAAGCAGAAGAGGGGGTGGCAGTTGGGGGTGAGTTAGCAGGGGTGTGATTTTCCAATATCAAGTACCAAGAAAACATATGTTTAAAAAAATCAACAATTAAAGTGACCTTGTGTGTCTTTCGCTAATGAGTGGAGAGAAAATTTTGACAGGAATTTTTAAAATTTTCTTTGATTTAGGGTGTCAGCATTTTGATCTGCTCAAATGCCACCTCATCAGTGAAGTTTTCTCTCCAAATACATACGTACATATACATATACATGATGTGTACATACATACATATGTGTGTATGTAGACGTATAGTGAGAGAAAACCTTACTGGTGGTGATGTCACAAATTTTATTTATAAATTTGAAATCCCATCCCCCTTTGCGCCATTGAATATATCTTATATCGCCTTGATTATCTCTTTATTATCTAACCCACCCAAAATAAAAGGCTCATAAGAACAAAAACTATTCTCAGTTCTCTGCTAGAGCCCTATAACCAGCACCTGACACAGAGCTGACGTCCATAAAAATGTGTTTAATACATGAAAAAAAATCACTAAATATGAGCCTCTTCTTAGCACTGAGAGAAATACAAACATTTATCCAGTATGTTTTGGTGTATCTCTGCCTGAGTAAAGAGGCTCCTTTTGATCCTATACTTCTATAAAACATCCATATATCTTAGGAAAACATTCCACATATAATTAGAATATCTTTGTAAATATAGAAGTAGGTCATGTCTTCTCTTTATAGCATTATATTCACTTGAGAAAGAAATTTGCTTCTAGCTTATAAATCTGTATTTGGCCATTGGTTATTATTTATCACTCTTTATTCACACTCAGTTTGAGAATTCAGAGTTTGCTGTACATCTTTATAAGTGAAACAGTGAATGCTTTTCCAAGTAGCTTTTATTTATTTGAATAATCCAGCTTTAATATCAATTCAAGGACAGAAGGACAGTAGGAAGGAATTAACTTCCTAATAGCATTATATAGACCACATTCCTCATTTTTGCTCTCCCATCAAACCTTAACAATAATTGGACATTAGAGAACAAAATTGGTAATTGAGTTCCCTTTCACCAAGCACAAATTCTGCCCGGAACAGAAAGGAATTGTTTTCAAAATGCAAAGCCAATCAATCATGTTACCCCCCATGCTTAAAGTCCTGCAGTAGCTTTTCATTGCTCTTGAAGTGAAGAACAACATCCTCAACTCTGCTGTCATGTCCACCTGGTCTGGCCCTTGCTTATCTCCCCAGTCTCATTAATCATCACTCTCTCATTTGGTCTGTGAGCTCAGGCCAAACTGCCTTCTCTCAATTGCTAAATTCTCCATTCTTTTTCCAAATGTCAGGCCTCTGTGCTGTTTTGTCCGTAAGGCTTTTCTCCATCCCACTCCCCCATATCAACACTAATCATCCTTCAGATCCCAGCTCTGAGGTCCCTCTTTCTCTGGCAGCTTTCTCTTCCTCAAGTTCTCATTCCAGGCCAGGGTCTTTCATCATAAGCTCGCATAGATAGTCCTCCCTTTCCTCCCTTTCCTCCCTTTCCTCCCTTTCCTCCCTTTCCTCCCTTTCTCCCTCCTTTCCTATCTCTACATACCTCCAGTTGTGATCATACATCTTTTGCACTCTCATTTGACTAATACCTGTCTCCCAACTCCTCTGTTGGAGAGCAGAGACACATCTTGTGTTCACCGTTGCTTCCCTAGCTCAAGAACAGTGCATGGCATATGTAATAGGAGGTCACTAATACTTGCTACATAGATGAAAGCAGACAATTTTCAAACTGCATAACTTGCCTTGCTGATGGAAGTCAACTATTTAAGTAGTTTTAAAATACTCTTAGCTTAATACAGCAATAATTGAGGTATGAAATGATGTTTACAGCCTTTCCTTGTTGCTGTGAACATAAATAGTTAAAGAGCAGTAAATGAAGAAGGAAGGTGAAACATTGAGAAGTATCAACCTCAGGGGCTTCTTAACCTGTGCCTCTAAGTCCATCTAGTGTTAGGACACTCACTTCAATAGGGAGTAGAGAATTCAGTAGCATTCATGAAAAGACTCTAGAATAGTTATGCCAATGATCTTCAAGAAAACAGTTTTATAAGAAAATGTTGATAGTAATCATGAATCAAAGAGGAAAAGTTGGGAAGTGTGAAAACAAAGCACCCGGACCCTGCTGAACATTTCTAGGGAAATAAATATTTAGTTACTCCATGGTGAGAAGGTCATGTTTTGTGATATGAAATGTTTCATGCCTCATAGCCCAGAAGTTACGAGAGATCCGTCAGTAATCAGAGTAACACCATCCGTTAACCAAAGCAAGAGATGACACAGGGATGATAAATGAAGTGTCTCTTTAGAAATGGAAAAAAATGAATGAAGACTTCAGACATTGAAATCAGTCTGGTTTCCCTCTGGGATTTCTGAGAGGATTTTACATTTAAGTTTTCTCACTTGATCTCTGCCTTATTTTTGTGTGGATTCAGGCCTGTTAACACTTCCAGTACAAACTCAAATCAACAAAAAATAATCAGAATACATGGAGAAGAGAGACTGGATGCTGGCTGAGCTTGTTATCCTGGATCTGATATTGAGTAATTGTGTGACCTTGATGAAATAACTTGACCTCTCTCTTGAGTCTGACTTGCTGCAGAACAGAATTTAATGAGAAACCTACACATGATAGTTGTTAGGCTTCCTAACATACCCCGAAGGGGATCCATGTTAATGTTTCCTTTTACCTTAGTATATGTGAGTGTGTGTGTGTGTGTGTGTGTGTGTGTGTGCCTGTGAACTCAAGGTGTGTTTCAGAGTGCTGAGAAGGCTTTTTTTGGTTTCCTTCAGAAATCTCTTCCTAACCTGCCCAATGATGCATGGAATTCCTCAAAAGGGGCAGAGCATTTCATGCTATAATTAGCATTAGAAATTAACATACAAATCACTGTGGGAGAGGTGACACATAGAATTTCATACTATGACTTAAAAAGATTTCAAGGAACTTTTTCTAAGAGTAAATTTTGACAGGGTTAAGAAGTCGAGGAAAGTGAATGCTTACAGATGGGGAAGAATAAAAAGGAGGACACTTAGAGTACCAAAAGCACATTTCGCTTGCTTCACATCTTCTCCTGGAACTGGCCCTGGGGAGCACCTTGGAGAGGACAGTTACATACCCTTTGAGTTTTGGTAGGAAACACCTCACTTCCATCCCCAGGAGAACATAAGCTTAGAGGGTTGTACCTTGTTGAACCTCTCCATTCACACTGAGAACACTTAGATTTCTGAGCAGTGCTAGCCAACACTAGGAACTGCACCTATGAGAGCCCATCTGATGGTACAGTAGCAAACGGAATATACTGGACCACCAGTGTTTAAAACATGAAGATCAGTGACAGTTCAGGGAGGTTAATGTCATAACTTTTGCTTGTTTTTGACTGTTTTTATATAATTTTTGTTTGCTTATTTATTTGGTAGCCAGAATGGAAAGCATATCTTTTTAAAATATCCATAGAATAGGACACTCTAGGCATTTCCCATAGCCTTATACTTAATAATAACAACCCGTTGCTAAGGATCACAGTACTGATGGCATATGAAATTACTAGGAGGATGCAGCCTTTCTGACAGGCTCATTTAGTCTGATTTTGATAAAATAACAATTCAGTGAAAGGAGTTTCTGTGTTTTGAGTATTCTGGCATATTCTGGCATATTCTAGATTGAACATTAAATAATAGTGTCTTGTTCTGTATCTAATATTTGTTCCCAGCATATCTGTCCTCAATACCCTTCCCAGTGTTTCCTTGTTTTCATGAACTTTCATTTTCTTTGCCTTTTGCCACAATCATCAAGAAAGGATAGGTTGAAAATGAAGGTCAGGAAGCTGCTGAGTCTCTGTGAGTGTATATAAGTGGTATCATGTTGACTCAGAGTCCGAAGACGTGTGGAGAAAACAGAGATAGGTAAAAAGAATTAAAAAAAAAAAAAAAAAAAATTAGGTAGTTACTGACATTGTAGAGAGCGCCAGCAATCTGACACGAGGGACAAAGCCTACTTGGGACCAAAGATACAAGTATTCGAGTCAGAAAGAGGATTGTGTCCAGGATTGCTTTGGTCATCTCTCCAAAAGCCTTTCATTTGAATGTCATTTTCTAGAAAGCCCCACCCTCAGCGGCTTTCATAACGGGTATCTTGAAGACAGTGCTGGTCTTCTGACACCTTCAGGTGTAGAGAATTCCCTCTTCTCTGGCACCAAACAACATTCTTTGTAGCCTGGTTTAACAATTCAAGAATCCTTTCAAGATTTTGCAATCCAAACTACTGTCAAGAATAACTATCCTAGGGGCACCTGGCTGGCTCAGTTGGTGGAGCATGGGATTCTTGATCTCAGGGTTGTGAGTTCGAGCCCCACGTTGGGTGTAGAGATTGCTTAAAAATAAAAATCTTAAAAAAAAAATCTTAATCATGATGAGGTTGAGATATTATATAAGACTAGATGTGGGAAGAAAGAGATCAAGAAAGAGAAAGATAATCATAGTGAAATACAGGATCTGTAAATCCCAGGACACCACTCCAGTGTGTCCATAATTGCTGATTCTCAGTATTGCTCTGAACTTAAGTACTTTCTACTGAACTCTGTTGAATGGTCCAAGAAGGATATTTTTAAATTAAAGAGTGAATAAAGAATAGTAAGAGACTAATATAATTTCCGATATTTTAGTCTCCCAGCTATACAAGGCATGTAGACTATCAAGACAGAGACTGTCAGGGCACCTGGGTGGCTCAGTCGCTTAAGCGTCTGCCTTCGGCTCAGGTCATGATCCCAGAGTTTTGGGCTCCAGCCCCAGGTCAGGCTCCCTTATCAGTGCTCCCCTGCTACCCTTCACCCCACTCATGCTTGCTCTCTCTCTCAAATAAATAAATAAAATCTTTTTTTATTTTAAGAGACTATCAAATTATAGGTTTACAGATACCCCCCCCAAGATCGTTTAGTTCCCATTTCTGTATCTACCTAAACAAGGAATTCTGAAAATCATTATTTTTTTTAAATGGGATTTTTATTTTTTAAAGATATTTATTTATTTATTTATTTGTCTGTCTGTCAGACAGCAAGAGAGTGCACACAAGCAGGGGGAGCGGCAGAGGGAGAACAGGCTTTTTATTTTGTAAAGATATTTATTTATTTATTTATTTATTTGTTTGTTTGTTTATCTGTCAGACAGCAAGAGAGTGCGCACAAGCAGGGGGAGTGGCAGAGGGAGAACAGGCTTCCCACAGAGCAAGGAGCCCGATGCGGGGCTTGATCCCAGGACGCTGGGATCATGACCTGAGCCGAAGGCAGACATTTAACTGACTGAGCCACTCAGGCATCTGAAAATCTTTAAATATATACATAAACCCTTAACTAAAATAATCCTCTGACAACCATATAACATTGCTTTTCCTCAATCAAATATTTTCAATTAGAATTAAAGTTTGTTATATGTAATACAAATTTGGCTTCAAATTAAGACAATTTTTTTCTGTCTTGTTTCACTATATTTCATACTGATTCTCTTATACATACCTTCTGTTATACTTTAAATAAAGGTATTAGATGGTTTTTTACCTTGGTAGAGTCAAATTGCTTAGGGCTGCACATTCATTTTTTATGTTCAGGCTATAGTGACAAATTCAATCTTCATAAACATGCTGCTTTATATGGTGCTTTATACCTGGGCAGTTTGCAGTTCCAAGGGCAGCGATGACAAAAATTGTTGAGTCAAAAGCTCAATCTGTGACTTGATTCCTCCAATTCTAGTTTTCACAACAATTGAGTGTCACAACTTTACTCGGAGTTGAGTGTTATACTTGAAACTGACTGTGGAAAACAAAACAAAAACAACCCTCTTATTTAGATATGGATACTATAGAAGGAGAGGGAAGAATATACAGAAGATCTCTTAGGGACTGCTCACTGCTCGCTTCAGGATATTTTTGAAAACAGAAATTAAATCTCCACAGCCAAAAACGCCTAGAACCAGGGCCGTGCTGAGCTGCAGACTGGGCCTGTCTCCACAGCTACGCTGCGGCAGCTTTGGCCATTAACCCTGGGCTCAGGGCCACTCTGGCAGCTCTGCCAACCAGAACAGGCCGGGAGGTGTGGCTTTGGGGCAGCCTTGCTGGCTCCCCAGGACTCTGCAGGGGAAAACTCTAATAGGATTCCTGAGAAGCACTAGAGCCAACCAGAGTGCCGATGCCACGTTCATCCTTTGGCTACTCTAACTCAAGTCCCTGGTGAGGCTGAGGGAAAACATGGAAATGATCAGTTTTTGCTAATTCCTGAGATATTCCTGTTCCTCCTTCACTAGGAAAGCGTGACTCTGGACAACCTTTCAAAATCCCATCTCTACCAATCCCACGGTCTTTCATCTCCTCCTCTAACTGGATTTTTGGCAGTCAAGGAGGATGTGAGCAAGCAACACGTGTGTAACTAAAATCATTCACAGCGGGAGCCAGCCTAGGTCCCATGGAACTGACACTCGAAGTGGTGGTTCCAGAAGTTGTATGACTGCCATGACTTCGAGATTTGGCACTGTGTGTGCCAATTGGATGATTGCAAGCCACCAAACCAGGTCATTCGGGTCCATCGTATTCCATCTGGGAACTGAATTATTTCATCTGGCTGCCCAAAATAGTCAGATTAACTAGAAAACTGCCAGGCTATTTAGGGCTTTGGTCTGTAAATACAAAACAGTAAGAAGTCCCATGCATTGTAGATTTTAGGGAATTTAAAATGTGCCATCAGATCCTTCCCATAGAGTCCTCTATGGCATGCATGTGCTAGCCTGCAGATGTAGTAGACTGCAGGGTAATGTCTCTATCCAAGGGCTATGTTTCATACTTTCCTCTCCTCAGCTTTTGCACTAGGAGGGAAATCCATAATGGAAACTGACCTGCTGGAGCTCAGATTATTTTTGGTGATCAAAGAAAAACATTTGATTCTTGGACATTGTTTTCCCTTGTGGAACAAGAATTTTAATTTGTGCCATTGGTTTGCTCTCTCCTTACCCAAAGGAAAATGAGAAAATTAGAGTATGGATCCTAAAATAGGTTGTATTTCTGAACTCACTGGCAATTAATAATAGATATCTCTAACCCCTAGACAATTAGTTAGTGTTCATATATAATTCCCTCGACTCACAGAGGGGAAATAAACAAACAAAAAGGCTAAAGCTGAGTGTAAAATCTAATCAGATGTTGTACACTTTTCCCCATAGCCAAAACGGAGACTTGAAAATTTATGCTATCCAATTACAATGTCTCTCACATCTAAAGAAAGGAAGAATGAAGCAGTTATTTAAAATACCATTCCAGGTCAGAGCGTACCACTATTTCTGTCTGAATTTGTCTCCAGCTTTGTGCTCATTCTCCCTCCCCCAGGTTCTGGATCTTCTCTCTCAGGATCGACCTTATAATGGTACTGATCCAGACCAGTCTCAGAGCAATGGAGACCCTCAGTTCTGAGCAGATTAATCTCCCTGGGATTGAAAACCTATTTCAGGTTTGCATCTCTGTTCACTCCCAGCACTGTCAGTAAGATGGACAGTTAGCAGTCAACAAGAAAAACTCCCTTTGGTCACCCATGGTGCAGTAGCACATACACTATAAAATAGAAATATGTATTTATGGCATGCTATAAAGAAAGCTCTAATCTAAGGACTGAAAAAAAAAGTGAACAATAACGTCAACCACAGGCATTCATCTGTTTCAGCCCCTTGCATTAAATTTTTACTTTCTCTTTTTTCCCCCTCAAACTGGGTAATTTAGACATTTCCTACAATACGTCTTCATTAGAGTACATAAATGTTTTATGGATGTGCATTTAGAAAATTTGCTCTAACGCTTGAATTTGAGCAAGGCCATCACTAGAAGGAAAAAAAAAGCATCATTGACATCTGCTGAAGTGTTAATTTCTCTGAAAGCATAGAGTCTGTATTAACACAGACTTTCTCTTGCTGAATGATAAGTTTTAAAATTGTTGAAAGAATGCCAAAGGGTTTTCATGCAAAGATTGTGTCATTGTATCCCTGCTTTCCTGAAATTTGCTTTTTAAATCTTTTATTCTAAAATCTAAGGCTTCCAAAAAAATTATATTTATTTTTTCAAGTTTTTATTTAAATACAGTGTAATATTAGTTTCAGGTGTACAATCTCATGATTCAGCATTTATATACAACACCCAGTGCTCATCACAAATGCACTCCTTAATCCCCATCACCCATTTAACCCATCCCCCCACCTATGCTCCCTCTGGTAACCATCAGTTTGTTCTCTATAGTTAAGAATCTATGGTACCAAAACCCATTGGTGAAGCCCTATGCCTATTACAATTAAATTGAGAGAATGTAAAAACATAGGGTTGATAGGATTATGAAAGTTGTAATGTTTAATCTGATATTCTCTAAAGAAATCCTGGTAAGTTTAACTGAATGTTTTATGGGAATGGATATTAAGTCTGGCTGAGGAACACTTCCCTTACCCTACTGTAAAACCATAACCTATTGATAAAGTCCTAACAGAGGCTACAGTGAGGAACATAAGGGTTGATGGAAATATGGTAAAAATTTGTAGGAGAATTTATATGTCTGAATACACTTTAAGACATCATGATGGCCAACAGACACATGAAAAGATGTTCAACATCACTCATCATCAGGGAAATGCAAATCAAAACTACGAGATATCAACTCACACCTCTCAGAATGGTTAAAATCAAAAACACAGGAAACAACAGGTGGTGGCAAGGATGTGGAGAAAGGGGAACCATCTTACGCTATTGGTGGGAGTGCAAACCGGTGCAGCCATTCTGGAAAACAGTATGGAGGTTCCTCAAAATTACATATATATTTAATGACAAGTGTTGTCTGATTGACAACATCAGACATAATTTAATCTTTTTTTCTTTTCCTTTTTAAGTGTTTTTATTTTAATTCCAGTTAACATACAGTGTAGTATTAGATTCTGGTATACAATATAAGGGTTTAACAATTCCATGCAACACCCAGTGCACTCCTTAATCCCCATCACCTATTTAACCCATCTCCCCACTTCCCTCCTTTCTGGTAACTATGAGTTTGTTCTCTATAGTTAAGAGTCTGTTGCTTGGTTTGCCCCCCCCCTTTCTTTCCCCTTCGGTCATTTTCTTCTTAAATTCTACATATAAGTGAAATCATATGGTATTTGTCTCTCTCTGACTGACTTATTTCACTTAGCATAATACTCTCTAGTTCCATCCATGTCCTTACAAATGGAAAGATTTCATTCTTTTTTTATGGCTGAGGAATATTCCATTGAATATGAATATTATAGATATTCATAGATACCACTTCTTTATCCATTCATCAGTTGATGGACATTGGACAGTTGGGCTCTTTCCATAATTTGGCTATTGTAGATAATGGTGCTTTAAACATTAGGGTGCCTTCGAATTGATATTTTTGTATTTTTGGGTAAATACCTAGTAGTACAATTGTTGGAGTGTAGGGCAGTTCTAATTTTAATTTTCTGAGGAAACTCCATAATGTTTAACAGAGTGGCTGCACCAGCTTGCACTCCCGCTGGCAGTGTAAGAAGGTTCCCCATTCTCAGCATCCTTGCCAACACTTCTTGTTTCCTGTGTTGAGTTTAGCCATTCTGAAAGGTGTCAGTTGATATTTCATTATAGTTTTGATTTGTATTTCCCTGATGATGAGTGATGTTGAGCATCTTTTCATGTGTTTGTTGACCCTCTGGATGTCTTCCTTGGATAAATGTCTATTCATGTCTTCTCCCCATTTTTCAATTAGATTATCTGTTTTTTGGGTGTTGAGTTTTATAAGTTCTTTATGCATTTTGGGTACTAACCCATTAGCAGACATGTCATTTGCAAATACCTTCTCCCATTTGTAGGTTGCCTTTTAGTTTTGTTGATTGTTTCCTTCACTGTGCAGAAGTTTTTATTTTGATGAAGTCCCAATATTTTATTTTTGCCTTTGTTTTCCCTGCCTCGGGAGATATATCTAGTAAGAAGTTGCAATGGCCAGTGTCAAAGAAGTTATGCCTATGTTGTCCTGTAGGATTTTAATGGTTTCAAGTCTCACATTTAGGTCTTTCATCCATTTTTAATTTATTTTTGTGTATGGTGTAAGAAAGTGATCCACTTTCATTCTTTTGCATTTTGCTGTCCATTTTCCCAACGCCACTTGTTAAAAAGAATGTCTTTGTCCCATTAGATATTCTTTCCTGCTTTGTCAAAGATTAATTGGCCATATATCTATGGGTTCATTTCTGGGCTTTTTGTTCTGTTCCATGGGATCTATGTGTCTGTTTTTGTGTCAGTACCATACTGTTTTGTTAACTACAACTTTATAATATAACTTGAAATTCGGAATTGTGATGCCTCCAGCTTTGCTTTTTCTTCCTCAAAGTTGTTTTGGCTATTCAGGGTCTTTTGTGGTTCCATACAAAATTTAGGATTGTTTGTTCTAGCTCTGTGAAAAATGCTGGTGTTATTTTTATAGGGATTGCATTAAATGTGTAGATTGCTTTGGGTAGTGAAGACATTTTAAAAATACTTGTTTTTCCAATCCATGAGCATGGAATATTTGTCCATTTCTTTGTGTCATCTCCCATTTCTTTCCCCAGTGTTGTATAGTTTGCAGAGTACAGATCTTTTTCCTTTTTCATTAGGTTTTTTTTCCTAGGTATCTTAGGGGTTTTGGTGCAATTGTAAATGGAATTGATTCCTTGATTTCTCTTTCTACTGCTTCATTATTGGTGTATAGAAATCCAACAGATTTCTGTACATTGTTTTGTATTCTGTGACTTAGTTCATGTATCAGTTCTATCAGTTTTTTGGTAGAGTCTTCTGGCGTTTTCTATATAGAGTATCATGTCATCTGCAAATAATAAATGTTTGATTTCTTCCTTGCCAATTTGGATGTCTCTTTTTTTTCCTTGTATGATTGCTGTTGCTAAGACTTCCAGTACTATGTCAAATAACAGTGATGAGTTTGGACATCCCTCTTTTGTTCCTTACCATAGAGGAAAAGCTCTCAATTTTTCCCCATTGAGGATGATATTAGCTGTGGGTTTTTCATATATGGCCTTTATTATGTTGACATATGTTCCCTACAAACCTACTTTGTTGAGGGTTTTTATCATGGATGGATGCTGTACTTTGTCAAATGCTTTTTCTGCATCAATTGAAAGGATTGTATGGTTTTTATCTTTTTTTTTTATTAATGTGGTGTATCACATCGATTGATTTACAAATATTGAACCACCCTTACAGCCCAGGAATAAATCCAATTGATCATGGTAAATGATACTTTTGATGTAGTGTTGGATTTGGTTTATTGGTATTTTATTTAGAATTTTCACATCTATGTTCATCATGGATATTGGCCTGTAATTCTCCTTCTTGGTGGGGTCTTTATCTGGTTTTGATTTCAAGGTAATTGTGGCCTCATAGAATAAATTTGGAATTCTTCCTTTCTCTTCTGTTTGTTTGTTTGTTTTTGGAATAGTTTGAGAAGAATAGGTATTAACTCTTCTTTAAGTGTTTGGTAGAATCACCTGTGAAGCCATCTGGCCCTGGACTTTTGCTTCTTGGGATTTTTTTTTTTTTTTTTAAAGAGGAAGAGTGTGGGGTGGGGAGGGGCAGAGGCAGAGGGGAGAGGGAGAGAGAGAATTTTAAACAGGCTCCATGCCCAGTGCAGAGCCTAATGTGGGGCTCATTCTCACAACCCTGAGATCATGACCTGAGCCAAAAATCAAGACTGGGGTGCTTACTGACTGAGACAGCCAAGCGCCCTTCTTGGGAGATTTTTGATTATTTCAATTTCTTTGCTGGTTATCTGTCTGTTCAAGTTTTCTATGTCTTCCTGCTTCAGTTTTGGTAATTTAATAATATATTCATTGCTTCCATATTGTCCAATTTGTTTGCATATTCTTTTTCATGATATTCTCTTATAATTGCATTTCTGTGGTGTTGGTTATTTACCCTCTCTAATTTGTGATTTTATTTATTTGGGTCCTTTCTCTTTTCTTTTTGATAAGTTTGGTTAGGGGTTTATCACTTTTATTAATTTTTTTTTAAAGAAAAAGTTTCCGATTTCATTGATCTGTTCTATTGGTTGTTTTTTTTGTTCTGTTTTTTGTTTTGGGGGGGGGGTTTTGTTTGTTTGTTTTTTAGTTTCTGTAGCATTTTTTTTCTGCTTTGATCTTTATTATTTCCTTCCTTCTGCTGGCTTTAGGCTTCATTTGTTGCTCTTTTCCTAGCTCCTTTGGGTGTAAGTTTAGGCTGTTTGAGATTTTTCTTGCTTCTTGAGGTAGGCCTGTATTGCTGTAAATTTCCCTCTTAGGACAACTGCTTTTGCTGCATCCCAAAGGTTTTGGACCATTGCGTTTTCATTTTCATTTGTTTCCATGCATTTTATTTCTTCTTTGATTTCCTTGTTGACCCAGTCATTGTTTAGTAGCTAATTGAACATAATAATAAAAAAATAATTAAAAAAAGAAATTATGCGTGGTATGATCTCAATCTTTTTGTACTTGTTGAGGCCTAATTTGTGACCTAGTATGTGATCTTTTCTGGAGAACGTCCCATATATACTTGAAAAGGATGTGTATTCTGCTGCTTTAGGATGGCATGTTTTGAATATATCTGTTACGTCCATCTGGTCTAGTGTGTCATTCAAAGCCATTGTTTCCTTGTTGATTTTCTGCTTAGATGATCTGTCCGTTGCTGTAAGTGGGGTGTTAACATCCCCTACTATTATTGTATTATTATCAATCAGTTCCTTGATGTTTGTTATTGTTTTCTATATTTGGGTGTTCCCAAGTTAGGGGAATAAATATTTACAATTGCTAGATCTTCTTGTTGGATAGACCCCTTTATGATGACATAGTGCCCTTCTTCATCTCTTGTTCAGTCTTTGGTTTAAAGTCTACTTTCTCCAATATCAGTATGGCTAGTCTGGCTTTCTTTTGATGTCCATTAGCATGGTAAATGTTTCTCGATTCCCTCACTTTCAATCTGCTGGTGTCTTTAGGTCTAAAATGAGTCTTTTGGGGCACCTGGGTGGCTCAGTCAGTTATGTGTTTGACTCTTGATTTCAGCTCAGCTCATGATCTTGGGGTCGGGGGATCAAGCCTCGCATTAGACTCTGTGCTGAGCATGGAATCTGCTTAAGATTCTCTCCCTCCCACTGCCCCTTCCTCCCCCCCAAAAAATAAATAAATAGATAATAAAAAATAATATGAGTCTCCTGTAGGCGGCATATCGAAGGGCCTTGTGTTTTGTTTTGTTTTTTTTAATCCATTCTAACACCTTGTGTTCTTTGATTGGAGCATTTAGTACTTTTGCATTCAGAGTAATAATTATTGATATATATTTAGTGCCATTTTATTATTTGTTTTGTCGTTGTTTCTGGAGATTGTCTCCATCACTTTCGGACTTCTGTTTGTACTCAAAGAGTCCTTTTTAATATTTCTTGCAGGGCAGCTTTAGCAGTCACTAACTCCTTTAATTTTTGTCTGGGAAACTCTTTATCGCTCCTAATATTCTGAATGATAACCTTGCTGTGTATATTTTTGGCTGCATACTTTCCCCATTCAGCATGTTGAATATATCATGCCACTCCCTTCTGGTTTGCTAAGTTTCTGTTGATAAATCTGCAGCTAGCCTTATGGGTCTTCCCTTATAAGTTAAGGATTTCTTTTGTTGCTGTTTTTAAGATTTTTTTAATCACTATATTTTGCCAGTTTAATTACAATATGTCTTGGTATCAGCCTGCTTTTGTTGATTTTGATGGGAGTTCTCTGTGCCTCCTGGATCTGGAAGTCTGTTTCCTTCCCCAGATCAGGGAAGTTTTCAGCTATTACTTCCTCAAATAAATTTTCTGCCCCCTTTTCTATCTCTTCTTCTGGGACTCCTGTAATATGAATGTTACTACATTTGACGGAGTCACTGAGTTCCCTAAGTTTATTCTCATGTTCCATAATTCTTCTTTTGTTCAACTTTGTTACTTTCCATTATTTTGTCTTCTATATCTTACTCATTCCCCAGCTTTTTCTAGCCTTGTGCTCATTGCATCAAGCCTGCTTTCAATCTGTTGTTTTATTTTTCATTTCTGATTCATTTTTAACTCTTTTATCTCTGTAGTAATGGCCTCCCTGAAGTCTCCCATTCTCTTCTCAAGCCCAATAAGTATCCTTATGATTGTTGCTTTAAAACGTCCATCAGGCATGTTACTTATATCTGTTTCACTTGGATCTCTGGCTCTGACCTTATCTTGTTCTTTAATTTGGGATGGATTTCTTCATCTTGGCACTTGATCTAAGTCTCTGTCTTCTTCTGCGTGTTAGAAAAACCCATTACGTTCCCTGTTCCTGAGAGTAATGGCTTTATGAAGAAGAGGTCATATCGGGTCCAAGGCCTGGTGCTTCAGAGAATTTCTCTGGTGTGTGCTGCTTGTACTCTGCTGTTGTGTTTTGGCTGCTCTATTCTTGAGGTCAGTCATGGGCAGAGGCTCTCCTTGCCTGAAGTGGACAATGTTTTGTTTTTGGCCAGAATATGGCAAGTTTTAACTAGGTGTGCTCTGGTCTGCTTGTTAAATGAGGCATGATACTACTTCCACTAGAACGGAAGGCCTACAGAACTCTCCGGTCAGGAGAGGTGGTGTGGGCAGGCATCTGCCCTTTGAGTTCCCCAGCATTCTTCAAATGGATGTTTCAAAGCCAACTGCCCCCTGGGTTATTTGCAGGCCTTCTCTCTAGGGGTAGTGTAGTGCCTTCAAGGCTCTATGCCAGCCAAGCGTGCTGGCCTTTATTTAAAATTGCAGTCTTTAAGCCCTGTTCATTGTAAGAACTCATGAAAATCAGCCTCTCTCATTTTCCCAGACAATGGCTTTGGGGAAGTGTTCTCCTTGTGTGTTCCCCTGTGTGCTCCTCTCTTTCACTTTTCTACATAACCAGGGCACTCTCCCCTCTGCAGCACCCTCCATCTGTTTCTCCCCCAAACTATGTCTCCGCACTTCCTACCTTCCTTGATGTGGCCTCTTCTCTCCCTCTAGTTGTTCAGTTTGTTCTCTGAGTCCTCAGGATGGTTTCTGGGGTATTTAGAATGATTTAATAGTTATCTAGTTATGTTCCAGGGACCAGGTGAGCTTAAGGTCCTCCTACTATGCCATCATCTTAGTACTCAGACAGGATTTATTCTTAAATTTTGGAGGGGAGTATTTTCTCACAGGGAAAAAATCTTATGGGTGTGCAAAGGGGTTTTCAAGATAGTCTTGTTACTTAATAGTAACAAGTGATAGCAAAAGAAGTGAAATAAGTGAAGACTATTCTTTCCATTGTATGACCCACTACATCTACCCAAACTAGGTAGGATTCTGCATGATATAAATTTCAGGTCCTTAAATTTTTACTCTTCAGTGATTTCTAGCATCCATAGAAAAAGCTAAAGCACGATCCCACCTTGCTTTTTAGGATATCACCATCTTTCTCTCATATTTTAGCTCAGGTCCTCCAGAAATCAGTCTATAACAGAAACTTTGGTGTAGGTAGATACTTTGGGAAGTCATCCAGGGAGTCGGAATGAGGGCAGAAGAACTAAAACAGGAGAGGAGTAAAAGCCAATTTAAAGGTGTGTTCTCAAAGAGGTGTTCCCCAAACCATATTAATGGTCCATTTTGACTCCTTTCTCTTATCATTGTGGAACAAAGGAATCTGAAAAATTCATCTAAGTATAAGGACTTGGATGGTGCACACCTTTTATGGGTGGCTGAACTTTTTTAAAGAAAGACTGGAACTAATTATGGATGGAAACCACCTACTGCACCTACATATGTATTTCACCATTTTTTATTTTTTGAGAGAGATTGGGCGTGGGAGAGAGAAAATCTTAAGCAGGCTCCATGCCCAGCCCAGAGCCTGACGTGGGTCTTGATCTCACAACCCTGAGACCATGACCAAAGCCAAAATAAAGAGTCGGATGCTTATCTGACTGAGCCACCCACCCTCTTGTCCTTTTGTTGAAATGGCATTATGACTTATGGCAATAATAGAACTTTGTTTTTTTAGAAGGGGTCAAAAGACTTTCCATAAAGGTAATTTTTTGATAAGGATTGCTTTCATCTTTTTTATTTAGTCCTATCTTCTTCCAATTAATTTTGGCAATTTATATTTCCCCAGAACAGCATACATACCTACCCTCTCTCCCATTTGCTTATTTAATAGTCCTTATTAGTGGTACTATTTTCTATTTTATTTAATCCTATATATTTATTATCTATGAATTTTCCTCTGAGTACTCCCTTGGCCAGATTCCATATAGCTTCACTGTGGTTGTTGATTTTTAAATATTCTACATTGTAGTGGTATTGCTACTTTGAACCAATAAATACTAAGTAAATTATTTTTAAATTTCTAAATGATTAGATTTTGAAGGTTAATCTATTATTATAAATTTCTAATGTTAATTAAATCAGTTTGCATAGGGAATATAACCCATAAGTGTCTCTTTTCAGGAATTTGTTGGTATGCTAAATAATGGGCACTGGTAAAGAAGTTACATTTCTGTTATAAGGTGTATATATTTAAGTAAATCTTATTTAATTCAGAGTATATATATCATTATTTATATTTTACTCCTTTGTCAAATGTTAGTTATTTTAAAATATACTTTTTTTGCTTTATAAAGTCTAATAAAACTTAATAGATGACTCATACCCCTTAAATCCTTTGCATAAATTATATAGCTTAACAATATAAAAAGAACACTATTACCCTATTTTGTAATTTTTGTTTTTAATTCATTGCCTGATGTTACTATTGTAACCAATGCCTTCTTATAACTTGAATATATAGTTGACCCTTGAACAATGCAGGCATTTGGGGCACCAACATTCTTTTCACGTCAGAAATCATGTATGACCTTCTATTCCCCAAAAATATATCTACTAATGGCCTACTGTTGATCAGAAGCCTTACTGATAAACAGTTGATTAACAAATGTTTTATATATGTATTATATAGTATATTCTTAGAATAAAGTAAGCTACAGAAAAAAAGTTATAAAAATCATAAGGAAAATACATTTACAGTACTGTATTTATCGAAACAAAAAATCTTTGTATAAGTGGACCCGTGCAGTGCAGTTCAAATCAATGTTGTATGCTTTTGTGACTGCATTAATACTTAATCCTTTTGTTTGTTTGTCATTTGGATTTTGTTTTACAGTCTAATCTCCCATTTACATTTATTATTATAATGAAAGTATTTGGTCTCCTGTTTGTTAAACGATTTCTTTATCCTCTTAAATGCTGTCTTATTGTTTTCTTTATTTTCTAATTTCTGCTGTATGTACTCATTTGTTTTGTCTTATTTTTCTCTTGTTTTAAACCATAGGAATCCTATTTTAAATTCTAGTCCTGTTTGTTTTTTTACATTTAAAAATCACTTAATTTCTGTGTTGAGTGGGATGCATTGATCAGAAAGAAATCCAATGTACACTAAACATGGATAAGCATCAGAGTTTACCAGAGGCAATCAAAGGAGTTAAAGTATGGAATGAAGAAGAATTACATCTATCAGCTAGACATTGAGGGGAAAGGAAAGGAGAATAGGAACAGAGAAATGAAGAACCCATGGAATGACTTGCATAGTTTTCTATTATTGTTGTAACCGATTACCAGAAACTGACTAGCTTAATACAACCCAAATTTTATAATTTAGTTACTATAGCTCAGAAGTCTAGTGGGCTAAGGTCTCTGCTTAGGTCTCACATGACTGAAATCAAGGTGTCAGCAGTGTTGTGTTCCTTTCTGGAGTTTCTGGGTAAGAATCTTCTTCCTTCTTTATTCAGACTGTTGGTAGAATTCAGTTCCTTACAGTTGTAGTACCGAGGTTCTGTTTCCTTGCTAGCTATCAGCTGAGGGCTGTTCTAGATGCCACCTGCATTCCTTGGCTCATAGTCCCCTTTTTCCATCTTCAAAATCAGTATGGTGGGTCGAATCCTTACACTGCATCTCTCTGACTCCAGCTGGGAAACGGTCTCCTCTTATTTTTTGTTTTGTTTTGCAATATTACAGTAATACATAAGCAGTCTGAATCCAGTCTTTGTCTGATTTAGTCAACTTTTCATGAAGTTGCCAATTTTTTCTAAAATATCACTTAGGACAACCAGCTAGTTTCCTTCCTTCCTTGAAAGAGTTTCTCCTCTTTTTATAGGCTGGTGTGATTAAATTTGGCTCAAACAAATCAACTTTCCATTTCAAGATCCCCAAACTTCATCACATCTGGATAGACTTTTTGCTATGTAATGACATATTTACAGGTTCCAGAGATTAGGGAGTAGACATTTTTGAGGGGTGCTTATTGATCCTACGGCAGAAAGGTCGACAAGAACCTATTAGAAATCAAATCCGGTAGCATTAGGAGTTCTGGTCAAAGCTTCATTGTATTGACCTGGCAGTAGGGTCCTACTTTGTGCAAATGAATTATATTAACAAAAAACATATGCAAATGAAATGAATAATAATTAGGGGTGGGGACACATGTGGACTGGAATGTCTCACTATGGGGAGGGTCTAGGAGGAGTTTGAACAGGATTTCTGACAGAGATCAAGAATGGTGTTAAGGAAGAAGAAGAATGTGACACCTGCAAAAGTAGTTTAGGAGAGATCTGGGCATTGCAGACTTATTGCTATTCTTTGTGACCCAGGTTGGAGATGTTACATAATAAATCATGTAGTTTTACATCCAAGTTGCCTCATCTAGTTAGTGTGGCATTACTGCTTTAAGAAACAAAGCTCTCATCTATTAAGAAATGTTCCCTGAGCAAAGCAGGTGATCAGTCTTCTGGTGCTTTATGTAGGGGGTAAAACAATCTAATCAGTCTAGACCTTGGATTCTATTCCCTTCTCTTAACATCATCCTGGAGGGTTGGGCCAATCCAGGGGAAGTAGCAGGGAGACAACACTAGTTCTCAAAGTTTGCAGTCAAGGTTGAAACATTATATTAAGAGTTACATAAAACCATTGCCTTCCCTCTAGAGACAATGAGTTGGTAATGTATTTTATTTTTCTCATTTCATCTACCTAGCTCTTCAATGTTTTCTGTTATATTTAAATTTTGCATCTAAATTATTCTTAGTACATTGTTTTCATTTTATCTATTGTTTTGAGTTTTATATTCAATTTTACTAAATAGATTTATAGTTTTTGTGTAACTATCAGTAATTCTATCAGTAATTCTACTGAGAGACCATTTATAAAACTATTTTTTGATTCTTTAGTTCTTAATTGGATAGACATATCTACATATTATATCTATATCGGCTCAAAGTAAGAAAAATAGAAACATTTCTTTTTCTGAAATATTTATTTTCTAAAAATCATTGTGCAGTGCTAACATTCAATCAGGCTCTTTATAAGATGGCTTTTTCTTTCCCAGCATGTTCTGTGTTCATCCTTTTCTCTCCATCCAAGTTTTTTTCTTCTACTCTAGACTGAAATATTCAGGCTTTGATTTCTATGTTAACC
This sequence comes from Halichoerus grypus, assembly GCF_964656455.1. NCBI lineage: Eukaryota > Metazoa > Chordata > Mammalia > Carnivora > Phocidae > Halichoerus > Halichoerus grypus. The sequence goes on from NC_135713.1 coordinate 89,437,939, forward strand.
TTCAAACTTACTTCCTACCCACTCTCTACCTAGTTCTATCAATCTTCATGCAGGTGCTAATCCACTTTCATAAAACATTTTGATCTTGTTGGTTGGTTACTTGTGGCCTTACTAGAATTGCCTAATGTAGATTGTTCCTTTTTGGATGGTCTTTGCCATTTCTTTCCCCTAATCAAATCCTTACATTTATTTCAGTGCTAAATGCAGATAGTATCTTCTCTACCTGATGACACCTGGCAACTTGTCTTTTCCTTGTCTCCATTCACATAATATCTATCATCCACTTGAAGGACATTAGTCTAAATTATATATACTTTATGATTTTCTCTCAGTTTTTTTCTGTGATTCCTATTTCCTCTATCATCCTGTAAGTTTGGTTAGGTGAGTGATTGTTTCTTCCTTTATGGTCTCCCCCACACCTGGCATGCTGTTATGCTCACAGTAAGAGTCTAAGATTTGCTGTTCAATGAATAACTAAGTTTATGCTAGATGACTCAGCTCAATAATTTAATGTAACTTAAAATTTAAATACAAAAGTAAAAAAATATGTGCATGGTTTTAAAATAAAATTGTAAAAAAAGATAGCCTCCCGTTTCCCAATGTAAACTCTCTTGGTGGTTCCTTATATATACGTAAAAGAAATGTTTCTACTTATTTACATCAAACTAACTAGAACTCTTATTCACCTATATGTAGATAAAATATATAGGAAGTGGTGTATATACTGTTCTATTTTTTTTCCTCACTTATATTTATTTCTTAATTTGATGATCTTTCTCTATCAGCATTTTTGGCCATATTTTATTACTTTTTAATGACTATGTAGTGTTTCATTGTATAAATTTGCCAAGCACTATCTTCCATTTATGGATATTGAAACTATTTCGAGTTGTTCATAGTTTTGTTTATAACAACAAATAGGAAGTATAGATTTTAAGCAAAATCAGTCTTGATAGCCTACTGCTCTGGAACAAAGGTATCTGCATTCTCACATCAGATCTCTTCATATAAATTCCCGGTTTTGGAGATCGGAGGTTTACTTATCTATGAAGAGAAGTCCATGGGAAACATACTGTGTTGAGCTCAGTAATAAAAAGGAATAAGGTTAACATTTGCACGCTTGACTTGCAACTGAAATTATCATACTTGAAATACTATTTTTCTTGGGATGGAAACAGGTGGCTTAAGTAGAGTGAGGAAGAGAGGGAGTAGTATGAAATAGAGAGGCTGTGTAGGTCCTATAAACTCTTCAAAGTACTTTACCTTGTCCAGAGTGAAGTGGGAAGACATTGGAGGGTTTTAAACTGACAAGTGACTTAATCTAACTTACATTTTAATAGAGTTACCTGCTATTTTGAGAATACATTGAAGGGGGGCAAGGGAAGCAGAGTGACTTGTCAGGAGGTCAGCTATACAGTAATCTAAGTAAGACTGACTGGAGGGATGGAGAGTGAACACCTGATAGGATCAGTGGATCATAGACCCCAGTGGGGTCAAAGAGCTGGTGGAGTACAGGTATTAAAGGGAATGAGTGAGAAAATAGGAGTTGCTGGTCTGAAGTTAAGATGCATGAAACTGACATGATAAAAGAGATGGAGTTACAATGATGACCAGATCTAGAACTTGGTTATGATAGCAGAAAAGAAAGGTGAGACAAGGTGGAGCATAAGGTCATTGAGGGAGAGATTGAGGAACTGATAGGCCAGGGGAGTGCAAGGTTCATCTACAGGAACATTGATATTTCAGCAAATTATGGCCAGAGTGAGGTTAGAGAATGTGCTAGTAAGCTGGGAGCTAATACTTTCAAGGCTGATGGGGAGAGGCTTCTAGTGCTGTGGAGGGCTGCAACAAATAGGGTATGATGGTAGAGTCTGATGCAATCTACCTAATTCAACAGCTGAGAAATTCTTCTAAACCAGAGAATATTTAAGAAAAAGTGTCATGATTAGCGCACTTTAGGGTCATGCTTTTAAGAATTGAGTTCTAGAGCCAGACAGCCTGGGCTCAGATGTCATGTGCTATTTACTAGCTAGGTGACCTGAAGCAAAATGTCTTATCCCAACTGTAAACTGGAGATGAAAGTTACCTCCCTCCTGAGGTTGTTGCAAGTCTTATTTGAGATAATATATGTATAGCACATAGACCAGCGCCTGGTGCAGACTAAGTGCCATGTAAGTGTTTGCCATTAATAATGTCACTCTCTTCCCTTGGGTCTCACAAGGTATGTCAAAGAAATAGTCACCGCATGCATTGTAAGTTGGTTAGAGAGGAAGTTGGTGGAGAGCGATTTGTTAATGCCTTTACAGAGCCATTCTATTTCTAGGTATTCATCCTTTAGCTATACTTGCCCATTTATAAAATGACACCTATACAAAGATATTCTTGCTATATAATTGATAATGGTAAAAAGTTTGGAAAAACATATATACATAGAATATATCCTATGCAGCTCTTGAAAAGAATGCATTAGCTTCCTAATGTTGATATAAAATTCTCCAGGATATATTGTTAGGTTAAAGAAAAAAAATCAAATGCAGGACGCAGTACATACTTAGCTGGCATTTGATATGTACATATATATTTCTCTCTGTATTTGTAAATGAATATAGTATTTTTGGAAAGTCACACAGGAAACCTCTGCTTCTCAGAAGAAAACTGAGTGAGTAGGAGATAGGGGTAAGAGCACCATTGCTTTTTAAATTTACATTCTGTGGCAGCTTTTATACTTCGTTTTGTGTATATGTTCAAAAATGTTTAAGTCTTGATTTTACAATGTCAATTTCATATTAGGGGCACATAGCTTCAGGAAATATTTCTTGATAGCTTCACTGGAGGCCCAAGTCCATGGCAGCTTATATGAGTGTCTGAGAAAGCCTTGCATTAGTCCTTCCCCTCGAGGTACTTGTTGGGCAGGCAGGATGCACTGACGCAGTCATTAGAGACTAAACCAAAATGTGCGATTGAACAAGCCAGGGTTCTAACAAAGGCTAAGAGGCTGACAACTATCTCAACTTGGGACTTTTGAATTGGAAACTAGATCCGCATGTACATTTTGACGCAGGAAAAGGATCAGCATGCCTATATATTTGCTTAAAAAAAAAAAAAAAAGACTCTCAAAGTTATCTGTCACATCACAGCAGTGCGAAAGCAAGAGATCTATTTATTCTTGTTCCAGCTGCTTTCTAGTAGCACTGCAACTAAGATGCTCTATTTATTTAAACCTAAATTTAGCACGAGGTGCCTGGGCAGCTCAGGACACTGTAATAAAATGTGAGTGAGTGGTACCAGGATCCATGGCTGCTGATGAGAATATAGGACGTTAGTGTTTCCAGCAAGTCTTAAGGCCCTGACACACATGGAAAAGAAAATAAGAAGAGAAGTAATTGAGATTCTGAGACGGGACATTGAGAATTACCCCCAAAATAGAACTTGACCTTTTTTTCTTTCTTGTATCCTTAATCCCCTTCTAACCGAGTATCACAGCGATGTGTTGGAAAAGCAGGCATGGTTTCTGCGCGACAAGCTACGGCCAGTGTGGGGATAGAGCAGTTTCTAATCCTGGATCAAATATAAAATTAACTTAAAAAATGGCTTTCTGTTTCAGTTTGTTTGCTCATAAGTTACAAAGCCTTGATAGATATTTGAGGAAAATGAAAGCAATAAGCTCAAAGTTGTTCAACTGAGAAAAATAGCTGCTTTGTGACACAGACATTTCTGAGAAACCTCTACCCTCAACCCTCTGTGCTTAGCCCCACCTTCCCTCCAAAGTCAGACATTGGGAAGAATGTGCTGTGTTGAGCAATGCTCTACCACACAGGGGCTGTCGACCAAAGGAAGGCTAATTCCATGCTAGGTGGATTCCAAAGAAATACACTTTGCTTGAGGCTAATCCTGGAGTCTGCTCTTGCCCAGAGAGAGCCCTTGCGGTCTTGAACGCCTGAAGACCCATCAGAATAATTCAGAAATTGAGGGTTTGGGTTCACTCTAGGGCATAACCAGGGACAAGGTTTGGCCCACTGGTCTTAGGCCACCCTAACGCCATTTCAAGTCAAAGCCGATAACTGACCTGATTTCTCAGGAGTCATCAGGACAGTCCCCACCAATACTTGCCCTGCTCTAAGGGCAATAAAGGTTTGCTAAGTATAAGACCCCTGAGGCCATGGGAGCCAGGTCGGGTAGTAGCTTAAGGACTACCACACCCCAGCAAGGAATGTCAGGAATCCCTTCTGCTTTCAAAGTACTTGGGAGACCATCAGACTATAGATTGCCTTCATGGGTGTCTGATCTACCGAATGAGTCTTTTACCAAAGTCTTCTGTTCTCATCAAAATGTCTGCTAGGACCAGGATCGAGCCTAGTCCAACCAAAGTGGCCACTATCCTAGTTTCTTCATAAAGTTCCTAGCAGCCCCTTTCTCCTGGGCTGGACCAGGCTTTCTGCATTCCTTAGGTAAGAAAGATTTGACTTTTTTTTTTTTTCCCATGCTCTGCTCAGATACCCTTCAAACAATATGCATTTCAATACTAACCTGGATACATTTAAAATGTTTATACCTCTCTAGCTTGACTATTGAGGCTGTGGTTTGGGCCTGGGATGATTCTGTCCCCCCTATGCTTTCTTCAAGCTCATCACCACTAGATCTATCCTCCTAACTCAGAGCTCCCAGAAAACCATTCTTTGGAATACTTTATTGGAAATGTACCTTGGCTGAGATGTGTCTGGGGGCTTAGCTCTAAACAGGCCCCCAAACACTCATCCATGCCATCTCAGACACACTGGAATCTCTAGAAAAGAGAGAACAGGAATATAAGGTCTACCTTGACAAATGCCACCCTGCAGGAGACACTCACCTCATTCCAGGTCTGTAATTCTAAGAGTGAAAAGAAATACCGTGCTTTTCTGTACCTGTAGGAAGGGTACTATTTTATTCTTCTAAAAAATGATACAGGGATTCTTGTTCTTCAGTTTTCTAATTCAGGTTCTAGAAGTTGACAGAGCATGACAAGTCCTCCTCTTCCCCTAGTCCCACTCCACTGCTTCCAAAAGGTCATCAGGGAAGGAGCAAAGCCAAAAGAGGCAGAAGAAGCGCTGCATTTTTAAAAGACTGTCAGATTGTGTGATTGATAGTACAGTGAACTCAGTATATTGCAACAGTAAATAAATAGGGCCCATGTGCCCTGAGTTAATATAGCTCCCAAGGGTGCCTTGGTTTCAAGGGCGCCATTTATGTCCTGCAGAATCTCACTCAATTAAATAATAAAAATAAAGTAGCAGAAAGCAGGCTCTCAATCAGTGAGTTCCTGCTGAGAGCTCAAGCTCTGCTTTGTGCGGAGGGGTGCAGACAACAGCTTTCCTATCCTCAGGGGGCCCACAATCCAGTTGTGGAGGGAGACTCACACCCAAGAGCAGCAGAGCAGAGGACTGAACAATGTGTAATTAAGGGCTACATGTTTTCTGAGGCAAGGGAAGCCTGGATCCTCCAGGGAAGACTGAGTGAAAGAGAGGGTCAGGTACTGGACCCTGCAGGGAAGGAGTGAGGACAGGTGGAGAGAAAGAAACAGAATGAGCCTCCCTCCTGGAGGTGGTGAAAGAAGCTCTGTTCAGGGGCTGTGAAGAGGTCAGACTGATGAGAGCAGACCATCTGCCCTGTGTTAATAATTTCAAGAGTACCACTTTCATATTATGCAAAACAGGGGAAAATATGTGGATCTAATGAAAATATATATATAAAAGCAAAAGAGATAGGATTCATTGTGCTTTGCCCTTCCATCATCTATCCCTGACAGTAGCCTCAGAAATTGGACTATAGTTATGTGCATCAAGCTGAGGATGCAGACTTTGAAAGAAAGAAACATTTTTTAATTATACTAGTTACTTTATGATCTCCTTGACCATGATCACTTAAGTCTTTTCCTTTACTTCCAACTATTGAATTTTTAGCCTGAGATTCCAACCCAACACCTATTCCTATATAACTAAAAATACAATATCAGGCTTATATAGGATTTAGAAAAAGAAACCAAAAGAAGAAAAGGAAAACAGTTCTGTGCAATAAGCTTCATGTTATATTTAAAACAGAACTTAGAAAACGAAATAAAACATAGATATGGTTAGTGAATAAAGCTCTGTCTGCCACTAATAAGGCACATGACGTTAGTAGGAGGGAAATAGACTTCCATAGTTGTGATAAATGAACTTTGTGAATACATTTTGATCACAAATATTATCTTAGCATTTACTTTTTTTTTTAAGTATAGGATTGTATTTTCCTGCAAAATGAATAATACCCAAATTTACTCTTTTCCTCTTCATTAAAATGGATTTTTTTTACCTTGCAGAAAAGCCTAATACCTACAAAAATGTTAGGCAAAATTTGAAATTAATGAATAAAGAAAGTATATGACTTTGTAACAGTCTTTGGGGAGGTGAGGCCATCTGGCTGTATAATTCACAACCCACCTGAGGCATGTTCCTGTAGCTGTATGCTGCTCACTGATCGATTTTGTACTTTTTGATAAAGATCACGTGAGAAATTAGCAGCCTTCTGCTCAAAATGCGAGGTCCCCATAACTAATACAATGTAATGGAAAAGTATATGTGAAATATTTCCCTTGTCCTCTGACAAGCTATTCTTTATCAGACTCTAATTTGAGCTGCTTTTCAGTGAGCACCTGTGGACGAGTACACCCGTGACTGTGTCCTGAGCTCACTGATGATGCATAACTTACCAGGATGACACACCCCAAGTGCCACCAGAGAGGCGAATGTGCGTTCTCCCTGTCACTCCTGAAATAGAGCAGATCTGCCCCAAAATTCAAAAGGAAACTCCTAAATAGCAAAATAGGCTTTTGTTAGAAGTCTAAAAAGTTTAGGAAAGCAAGCAGATAGTACCCCCCCACCACACAGACCCATAGATCACACGAAGGAAGATGGTCAACAAGAACCTCCTTATCTTCTCACAGAGAGGCCCTGGGGACACTATGTGAGATAGCTACCAGACGAGAGCTAAGGAGTTAACAGCTGCAGTCTTGACTAGCACACTCACTGCCCACCTCAGGCAGATTACTTAACCTGGCTGAGTCGCCATTTGTAAAATAGGACCGTGACTCCACATTTCCAGGTTGTTTTGACAACTACAGATAATATATTTGAAGGAAACGACATTCAAAAGGTGCTCAAAAATTATACCTATTGTTATTAACTTAGCTGCTGGTAATGGTTATATTATTTCCACTTTTGTCATTTCCAACTTGAAGAATCAGAAGGTAAGAGACCTAATTTGCTACATTTTCAAAACCCACCATCTTACACACTTTGGAACCAGGAATATCCTGTCTTGCCCCAGTAATATCTTTTTTGCACTTAGTACTAGACTCTTTCCTGGCACAGAGCATATTTTTCTTTTTATGGAAGTGAATGCAATATTACAAAGATGCTTTTAATCAGAAACAGGCCACCTAAGCAAGAAACATCTCCTCAATAGGAAGTAAAATGTTACGGTTCCATCATTTTGCCACAAGGCGGGCACCATGCTGGGAAATGCTTTTGCCCACTTTTCATTCCTTGTCTAATCAATTTTTATTCTTTTCATAGTCACATGTAATGGGGTTGGAAATGGCTAAATAAAGTGAAAGATGTTTTGAATTGCATTACTAAGTGGGAGCTGCATTATTTCATAAATGAATAGTGCTACCCACATTCATATAATTTATGAATCGAAGTGTCATTTGGGGGAAAACATCAGTGTCAGATTTTGCATTTAAATGCCTGCATTAGCTGTCAGCTGTGCAAAGTTCCATAAAGACAAACAGCTCAGCGGTAGGCACACAGATGAGGGTATTCATGGCCCACATTTGCAAGGAGACGTGATACTGTAATCATGAAGAAGTTTTCTGTAGTCAACTCCTTTAGAGCTTATCTAATAGTTCCTAGCTTCCTTTCTGAAAACAGCCACATCTATATGATCCATACTAAGTAGCAGCCTGTCGAGACTTTAGAATTTCCTTTTCTTTTAATTTGGTCTCTGCATGAAGTTAATCTTATTTTTATTATTTACTTTTAGACCGATCAAAAATTTCATTTTTGGCATAGAGTAAGTGCATCCAGTGGCATAGAATAAGTGCTATTTACATTGCAGATTTTAAATCCATATTTCTGTACTACTGAAACCTTCCAAATTAATGGATACTTATTAAGCATTATTACTCTAGGTGATGGTAGTGTGGGTGTGCACGTGCATGCATGCACACGTACCCACAGCTTATGGGAGTGGGGGAAGCAAAGAAGGAGGAAGGGAAAGGAAGAGGATGGGAGAAGCCTTATACCATCAAATGTTAAAAGTGTTAGTGAAAGTTGTCAAAGCACAGTTTAATGAAATATATCTTTAAATACATACTTCACTTCTTATTCATTTATTCAACCGGAGTTTATTTAGCTTCTTTGTGCTGAGCAAGTCGCTGATAGTGAACATATTAAGTCTGCATGATATATGGTCCCTGGCCTCAAGGACCAAGTCAGGAGATAGAAAAACTTAGGGGCTATAGATAAATCAAAAATGCACTCTAGGGTCATTAATGGGATAAATGTTTTAATAGAAGTGTAGCCGAGGTTTCAGTTTCAGACAAACAGGGGGACCCCTAACTTAGCTGGTGGAAGGATAGGCTAAGTCAGGAAATTATAGCATTGGTACTGATGCTTAGAGGATAGCTATGTGATATCAAGGGAAGATGAGAGGAAGAGGGAACTATATAGGCTGCAGGAAGTCTCTGAGGTTTAAGACCATATGAAACTTTAAAAAATTGCAAATGGCTTATGTGGACTATAAAAATATGACAAGAGGTGACTATGAAAATAGGGAAAGGACCTTTTCAAACAAAGACCAGCAACAAAATAGAACATTCTAGATGAAGAGACTTGGACATAGTAGCAATGATGACAAATGAGAGTGCTTGCTCCATGTTTAAGGGAGCAGCATTCCTTGGTCCAGACCAATTGTTGCTATAGTTGAATATAGCCACAGGATTGTCTGATCTCTCGATTTATTAAAAAAAAAAAAAAAAAAAAAAAGCATGTCTTTATGTGCATTCTACTAATTTTTAAATGTCAGCAACTGCTTTTAAAATATATATATATTTTTTAAATTCAGACCTAATAGAAGATAACTGTGAGCCAGACCTGGTCCATTGTTTTCTAATTGATGTCCTCTGATCTCCTCCAATCCTGTGCGCCCAGGAGAATGCTAGCACTTTGGCGACAGAATAAAACGAAGAGTATTAGTCCTGTAAAACAGGATTTGAAGCAGAAGATATAGAAGATTAAATTCATGAAAGTCTGAAACATTTGTACAGTGAAATATATTTTAGGTGTAAAGAAATGCCAGCAACTAAGTCCAGAAATATTTGGGAGAGAAATCACAAGATTAACCAAATTAAGAGTATGTTTTCCAGACATGACTTGATTACATTCTATCATTTTTAGAATTATAAATTATATAGCTATTTATAATGGTCAATTAAATGCACTATTTGATGCCAAAGAAATGAAATGCTATTTCATTAATTTTTACTGTCAAGAGGTTATTTTTCTTTCAGATGTTTTGCTTTGCTGGAGAAGGCTGAGCCATGTCCCTGTCCATATGCAGTTATCCCTCTGACTGCCCACCTCTAAGTACAAAGTGGTTACGGGCAACTTCTCACTTGCAGCTTCCAGTTCTCAGAAACCTGATCCTGATCACACTGGCCTTGGTTGAATTTTCCCAACAAATAATGTTGTCATGGATCAGTTTGTTTTTTAAATGAAATTCAAACATTTAAAATTCATAGCAGTAGATATGCCTTGTTGGACAACTATCACTGTTCTCCAAAGATAATAGCAAAGTTGATCAAAAGCACTATGCATACACAAAAAGATTTCGTACTTTTAGGAATTTATATAATTGAGGAATGTATACGATATATACACAGTATGCATTACTTGTATTCTGAAAAATTAAAGAAAATAAGGTTTTAAAGTAAATACCAGTTTAATGTATGAAAATGGACAAAATGGTGTTTGGTGATGACCAGTCAAGGATGAAAGTAAGAAAAAAAATGCAAAAGATCTGTTCTTCTACCCTAGAAAAGAATACAGATAACAAATTAAAGCATGTTTAGACTTTCACACATTTTTATCTTCAGTGTTTTTATCTTTCACTTCCCCTATGTAGTGAGCAGCTGTAAAACTTTAAAATGAAAATAACCTGTCTTCTTTTCTTTCAGTGGGGGCAAAGGACAAGATTACACAAAGAGTCCCAAGGGGTGACTTGAGTTTGAGTCAGTCAAACTTAGAACAAAACCTGGGAAAGAGAAAGAAACGGGAAGGACAAATATTTGGTAACATTACGATATATTAGTCTTGAACTTGAGCTACAGCAACTGTGAGTATATGTACTGAAATAAACATTTCAGGGTACAGGAAAGTAGTATCCATGTCAAAGTTATGAAATTGCTTTGATGGTCAACAACCGTAGCAGGAGCAACAAAACATATGAAAGAATAAGTAACCAAAATTATGCCCCAGTCAGCAAATCTGAAAAATTAGAAGACTCGAAGTCGACAAAACATTGGCCTCTTTGGGCAATATGGATAGTTTGTTATTAATACTCAGTGTTCCTTTGAGAAAGTGAATAGCTCATTAAGGCTAGAGAGAGGCTTGCTAAGAAATGCAAAGGATTGGGAATAAAACTTGATTTCTTTAGAAACTGAAAATGATGCTTCTGAAGCTCCCACCAGCTAAATAGGTCCTTAGTGTGCCTAATGCTGAGATAAATAATGCTAAGTGTGTAGTACTACTTCGGTGTTCCTATTGCAATTAATATAACCCTCCAGGGAGAAAACAAGATATCATGCAAAAAATCCCTGGTACATAAAACTGAACATTAAATTGAGTCAGATCTTCTCAACTGCCTAAACTACACTTTGAGAAGTGTAACATTTGGGACATCAGGGTAACATCAAAAGCAGTTTGGGTACTCCAGCGCCTGGAAGACTTAAGGGAACAATTTAAACAATGGGAGAATCTGGCTCATTAAGAAAAATTCTTGCTAGAATAACAAACATAATGTGCACATCAGTCAGCAAGTGCTTTACTCTCTCTTGGGCATGCATACTACACCTATCATTTCTCTTCTCCCCACATTTGTAACATCTCCTTCTATAGCATCATTTGCCCATGCAATTAATAGGTTCTTCACTCTGTCTTCCAACTCACTAATGGTTTTTTATGAATTTTAAATGAACAGGATTAGACACAGCATCACACCTAGTTACACACCATATGGTAGTTTCTCCCAAGTGCCGTTTATTATTATTATTTTATTCATTCAGATCCAGGATACAGACACAGCCATGTTCCCACACGAATCTCAAAAGTCAGATAATCCATTTCTTTCATTATAACTGATGAGGAAGTTAAGGCCAAGAGAGGTTCAGTGATCTTGAAAAAAACACTTATTGCTCTAAATATTTACTGCCAAATCTTAGACTAGACATTAACCATTTCCTCTGCAGATATTCCATTTGCTATCTGAAGAGAGTTATGCTTTACGCAAGCAAAATCAGAAGAAAAGATATTTTGCAAAGTAAATTTTTGAAAAATCCTTCTAATGAGTCAAAAACAAAGGCATCCATGAGCGTGAAACTTGAAGGACTTGTATTTTACATTATAATTTGCATACTTGATGCTTTTCAGGCCTGGCAAGTTACACAAGTGAATAAAATAGGTTTTAAGATGATAGGAAAAAGACTGTGCCCCTTTCAAAATTATTTTAATTCCAAAAGTAAAATACTTCTGAGTTCCAAATCAATGTCAACCAGAGTCCACCAATTAGTGGTACTTTAAATCCCGTAAGACAGCCTGATTTATCACTGCATAAATGAGATACTTTTATTCCATCTTGGTGAGAGAAAAAATAGTTTGATATTCATCTCATGCCATGTACAAAAAAATTCCAAATTTTTTAAAGATAAAAGCATTTAAGTCAATAGAGTCCAAAAAGTTTATGCTTGGATGCACTCCCTCTGATCTCAACACATAGGAATAAAATATAGGAAAGAAAAACCAAAATGACATAACAGGATCAAAGGTGAAATAAAACTTCTCTTGAATCAGAAACAGAAAGAAAACTCAAGACGCTGAATGGGTCCCAAACCCATTGGTCATCTGAGCTGTGAGTCTGGAAGCAGGGGCCAAGAGCTAAGTCCCTGTGAGCAGGGAGCCAAAAGCAGTCCAGGTGAGTCAGGGGCCACTGCTTAAAACTACAGCCAGGAAGGGAGTTGCCCTCTCATGAAACACACTAAAAAACAACAACAAAAACTGCTCTCAACATTTCTTAGGGCTACTGTCTCTATAGAGTCGCAGATTTATGAAGGCAAGGAATAAAGATACAGTTAGATCAGGTAAATCGAGAGACCTGTAGGATTACTAGCCAGATTTTCTATGTCCTCCAGTAAAACCATAATTATAAGACCTCCTTCTGGATTTTGAGACTAAGTAGAAACAACAGAACAGAAACTTGAACAGAGGATGTCTCAAAATATCTGAAATAATTAATATCATACAGACTTTGCTTTTAACCCACAATGCAAGCATATTAAATAGGAAGGAGTAAACATGTATGAAAACACAAACACACACATGCACTAAAACCTTAAAATGTGCTCCTAGACGATGGACTCTGAAAAACAAACTGAGGGTTCTAGAGGGGAGGGGGGTGGGAGGATGGGTTAGCCTGGTGATGGGTATTGAGGAGGGCACGTTCTGCATGGAGCACTGGGTGTTATGCACAAACAATGAATCATGGAACACTATATCTAAAACTAATGATGTAATGTATGGGGATTAACATAACAATAAAAAAATTAAAAAAAAAAAAGTGCTCCTAGGTAGCTCATTCATGGGATTACTAAAGGAAGCTATGATGGAAATGATGAAACTCTTGGAAGCATATGACAATTGAAAGTACTATGGAGCAAAATTCATAGAACGGAGGCATTGGTGTTCTAAGAATGGAAATAAAATAAACTTACTTTACTTTTCAAATAAATGAATTTTAAAACAGTTTAAAAAAACAAAGCTAAATGAGTTAAGCTTTTAACTGAAGAAACCAGGAAAAATAAAAAAATAAATAAATCTGAAGAAAGTTGAAGCAAGAAAATAAAGTTAGGAGCAGGTGTAAGTAGAAAACAAACAAAAAAATAACCACTGAAATCAAAACCTGATTTCCTGAAAAAAGGTAAAAGAGAAGACTAATCAATAAAACAAAACACAAACATTATTCGAAATGAAAAAAGACACCGACAGATATAAAGCACATTTTAAAACCAAATCAAATTTAGGCAGCAATCTAACATAAATATAAGTGCCAAAATATTAGATAATATAGTATTATTTAGGAATAAAGTGGTATGTAAAATAACACATCATGATCTAATTCCATTTATCCTGGAAATACAGGAAGAGTTCAATAATAGAGAACTATTAAGTAGCTATCAGGGAAAAACACTTGATCATAATAATAAATGCAGAAAAAAATTTCATAAAATTCAACACTGTGATTTGAAAAAAAAAAAAACACACTTAGAAAACAAATGTAGATAATTCCTCTATTGGATTGTGAATTTTAGCCAATGCAACATACTGGAAATGAAGAAACAAAATTCTATGTATTGCCTACCTACGTGTTGTGGGATTTTCACAAATAGAAGATTTCACAAGGTGTGCAGGATACAAGGTCAACATCAAAATTATTAAGGTTCCTATACAACAGTATCAATTAGAAGAAATGAAAAAAAATGTCCATTATAGAAACAACAGCAACGATAAAACCACAGTGAAGCCAGAAATAAACCTAAGAAAAAAACAAAGACTTGTAATCCATCCAGCTGGCTCTTGGGATTTTCTGATCCCTAGTGTGGTGAGTCCTGAACTCTGGTCTTCCCTCCAAGCTTAGATCATTCCCCCCCACCCAGAGAACCAACCCCTGTAACACTGCTGGTTTGTAGTTGTGTAGCCCTCTTCCTCTCAACAAATGCCTGACCACATTCACTGAATGACTCCAAACATAAATTTCTGTTTTATGTCCAAGAACTTAAGGGAAAAAAACATTTTTAATGCATAAATGCTTCAGTTCTGCTAACACATATCTCATAATGGGTGTGCCACTATCCAAGATGTTGTACCCTGGAAATGGGATTTTCAGGCCAAAATGATGACTCACTGAGACAACATTTCTAGAAATCTAGTCATTTCTGCCTAAGAGACTGGCCACTCTCAGGAAGTAATGAATAAGTTACCGAAAGGGAAGCTAAAGCTTTGAATGAATTGAAGACTTGTGATTTCCATGAGTCAAAGCCATTTTTTTTTCCAAAAAGAAAAATAACCTTGGTCAATTTTAAACATGTGAAATTCTGATTCTTTCAGAATGAAAAAGCAACAGAACAAACTTTTTAAAACTTCATATTAGAAGAAACCTGGATAATGATTGTAATTCTTAAAGTTATTTTTTAAAATACATAAAGCCATAAATTTATCTGTAAAACACTAAAAATTAAATAGGTCAAATAATTTGCTTAGAGCTTCACTCTTATTTGGCACTACCTTATGGGAAGAAAATCAGATATTGCTTGTGTGGTTTTTTTTTAAAGATTTCATTCATCTATTTGAGAGAGCATGAACAAGGAATGGGGAAGGGAGAGAGGGAAAAGCAGGCTCCCCACCAAACAGGGATCCCGAAGTGGGACTCAGTCCCAGGACCCAGGATCATGACTTGCGTCGAAGGCAGACATGTAACCAACTGAACCACCTAGATGCCCCAAGAATCAGATATTAAGTAGCACTTTCTTCAAAATAACTAGTTATGAGGATCTTAAACCTAATAGCCTACATTTGTAAGTCCAACAGTAGTAAAATAAGATTCAGTGCCATGATTGAGATAACTGGAAATTTAAATTTTTCGTTCAACCATGATAAAAAAGATGTTGGAAAGAAAGCATATTTCATAACTTGTTATATGAATAGATAGGAGACAGCTGGATAATGCCTAAGCAGTGTTATTAGCCACATACGTGGTCTCTACTGCCTTTGTCCTTCCTTCTCCACCCTCAGATATGCATTCCACAATGCTTCTATTCTGTGCAATCTCCTTTATTTCAGTCCCAACTTAACAGAACTTACCTGTTTTGGCATCTCATTACCTCAAACTTTCCAATAAAGGAGATTTGTTTTTCAATGCTATTCCTGTCACTATGTCAACTCCATGGGTGATGAAACATCAAAATTATCTTTATAGCCCCTTTCAAAGATAATCATTCTGGGGTGCCTGGCTGGCTCAGTCTGAGGAGCATGTGACTCTTGATCTTGGGGTTGTGAGTTTGAGCCCACTGTTGAATGTAGAGATTACTAAAAAAAATAACAAGATAATTGTTTTGTTTCCCATAGGTTTCTAAATTCTTTATTTTTAGTTAGTTTAGCATGACTTTGTTCATCAACAACTATCATCTGCCAGGGAAGACTAATCCTCTGTCACCTTTGATCATCTAATCTTTGTGTGTGGAAAAGATACCCTGAACAGAGTGGTCTGAACATATCAGATCCTTAGAACAGTGTAATTTACTTATTAGTGCCCATTAAGAATTGGTGGGACTAAAGCAATTGTGATGGTTCACTTTATCTGTCAACTTGACCAGTCAAGTTGGGTCCTCTCTCTTGTTTTGTCCATTCTTCTTCACACTCAGTTGAACATGCTCCCCACAGTGCTCCAAAACCAAGTATTTGGTTAAACATTGTTTTCGAGTATTTCTGGATAAGATGAGGATTTTTTTTTTTTTCCAAATACGGTTTTAACTTCTAAACCTAAAACTTTGTCCCTTTGTATGATATATTTAGGACCAAGTACTTAAGAGAGAATCCTAATTATACCCTTGGGCTAATTCAGTTTCCACCCTCACCTGTACAGTGAACCTGGTCCCCCTTCCCCACCTAGCTTAAGGAACTTGGTCACAAAGAAAGTGGTAGCTGGTTAGAGAGATGGGGCCCAAGTCTAAATCTCTCAGGATAAGTTAAGAACAAACTAAGAGAGGAAGTCACACCTCTCAGGGCTCTCCCTAGGTTAGGAGAAGGAAAGAATACAGAAGTTTCCAATAGATACCACTGTAGTCTTCCATATCTTTCAGGCCAGGAAGGGGACCCCATAGTATTTTCCCTGCCCATTCCAGTCTCTCTTCACCCTATTACTTCTTGGCCACACTTTCAATCCTACAAACTACCCCATCTCCTGACCTTTGCCCCTCACTTTCTGCTCTAAGCAACCTGAGCACAGATTGGCTGAGGCCCACCCACATTGGGGAGGATAATCTGTTGAAGGCTTGAATAGAATAAAAGGCTGAGTAAGAGAGAATTCTTTCTTTGAGTTGGGACATTGGTCTTTTCCTGCCTTCAGACTCAAGAAGAAACTTATACTGCCAGCTCCCGTGGTTCTTAGGCCCTTGAACTTGCACTAGAACTTACATCATAAGCCCTCCTGGCTCTCCAGCTTGCTGACTGGAGATCTTGGACTTCTCAGCCTCTGTAATCACATACACCAATTCTTTATAATAAGTCTTACATATATTCATTCAACAAATAATTGCTAAGTACCTACCATTGAGTCTGACAGTGCCCTAAGCAGGAGACAGAATTGGTAGCCAAATATCTTTAGCTGAAGTAGAAGCCTGCCTTATGCTCATATCATTGAACTAGGGATGGTTCCATCAGCCAGCTTCCTTTGTAACCTCTGAAGGAGGTTAGCAAGTATATGTTACATATCTATTATTAGGTATTCTTCTAGGTGCTGGAGATAGACTGGTGGAGGGCAGAGAAGACAAACATTCATCCCTATTTCATGGAGTTTAAAAGGTAATGGGAGAGACAGACAAACAAGACAAATAAAGTACATAATTGTTGAGAAACAATTCTCCATGGGGCTCTCACACTTCCACCTATATTGTGATCAGAGGTACTGATTGCCTTTGTTCTGGGCTATTTTCTCAAGGATGTTTATACAGTGAAGAAACTTGAAAAATATAGTCTCTTGTTCCAGAGCAAGGTCAGGTTTTCTTATAGCCGTGGATATAGCGATAGTGATAGTGATAGGCTTGAGGGCTGAGTGAGATGGAAAGTCACTAGGAGGTTTTCAGCAAGGGAGTGACATAATTTGATTTGCAGTTTAATAGAATCACTCTGGCTTCGGGGTTGAAAATAGCTCAAAGGAGACCAGGGCAGAAGGAGGGAGTCATGAGATTGAAAGATGAGGCACAGAAGGAGTATATAGCTAGAAATGGAGTGTTCCTGAGTTAGAAGGAGAGGCAAAACACTGGTGTTCTTTGGATAAAGGCATTTATCCTTTTCATATCTAAAACCCCAATTAGTGTACTATTTTTCTCATGAGCCTTCTTTTTTAGTTCATTGAACTATAATTGTATAACCCTAATTAGTGCTAAGAATCCATTAGGCAATAAAAATTCCCTCTCTAGTTACAGAGCACATGTCCTACATGTGAAACTAAGAAAAAATTAATTTTTATTTCACCAAGTTAGAATCAATTAATTGATAACTTGCAACAGATACTGAGGATTTTGATGTTTTCTGATGCATCATGAAGCAAATAAAATTGACACTGAGGTTTTTTTATGTTTTGTTTTTTAGTAAGCTATGTCAATATAGAAGCCCTTTTATTCAGAGGAAGGCTTTAGCTATCATTTCAGAAAGTGAAAATCATGGATAGGAAAAAGATGGTCATGGGTATCCAAATCACTACTTTGTAGGAATATTTTCTTCTAAGCCAGTCATCTCAAATTTGGCAATGAATTCTAGCTGATCCACTGAGTTAATTAACCTCTTACATCCTCCTTATAATATAATAAACCTCATATAAAAATTAAGGGAGGAAATAAGGAAAATGATCATAGCAAGGAAGCAATGTCTTTTTATCCTGGGTAAAATCAGGGAAGACAAATCTCCTTTTATAGACTTCACCATCATCCATCTCTTCTTAGCTCCCTAGGGAGGTATATTTCCTAAGCGGGTGGCATCATTCTGGCCCACCCAGCCAGAGAGCATTTGTAGTTGAAATCCCCTCTTTTCACTGAACTTGGAATTTCAGCTAGACAACAACTAGATGATGTCGTGAATTCTTGATAAACTACTCTTTGAAAAAGCCCCAGATAATATATGAGTATTTTAACTATTCATCTATCCATCCATACATCTATATATCATAGCAACAAATATTTATTTAGCACTCTATGCTGGAGGGTACAGTGATTTACATGGAAAACACAGAGATGTCTAAGATCCGATCTCTGAGGAGAAAATCTACATGCCAGGAAAGATATAGCACATTCTGTGGTAAATTCAGTTATATGTGCCAGGATGAAGGTTAATAATACAAAGAATCATAGGAAATAGAAGAACCAATAAACCCTGCTATGGTGATGGGCCAGGTCTATTGAGCTGTACATTTAAGGGAGCAAGATCTTCAGAAGACAATTTTCTCTGTCAATCCCGTCTCTGATATGTGAGGTGGGTTTGACAAATTTAATGCACTTCCCAAGATAGCTGCCTCAGATATTGTTATTGAAATCAATGCCAGAGGGTTTGTTAAGTAGCATAATGAATGTAAGAAATAATTCTTCTTTCATGATATTTAAGATAATTAAGATATGTAGTTGGTTAGAAGGACTTTATAGACCCACTTCCCTGACATGATGGAAGAAGATTAAGAACCCAGCCCCATCCAGCCATGTATCCCTTTACTTCACAGGGATTCTGTCCTGATTCAACTACAAACTTGCTTTAGAATATAGCTGCATAGAGGAAGGGAGGGAAAGAGGGAATGGGAAGAAATCAGAGAGGGAGACAAACCATAAGAGACTTTTAACTATGAGAGTTGCTGGAAGGGAGGCGGGTCAGGGGATAGGAAAACTGGGTGATGGACATAATGGAGGGCACGTGATGTGTTATATGCAACTGATGATTTACTGAACTCTACATCTGAAACTAATGATGTTCTATATGTTAGTTAATAGAATTTAAATGAAAATAAAGAATATAGTTGCATCCATGAAATCTAAATTCAGGCAAACTACTTTATGGAGATAGAAACCAGGCAGTTGTTGGGGGGTGGGGATTTGATTGGAAAACACCATCAGGTTATTTTCTGGGAAACAGGGAATGAAAATATCCTGTATCTTATTTGCGATAGTGATTACATGGGTATATAAGACCATCAAAACTCAACAAACTAACACGATTATATTTTCATTATATCTTAACAATAAAAAAAAAAAAAAGAATATCATTGCATCCTCCTCAAAGTGAACTTTCCTTTTTTTAAAGATTTATTTGAGAGAGAGAGCATGAACAGGGGGTAGAGACAGAAGGAGAAGCAGGTTCCCTGCTGAGCAGGGAGCCCGACACAGGGCTCAATCCCAGGACCTCAGGATCATGACCTGAGCCAAAGGCAGATGCTTAACCAACTGAGCCATGCAGGCACCCCTGAACTTTTCATGTATCATGCTAGTCAGAGGGTTTAAGGATAAGTCTGGCATTCCTCCAGCTACAAGAACAGTCTGACAGTTTTAGCGACAGCTCATGAATAAATGCAGGTACCTTTGGCAGACTTTGGCTTCAGATTTGTTTTTATTGTAACTAACCATCTGGTCATTAGTTCATAGAGATGGTAGCAGAAAATCAGTACCTACCCCTAACTCTCTGACATTTACCAAAAAACACCTGACATTTGCTAAACAGCTATATAGGCTTCGGGAAATTTGCAACCCTGAATAATAGGGATTCTCATAGTGGAAATATAAAGTCAAGCTAAAAAGAGAGGGCAGTGTGCTGGTGAAGGTGGGATTGTAAGGGAGATCTATGTTTTAGCTCCTCTCTAATTGCTAGTCAGCCAGTTTTGCAGATGTGCTGAGTTCTCTTTGCAACAAGTACATGGCCCACATATCTGCTATCCCCATAAGGTCTAATACAGTGTTTTGCACTAAATATTTAAATACTTGCAATGAAATAGGGGAGGAATAAATATAGATAAGTTTGTTTCAGGTATGTGTTTGTTAATTTGTCAGGCCAGAAAGAAAGTTGTAATCCCAAAAGAGGACAAAAGAAAAAGGGAAGAGACTCCATGAAAAGTATTGACAATTGACAATAAGAAATGAATAAATATTGGATACAGCACCTTGGAAATTCTGTTTCTATCATACTCCCTTATCTCCTCAGTACCTTCTTCTCTCCTTAGGATTCTTTCTCTCACACCATAAAAACAATGCGTTTGATTTTAAAACTATTTTTCCTAAGGAAGCCAGTAACAAAACTTATCATATATAAGACTTAAACTATGCTTATTCTGGCAACTAAGTCAGGCTTGGTTTTGTTAAAGCTCTTAAAATATCTTAAGTGATTTCCAAAAATATTATAGCCTAGAACTGAAAAGCCATATATTTTCAGTTTTATGAAAAAAATGCATTATATTTTCAATTTTATACACATATTTTGAAATTTGATACCATGTGCCTATTCTCCACAAATAACAATGAAATAGTTTAACCTTGATTGAGTACATTTTATACTGAATCTGCTATTTCTGAGGTTATATATCTCAATTTCCTCATTGACTGAATAAATAGGAAAAAATGCACACACAATTGTAATGTGAATGTTGTATCATGAATCAAAAGATAGAAACCCTAGACAATGAGTTTTCCCTGTAGAATAGAAACTCAGGAGAGTAAAGAAATAAATTTTTGTCACATTCATTTTTTAAATGACAATACACAGTGAGCTTCGATTATAAGGCCAAAGGGGTTGTGGGTGGGGAGCCGGAGAAGTAGTAATTCTCTTGACCTTTGAACAGACCAGCTATGTTTGATATGAATTTGCATTTATACTTCCAGATGCATAACATTTATGGCCCCTAAAAAATTAGCTTATTGCTGGAACACCCAATTTTTTTTTGAAAATGCACATGATACTGGAATGTCCATAGAACACCAGGCATACAACATGCCTCATACAAGCTTTGCTTTTATGCAGTCTGTTCTAACTACTACACCATGTACCTTGGGGACTTTGCTTACATATTCTAGAATGTTATTTAACCTAAAGATAAATGAAAGTCTTTAGAAGAGAGTACAGAGGCTGCATTCTGAAGCTCAGGTCTTACTTTATTCTTGGGTGCAACTCAACCCACAGAAAGATTATTCACACCCACTCAAAGGTCCCAGCTGCACTCCCACCACCAGGTACGCATACACCCAAAATGGCCCCTTTGTAAGGAGGAGGGCCTGGAAAGGAGGAACAGTATGTTCAGTCATTCTGCAACCACTGGGTAAGAAGTTCACCTTCAGTCCAAGTTTAAGAATGTCAGTACCTCTTCCATACGGTTGTGAAAGCCAGAGCAAATGAAATGTTGTTGAAAGAAAGTCATGTTTTAGAATCTGGAATTCTTAAGTTTTTGAGATTTCCTTGCCATAATAATTCTGGTATTAACTTGGTATTCCAACCTATGTTTGCAGAAGCATTCTGTTGTCAGTTTAGAATGTGTTTTCAAAGGATAACTGGCATAATAAGCTTGCACAAACTGTATTAAAATGTTAATGCAGAGTTGAAATAAAAAATGCATTTATGTTTTATATTAGGCAGCAATTTTACATGTAAGGATGAGTATATTTTTAAGTACTTTTACTGCAAAATCCGATTTAAATGAACCTCACTATGGAATAAAATTACTGGATAATACTTATTGAACGCCAAATTAGGAGTACCAGAATGCATGAGCTGATAAGTATATAGTAGGACAGTGAGATAGAATATTTTAAATCAGGATTTGTCAACTCGCGTCTTACTAACATTTGGGGCTGGATAATTCTTTGTTGTGGAAAGCTGACCTGTACATTATAGCACAGTTACCAGGCTCTCTTGCCTCCACCCACAAATGCTATTAACAACCCACCCCCATCTTCCGAATTATGACAAGCAAAAATGTTTCTAGACATTGTCCGCTGCAGGGGGCTGGGGAGGTCAAATCACCCTCTGTTCAGAATCCCTGTTTTAAATCAGGACAGTTCTATAAAATCTTGAACATATGGTTACTAGTCCCTTAGCTCTAAAAATTAAGAAAACAATACAAGTATGAACACAAAACAATGCCACAACCACACATAAGCTCTTTGGTTTGAAGATATTAGGCACTGTCAATAGGCAATCTATTGCCCAAATATTACCCAATATATGATTTCGGAAAATGAGTCATATTTATCTAGACCGATTTTCATTTTTACATAGGTTTCCTAGTGCCCCTTACTTTTTTAATATTAACCAATCTGAGTATTCATTTTTTAAAGATTTTATTTTTAAGTCATCTCTACACCCAGCGTGGGGCTTGAATTCACAACCCTGACATCAAGAGTCTTGTGTTCCACCGACAAAGCCAGCCAGGCGCCCCAAGAAATACGAATTTTTAAAGAGGCATTTTCTCAATTTTCCATTTAACTTTATAGGTAAAATGAAATCTGACTAAATATTGAGTATCACCCAATTCTCTGAAACCATCAATGATACTGGACTGGGAAAACGCAACTTCCACTGTTCAAAATACAGAAGCAACTTTCTAAAATTTTGCTTTCTAGAACAAAGGACAATTAATCAAGGATTTAAAAAATTCATGCAAACTATTCTCCTATATATTTTGAGTTCAATTTCCAGCCTCACAATTTCCCTGTTTTTGTTGTGGTCATTTAATTTCTAGGTTTCTGATGCCTTATAAGACCCAGAAGTTCCCTCTAAACTCTCCCTTCCTTTGCACATCAGGAACCACTGCAATTTAAAGAAAAGTAAAGCTTAAGTAGTGGGGGAAAAGAATAAAAGGAATTTACAAAGAAGAATGAAAATCAAAGAGAATATTAAGATACCTGCTTCTTTCCCTGAGTAGGACAACTATTATAACAGCAGGAGTTTGTCCCAGCACAGGCTTGGTAAGATGAGAAATCCCCGCCCCCAGTCACAGGGCACCTACTGGTGCCTGGCAAAAGTCCCCAAGTCCTGAGATCTCCTCAAATAAAATCCACAAGAGAGGCTGGTGAGCTGTGAGCTGTGTGCATTTTCTCACTGAGAAGTTCCCTAATAAGAATCCTTTCATGAATGTTTCTTGTGATTTTCTCATGTGAGGGTTCAGATATTGCTCAAACATTAATGAAGTAGTCATCATCCTGAGCCTGCCTCTTCTCTTAGCAGAGAAAAGTCTTTAATCCCTTCAGTTTACACTGTCATGGCTGACCAGCAGCAAAAGAAAGACTCACTTCCAGTATGTACTCAGGAGATAGAAGGCCTGCGGCCACATAATATACAAATCTCCTATACTCATGAACTTCTCAACCTACTGACTTTTATAGGCAGAGCGAAGTGGTTTCATTTCAGCACATAAACAACAGAGGACGTTAGCAGTTATGTGCATTGCTTCTAGTGTTGTCTGTCATACTACTTGCTCACCCACAGTGTGTTTGCTGTTGTCATGCTCTGTGAATATAAATCCTATCATATGAAAACTCAGTGGGAACATTAAAAGTGCTAGTAAGAAAGATATATATTTTTTTGAAAATAAAAGTAAAGATAAAATAATTGAATGTGGTGGAAAATGGGGATGGTTGGGTAGGGGATGAAACATTTGAAATTAGAAACAGTTCTAAAAGACAAAAGGGGTTCTCATACAGCATTAGAAAATTCAGAAATAAGACACAGAAGTGATTATTGGAATTTAAAAATGAGCAGCAGTAATCAGACATCTGTTAACTCAATGTTAATTCAGGAAAAGTCTAGGTATTTGTAGTTCATTTGGACCTTGCAATGAATAGCCCTAAATGTGGCCTTTAAAAACATAATCTGTTCTTTAAACTGCCTTATATTAGTTCTACTATAAACGTCTGCGACTTCATCTTATGTCTGGCAGCTCGAATACAAATTTATTCTTGGAGTATAAAAAGAAGAAAGATGTTTTGGTGGTCCAAGTGCATTCAGGAGTCTAAGGAGATATGTTTGGAAGTAATCAATATATTGGCCTGCTCCTTGGATTCCCAGATCCCGTTAATAGTATACCTATTGCACTAGCCATATAAGCTCAGAACTTCCAAGTATATATGTGTTTTTAAAAAAAGGAGGGGGGGTGGAGGGAGCCTACCAAATGAAGTGCTTTTCAAAACTTTATTTACCCTGTTGTGTTGGTTTAATGCGTCTGACCTCCATTTAGTGTACAGATCTTAAGGACACAGCTTACATTCAGATTACCATGTGCTCACACAAACTTCATTTTCGTGTTCAGGATTCTGTGGTTTCTTGTTTGTAAAATTCTTTCTCTGCAGCAAATCCCTTCCTTCTCTTTCACTTTAGCAACTCATATTTAACCAGTTGCCAAATTGTTTAGCATTTTGCCTCTGAGATGTCTTTACAGTCTTTCCCATCTCCTACTTCAGCTATTCATTTCCAGGATTATTTCGCTACTGATCTGGCTGGGTTTACACACCTACCACTGCCTACTTCTTTCCTACATTCAAGTGTTGGTTTAGATTCATACACACAACTCTGATCATACAGCACATCCCTAGTAAAATAAATGAATGGCTTCCAGCTGTCTAATGGCATCGAGTACAAACTCCTCCTGCTCATTTTCATGGCTGTTAACAATATAACTACCACTTTATCCCCTGTCACTCCAGCTTTATCCCTCAAACCTTTCTGCAGTTTCTGGGTTCACCAGTAAATGAAACTTTTTTTTAATATAGATTTTATTTATTTGAGAGAGAGAGCAAGCATGGGGGGTGGGGGCAGAGGGAGAAGCAGGCTCCCCGCTGAGCAGAGAGCCAGATACTGGGCTCCATCCTAGGACCCTGGGATCATGACCTAAGCAGAAGGCAGACACTTAACCGACTGAGCCACGCACACTCCCCTAAATGGAACATTTTGATCACCCAAGCAGGCCTGTGTGTACACATATTGTTCTGCTTGGAATTTTCTTGATACCTCTTTTCACCTATCAAAACATTACCCATATTTCCAAATCCATCTCCACTGCCTTATCTCTTTTCCCAATGCCTCCTGGGTGGAGTGACTGCTCCCTGATTTTGAGGTGACCAGTCTTTATAGAACTTTCTTTGTACTCTTTTATGCCATTAACTCTGCACACACCACCTTGTACTGGATAGGATGTACCTTCTGGGTAATGCTATATGCTAAACCATCAGCTCCTCCAGTGTAGCAACTAAAATTTACTCATCTTTGTGGTACTTAATACAAGCACCAACTGAGTGTTTGTAAAATTAAAAACAAAAGAAGACGAAGTGTGGTCAGGGGCTTGAAGAAGCATGCAAGTATTCACTCATTGAGTAAATATTCTTGAGTATATATATATATATATCACTTGCCAGGAACTCTCCTATGATACATTTCATTCAGCACTAATGGTTGTTCCCAGATGGAAGCAATTAATATTATGTATTTGCCAATAGCAAACAAAAATGAGCCAACTCTACTTTAAAAATAATCAGTCTACAACATAGTTTTTGCCAACAAAATCTGGCAGATATAATTTCTCATAATGTTAAAATATGTAAATGAAATTAAATCTCCCTATGTGTTAATTTAAGTATTATTTCTGCATAGAAATTATGATATATGTTTCACCTTCTAGGATATACTTGATGCAAAATAAATATATAGCTGACAGCTGACAGCTTTGTATGATTAGTGTTGGAAAAACTCCATAAAATTAGATCTGTTAGCTCCGTAACACACTAGGTAATGGTAAATTTACACTAAAGTAACTGTAGGCATGCAGACTGGAATAGGTCTTTGCAAAAATCTTATTATTGTACTTGTACTCGCTATTTTTTACTGGCATATGTGTGAATTACTTGAAAGTTATCAAGAGTCAGAAATTCATATATTTGTGCTTATGTGCCCAAACATACACAGGACTACATGCAAATTTTGTAAACTAAAGTTTGTTGGAGATTGACTGCTGAATGGCATGAAGACTGGGTTGTGAATTCTAGGCCTAGCTGTTCCTAGCTAGGCTTTATTTACTAGCAGCACAATCTTAATCAAATCAATTAACTTTTTTAAATGATTTAATGAGGTAAAAAAATTATATAATCAAAATTACTGTTAAGGGACTTCTACCATCTTGGAAGAGGCAGAGATAGGAATCAGATATACCCTCTTCCTGAAACAATCCTAACACTAGACAATATATTTGAGACAATGGATTTAGGACTCTGGGCATTAGGCAAAGAATAAAGTGATCCCTTAGGATGGGAAAACAAATGAAGTGATCGTTATGACTGCCCAGCTTACTGCGTTTCCAGACGGTGCTATGGGGCGGGGGAGACCAGGTGGAGCTTGGTGGATTCTTTAAGGTGGAGAGACAGACCTAAAGAGACCAAGAGGGTGTAGTTCTCAAGACAGACTACTGGAGGGAAGCCAGATGCACAAAAAAAGAGCACTGGAGATCTGCAGAAGGTCCCTCTTGAAAATTCAGGAGAGTTTAGATCAGCACATGCATGCATGTATGGAAACTTCTCAAAGGCAGTGACAGACCCATCTGTAAGGATAAGAGGGAACAGTTCCTGAAACATGTACAAGACAGGGAGTAGGCCTGGTTCCCACTAGCTAGACTAACTGGTAGCTAACTGTAGTCAGCTTCC
This sequence comes from Halichoerus grypus, assembly GCF_964656455.1. NCBI lineage: Eukaryota > Metazoa > Chordata > Mammalia > Carnivora > Phocidae > Halichoerus > Halichoerus grypus. The sequence goes on from NC_135713.1 coordinate 89,464,712, forward strand.
AGGTCAAAAACATAAGACAAAGTCACGGATGTTTAGAGTAGAGCTAATATAAAACAGTTTAAAGAACTGGTTATGTTTTTAAAGGCCACATTTAAATCTATTCATTGCAAGGTCAAATGAACTATGCAAAATTTAGATATTTTAGATACCAATGAAACCATCACTGGTTCTTTGAAAGGATCAGCAAAACCAATAAACTTCTAGTCAGATGAATCAGGAAAAAAACACAAAATTGCCAATATTACAAATTAGAGGAATAACATCACTAAAGATTCTGTACATATTTTTTAAAAAGGCAGTATTATGAACAACTTCATGCAAATATGGCAACTTATATGAAATGAACAAATACCTTGAGAGAAACAGACTATCTAGGCTCACTCAAGAAGAAAAAAATATATATAATGGGAATAACCCCTATCTACTTAAGAAATTCAATATGTAGTTAAGAACCTTCATACAAAGAAAACTATAAACACAATGTCTTCTCTGGTGAATTCTACCAAACATGTAAGAAAAAAAAATCTCAATTTTACATTAACTCTGAGAAAACTGAGGAGAATGAACTGTTACCTAAATCATTCTATGTAGCTAGCATTACCCTGAAACCAAAACTAACAATGTTATGAAAACATAAACAAAACTTGAGCTGAATATCCCTCATGAATATAGATGCAAACGTTTAAACAAAATCTTAGGAAATCAAATCCAACAACACATTAAAAAATTATAACAGATTATGACAAAGTAGGGTTTATCCTATGAATATAGGTTGGTTTAACATTCAAAAATCAATTAAGGTAATTCACTGTAATTGTTCATATACTAAATAATAAAAATCCCGTGACATCCAAGTTAATGCAAAAAAAAAAAAAGCATTTGACATAATCAAACATCCATTCCTGATAAAAACTCACAGCAACTCTCCTATTTTGAGGAAATTTTCTCAACCTGATAAAGGGTATCTGGGAAACAACTAGAGCTTACATCATACTTAACAGTGAAAGACTGAATATATTTCTCATAAGAGCAAGACCAAGACAAGGAAGGATGTTCACCCTCACCACTTTTGTTCAACATTGTACTAGATGTTCTCGTCATTGCCATGAGGTTGAAAAAGGAGTAAAAGTCATCCAGATTGGCAAGGAAAGAACTCTCTTTATTGTTAAAAAAAATATGATGCACTATGTAGAAGATATAATGCAATCTATCCCAAAGCTACTAGATTTCATAAATGAGATTAACCAGGTGGCAAAATATAAGATTAATAATATAAGATTAATAATCTGGAGCCAATTTTTATTTTTGTATATGTTACCAAAAGGCATTGGATATTGGGATTAAAAAAAATACCATTTACAAGACCAAAAAATGTAAATGATCTATACAGTGAAAATTGCACAACATAGCTGAGAAAAAATAGAGTAGACCTAAATAAGAGGAGAAACATACTTCGTTCATGGGTTGGAATAATAATCAGTAGTATTAAGATGGTATGCTCTCACAAATTAATCCATATATTGAAGGCAATCCTAATTAAAATCCCAATAGATGTTTTTGTAAAACTGATGGCCTGCATCAAAAATTCATATGGAAATGCAAAGGATCTAGAATAATCAAAACAATTTTGAGTATACAAAGAAAGTTGGAGGGCTAACATCTGCTTTAGAGATTTAAAGCTACAATGACCAATACAGTGTGGTATTAGCACACAGCTAGATCAGTGAAACAGAGTAGCTGTCCAGAAAGAGACCCACATATATGGACAACAGATTATTTTTAGCTTTATTGAGGAATAATTCACAAATGGTAAGATATTTAAAGTGTACAATGTGATTTGATACACATTGTGAAAGGACCCCAACTGAGTTCATTAACATACCTACTATTTCACATATTTACCTTAGGTTTTGTTCTTTTTTCATTTTTGGTTAAGAATAGTCAAGTTCTACTTTCTTAGCATATTTCAATTACACAATATAGTGTTATTAACTATAGTCACCAATAGCTCCAGGCAACCACTCTTCTACTCTGTTTCTATAATTTTGACTATGTATTTTTTACATATAAGGGATACCATGCAGTTTTTGCTTTTCTCTGTCTTATTTCACTTAGCATAATGCCCTTCAGTTTCATCCATGCTGTCCCAAATGGCAGGATTTCCTTCTTAAAGCTGAATAATATTCCATTCTGTATATGTGTGTGTATATATATATATATATATATATATATATATACATACCACATTTTCTTCATAGGGGTTATGTGCCTGGACACTGGTCTTAGCAATAATTTTCTTAATTGGCAACAAAAATAAACAAGTGAGACTACACAAACTAAAAAGCTTTGGCACAGCAAAGGAAACCATCATCAAAATGAAATGGAAATCTATGGAATAGGAGAAAATATTTGCAAACCACATATCTGATAAGTGATTAATATCCAAAATACATGAGGAACTCATAGAATTCAATGGCAAAACAAAAACAAAAGTAAAAAAAAAACAAAAAAAATCCAATTAAACACAAGCAAAGTGCCTGAACAGACATTTTTCTAAAGAAAATAAGCAAAAAGCCAACAGGTACATGAAAAGATGCTCAACATCACTAATCATCAGGGAAATGCAAATTAAGCCCCAATGAGATATCACCTCCCACCTGTTAGGATGTCTAGTAAAAAAAGACAAGTGATAACAAATGCTGGCAAAAATGTGCAGGAAAGGAACCCTTGAAACCTAAGGAAAGGAATATAAACCGGAATAGCCACTATAGAAAACAGTATGGAGTTTCCTCAAGAAATTAAAAATAAAACTATCATGTGATTTAGCAGTCCCATTTCTGGGTTTATGTCCAAAGGAAACTTTGAAATCATTGTCTCATAGAGATAACTGCACTCCCATGTTCATTGCAACATTATTCGCAATAGCCAAGGAATAGACAATTGATTTTCAACAAAGTTGTGAAGGTAGAGAAAGATGGTCTTTTCAACAAATAGCGGCAGAAACAATTGTCCATATGCAAAAGCATGAACTTTGATCCCTAACTCACACTATAATAAAAACTAACTCAAGATGAATTATAGAACTAAATGTAAAACCTGAAATTATAGAACTTTCAGAAGAGAATTTAGGAGAAATCTATATGGTCTTGGGTTAGGCAACAATTTCTTAAACACTGAAATTGTATCCTTTAAAAAATTGATAAAGTAGACTTTGTCAAAACTTAAAACTTCTGCTCTCCAAATGACATTCTTAAAAGTACGAAAAGACAAACCACAGACTGGGAAAAAATATCTGCAAGGCATATTTCTGATAAAATACCTATATTGTAAAAACACAAATAATTCTCAAAATGCAATTTTAAGAAAACAAATAACACAATAAAAAATGAAAAAAAGTATTTGAACAGACACTTCTCCAAAGAACATACATAGGTAACAAATAAGCATATGAAAATCTAAGTATTGTGAGTTATTAGGGAAATGCTGATTAAAACCACAACGAGATACGTATGTCATAGAATGGCTCTACTTAAAAAAGATTGACCATACAAATGTTGACAAGGATGTAGAACTGGCCCTCTCATACACTGCTGGTGGAATGCATAATGGTAACCATTTTGGAAAAGAGTTTGGCAGATTCTTAAAAAGTTAAATATAAACTTATAACGTGATCTAGCCATTTCACTTCTAGCTATTTACCCAACGTAAATAAAAACATATGTCTACACAAAGACATGTACATGAATGTTCAAAGAGGCTTTATTTGCTATAGCCCCAAACTGGGAACAACCCAAATGTTCATCTCAAAATAATTACACTGAGTGAAAGAAGCCAAGCAAAGAGTGCACACTGTATGATTCCATTTATATACAGCTCTAGGAAAGCCAAACCAATTTATAGTACAGAAAGCAGGTCAGTGGTCATCCAGGGATGGGAGGACCAGTGGGGAGGGAATGGGGGGTGAGATTGCTAAGGGAAACAAGAAAACTTCCAGATGTAAAAGATATGTTCACTATCTTGATAGTGATAGTTTCACAGGTGTATGATATACCAAAACTTTTCAAATTGTACATTTTAAATCTGTGTTTATTGCATGTCTAGTTTACCTCAGTACAATTGTTTAAAAATGTCCTTTGAAAACCTATTATGTTATTTATACTTGGGTTTAAAAATGTCCTTTGAAAACCCATTCACTTGCCCCTACACTATAATAAACATACACATATTATATACACTGTACATTCTTCTACAGAGAACCACTGTGTGAACCACTAGAGTAGAATAAGAAAAGGACAAAAGGAAAGGGTGCATTTAGATATTAGGGCATTCAAACCATTCTGCCTCTAACACCAGTGATGAAGAGTAGAGTGAAAAATTTTGAGACCTTCTTATGTGCAGTGTTTACTCCGTTCAGTTATAATATCAACCTGACCCTTTGAATGCACATTACTAGATGTGTTTGTTACTGCACAAATAACAGGATCATATCAAATTTTGTTGTGTTTGTTGGCATAAATTAAAACTGTTTCTATGATGAGCCTCCACTATAATTTCTACCTATTGCATTGCTTTCTGCATGTCTGAATATAAAAATTAGCTTCTACCCTAAAGGCCTGCACAGTCTAGTGGGCAAGTCAGCATGTGAACATTTAGAACACAATGTTGTTATGGCTACAGCGAGGCAATTGATTTTGCATAGGGACAAAGGGTCTGGTAAAGCTTTAGAGAAGATGTGAAATTAGAACTGTGACTTGAATTAAATATAGATATTTTCCTAGAGGGGAAGAAAGAGATCATTTCAGAAGGAAGTGTCTTTTCTTGGTTAGAAGCACCTTCAAAAACCCCTCCTTTTTAGTCCCCAAAACTTTTCAACTGCCATGTCCAAGCCTTTTTGTTTTTTGGAATACCAGTTATTGAGCTTTAATGTATATTATCTCACTCTGCCTTACATTAGCTTTGCAGAATGGATAACGCCGCTACCCCCATCTTACAGCTAAGAAAATGTATCAATCACTTTAGGCTAAGGTACTGTGTCATCTTGGTGGTTTACAGCAATAAGGGTTTATTTCCTGCTCACAGTATGGATCTCTGTTGTGGATTGATTGTGTCTGTGCTCCATGTCTTCTGTTTTTCCAGACCAAAGCTGAAGAAAGAACTATATGGTACATAGCAGTCTCGTAACAGAGAAAAAGACCAATAGTGGAACCACAAGATGGCTCTTAAAAGCTTTTGATCACATGACATTGGCTACAGCAAGTCACTCGACCAAGTGTGATGTAATGGCTGGAAGTCTAATCCTCTCCAGGAAATCTGCCATGCACCACATGCCACGGGAAGAGATAGGTCATTCTCTCATTGTTGAGCGGCAGCAAATATTTGGAACTTCGGAAAACTAAGGTTCAAAAGTTGGTGTAACTTGCAGGCCATATAGATGAGTGGCAGAAGCAGGGTTCAAAATGTTTTGTTCATTGTCAAAACCTCTGCCTTTTGAGGGGGGGATGTGGAGGGGGCAGCATGGAACCCAATCTGGGACCTGAACCCATGACTCTGAGATCAGGATCTGAGCTGAGATCAAGAGTTGGAGGTCTAACCAACTGAGGCACCCCGGTGCCCCCAAACCTCTACTTTTTACACATACCACACTGCCCCCCTCATGGGTCTCAAAGGGACAGGCAAGACTAAATTTAAGTGTAGGGAATATCCTTGGCAGGGAAGAGAAAAATCTAAGTAGTGTGTGTGTGTATAGGCACAAGTGTGCATGTGTGTGAAATAGAGAAAGAGGGAGACAAAGACAGAGACACAGATGTGAACTGGAAAGAAGAGAAAACAGGGACTGATTGCTTAGTCTTCCCTCTGTTCTACAGCTATAGCAAAGAAGAACGTCTATATTTCTCCACAAATTTATCACACACACACACACACACACACACACACACACACACACACCCCTAATATGGAGAAGAGTATTAGACCGGTGTTTGAGGCTATTTAACATAGCCTCAACGTACGGCAATGCATCACTAGGCATTTAGTAGGTACGGCATGGACAGAGTGCTAAACTAAGTGGTCTAGAGAGACACCAAACCATAGAAAACAATATTAAAGCTCATGCCATCCTAACAACAAATGCTTAAGCCCTACAAGGACTACTTCAGATGGATGCATTGCTAATTGGGAAGGTGTTCCCAACACAAGTTAATCTCACGTAACATGGATTGCTAATAGGAGTCTGCAGACTCTACTACTACACTGTCCCTCTGTCAAGTGGCTCCACTTCCCATTCTGCCATGGGCAACTCAGCTTACACTTCCAGTTTTCCTTCCCTAGCATCCTTTAGCACACAAGTATTTCCATACTAAAACTGAGGGAAATGCAACATAGAGGAGCTGGTCTACTTCTCTGGAGCTTCAACATAAATGAATGGAGGGAGACCTTCAATTTATTTTTTATTTTTTATTTATTTTTGAGAGAGAGAGAATGACAGAGAGAGAGAATGAGAGAGGGAGACCTTCAGTAATCATCTGAGTCCCCATCATTCTCTTCTGTCTGTTCAGAATGTCACTTGCCAAAGTTAAAATTTATTGAGGTATTTCCTTCTAAATCGTTATATAAATGAAGCCAGCTTATATAGCAAAGAAGGGGCGATGACTATGTGGCATTCTAAGCATGATCTAACCAATTAATTTTCTTTCCTTTTTAAAGGAATCCTGTCACTTTAAGTCTGCCCTTAAAGGCAAGTTTTAAGAAGCCTGTTGCTAAGAGTATCTAGGGAAAACTGTTAAAACTGTAAGTAAATCATTACATTATATAGAATAAGTCAAGTACCAGTCAGCAGAGGTCAGGAAAAAAAAACAAGACATAAAAGATAAAATTTTATTTTGAGATTGTATGGTGTGATTCTCAGCTGGAGGGCTACTGTGTCCACTAGTCAAATATGTCGGAGGCACAGCTTGTGAACTACTGGGAAATCTGTTGGTATGGAAGTCTCCTGGGCCTCCTAGGAAATAACTGAGCTGGTATCCATTTATGGGCTGTAGATATCCTCAGGTCTGCCTGAAAAACTGGAGTGGCCGACAGGGTGTAGCAGGGGAAGAGAAGGGTGCAGGGTGTGCTGATAGCAAGTGAATTCTACAAAGAACAGCAGCATTCATGGTAAACTTGGCTCAGAGAAAATATATTTGCATTGATGGTGCAAGCAGTTTTTAAGTATAAAATGAAAGTGCAGGGGCGCCTGGGTGCCTCAGTCATTAAGCGTTTGCCTTCGGCTCAGGTCATGATCCCAGGGTCCTGGGATCGAGCCCCGCATCGGGCTCCCTGCTCCACGGGAAGCCTGCTTCTCCCTCTCCCACTCCCCCCTGCTTGTGTTCCCTCTCTCGCTGTGTCTCTCTGTCAAATAAATAAATAAAATCTTTAAAAAAAATAAAAATAAAAAAAATAAAATGAAAGTGCAATTTCTCAGTGGCAGATGCTGTTGATGTCCTGCTCCATTCACTGGCAGCCATGGTGAACATTCCCATATGCACTGCCAGCTCACCGCAGAGCCTCCATCTCATTGTTTCTCAGTCACAAGGCTTTCTCCAGAGTCACGGGAGTTTGCCCAGTGTTACAGGGTCACCCAGAAATAGGGTAGCTGGAGATTTAACACCCCCAGAAGCACCCCTTAACAAATGAGAAATGGGGGTCAGCAGATAAATACCCAAGCTTCCTAAACACTCAGTGGACAATTTTGAGGTGTATTCCACCCAATATCTCAGACAGCCCATAGTGAGGTTGAGCACATAACCAACTTATGAATGAAACTTTATCAGTGCATCTTCTTTCCCCCTCTTTCTTTATCCCTTTACTTGTGCTTCCTGGAATACTTCACAAATAAACCTAATGTGGAGGTTCTTAAGTCTTGTTCTCAGAGTCACATTTTGAGGAACCAAAACTAAGTTACTCAACTGAATACAATGTGTCATTGGGATCAAAAAACTCTGCTTTTAAATTCTATTAAAAAGGTATAACACAAAGGGGCAAAAGACTCTTTTTCCCCACTCTGTGGGACTGTCTCAAAGCTCTGGTACCACAAAGATTCAAGGTGATCACCCGGAGAGAACTATATACCTGATAGAGCAGTGAAAGAACAAAGTCCATGCAAGGGAGTTCCAAAGAATGGTGAGGTCTGATATGAGGTGCAGAGCAGAGACAGCACTCACCACCTGGTTGGAGTGACATGTGCCATTTAAAGAGACCAACTGAGGGCCATGAATCAGTGAGGCATAATGGAAGGATGGACATCTCACAGGGGGAGAGTAATAAAGAGGATGTTAATGTGAGTGTATTTTTAGTGATGTGTTGCTTAGGCAGTGGACATTCTGAAATTATAAATAGTAATAGGGAGAGGTAAAATCTGACACAGAAATGAAGATACTCCATATCTCATTATTGATAAAGCAATTGTAGTTATTTCTTGCTTGCTGGCAGGTTTTAGAAAATTAGCATCAGAGCAAAGCAAAGACTGAATGAGAATTGAAAAATCATCCAAGTAGTGGACTAAGGAAATTCTCTTAAGGAAGTCACCAAGAGAACTATCCAAACTGCGCCTGGGGTAAGGGGTTAACTTGGACAGACTTTTAGCCAGACTTATCAAAAAGAAAAGAGAAAGGCACCAAATGAAATCACAAATCAGAGAGGAGAAATAGCAACCAACACCACAGAAATACAATTTTAAGAGAATACTATGGAAAACTATATGCCAACAAATTAGACAACCTGGAAAAAAATGGACCAATTCCTAGAAACATAAAAACTACCAAAACCAAAACAGGAAGAAATAGAAAACTGGAATAGACCCATAACCAGCAAAGAAATTCAATCAGTAATCAAAACTCTCCCAACAAACAACAGTCCAGGGCCAAGAGGCTTCACAGGCAATTTCTACCAAACATTTATAGAAGGGTCAATACTTATTCTTCTCAAACTATTCCAAAAACTAGAAAAGAAAGGGGAAACTTCTAAATTCATTATATAAGGCCAGGATTACCCTGCTACCAAAGAGAAACACCCTACTAAAAAAGGAAACTATAGGCCAATATCCCTGATGAACATGGATGCAAAAATTCTCAATAAAATACTAACAAACCAAATCCAATAATTCACCACAATCAAGTAGGATTTATGTCTAGCCTCCAACTGTGGTTCAATATTCCCAAAATCAATATGATATACCACATTAATTTAAAAGAAAGAATAAGAACCATATGATCCTCTCAATAGATGCAAAATAAAAAGCATTCAACAAAGTTCAACATCCATTCTTGATAAAAACCCTCAACAAAGTAGGGGTAGAGGAAATATACCTCAACATAATAAAGACCATATAAAAAAAAAAAAAACTATAGCTAATATCATCCTCAAGGGGATAAAACTGAGAGCTTTTCCTCTACAGTCAGGAACAAGACAGGGATCTCCACTCTCAGCACTGGTATTTAACATAGTACTGGAAGTCTTAACTAAGCCATAAGACAACACAAAGAAATAAAAGTCATCCAAATCGCAAGGAAGAAGTCAAACTTTCACTATCTGTGGATGACATACTATATAAAGAAAACCCAGAAGACTCCACCCAAAAACTGCTAGAACTGATACACAAATTTGGTAAAGTCGCAGGATACAAAAGTCAATGTACAGAAATCTGTTGCATTTCTATACATCAGTAATGAAGCAGCAGAAAGAGACATTAAGGAATCAATCCTATTTACAATTGCATCAAAATCCCTAAGAGACCTAGGGATAAACCTAACCAAAAAGATGAAAGACCATTTGTTGGAATTTGGAATTCTATATTTTGGAATATATATTTTGGAAACTATAAAACACTGATGAAAGAAATTGAAGAAAACACAAAGAAATAGAAGGCATTCCATGCTCATGGATTGAAAGAACAAATATTGTTAAAATGTCTATACTACCCAAAACAATCTACACATTTAATCCAATCCCTATCAAAATATCCACAGCATTTTTCACAGAGCTAGAACAAACAATCCTAAAATTTGTACAGAACCACAAAAGACACCAAAATACCATAGCAACCTTGAAAAATAAAACCAAAGCTAGAGGCATCACATTTCTGGACTTCAAGTTATAAACCTGTAGTGAACAAAACAGTATGGTACTGGCACAAAAACAGACACATAGATCAAGAGAATAGAATAGAAAACCCAGAAATAGACCCAAAACTGCATGGCCAATTAATCTTTGACAAAGCAAGAAAGAATATCCAATGAGAAAAAGATAGTTTCTTCAACAAATGGTGTTGATAAAACTGAACAGCAACATGGAACAAAAATGAAACTCGGCCACTTTCTTACACCATACACAAAAGGAAATTCAAAATGGATTAAAGACCCAAATGTGAGACTTCAAGCCATCAAAATCCTAGAGAGAACACAGGCAGTAACTTTTTCGACATCGGGCATAACAACTTCTTACTAGATATGTCTTCAGGGGAAAGGGAAACAAAAGCAAAAATAAACTATTGATATATCATCTAAAAAAAAAAAAACCTTCTACACAGCAGAGGAAACAATCAACAAAACTAAAAGGCAACCTACAGAATGGGAGAAGATATTTGCAAATGACATAGCTGATAAAGGGTTAGTATCCAAAATATATAAAGAACTTCTCAAACTCAACACCCAAAAACAATCTAATTTTTTAAAAAGGCAGAAGATATGAATAGACATTTCTCCAAAGACCTACAGAGGGCCAACAGACACATGAAAAGATAAATGCTCAACATCAGTCGTCAGGGAAATACAAATCAAAACTACAATGAGATAGCACATCACTCCCCTCAGAATGGCTAAAGTCATCAACACAAGAAACAACAGCTATTAGAAGGATGTTAGCAAGGATTAGAGAGAGGGTAACCCTCTTACACTGTTGGTAGGAATGCAGACTAGTGCCGCCACTCTGGAAAACAGTATTGAGGTTCCTCACAAAGTTAAAAATACAACTATCCTATAATCCAGCAATTGCACTATGAGGTATTTACCCCAAAAATACAAAAATATTAATTCAAAGGAATATATGCACCCTGATGTTTATAGCAGCATTATGCCAAATTATGGAAACAGTCCAAGTGTTCATGAACTGATGAATATATAAAAAAGAGCTGGTATACATTTTATATATATATCTTGCCATTTTCAACGACATGGATGGAACTAGAGAGTATTATGCTAAGATTTCATTCTTTTTTATGGCTGAGGAATATTCCCATATATATAATGCTGGACACAGGCAGGGTAAAGGCAGAGTTCTGATGAAAACTGGGAAAACAAGAAGGGTGATTGATTGCTCTTCAGTGAGGACTCACTGAAGAGTGGGGGGCTCCAACTTTCAGCTCCAGGGCCAGAGAGCAGGGCATTGCCATAGTCATCCTGCCCCATCAGCACTGAAGCCTTCAGGGAGCAAAACAGTGCCACCTAGTGGAGACTGGAGCCACTTACACCAAGCCCCGCCCCCCCATGCCCTGGAAGCACATTTCCACTAGGGCAAGTCTACCTGAGAATCAGCCCAACAGGCCCCTCACCCAAGAGAACAGCACACTCCCTCGGACCAAGTCTAATGATCATAGAATGCTACAAAGCTTCAGCTCTAGGAGGAAATAGAATCTAGCTTCCTTCTAACTACTATTCTTTTTTTTTTTTACTATTTTTTTCATTTATTTTCTTATTTTTTTTCAATTTATTTTTTTTATTTTTTGGGATCTAGACTTTTTTTTAACCAGCAGACCAAAACACATCCAGGATCTAGGTTTTTGCTTTTGTTTCCTTTTTGTTTTGTTTTGTTTTTTTCCTACTTTATTTTTCTGGGCAAAATGATGAGATGGAGATATTCACCCCATAAGAAAGAAGAAGAAGTAGAACTCACAGCCAGGGATTTAATCAATACAGATTTAAGATGTCTGAACTAGAATTTAAAACAACGATTATAAGGCACTAGCTGGGCTTGAGAAAAGCATAGAACACACTCGAGAATCCCTTACTGCAGAGATAAAAAGTAAAATCTAGTCAGGGCAAAATTAGAAATTCTATACCCAAGATGCAAATCCAAATGGATGGCAAAAAAATGAGGATGGACGAAGCAGAGGACTGAATCAGGGATATAGAAGATAAAATTATGGAAAATAATGAAGCTGAAAAGAAGAGGGAAAGAAAGGTAATGAATCACAAAGGTAGACTTAGGGAACTCAGCTACTTATTATAATGTATTAACATTCATAACATAGGAGTCCCAGAAGACGAAGTGAGACTAAAAGGGGCAGAAGGTTTATTCAAACAAATGATAGCTAAAAACTTCCTTAATCTGGGAAAGGACACAGCCATCAAAATCCAGGAAGCACAGAGAACTCCCATTAAATTCAACAAAAGCTGACCATCACCAAGGCATATCATAGTCAAATTCACAAAATACACAGACAAGGAAAGAATCCTGAAAGCAGCAAGGGGAAAAAAAGTTGTTAACCTACAATGGAAGACAGATTCGGTTTGCAGCAGATCTGTCCACAGAAACTTCACAAGCCAGATGAAAGTGGCAGGATATATTCAACATGCTGAATGGGAAAAATAGGCTGCCAAGATTTCTTTATCCAGCAAAGATGTCATTCAGAATAGAAGGAGAAATTTTCCCAAAAACTAAAGGACTTCTTGACCGCTAAACCTGCAAGAAATTTTAACTGGGACTCTTTGAATGGAGAAAAAAAGATCAAAAATAGCAAAGACTAGGAAGGACCAGAGAACATTACTAGAAACACCAACTCCACAGGTAATACAATGGTAGTAAATTCATATCTTTCAATAATCACTCTGAATGTAAATGGACTAAATGCTCCAATCAAAAGACATAGGGTATCAGAATAGATTAAAAAAAAAAAAAAAAAAACAAGATCCATCTATATGCTGCCTACAAGAAACTCATTTTAGACCTAAAGACATCTGCAGATTGAAAGTGAGGGGGTTGGGGAATATTTATCATGCAAATGGACATAAAAAGAAAGCCAGACTAGCCACAGACAAAATCTAGACAAACTAGATTTTAAAACAAAGACTGTAACAAGAGATGAAGAATGGCATTTTATCATAATTAAGGAGTCTATCCATCAAGAAGATCTAACAATTGTAAATATTTATGCCCCCAACTTGGGAACACCCAAATATATAAATCAATTAATAATAAACATCAAGAAACTCATTGATAATACAATGGTAGTAAGGGACTTTAATGCCCCACTTACAGCAATGGACAGATCATCTAAGCAGAAAATCAACAAAGCAACAATTACTTTAAATGACACAAGGGATCAGATGGACTTAACAGATATATTCAGGATATTTCATCCTAAAGCAGAATATACATTTTAAGTTCACATGGGACATTCTCCAGAATAGATCACATACTAGGTCACAAATCAGGCCTCAGGTACGCAAAGATTGAGATCATACCATGCATATTTTCAGACCACAACACTATGAAACTGGAAGTCAACGACAAGAAAAAATTTGAAAGGAACTCAAATACATGGAGGTTAAAGAACACCCTACTAAAGAATGGATGTGTTAAACAGGAAATTAAAGAAGAAATAAAAAAATGCATGGAAGCAAATGAAAATGAAAACACAACAGTCCAAAACCTTTGGCATGCAGCAAAGGCAGTCCTAAGGAAGTATATTGCAACCCAGGCCTACTTCAAGAAGCAAGAAAAGTCTCAAATGCACAACTTAACTTTACCTCAAAAGGAGCTAGAAAGGGAATAGCAAATGAGCCTAAAGCCAGCAGGAGAAGGAAAATAATAACGATTAGAGCAGAAATAAACGATATAGAAACAAACAAAAAATAGAACAGATTAATGAAACTAAAAACTGGCTCTTCAAAAGAATTAACAGAACTTATAAACCTTTAGCCAGACTTATCAAAAAGAAAAGAGAAAGGACTCAAATAGATAAAATCACGAATGAAAGAGGGAAAGAGGAAAAGTCACAACCAACAGCACAGATATACAACCAATTTTAAGAGACTACTATGAGAAATTATATGCCAACAAACTGGGTCATCTGGAAGAAATGGACAAATTCTTAGAAACTTACAAACTACCAAAACTGAAACAGGAAGAAATAGAAAATATGAACAGACCCATAACCAGCAAAGAAATTGAATCTGTAATCAAAAACATCTGTCCTGGGCCAGATGGCTTCCCAGGGGAACTCTACCAGACATTTAAAGAAGAGTTAATACCTATTCTTCTCCAACTGTTTCAAAAAGTAGAAATGGAAAGAAAACTACCAAATTCATTCTACTAAGCCAACATTACCTTGATTCCAGAACCAAAGACCCCACTAAAAAGGAGAATCACAGGCCGATATCCCTGATGAACGTGAATGAAAAATTCTCAATAAAATACCAGCAAATCAATTCAACAGTACATTAAGAGGATTTTTCACCATGATCAAGTGGGATTAATTCCTGGGCTTCAGGGGTGATTCAATATTTACAAATCAATCAATGTGATATACCACATTAATAAAAGAAAGGATAAAAACCATATGATCCTGTCAATACATGAAGAAAAAGCATTTGAAAGGTGCCTGGGTGGCTCAGTCAGTTGAGCGTCCAACTCTTGATTTCAGCTCAGGTCCTGATCTCAGGGTCGTGAGATTGAGCCCTACATTGGGCTCCATGCTAAGCGTGGACTCTGCCTGAGATTCTCTCCTTCTCCCTCTGTCCCTCCCTCCACTCAAACACTCTCTCTCTCTTAATAAAATCTTTTAAAAAAAAAAAAGAAAGAAAGAAAAGAAAAACCATTTGACAAAATACAGCACGCATTCTTGATAAAACCCTCAACTAAGTGGGGATAGAAGGAACATACTTCAACATCATAAAGTCCATGTATGAAAGACCCACAGTTAATATCATCCTCAGTGGGGAAAAACTGAGAGCCTTTCTCCTACAGTCAGGAACAAGACAAGGATGTCCGCTCTCACCATTAGTATTTAACATAGTACTGGAACTCTTAGCCTCAGCAATCAGAAAACAAAAAAAAATAAAAGGCATCCAAATCGGCAAGGAAGAAGTCAAATTTTTACTATTTGCAGATGACATGATAGTCTATGTAGAAAACCCAAAAGACTCCACCACAAAGTTGCTAGAAGTCATACATGAATTCAGCAAATTCAAAGGATATAAAATCAACATACAGGAATCTGTTGCATTTTTAAATACCAAAAATGAAGTGCAGAAAAGGAAATCAAGGAATCAATCCCATTTGCAATTACACCAAAAACAATAAGATACCTAGGAATAAACCAAAAGAGGTAAAAAAAGTCTATACTCTGAAAACTATAGAACACTTATGAAAGAAATTGAAGAGGACACAAAGAAATGGAAAAGCATTCCATGCTCATGGATTGGAAGAACAAACATTGTTAAAATGTCTATAATACCCAAAGCAATCTACACATTTAATGCAATCCCTATCAAAATACCACCAGCATTTTTCACAGACTTAGAAAAACAATCCTAAAGTCTGTATGGAACCACAAAGACCCCAAATAGCCAAAGCAATCCTAAAAAAGAAAAAACTGGAGGCATCATGATTTTGGATTTCAAGCTCTATTACAAAGCTATAGTCATCAAGACAGTATGGTACTGGCACAGAAACAGACACATAGGTCACTGGAACAGAACAGAGAACCCAGAAATGGACTCACAACTCTATGGTCAACTAATCTTCAATAAAGCAGGAAAGAATATCCAAGGGAAAAAAAGACAGTCTCTTCAACAAATGATGGGAAAACTGGACAGCAACACGTAAAAGGATGAAATTGTACCACTTTTTTACACCATACACAAAAATAAATTCAAAATGGATTAAAGACCTAAATGTTTTGGGGGTAAATGTAGAGGATGAAATCAGCCATAATACCTGGCTTGCTAAAATGTAACACAGAGGTACTGGGGGCGAGGGAAGTTTTTGGAGAAGGGCGTAGGCCTTTGGAATGCTGAGGCCTGCCTGCGTGACCACTCTGCCATAGGAATGCTGGGGGGAGTTGCCTTCCCCCAAGCTCTCTTAGCACAAACAGCTGCCTTGTGATCTAAGAGATGTCTGCATTGTCCCTTAGGCTATGTTTAGCAGAACTCATAGAACACACAGATTAGCATATCGTATCTTTCCTGGAAACAGATCCTCCTAGTTCCAGTAAGCCCCTTGTCACACATCACATGCTTGAGAAACAGTGATAAAGAATTTGTGATTATCCTGAAGGACCAATAAAAGCGGGAGCAAAGCAGGGCAAAGGGTTTTCGTCTCTGAGCGTTGACTCCCTTGCCTTCTCCTCTCTTTCATGGCAAAGTTTGGAGTCATCATTCATCCATCGGTGTAGGGATTGCTGGCCATTCCTGGCAAAATGTGAGACAGGAAACCATCAAAATCCTAGAGCAGAACACAGGCAGAAACCTTTGACCTCAGGTTGCAACTTCTTACTAGACAGGTCGCTGGAGGCAAGGGAAACAAAAGCAAAAATGAACTATTGGGATTTCATCAAGATAAAAAGCTTCTGCACAGTGAGGGAAACAATCAACAAAACTAAAAGGCAACTTACTGAATGGAGAAGATATTTGCAAATGACATATCTCATAAAGGGTTAGTATCCAAAATCTGTAAAGAACTTATCAAACTCACCCAAAAAATGAATAATCCAGTTAAGAAATAAGCAGAAGACATGAATAGACATTTCTTCCAAGAAGACATCCAGATGGATAAGAGAGACATGAGAAGATGTTAACATCATTCATCATCAGGGAAATGCAAATCAAAACCACGATGAGCTACCACCTCACACCTGTCAGAATGACTAAAATTAGCAACACAAGAAACAGGAAGTGTTGGTGAGAATGTGGAGAAAGGGGAACCCTCTAGCACTATTGGTGGGAATGCAAACTGGGGCAGCCACTCTGGACCCAGTATGGAGCTTCCTCAAAAAGTTAAAAATAGAACTACCCTATGATCCAGCAATTGTACTACTAGGTATTTACCCAAAGGATATGAAAATACAGATTTGAAGGAGTACGTGCACCCCAATGTTTATAGCAACATAATCAACAACAGCCAAACTATGGAGAGAGCCCAAATGTCTGTCGACTGATGAATGGATAAAGAGGTGGCATATATACACAAGGGAATATTACTCAACCATCAAAAAGAATGAAATCTTGTCATTTGCAACAACTTGGATGGAGCTAGAGTGTATTATGCTAAATGAAATAAGTCAGTCAGAGAAAGA
The DNA here is from genome assembly GCF_964656455.1 of Halichoerus grypus. Classification (NCBI taxonomy): domain Eukaryota; kingdom Metazoa; phylum Chordata; class Mammalia; order Carnivora; family Phocidae; genus Halichoerus; species Halichoerus grypus. The sequence continues at coordinate 89,482,038 of NC_135713.1, forward strand.
CAAATACCATATGATGTCCTTCATATGTGGAATTTAAGAAAGCAAACAGATGAAGATATGGGAAGGGGAAAAGAAAAAAAAGGAGAGAAGGAAACAAGCCATAAATGACTCTTAACGATAGAGAAAAAACTGAGGGTTGTGGAGGGAGGTGGGTGACGGATGGGCTAAATGGGTGATGGGTATTAAGAGGGCAGTGATTGAATCACTGAATTCTCCTAAAACCAATATTGCACTATATGTTAACTAAAATTTAAATTAAAAAAAAATTGTATAGAAAAAGAAATTCTACCCTGTTACATTAGCATCAAAATCCCAGATCACGGGGCACCTGGGTGGCTCAGTCAATTGAACGTCTGCCTTCAGCTTGGCTCATGATCCCAGAGTCTAGGGATCGAGCCCTAGTCCTGGGATCGAGCCCCACATCAGGCTCCCTGCTCAGCGGGGAGGCCTGCTTCTCCATCTCCATCTGCCCCTCCCCCTGCTCCTTCTCTTTCTCTCTCTCTCAAATAAATAAAATCTTTAAAATCCCAGCTCACTAAAAATTTTAGTAAATGCATCTGCAAATTTTAGGAGATGCAGAGTTGTAAATCGTACATAAACTTGTTTTAATTCCTTTTCTTTCATTTCTTTGTTATTCTTGATACCATCATCATTGTTACATTTGATGTGACAGTGACAGATGGGAATGTGTGTTAAAATCTGCCACGATGACTGGTTTTGTCCCTTTTTGAATTTTCAGTATCTTCGGTTGTACATATTTCATGTATTTCATTTAATGATTCAACATTCATGGTTATGGAATTTTTCACCATGGATATTTAGTATTTTGTCAATATATAAAAAGTCTTTCTTCCATATTAATGATTTTCATATGGTATTTTCTGATATTGACAACCCACTATCCTTCTCTTGGCATTTGCTCAGCATATCTTCCACTCATTTCTTTATTTAGCCTTTCAATTTCCAAGGAACTGAATAGTTTTAATACTGCCCACAGAGTCTCTGCAAATATTTGCAAATTCAAATAATGAACCAAAACAGGTCTCCCTTTTCGAGGATGAGCATACGGAGAAAAATACCTTTTTATTGGATTGGGAATCCAGTTGAACATAAAGGGCAAGATAGTTCTGGTTGTAAAGCATGGAGCTCTCTAATTTGCTGAGGGCAGGTCTTGAAATTGTGAGCAGTCATTTAATAATTATGTGATCTGGGGTGGGTTTCCTCAACCTCTCTGTCTCTGGGGTCTACCTCCTCTGTGAAATGAGGGAAGTGACAATATATACTTTCTAGGATAGATGTAAGGGTTAAGTAGGTTAATGCATGTAAAATACTTACAATACCAGGCACATCCAAAAAGTAATCCAAAGATGCAAGGTAGTATCATGATTCCTATTATAACTCCTGTCACAGCATTTGCTCCATCCAACTGTTTCCCACTTTTCTGTCAGCTCTGGAGCCTGCCACTGGACATTTAGGGGTTTGTGACAGGTTAGAGCTGCAGTGGCCAGTAGGAATATGAGCCCACGAAACCGTGCTTGCCATTTTTTCTCAACTCAGCAGAAAATGTTGTGTTTGACATGATAATTTTTTTTCACAGTATCAAAAGATACATGGAAACAGACCACCCCAGTCCCCCTCGAGCCTCCTTTCCCAAGGCAAATTCTGTACTCAGCTTCTTCGGTTACCTTTCGGGATTATTCTGTAAGTCTTTAGAAATAAGGGGAAAAAAGTCAAGGAGAAAAAAACACTAATGGTACTGTTCTGCCTTTACACACTGCTCTGCACTTAGTAATACCTCTTGCATATGGTACAGACTTTTCCCTGTCATAAATTTACCATAATTTATTTAACCAGCAGTCTATTGATGGACATTTCAAGGATTCCCTGGCTTATTTTATTTGCAAAAATAAAAGTCACAATGAGTATCTTTGTACATATGGATACATTTTCTAAAGGGTAAGTTTTTAGAAGTAGAATTCAAGGTGAAGAGTATGAGCACTTTTAATTTTGGTAAATACTGCAAATTGTCCTCTGTGGAGGTCATACCAACCCACATTCCCAATAGTGTGGGAGGGCAGAACGCTGTTTTCTCCACACCCTCTCCAAGTGTATTAGCAAACCTTTCTACCTATGCCAGGCTGGTAGCCGGAAACAGTATTTCATTCCACTTGTGACTTACTTGCGTTTCATGCAGAATGAGATTGGGTGTGTCTGTGTGTGTCACTGTCATCTCACGACTGTGGTGAGACAGTGTGTGACGCGGCGTCACTCTCTGCTGAGCGGCAGACTCTGAAGGTCTGTGGTGGTCAGACTGAACCTCCTTACAGAATTATTTTAAAAAGAAAACTGCAGGTTTCTTTAGCCTAATATTTTTGTTTCATTTATTTCATACTTTGCAACCTATTCTGTAACATTTCTAAATTGCAGTGGCCGCAAAAGTTCTCAGGGAGTCTTTTACACTTCTATTAATTTTCCTTTCTGTGAAATTATACTAAGAAAATGTAAAGAAGGAAATCCTTTTCTGCTTGCCTATAGCAATTTAAAGGCCAGTGATGAATGGTTAGCTGGGAGAGCAAGGCTCCCAAGGCAAGGGAAATAGGATGATTAGGTTCTGTATTCTAAATTAGGAATATGTACTCTGAATACGTAAGCAATCAGATACTCGTTTGTGCAGAAGTAAGAGGAACTAAGAATTAATCCATTAATTACAAAAGAATCAAGCATAAAAATGCAACTTTCCTCAAAGAATAAAAATTTCTTCAAAGAAAATTGTTTTTTGGGTGCCTGGATGGCTCAGTCGGTTAAGTGTCTGCCTTTGGCTCAGGTCATGATCCCAGGGTCCTGGGATGGAGTCCCTCATCGGGCTCCCTGCTCCTTGGAGAGCCTGCTTCTCCCTCTGCCTGTCTCTCTCTGTCTCTCATGAATAAATAAATAAAATCTTTAAAAAAAAGAAAATTATTTTTTTTTCCTGCTCAGGACTAAATATAACGGAACTGACATATGTTTAGACAAAGGACAATGTATTTTCCATGTGAAATCTGAATCACGAAATGCCAACAAATCAGAATATGGTTGGTTATTCACATGAATCATTTCTTAGTGAGGTCAGTACCCCTCCAATGCGTTATTTATGAGTCAATATTTGTTTATAATCTAAACGTCACCTAGATTTTCTAAAATCTCTATTGTCATACTTCATTGCTCAGTTACAGAATCTGCAGTGACAATTCTTGAATCAATGGGTTGTGCTGGACAATTTTATTGCTACATTAAACTGGTAAACTGTACATTTGCCCAAATATTTTCTGTTTCCTATAGTCATAACCCTTTCTCTATTGACCAGATTCCAGATTATAATTTTTCCATGATCCATCCTAACCTTTCACTGGAATTTCTACAGAAATTAAGAAGAATTAAACACTTCAGAACATGCCTCTGAAGACTGCAGTGCTGGAAAAAAGTTATTAGTAAAGAAAATTAATAGTTCAGCAAGTTATTGCTTTGACTACCATAGTCACTTGTGACAGAATACAAACTGTTAAAAATAATGCTATACAAATTAACTAAACCTAATAAGGGAACAAATTAATCAATGAATAGAAAGGCATTGGGCCAGTTGTAAGGGCCAGTTTCTTTAACAAATGTCAAGACACTTTTCCCTTCTTACTTTAACAGTTTTGATGCAACCTGATTTTACCAATAATTACTCATCCTCTTTCCCAAAGCAGTAATAACAAACAGTGGCGTAAAAAATACTCGAAGAAGCATCTGTCCAGTACCTCCTTATGGAAACAGCCTTTCTCCTTCATACACACGGACGTCTTAAGAAGAGCCACCTCATTCAACCAAACCCTCCCTGAGCCCCGGCCACAGAGAGGAGTACCTGACTCAAGCTGGTTTTGGGCTTGGAACCGAAGGAATAATCAAGCAGTCTCACCAAGAGTTTGAATTTGTGAGAGGTAAAGCTAGGGGACTATCAATGGCAACAGAAGATTAGACAAAAAAACAGAAAGACAATTGCTTGTGACAAATGTCGAAAGGTAAGAAAAAGGTAAAGGAACGGACAGTCCACTTTGCTTTCAGATGGGTGGGTCAGGGAAGGCTTGCAGAAGTGGCATTTGAGCTGGGCCTTAACACATGGGTAAAATAATTGAACATTTATGCTTTATTTGTGTCAGGAGGGGCTCTAATGCAATTTTGGAAGTTTTTCTGTTGTTTTCCCTTCTGGAGACCCTCATTTCTAAATCACAAGACAGTTATTTGTATGTATGTATAAAGTATGTGTATATATGTATACATATCCATATGTATAAAAATTTAATAAAGTTATATGATTAAGGAAGTTAACCAGCTTTAATCTCATTAGTAAAAAGAAATATTAGAATAAGTATTTGTGTGTAACATATATTACATATATGTATATATGCAGAGATAGTTAATAATGACTAGATATTGGGATATAGAATGGGAAAGGGGTCTGTGAAAATCCTATTCCAGATATTTCTGTAGTTTTTGAAATTTTCCAGCATGTAATATATTTTTACCTTGATTTTATTTTGTAAAAGTTCTACATGAGCAGTTTAGAGTTAATAGCTCTTGTTTTTAAAAAAACAGCATGCCTCTGACCTCCCATATGCCACTACTTCCTGATTTCCAGAGGCAACCACTTTTGAATCCTTTTACCATTTTTTATTAATTTTTTATTATTCTGAGCAATTTATTTAAATTGCTTCTTCTTGACCTTTGAGTTTTAGACACTATTGACTTCCCACTGTGAAGATGTGACTCCCACCCATGCGTTCATACTTCTCATCTCCTTTTCACTCAAGAGAACAAAACATCATTTTTATTAGATCAGTGTTCATTTTCAGCTGTGGTATACTAGGATTATTTTGCCTTTTCTATACAATGGAAACTCTTCCCTCCGAATTGCTCTATTTGTCTGTTCCTTTATTTTGGTTTATGCCTTTCACATTAGAGGCTTTCCCAAATACCTGGTGATCCTTGAGTGTCTGCTCAAAGTTATGACTGAGCCAGAAAACTGTTGATTAGGTCTACCGGTGGTGGGGTGTTGAATGTGGATTCTGTTTAGGGTTGTCTGCCTAAATTAATCCATTGAGGATAGTGGGCATCTTCATATAGTGGACCAATCATTCCCCAGAGGGAGTTTCTTCAATTCTTGCTTGCGGAGATAATCCTAACAGGCAAGCTTGGAGAATCAACATATATAAATTTTCACTTCATTCCCCTGCTTTAACCATGGGCCATTCTATACTAAATGTGCTTTTGAATAGAAGCAGCTTAGAGACCTTCTGTAGAGGACAAATCTGCCAGCATTGGAGGGGAGCAGTGACCAGCAGAGGAGAGAACTGGGTGCCTGGCTTCCTTAAAAGACTTTCAACCAAAACTCTTGTTTTCAGCCCACTTTTGTCTCTACTTCCAGTACTTTGCAGCATCAACAATTCTAGAACCCCTTTCAGGTCTCATGGTCTAAATCATTTGGCTCACTGGCTTTCTCCACTGTGTAATTAGGACTCAGTTTTCTGGGATCTGCGAAGTCAGTTGTAACTCTTCCATCTGTTCTTCAGCTTCCGACATTTCATTATAGACATCTCCTCTTCTCTCATTGTCCTTATTTATCTATAACCTTAAAAATTACCTCTACTGTTAGTTTATTGCATTTTCAGGAGGAAGCAGTGGCTAATGCTTCTTCACCTCAGTGTATGTAAATTTCCAATTTGCATTTTATACTATACTTTTATTTTTAAAAACTTTAAAAATTAGGGGTAAGCTAGCCATGTCTGTTTATTGTAATCCCCAAACACTAGATTTTCTACCAACAGAGTTGGATTCCTTTTTTTTTTTTTTAACTAAATATAAATGGGTACCAGGCAGTACAAATGCACTTTAAAGTAATTTTGATACAGTATTTAATTCAGCCTCCATCCAGGAACTTGGATAAACAGAGTTTAAAATGGCACTCTGAGGAATACTGAATATTTGAATCCTAACTTTTGGAATCAGTGTACTGAACGTTTTCTTTCTCCTTTCGAGTAAACCAAAGGGTCCAACAATAAAACATAAACTTGATTATCTGTGAGACCCGAACATCTACCATTCACAAGTTCTCATTGTATCCACTAGTTCTGAGACACTTAAATTATTAATACCTGCAACCTTATCCCCATAAATTATTAAGAGATTTAAATTCCAGGAAGAAATGTACTTCTCCCTACACCTAAGAACTGTGCTATGTTAATACTGAAAATTCTTTCAATATGTTAATCTGAGGAAATTGTAGAACAAGTTTTGAAATCTTGTTTGAAAAGAATTCCTATACTTGTTTATATCTCAACAAAAGATACACATAGTGGTCCATGAATATTTACCAGACGGTAAGATTTCACTCAATGTCTCAGACAACAGAGAAGCAGCATTCCCACAGTACAGTTATCGATGCCATCCAAGCATAGACCTCTTACTAACTAGGTCATCAAAACACAGCGGGGACTAGAGAGGAGTAACAGCCCCTGCTCAGCCTATGGAAGTGCATATGAGGATGATCCATCTCAGGAGAGGATGGCAATCAAAATCCAGGGATTTTTGCCCCAGCTCCCATCAGTAGGTATTAGATTATATTGACTATTTGCACCACAGTAAACCGGAATTTATAACCAGTGCAAGCCAACACTGACAAAGGTAAAAAAGCAATTTCTACAAAACATTGTCACTTGCCAAGGTTAAGATAAGCAAGCATTCTTCAAAATTGTCTCCACACAAATAGAGGATACGTGCTAGAATCTGCTGGGCTACATCCATCCTTCAAAAACTATTCCTCTCATTTCAGGATACACAAAAACCTTTTGGGAAGAAAATGGTTGCATAACTTGGAGTCAGAGCCCATGGCCATCTTGACATCTTAAGTACCTGACTGGTCCTGAGATTCCCCAAGCTATTTTCAGAGTCACTATAGGACTGTGGTTCTGGAAGGAGAAAGATCTATATTCAAAACCTGGGCCTGCCACCGACCAGCTGTGTATTTTAGATGAAGTCAGGTAACCTCTTCTATATGAAATGGGAGAGGAATCTTAGAATTCTTGGGGTGCCTGTGTGGCTCAGTCATTAAGCGTCTGCCTTCGGCTCAGGTCATGATCCCAGGGTCCTGGGATCGAGCCCCGCATCAGGATCCCTGCTCCGCTGGAAGCCTGCTTCTCCCTCTCCCACTCCCCCTGCTTGTGTTCCCTCTCTCGCTGTCTCTCTCTCTGTCAAATAAATAAAAATTTAAAAAAAAATTATTTTGATTGTCAATGTCAGAAACCCTACTGAAATTGGTTTAAGAACAAAAATGTATTGACTACCATAATTTATTGACTCTGCTTTCTTTTGGGTTGGCTTCATTTCCAGGAGGATTCTTCCCATGGAGCAGCGAAGATGGTCCCTTACCATTTGAAGTATACATATTCCATACTAAAAACCCACATAAAATGGCAAGGTGTCTCTCCCCTAAGAGCCACATGAATGGATTCTGGATGACTTTTTTTTTTTTTTTTTTGAGTTCTGTTCTTACCCTTGGGACAATAATTTAGTTACTGAGATTAGAACAAAGTGGTATATTTGATCTATGTTACATAGAAATGATGGCAAAATTACATCCACACCATCAAAATTACATGGAGAGGTCGTTCCAGAAAGAAAAAAACAGACGCCATTTAAAAGTTGCAGAAGTCCCCAATATCACCTACACATTCCTATTTTACAGAATCACCGTGATACACAACAGGACTTCAGCAAAGCAACCGACAATGACTCTCAGAAATTCTTTATTAAGAACCATACTTATACAGATAAGTCAGTTCCATCCAGGCATTTTACCCACTTACTCGAAAGTGAGGTTTTTGCCTTTTGCTCAGCGGTCTCTCATAAGCATCTAATCAGATGCTGTTTCTTTAATTTCTAAGCATGCTAAAAATGATTAAAGCTAGAACCTTCAAAGAGATAATCAAAAGTTCTTACTTCAAAAACAAAGTCTGAAAACCTTCGCAATCAAAATATAGATTGCAAACAATACTAAAAGTCACACACTGCCAAAAAAACAAAAAACCAGAAAATTGTCCCACTTCGGAATAGGGAACTCTACTGAAGCAGTCAACTTTAACCTCCACTTGAACTGGCTGAGACAAGAGGCCATAAACAGCAATCGAAATGACTGCAGATTTGGTGTGTTGTAAAAATGCTTAATGGAGTCCTGAAAATGAAATCTAGATGTTAAAAACTGTATGTTCTTGCTCTTTCAGCAAATATCTTCAAATCCAAAAATTAGAGACAGTGATATTTTTTCTAAGGTCACCATTACAACTGCAAAGATCATTTGTACAACCCACTATTTTAACCCTTTAGAGGTCCTCCCTTTGCTAGTTTTAAGATGATGTTTATCAGGTAGCCACACAACTGTGTGTGATAGAATTTAAGGGTGAACTTGGATCCAGATTTGTTTGCTACAAGAAGGGGGTGGTTAGTTCTATCATAACGAACTTAAGATTGGGTTGCTTATATACCTAATCCTTCAGGATTTCTGATGGAAAGATAATGAGAACAGAGATTCAGAGGTGGGCAATTATACCAAGTGAACACCTAGTAATTCAGTTTGCTTAGAAAAGAAAATGCAAAAAAGAGGCTATGGAAAATATTCATGGTATATTTTGATGAATACCTGATGTAAAGCAGTTTATACAAAATTGAATTCTAATATTTCTGCTTATAGATGAATCAATAAAAGTGATTTTAAAGAGAGGATTCTATAGATCTTTACAACTCCAGGGTGGCTCTAATTCAATGCTGCTTTCAGTATATAAAAAAGTCAAAATTACTTCACATCTGAGAACAAAGAGCTCTCTCTCGAAGCTACCGCATCGTTTTCTGGTCAAGCTCTTCTACACTTTTTTGCAAAGATTAAGTACGCAAATTATGTGAACTGCTTTTTAGAACATGAATTCCATGTATTTAAATTTTTTTTTTATATTGTGCTGAAATTTACACAATGTGGCTTTTTTTATTAGACAGTTACTTTAATTGTACTGGTTTTTTTACTGCCAACTACTAACCTTTGCTTTCAGAAGCTGAAAAGGAGACTGCTGTTAGCTTAACTGTCAGCACACATCACGGAGCAGAAAGGGGGATCATTTCCCCGGACAAAGATGACCACACTATCTTTCTGGGAAAAGTCTTTTCATTAGTTTTGTTGGCCCCCAACTTGATCATGTGTTACTTTTAGCCTTGGAAACTTGTTCACTTTTATGGATTGTAATGGAAAAATCTTAAGGGCCAGTCCTGAGTCCTCAGATAGTTTAAATCCAGCAATTTTGCCTCTGGTTATACAATGAAGAAATTTGTTTTGCTAATTTCCTGAGACTATTTTGTGCACAATGTTACTACTTACCAATGACAAATAGAGCTCTAGAGCTTTAAATACCCCAAGAGTTCCCCAAGAGTGGAAGAAAATAATGATAGACCAAAACCCACATTGGCATTCAAGTGGGGAAAAAACTAAGTACATATATCATCAGGAAAAATTCAATCCCTATTTTGTAGGTAGCTATTTTGAATAATAACTTTCAGAATTACTCATCACTCATGGCGAAAAGGGAGGGGAAAAGTTTTTATAATAGATGACATAATCTCTAGATAGCAATCAGTAAACTAATATGTTGTGCCTTATTATTAACTGTGGAAAATACAAATAAACTCCTTGCCACATGTAGTTTATAATCAAAAACTAGAGATAAAATGTATTACAGGATAAAGCTACCAAGCATCATAAAACTGAGAAATAACCAAAAACATTATAGAACATGATTGAATTTAAAAGGCAGCACATATCCTTTCATGTTGAGAGAAGCTCATGAGAGGGGGTGAAATTTTCAGCTGGACCTTAAAGAAAGGTGAGATTTTGCTAGAGAAACGTGTTGAAGATTTCAGCATAGGAAGAACTGAGTGAGCAAAGACATGGAGGAGAAAAACAATGTTCGAGGAATTGGATTGCAATGGAAGGTTTGTGTGAGAAACGTAGATTAGCTCCAAAGGTACATAAAGGGTAAATCGTGCGAGCCCTCAGATGCAGTATAAAGGGATTTAGTCCCAAAGGCAAGAGAGATTAATCTTAAAAGAAGATTGATATATGCAGGGAGAACTGGACCAGGGAAAGGCTAAAAATGCTGCAAGAATAAGCTAATCTTTGTGTGACCTTTCAAATTCAGTGCAACTGATCTCGGAGCGGATGGAGCCAGCGTGGTATCAGCGGGAATGGAAAGGAAAGGATGGATGCAGGAGATACAGCAAAGGAATGTCTGATTAGAGGAAAGCCTATCAGACTTTCTGCGTCTGGGTGACTAGAGAAGTGTGATACAGGAGCAAAAATGTGACATCAAAGGGATGGTTTGGATAGGGGGAAAGAGAAGGAGTTTGGTTTAAAAAAATGAGTTTTAGTACTGATGTCCAGTGAGGAGCCCAGAGCCAGAGCTGGAGAAATACATTTGGTGTCTGCCTTCATAAATAAGGAAAGCCACAAGTATAACAAGAGCCCCTGAGGGGAGTGGGTATATAAGGAAGAAGACGGAGCCTCAAGAATAGCCAAGCTTCAGACAAGTTAGAGGAAGAAGACGCAGCAATGAAGAAAGGAACTAGATGGATGGAGAGGGATAGGGGGAGTGAGGAACAGGAAGTGAGCTGGGACAGAACAGAAATCAAGGGCAGACAGGCTTGGGCACAGCTTCCAGGAAGGCAGAGCTCCCCCTGGGGCCACATGTCCTCAGGACACAGAGCATCCTCTGCTCTCCACCGTGTACAGTCGCAGGTACAAACTGCCCCGCAGGCTCATCTATGCCAGCCTCCAGGTGTGTTAATTCATTCGAGGGAGTATTCTAGGCCCCCTTGGATGCCGAAATATAGCACTTTGTCCATAGTAGCATCAACATTTTAATCTCAATAACTGAGAAGGAAGAGAGGCAAGAAAGAAGAAAGGCAGGAAGACAGGGAGAAATGAGAATATGTGACATAAAGTAAGATGCTATAGAAAAGTTAAATAGAAGCGTTGTCACCTGCAAAAAAAAAAAAAGTCTTCTGAGAGGGTGTCTGAGGAAGAGAAACACTGTATTCTTTAACGTGGTTTTAGTAGTCAAGAAGTCTCGCATCTTCACTACAGTAATTCAGAACGAGAAGAAACTTGAGAATTTCCTATAGCCCAGTATACTGAATTTAATTTTGCAGATTTCATTAACTGTTATGGTGCCCTTAAAATTTACATCACAAGATATATGTCCATAGCCAAAACTGTTACATAGTTTTTGTAGCACTGATTTTGTGTAAGTGAAAATTAAGGGAATATTAATCAGTACTTTACAAAAAGTTTTCTCTTTATTAATTTGGAAGTGCTGCAATGACTTGAGTGGCCAAATTTTTGCCCAGTGAAAGCAAATGAACACCAACAGCTTCCTAATTGAATAGGCACACTGCTGTATTTTTAAATATTCACTGAAAAATTCTCAGGCTTGGAATTGAGCTGTTCAGTGTCCCTTTCTTCCATATGTCCTGTAATAATTAAAACCTCAATTCCACTTTGAGGAACATTTAACACCATCTTTCTCACTTTCTTCAAATAATAAATGTGGCTGTTAAATCAACCATAGACTCATAAAAGAAATCTCAGGATCATCAAGTCTTAGAATCAGAATAAAGGGTATTACCTAAGCAGCTTAATCAGAGACATTTATTTCTATAGTTTTTAAAATAACTTTAGATTTTCAGTATCTATAGGCTTTGCAGTGGTTACCAAGTCAGTGATTACCAGATAGGTTCATTCCTACTGTTTCCCTAATAACACAGTTTCTGCACCTTACAATAAAGGGACTGAGGTTTTCTAAAACTTATTTTTTTTTTTTTATCTGTAATAATTGCCAGTTTTATTCCTCTGGCTAAGAGATCCAGAGGTAACTTGAGGTTTATATTTTTTTAATAGTTCTTCCATCAAGAGTTCAGGTGCCCTTATTGCCCTTAGAAGCTGGTTGCAAATTATTTAACTCTTACTTATAAAACTTTAATTCTTTTTGTGTGTGTGATATGTGTTCATGAAAAAATACATATAAGCAAAAAGAAAAAAGCTCACGCCACACAGAAATAAGCAGTTATGTTTCTGATATATGTTTGTATGTATACACACACACACACACGCACACAAATTTGGGATTTAATCCTACATCTGTGAGCTGATACTAAATATATCGCTTTGTAACCTGTTACGTTTTACTTCACAATATATAATGAATATATTTTCATGCAAATGTGTGAAACTTTCCAATTGAAAAACAGACCTGGAGAATGGGTCAAAATACAAAATCCAGTGAGATGCTGATAACAAGGAAACTACCTAAAACAAAATTCCACCAGATGATTAAAGTAAAACGAAGGTCAAAGATACATCAGAAAACGCTAACAGAAAGGAAGCAGGGGCCAGATTTTAATATCAGGCAAAAAAAGAATTCAAGGCCTAAAGCACACAGGGTAAGGATGGCTGCGTGAATGTCTTTGCTTCCAATGCATCATCACAAACTTATTTTTAAATATTAAGTAAGTGCATTCATACATAGCATAAGCCAGCAAGTATGGTTATGCCACAGTTAGGTTGGGCTCTAACACCTGAATCCCAAAAGAATAGTGCCTTATGCAAGTATTTTATTTTTCTTATCTAAAACTTAGGGGATGGGCATTACAGATGATTAGGCTGCCCTGCTCCCTTCCTCCAACTTTTGCTTCACTTTATAGAGTCTCCATTTGCAAGATTTCCTCATGGCCTTGACCAAATTGAGTGCATCATGTCCTCAATTATTTGACAGGTAAAAATGTTTTCTGGTAATTTTAATTTGTACTTCTTTGGTCATAAGTGACCTTGAATAACTTTTGTGAATATTAACTACTCACATTTATTCTCTTGTAAATTGTCCTGATACCGTGGTAATTTGTTTGAGGCTGGATTGAGAAAATTGTATTAAAACACTTTACATAGTATAAGATGCTCTATAAATATGAGCTGCTTTTAGAGTCTGATGAATAGTAAGAATGTTTTCCCTTTCTTCTTTTGGGATTATTGTTCTGATCAAGTAAAATATTTGTCACAATGCTTAAAATATTTTATACCTAGAATGTACTTGGACACACTCAGAAGTTCTTTAGTTTGTTGATTAATTGGCACAGATAGAAGATGCAGGAAAGAAACGTGTGCTGTTTTTCCCATAGTCTTCACTTTACTCATGACCTAGCTGCACAGTGATATGGGTCCAGGAGCATGGAAAAAATACGTTTTTCCAGTAAGTTCCTTCCAAAATCAGCATTAACAGGAGGAAAATCAGATTTGGGAGGAAAAAAAAACAAAACAAAACACTAAGATTTGAAAAAAGAAATGGGACTACTTTCCAGACTTCTAAGAAGGAACTACCACTATGAGTTTGGAACTGACCTCACCTTTCTTTTAAGGCAAAGAGAATAGGAATGATACAGTAATTACCCTAAAATCCCTCTCCTCTAGTTAACTAAATCTACACCCATCATTGTTTGCTTGCCTTAGGATCAGAGATGTTCCTCTATACATTCTCCATGCAAGCTCATTTATGGCCAAGGCTACAACTAATCTGTATATTTTTGTCTCTCAAATAGATACTTCCAGCTAATTCTCACCACAGGCCAGCTAACCCTCATTTACTTCAAACAAAACCTAAAATTCATCAATATATTTTTGCATTCAGTGTCCCTTAAGCAAACACATTACTAACACTTTGCCAAATTCAAACATCTTTTCTGTACGTGACAATAAACATTTCAAATGCTTGAATATATATATAATTTATGTTAATAGGATATGCAGATTTGGGACACAGAGAAGAACAGTGATGGCAATATTATCTTACTCTATAAATGTGTATATATTCTGATTATGCTGCTTATTTCAAAGCAGTATATGATTTTTATCAGAATTTAAATTAATCTATTTGACTTATGCTATTATTATTTTTACACGTGTTTTATCTTTTTGTATCCCTCAACTTGTCATGGTTGCTGGTTATTCTGTGGATTTGGTAAGATATTGATGCAAAAGAAATTAGAGGAAAAAAGAGTTACTAAACAATCCCAGGATTAAATATGCTTCACAAGAAATAAAATGAACAAGTGTTTCCAAAAATGAATATTCTTAAATCATAATTATTTTTCTGGAGAAGCGTCAAACATAACTAAGCCTTGGCTACTGAAAATTATATGTCCCTGTCAAGGAGCAATGAAATGTTTCCTGAATGGCAGAGCCCAGTAACTGCACGAAGAGTGGCTCCTTATGCAGTTGGGAAAAATAAGCATAATGATTCAAGTGCCACCTATAGGAAATGTTAAAGTATGGTAAGAAAGCTTGCAGAGTTGATTGGTAAGTAACCTCTAGATAATAAAGCTCTTATGCAAAATATGTTAAGCCTTTAGCCCTTAATTCTGAAATGATTAAAACTTTCTCATGCAAGGCAAACTCTGGACTTCAGTTTTGACCTCTCCTGCTATTATTAGTGTTGGCTTTGTCTTAGATTGTCTCCACTCTGGGTCCATCCCAGTGACCGAGTGCGGCTCAACGTCTGATGCATCAGTAGCAATCTTCTCATGCTGAGGATGTGTTCTGAGTGCTGCCGCTAACAGCTGTGATTGTTGTTTGTAATTATCTCTATTTTCCTCGTAGATGGTCTCTTGCTGCGACAGCTCCTGAGCAATCATCTGCAATGTTGACTTCTCAAAGCTGTGATGCTCAGGACAGGCCTGCCTCCCACTTTATCCATCCCCATTAGGAAAAAACCCAAATGCTTAATGACTACAATGTCAAATGTGTATTGCTTGAAGCTGCTCCCAATGCACTATGTGAAATGGAGAATGTTGGTTATTACCTAGAAATTGAAATAAAATCAACATTTGAATTAAACTCAGGAAGACTGAGGCTAGGATGACAAGTTGTATCTGACTGAAACCTCTGATAACTGAAGATTGTGACTCTGTATCTAACCAAAGCAGAAAGCAGTTAATTATTCATTAGCCATGTCTACCCTCAGTGCATGCGTGGGGATTCAAATCTATTCATTTGGGTGAAGGGATTCCGAACAAATCTGATTGTCACCAAGAGTTGTTTTATTATCTGTGTAGAAAATGGCTTTTTTTTTTTCTTTTTTTTTTTTAAGTTAATGGCTTTGGCCGAACATTTTTAGTCTGTCACAGGACAATAGCAATGGCGAAAACATTGACAATACAGTTCATGGTTCGGTTCTCCCATCTTACGGTACAGGTTCCATCAGATGTAGTATCCCAAAAACACGAGCTGGCTGTGTGAAAGCCATAGGCACTCCTCTGGACCACTGCACAGGTCACAATATATTTATAAGCTTTTCCCAACTTAACCAAATGTGTCAAGGATTGTTCCACTATGTTTGCAGTCCATTGGTTGATGTTGTTCTGGTTATAATCTTCACCACCCAAGACCGCATCTACACACTCTAACGATACTGTGCGCTTCATCAGCATTGAAGCCAACCTCATGGCAGTGGCGGTGGTACTCAGAAAGAAAGAAAGAAAGAAAGAAAGAAAGAAAGAAAGAAAGGAAAGAAAATGGCTTTTAAAATCCATCAGTAAGTAGGTATTATATGCAGGTATAGGCCAGTTTGAAAATATTCAAGGCAGGGGCATTCAGTTAACATTTGAAATAGATTAAAGAGGAGTCCACACTCAGGAAGTACACTTAAGCACTTCAAATATTTTATCCAAATCTTCACAAGAAGTTTTGTTAATCACAGAGAAATCTTAGCAGTAAATTTTCATTGCTAAAATGAATGGTTTTTGAAATACATGGTTGGCTAGAGAGTATGCGAGACTAAAGGAAGATAGCATCAGAATTCAACAAACCCAAACTGGGAATCACTTGAGATCCAAGACTCTGAGGGCCTTGGCCCACTCCATCTTGGGGACAACTCTCATTTGACCCCAGCAAGTGTTGGCTGACACTGGCGTCAAAATGTTCTTGCACTGGCTTCAGGTGACATCTTCCCTGTAAGCTACCTGTCGGAGTGGCTGAGGACAGAGGGATGAATGTTCTGGAGGAAACAAGAGCAGATTCTATGACTTTGTTCCAGTTCACTAATAAATGTACATTAGGCAGAAATGGGGGTTAGCTAAGACTTGCTTTCATCATAAAATATCACCTGGTAACATGAAGGCAGCCTCCTCCCATGTTTCTCTATTTATCTGATGTGACATTGTTGACCAGCCAGATTGGCTTAGATTAGTTCACAAAAGTGGTTACTCTTTTGTTTGAGACAGTTATCCCAGCTCCCTACTTTTCTTTGTTCCTTTTTTTTTCCCCTCAAATACATTTTATGTGTAATGTTTTGTTGCAAATTATCTTCTCTTCCACCATCCTTCTTTGTACCTACTCCTTGCTACTTTTTATCCATAGCATTTAATGAGGCATTTTAGAAAGGTTTCCAAATGGAATAACAAATTCTCCCACAAGTTTAAACTCACAGAACTTACAGTCATGAAACTCTGCATAAGTGTCTTGATATGCTAAAGGCATATCCACTCTTTTTTTGCAGGCTGAAAAACCAGTCATCTTCTATTTGTCGGGTATCTAAGCCACTTAAGGAAGAACAAAACACGACACGGGTTCTAGAGCAAGGTTTTTCGAGACCACTTTTGAGCCACTGCCAACTCCAGAGCCCCGCGGGTCACACACATGAAATGGCAGCCTCCCTTTAGTTTTGCTAGTAAGTCAGTAGCTTTTCTGGCCGCACAACAAAATTTCAACCATTTTACTTTATCGGGATGATGCAAGACACGAATGAATTCTGCTTTTAAATCTTCTACCTTTGCCTATGAAAGAAGACATTATTTGTTGTTGGGTAATTATCTGTGATGTTTTATTTGTGCTCAGCCTTCTCCTTGTATTTATCAAGAGTTTCTGGTCCAAGAGGTCCAGTTCAGGGAATGACAAAGGAGTTGATATCAGACTAACCCTCTTACATAAAACAATTAAAACTGTACAAATTATTTAACAACTTTTTGAAAGCAACGGAGGGGGACCAAAACCAGGCAGAAACTGAGAAAAGGAACTGCACTGAGGGATATCGATATCTACATGGCTTTTCCTCTAAAGGAGATTCTCACCAGTACATGACAGCCAGGTAGAACCCAAGCAGAAAGCTGCAGGCTTTTGAGGACGAGGGGACACAGGACAGCATTCAATTAAAGTTATACTATTTTGTGTAATTATTAAGAAAATTGAAGGTATTTGTAAGTTTGTCATATTAATTGGAGATATTTACTATCCAGAAAGATCATTTTTTTTAATTTTGGACATGTCTTTCCTTTTGGACAATTGAAATATTTAGGAAGAATATTGAACATATAGTATTTAATCTATAAATTCAGCTAAGTATATTTGAAGGTATTAAGTTTGAAATGGTGCCAAATATTCTTCCCAAAATATTTTAAAATGATGGTTACAAGTTGCTAGACTTAAAAATTCTAATAGTGAGATTTGTAAGCCAAACATAAAAACTCACTCTTCAAGAAGTTCTAAGTTTTTGAACTTATAACTTTAATAAATGGCATTTTAATTATTGGAACCAAAAGTTAACTGCTACCTAGTGATTCCATGAAAAAAAGAAGAAGAATCCTCAAAAATACTGAAGATCTTACAGAGTCAGAGACGGGAGCTTAACTACTGGGAGAAGGTGCCAAGGGAGGTTCAAAGTTCAAGCAAATGGGCATGACAGAGGATCTGAAGGAGCTGTGGAGCCAGAGGGAAGAATGCAGGAAGACACCAAATATAGCAAAAACAGGAAGGCTCTTGATGACCACCGAGTCACCCTTTGTTTTAGTCAGGAAATGTGTGTGTGTATTAGATATAGATACTTAAAAAAAAAAACAAAACAAAACAAAACCGGGCAGTAACCAGCCCTTTCTTCCTTTTTATGAAGCCAGAACATGTGGAATACTGCAATCACCCAGCTGTAGGGGAACGTTTAAGGCCACAAGGAAAACCCGCACCAGGGTAAATTAATGAACCCTACAGATCCATCATTATTTGTTCTTAGAAATCAACTATTTCTGTTCTCCAGCAGAATGTTAACCAGAGTTTGGACAATAAAATGTACGGCAAAGTGATAAAGCGAGTTATACCTTCAGGGAGATCTATGCAAGCTATTAGATTGTATTTTCCTTAAAATACCAAGACTCCCAGAGCCAATGCAACAGACACTTGTACAGACGATCTTATCTCTGGTGAGCACAACAGCTACTTTTCTTTTACCATGTGATTTCTGACTTCACGTTTTATCGTTAATGCTCCCACACATAGGAATATACACAAGAACCCTATCACAATTACATACTTGTTTTAAAACCCACCTTAAGTTATTCTGGGGAGAGTAAGATTTCTTTGTAAAATCAAATACTGCAACAGAGTCCTGCCTTAAACTATTTCCATCTCAACTTTGAAATATATCTCTTCACATTAACATTTTTTTTTTCTCCAAGCTATATTAGACTTTTCTCACTAAGTATGACAGAAACCCAATGAAAACAGATTTTGATCCACTTTTTTGGATTTACTCACACCTGTAGGTACTGCTGGACATCCAAAAATGTTGTTAAAGTAATTATGTTTGTGCATATTCTCCTGCATGTGTCATCAAGTAAGCAGAACTTATGGGCTAGAGAGTCATTCAGGCCCATCATTATTATTAGTAATAAAAAACCTAATGATATTAACCAGTGGTTCTCAGACATTCTCCTTCCCGGCACTCCAGGGTTATGTGACACATCTCTATCGGTAGCAGGGGCTCACTATGGCTACACTAAGTGTAGGGGTCAAGAGGGATGAATTCTTAAAAAAGCCTAGATGAATTTTTAATATTACCCCTCACCCCCATTCCTCCAGGAATAACTTGTACAAAGGGTAGCCTCATGGTTAAAAAAAAAAAAAAAAAAAAGCTTCATGCGTTTAGGAAGATAAAACTTTAAACAAGCACAAAATGACCCTATTTCACAAACAAATTGCTCTTCTAGCATAATGAGTAAGAGCTTGGACTCTTGAGTCAGAATGATGGGTTCAAAGACGCTACCACTTACTTGGTCTGTGGCATGGAGCAAATTCCTAAACCCCTTGTGCCTCGTTTCCTCATTTTGTAACACAGGATGAACAATAATGTGAGTACCAGCTTAATAGCCCTGTGAGAATTAAATGGGTTGATACTAGCAGAGAAACTGAGGCTGTGCCCGACCAAAGAAGATGAAGAAGCAACAAGAGCAGAATTCAATAAGTGTAAACGGTTACTGTTTTGATAGTGATTAAAAAAATATTTGGCCTGTTTTTAATTATTTTATGTGCTTAAAAGTACTCAAATGCCTCATTTTATAATATACATATATTAATCTGCTCAGGCTGTCCTAACAAAATACCTCAAATTGAGTGGCTTAAACAACAGAAATTTATTTTCTCACAGTTCTGGCGTCACGAAGATCAAAGCATCACAAGTTGGGTTCTGGTGAGGACCCTCTTCTTGGGTTTTCTGTGCATGCACATGGGGATGGTTGGGGGGGAGCGGGAGGACGGCAAGTGGGATAGTGAAGCTATCCTTCTCTTATTAGGAGATCAGTCCTATCCAATTAGGGCCCCTCCTTATGACCTCATTTAACCTTAATTACCGCCTTAAAGGCCCTATTCTCAAATACAGTCACACATAGTGTTAAGGCTTCAAATTGTGAAGGGGGGACCCCATTCAGTCCTTAACAACATATAATCCAGATATTTCACATTTTTAACCAGCCTCACCACAATATTCCTCCCTACTAATTAGCCCACATTACTTTAGCTGAATTACTCGGTAGAAGAAAAATTTAATGATGCTTTGTAAAATTCCTAGTTCCTAACTTCCTCTAAAAATAACAATTTTCAGTGGAACTGAATTAATCATGACTCTAGTCCAGTATTTGCCTATGTCCTACCTACATACTTCATAAGGGAGAGTGGATTGGGCAGAGAAATGGGGAGTAGCCCATAGATGGTATCATAATAAGTCAGAATTATCTTGAGGAACTTCCTCACTAACCTCTCCAACTCTAAAAAATTTTATGTGGATATCTTTAGATACTGTTCTAAGAACTCCCCAGATTTCTCCCATGCCTTTCCTCTCTTCAGAAAATTATACAACAAATATTTCCCTGCCAGACCCATTGGCTGCCAGAGCACATCAGCCCCCACTTCTCAGTGAATATCAAGCACAGTTATTTAGAGTTTTCTAGCAATTGAGCCAGATACCTCCTTATCCTCCAAGTCGATGAACCAAATTATTTTTCAAAAGAGAAATTAAAAAAAAAAAAAAAGAATCAGATGGTATCTGATATATTGGTGCCACTTAGTTTTATAAATACTTTTTTAAAATACCTTTAACGGGGCACCTGGGTGGCTCAGTTGTTAAGCGTCTGCCTTCGGCTCAGGTCGTGATCCCAGGGTCCTGGGATCGAGCCCCGCATGGGCTCCCTGCTCCGCGGGAAGCCTGCTTCTCCCTCTCCCACTCCCCCTGCTTGTGTTCCCTCTCTCGCTATATCTCGCTGTCAAATAAATAAAATCTTTAAAAAAAAAAAAAATACCTTTAACTTCGTCTAGTAGTCATTGTTTTTTGTCACTAATATAAGGCCTCTTTGTTCCTTTTCAAAAGCACATTAAAGATGTATAATTCTAGAGAAGCAATTTAAATGAAAAGTGTACTGGCCATGTTAGCTTATCAAAATCATGATGATGGGGGTATAGCTCAGTGGTAGAGCATTTGACTGCAAAATCATAATGATGCGCAAAGAGCAGCAAAGGGGGAAAAAATTCATGGGCATATGAATGTTGGCAGGGACATGGAAAAGAAACTATGTACTCTCCAATGTAATAAATAAGTTACAAAGTTAACTTTGAAATTATAGATATAAATAGTAATTTACATATAAAATCAGTGGAGCTGGCTGATACTGGTTCATAAGAACTGACTTACTAAAATCTTAAGAACTTTGCTAGCGGTTGTTAACTCATTGGTAGCTTGAAATTGATGAACGTGGAAGTATTTATACCCCAAAAGTCAGCAAATGCTACAAATCAGGACTTTTTTCCCCAAAAAAGCTAGTGATTCCACACTTACCAGCGTACCACCCCAATATTTGGTGCAATTTATTTATGCACATTTATCACCTTAAATATAGGCAGGCTACTATGTAAATACCAGATTCTGTTCCCCTTCTTTCTCCTCTATCCTCTCTTATTTTGAAATAGCAGTGCAGCTCTGCAGGCTCTCACGAAAAGATATCTGCTTACCATGGAATATCTGCATCTTAAAGTCTACATTTGCGGCTTCTTTGTGAAAACAGATCCTAAATGTTCTCCTCTCAGTCCTGTCTGGAGTATACCATATTCTTTAAGCCAATGACTCTCGAGTGCTAATGGACCTGAGGATTACTCGGGGTCATTACAAGAACAGTCAGATTCTCCAATTTCATCTCAGAGATACCAGTGCTGTAAATGCAGGGTAGGATCTAGTAAGCAGACACTTTCCAGTACCCCAGGTGTGCAGACCGCTGTGCTACAAGGGGTCTTCAGCCTGCACCTATGAAGCACTATCATAACGTGGTGGAGAGGGTGGTGGGAGAGTGTCTGCAGGATTTTGGTCACCGTGCCAAAAATTACTTTGAACCGGCCTACTCTAAGGAGCAGTAGTTGTTCAGTCGCTCTAGATCATGTTTCCATGTCAATAACCACCTCTTCCAGGAGAACTGATCAAATGATCTCATCCTCCAATTTGTTCAGATACTTCTTTTTTTTTTTTTTTTTTAAAGATTTTATTTTTTTATTTGACAGAGAGACACCGAGAGAGAGGGAACACAAGCAGGGGGAGTGGGAGAGGGAGAAGCAGGCTTCCCGCGGACCAGGGAACGCAATGCGGGGCTCGATCCCAGGACCCTGGGATCATGACCTGAGCCGAAGGCAGACGCTTAACGACTGAGCCACCCAGGCGCCCCTTGTTCAGATACTTCTATCCCAGCACATATCTTCTCTGAAATGTATATTTTACTTGCCAATTGATTGCTGCTGAACAGCAACTGCTGGGTTTCTTGGCTAAGGATCAGACTTTGTGTCCAACTTTTAAGTAAAAAAAGACTTTGCTGGGTTGGGACTTCCCAAAGATCACACCACTTCTGTTCAAAGTCATGCTTCCCAGTTTGCAACCCTTTCCTTGGAGCTCCTTAGAGATACCTAGTAAGAAATTTAAAGGCTCAAACTTAGGACCCCGAGATCAAAATTCACATGGTCTGCTGACAGCCAGCCAGGTGCCCCAAAGGCTTTTGAATACTCTTAAGGCTCCTCTTGTCTGTCTCCCTCAAGGATTAGAACAGCAATTTAAACTACTATCAATTCTTTATTATCTATGGGGTTAATATTTGCCTAACAACTTCAAAGATAGTGACTGACCAAGCTTATCTCTTTACTGGAGTTCTGATATTCTATTGCACACTGTTCATTCCAGTACTATAGACCTATTTCTTAGAGACTTAGTTTTACTGAATGAAGGTTTCAGATAAAACAAGTGACTGTATACACTGGCTACCATCCTAAGTATTTCCAAAAACATTCTTTTTTAGTGATTTCTAGCATATACACACATGGCAATATAGTAATTCCAAATTTTAATCTGTTTTTGCCTATATACACACCTCTGAACTTAGTTCTCTGAACTTTTCCAGTTGTTCCTCCCCCCTCCCACCCCACCCCCACCCCCCGCGCCCCAGGGAGCTTTTCCCTCTCCCAAGGCTGCAGAGGGTCAGGTGGATGAGAATCAGCCACTGCAGAAACATAAACAAAGCCTGAGAACAATGGAAGACAGTAAGATTTGGAGCTATGGCAGGGGAAGTTTTCCCCTGGCAGAGTCTCTAGAAGCAACCCATTGGGAGGAAGGCATACACCAGGTACAAAGGAGAAGAAAGTGGGGAGACCACGAGTCCCTGGAAGCTGACTTTTCTGGAAACTAATTGTTCAGCTCTTGCCTTTTGAGAATCACTCCCTTGAGTGGTCAGCCAGCTGCCCAAGTTTCCTTCAGTTTGTACGGACTTCGATCTAGACCACAGATAGAACAGAGTGCAGACCTACCCTCTCCATCTACTTCTCAATCTGCTAGCTCTTGGCTACCTACAGGAAGGAAGCTCAGGATACTTGGAGGCTTCCAGAAGAGAAAGTAAAGGGTATTAGATGCCTAGAGAATGTGTGAGTTAGAGATGATATGAAGAGAAGGTCTCACCCTCTGACCAACAGTGCAAAGCCAGAAGTACAGTAGCATTGTCTAAATTGCTTAATTTCTATAAATAATCTGTACAGGGCGCCTGGGTGGCTCAGTTGGTTAGACGACTGCCTTCGGCTCAGGTCATGATCCTGGAGTCCCTGGATCGAGTCCCGCATCGGGCTCCCTGCTCAGCAGGGAGTCTGCTTCTCCCTCTGACCCTCCCCCCTCTCATGTGCTCTCTCTCATTCTCTCTCTCTCAAATAAATAAATAAAATCTTTAAAAAAAAAAAAAATAATAATCTGTACAAATGTGTAAGTGCCCCTTCCAAGTGAACAAATACAAAAAGGAACCATTCTCAACAGAGAGATTACAGAAAGGTGCCTCCTCTAAGCAGATGAATTACAGAGGAGCCTAAGAAAGCCAGTCAGAGCGTCCCGGGCTGGACTTCAGGACACAGCCTGCGCACTTGCACTCAGCATATTGGCCACAGTGGGACTTGAAAAAACCGGGTTGAAATTGTCCCCTCGTTCCAGCTGCATGGACCACCCTCTATGACTCGCTTTTATCTTGAAAAATTGAGTTCAAGTATTACCATACCTTACCAGACAGGGTCAAGACTCTGTTCCCCAAGATATTTGTAATGCTTCTGCCTAAATACTAATTTAAAAATTGTATTAAGATGACCTGTCTGTGGGTCTGTTTCTCTCTCTACACTATAAACTCATCAGAGACAGAAACCACAAAACATCGATCTTAGGCCCTCCAGCACCTACTCTAGGGCTCGCTATACGGTAGGATCTTAATACATGTTTGTTTAACCATCTACCCCTTGCAAAGTCCTGGCATATTTACAATAGTATCTGCTTCTCTGTTAACACTTCTAAACAGAAGAGGAAAGCTAATGATGCAGAGACTTTAGTAACATACAGACACTCCACTCCACCCAGCGGATTCAGTGAAGTGCTTTTTCTCATCAGGCAAGTATAAACGTTGCATTTTGAATTATTAATGCACTTTGTCTCTCCTTTAACCTAAGTACATATTCAGGTAGATTCTTAAAAATAAACTCCTCTAACCTTAACCCATTCTGTGAAGTCCTGTGTTTCAGTACAATTTTTGGAAATAGTATGAAAGGTACTAACTAGCTAAAAGTTATTTTAATGTCTATATTTACACCGTACATGCAGAGCCTCTGATGAGGCACAAAATGCCATCACGACAATGGGTGGGAATGTACTACAATTACAGGAACAATAATATGCATATGAAATTTGTAGGCTTATCATTTATAATATGATAGTCGGGAAATGAAATATTTGAAAAAGTCAGTATCATGTACTGTTCCAAAAAGGTAGGAGTTAGGAATTCCTAATAATAGCCTACTTTGAAACCTCACAATCTGCTAGAGTCTATAAAGCCGGGGATGTATAGAACCCAGGACTGTCCTCACATTTTCATCGTGTTTTCAGTTTTTGTAAGTAGTCACTTACGTCAAAAAGCCACAAAGCACAAAGCGGAGCCTTGGTGAAAGTGATTTCACAAACCTGCCTCAACAATGAAATTAGTCAGATACTGCACTGTTTGATAGCATATCTTTTTTCAGATGTTATCTAACTGCAACGTTCAAAACCCTGGGGAAGGGCGCCTGGGTGGCTCAGTCGTTAAGCGTCTGCCTTCCGCTCAGGTCATGATCCCGGGGTCCCGGGATCGAGTCCCGCATCGGGCTCCCTGCTCAGCGGGGAGCCTGCTTCTCCCTCTCCCACTCCCCCTGCTTGTGTTCCTGCTCTCGCTATCTCTCTCTCTGTCAAATAAATAAAAAAATCTTTAAAAAAAAAAAAAAAAACCCTGGGGAAAAAAAAGCATTTACGTTTTAATTTTATGGGTGAACTATGGTAGGTTTAGTATTCATTAATTGAAATTCCTGTATGCTTGGTCAACCTGATAGCCAATGATTACCCAGACTTAAATTTTTTAACTTTTCTTCATTTTTCCTTCTTCAGGTTAAGGAAAAAAATTTATGTGAGCAAAACTCTATAAGAGTAATCATCAAACTATTGCTCGTATAAGAAAAATGGAAGAGATCCTACATGTCCCAGAATAGGACATAGGTTACATAAATTATGGTACAGCCTTGCAATGGAAAATATTATGCATCCCAAGAACAAAGACTGCAAAATATATTTATTATCTTAAAAGGATGTAGATATTTTGTTGCCCAGTTTAAAAGGCCAGTTTAAGAATGTGTATACTATAAACCTTGAAAATGTAAAAAGAAGTAATATGCCTGACAAAAGTAGTACGAAGTTGTTTGGTAAGAAGTGGCAAAATGTGTGTGCAATTGATTTCCTAATTGTTTACAGCAGGTTTTTAATTGATACTGTCTAAAGTTACCATTTTCTGAATGGCATTCTTTAAAAGATAACTCACTTTTATTTTGGGAGCCGTGGGCAAAATTATGCAGGGACAAACTGCACAAAAACTCCTTTTATAAATACCTCTCTGAAATATTGCCTATTTTTATACTCAAACCTTTTAAAATTGTGTTTTCTTCTGATGCTTTTAACATTGGACTGATATGCTAATACACAGGCCTTGCCAGAGCTTTGGCCATAATGCAATCAAACAGACCAAAAGATAAAGTAGTTAAATAAACTGATTGCAATCATGTGCAAAAACAGACTGAGCTTCAAATTGGGCATGAAGGAGATTTAAAGGAAATGGTGGAATTTGAGGTTCTGAAAAAATGTATAGGATAGGGAGAGAGATTTATTTGAAGGCTGTTTAAATAAGGGGTTGGGCACCCAGGAACAGCTCTGCTAGCAGAGACCGAATGCTTTCTTTACCTTTTACTCAAGTAAGTAATGTCTTGATTCATTGATTCCGCTCTTGTTTGGGAAGGAGCGGGGGGCGGGGATATGTAGTCAGCAGGGTACCAGTGAGAGAGCAGAGATAAAGGAGAAGCAAATCCAGAAAATAAACATAAATAGTTGAAAAAATCTCCACATCATATGCAATCCAAGGACAACTGAATGAAACAGGTTGCTGGAGCCAAACAGTAATGCCAGAATACAGAGAGGACTATAAAAGGAAAGGTGAGTTGGGATACAAACATCAAAGGCAATGAGAGATAACAAGTATGAATAATTTTAACAAGTATGAATAATAACTTCTGGTTTTTAAGCTAGACCTTGGAAAGATTTTAGTGGTGCAAAATGACCTAGAAGTATGAAAGAGGGAGGGGAGAAACAACCTCTCTAAACAGCCTACTCCAGTCTAGGCACAATGGTCAATAGCTTCTCTCTTAGTACCTACAACAACCTGATGAGGCTAATGTTACAGTTTTCACATTACAGATGAGGAATTAGGGCTCACGGATGTTAAGTAACATGCTTGTTCAAGGTTGGGAAGAAAGGAGGCTATTAGGATTTCTGGAATGGTGGGATAAAGATCTCCTCCATAAAAGTAATGGAAACACTGACAAAACTGACTTAATCAGAGCTCTAAAAATTAACAAATGCTTGCCAGAATCCAAGTGTGTTTATTCAAGAAAAATAGCTAAATTTTGGTAAGGACAGTGAGCCCTGTGGCTAATTACACCAAACATTTAAAGAAGAGTCGATACCTATTCTTCTCAAACTATTCCAAAAAATAGAAAAGGCAGGAAAACTTCCAAATTCATTTTATGAGGCCAGCATTACCCTGATACCAAAACCAGATAAAGACACCACTACAAAAGAGGATAGGCCAATATCCCTGGTGAACATGGATGCAAAAATCATCAATAAAATAGTAGCAAACCGAATCTTACATTAAAAAATCATTCACCACGATCAAGTGGAATTTATTCCTGGTTTTCAAGGGTGGTTCAATATTTGCAAATCAATCAGCGTGGTACACCACATTAATAAAAGAAAGGCTAAGAACCATATGATTCTTTCAGTGCAGAAAGAGCACTGGACAAAGTCCAACATTCATTCATGATAAAAGCCCTCAACAAAGTAGGTTTAGTTTACCTTTTCTATTTTCTGCTTTCTCTTCGTTAAATGTGATAATGTCTTCTCCAGTGGCTATTAGGCAAAATCAGGAAAAAAGGAAAGTAATAGATCAATTATTCCCATAATAAATATTCAGACTCCTAAATCATTACAAATTTGAGTCAATTTTCACTTGTTTTCTTAACCCAACTTTTTCTCCACTGAATAAATGAATGATGTACCTGTAGAGGAGAAGCCGAAGAATGAACCATCCTTAGTGTATAGATTCTGACTATTTACATTCAAATCTGAGCATGCCCTCCCCTAGCAGTCCCCAAACAGGTTAACCTTTGTAAATAGATGATGGGGATTAAGGGATGCACGTGTTGTGATGAGCACCAGCTGTTGTATTTAAGTGTTGAATCGCTATATTGTACACCTGAAACTAATATTACACTGTGTGTTAACTAAACGCAATTTAAATAAAAACTATACACCAATAATGTAACAGCAGAAAGAGAAATCAAAGAATCAATCCCATTTACAGTTGTGCCCAAAACAGTAAGATACCTAGGAATAAACCTAACCAAAAAGGTGAAAAACATGTATTCTGAAAACTATGAAAGAGTGTTAAAAAACACTGAAGGTGACACAAAGAAATGGAAAAACGTTCCATGCTCATGGATTGGAAGAACAAATATTGTTACTAACAATGTCAATACTAGCCAAAGCAATCTACATATTTAATGCAATCCCTATCAAGATACCAACAACATTTTTCACAGAGCTAGAACAAACAATCCTAATATTTGTATAGAACCACAGAAGACCGAGAATAGCCAAAGCAATCATGAAAAAGAAAAGCAAGGTTGGGGGTATCACAATTCCGGATTTCAAGTTATAGGACAGAGCTATAGAATCAAGACAGTATGGTACTGGCACAAAAATAGACACGTAGGTCAATGTGGATAGAAATGCAACAGATTTCCAGACGTTGATTTTATATCCTGCAACTTTACTGAATTCATGTATCAGTTCTATCAATTTTTTGGTGGAGTCTTTTGGGTTTTCTATATAGAGTATCAAGTATCAGGTCATCTGCAAATAGTAAACTCAAAACAAGGAAGTCAGTAAATAGGAAAAACTCAGTTCAGTCTACTGGTGTAAGGAAAAACCCAGTCCTTCCTGTTTCTTTTTTCTCTCACACTACTACCAGACTCACAGAGAGCACTTCACTTCTAGTAACCCAATGTGTGAAGGTTTTTCCCATGCCACCGAATAGCACTCAATTCCAAAATGTATGGGGGGTGAGAGGTTCCCCTCACCAAGCAATGCTCAGGACACCAACTGACTGTCCTACAATTCAACTCAATTCTGACATTTTCTACCTGGAGAGAGCATTAGATCCCACAAGTTTAAGAATTCAACAATGGCCCCCCTTAACCCCCAACTTCAGATAACAGTCACGAGGGCAGGTTGCCACCTGTGCTCTGACCAACTGTCTATAAATCTCCCATCTCCCTCCTTGAGTTCGATTAATTTGCTAGAGTAGCTCACAGAACTCGAAAACATTTTAGTTACCCGATCACCTGCTTATTTTAAAATTTTTTAAGGTTTTATTTAAATTCCAACTAACATACAGTGCAATATTAGTTTCCAGTGTGCAATATAGTGACTCAACACTTCTTTGCAACACCTGGTTCACATCACAGCAAGTGCCCTCCTTAATCCCCATCACCTATTTCACCCATCCTCCCACCACCTCCCCTCTGGTAATCAGCAGTTTGTTCTCTATAGTTAGTGGTCTGTTTCTTGGTTTGCCTCCCACTCTCTCTTTTTTCCCCTTTGATTACCTGTTTATTATAAAATTCAGAGACAGATGACAGAGATGTATAGAGCAAGGTATGAAGGAAGGGTATGGCGTTTCTGTGCCCTCTCAGAGTGCACCACTCTCCTCAAACCTCCAGCTGTTCACCAACCTGAAACCTCCCCAAACCCTCACCTTTTGGATTTTTATAACAGCTTCATTACATAGGCAAGATTGACTGAACCTTTGGCCATTGGAGATTGACTCAGCTTCCAGCCCCTCCCCTTTCCCAGGAGGTCTAGGGTGGGACTGAAAGTTCTAACCCTCCAATCACGGTTGGTTCTGGCAACTAGCCCCACCCTTCCTGGGATGGGGGGAGAATCCAAAAGTCACCTCATTAACATAAAAAAGACATTTTTGTTGCTCTCATCACTCAGGAAATTCCAAGGGTTTTAGGAGCTCTCTGCAAGCAACAGGGATGAAGATCAAATCTATATTTCTTATCATAAATCACAGTATCATAGTTAGCTTTATGTAAAACAAGTGAAATCTGTTCCACCCCCAGCCCCAACTCTCCTTTGCTTCCTGTCTTAGGTGAATGGGCAGATGGTGATTGCCTAAGCCAGGGCATCTCTTCTCACAAGGTCTCATTGCTTTGATGGCCTTTGTGTTGCTAAGCAATTTATCTTTCTCACCCCCATGTCTGTCTCACCCACCACTGCTCATCTAACTCTAGCCCTGTCATCCTACTCATTCCATAAGCCAAATACATGAAGAATACATTGAATTTCCACATCCCAAGGTTCTTCCATACTTCAGGAATATTCTGGGTTTTTTTCTCAAGTTTCACACAAATAATCTTGTACCCAATATTGTTTAATCTCATCCATTTACCCTTCTTGGAGGAATGCCTTCTAAGCCTTCCCTGAAACTTAACAGGTAGTTTTACAGTTGTTTTTTTTTTCTCTTTCTCAAATTTTCAGGGTAGTCAACAAAATGATAGCACAATATGATGTCATTTTACTGATCAAAAGGCTACCTTTCCTAATTACAAGTCCTGCCCCATAAAGAAGGTAAGTTTGTCCTGTTTTTACAAAAAGCAGAATAAGTAAGCTTAAAATGGGCCTCCTGGAGACACTTTAACAACAACAACGCACTACTCCAATGATGGGGATTGCAAATACTGTGGTAACCAGGTGGGGGCTATTTTTGAACAGACAGGCCTCTCGCTGTCCCTCAAATTGTACCACTGACATTGCCTCCCTCTCTGTTTATAAGTGGGATCACCCCAGTTCAAATGAATTCAATACCATTTCTTTTTTTATTGTTACGTTAATCACCATACAGTACATCATTAGTTTTCGATGTAGTGTTCCATGATTCATTGTGTGCGTATAACACCCAGTGCTCCATGCAGAACGTGCCCTCTTTAATACCCATCACCAGGCTAACACATCCACCCGCCCCCCTCCCCTCTAGAACCCTCAGTTTGTTTCTCAGAATCCATAGTCTCTCATGGTTCATTTCCCCCTCCGATTTCCCCCCTTCATTTTTCCCTTCCTACTATCTTCTTTTTTTTTTTTTTAACATATAATGTATTATTTGTTTCAGAGGTACAGGTCTGTGATTCATCAGTACCATTTCTTATTAATAGATCTGGAAAAAGATTTGTAATGAGGAACAAGTAAATTAGAGTAGGAAAACATTTTTTCTCTCAACTGTCAGCGTCATTCAAAGATTCCATTAAGGACACTGTGGACATGAAATCTAATTTTAGTTATGGGGTTTTTGCTCTTTTTTATTTTTATTTTTTACTTTTAAAGTAAACTTCATTTTTAAAATATTTGTCAAATATTTGTCAATAACGTGCCACATGCTAGTCACTGAAGATAAAGTGGTGATCAAAATGGACTTAGGTGCTGCCCTAGGGTAGCTTAAACCAAGGAAGACAAATCTCAAACAAGCCATAAAACTATGATGTAAAGGGGGTCAGGAAGCTAAGGAAGTATATGACAAGGAAACTGAAACTATCATTCTGTGTGTGTGTGTGTGTGTGTGTGTGTGTGTGTGTGTGTGTTTGGTTCCAAAATTTATTGGTATCCACTGCATCACACTGTGTCCTATTCAACTGAAAATTTTCTAAGCCACTACCCCTACAGAAATATTAATAAGCATAATAATTCTAGATAATGAAACTGTAATTCTTTTTTTAAAGATTTTATTTATTTGAGAGAGAGAGAGCACAAGCAGGGGGAGCTGCAGGCAGAGAAAGAGGGAGAAGCAGGCTCCCCATTGAGCAGAGAGCCCAATGTGGGGCTTGATTCCAGGACCCTGGGATCCGGACCTGAGCCAAAGACAGATGCTTAACCGCCTGAGCCACCCAGGCACCCCAGTGAAGCTATAATTCTTAAGAGGAAAAATATAGATATCAGTTACTTCCAAATCTATTACAGTGTCCATAGTTTATCATTCCTCATGTGAAAAATACCATAAGAAAATAAATAGACACAAAAGAGAGCTTCATTGAGGTCCTTTTCGGATTCCCATTCTCCTAATTTCTAAAAACGGTTAGAACATGGTAGGTAGTAATCTAATATATTCTAACCGTGACAATTTTATAGAGATTGAAATTCAAAGACAGCATAAGCAGAAGTTTTCCAGTATTTTTACACATCAGGTGGGTGGTTTTCCCCAAAAACTATTCCTCAAGTACAAATAATAGAAGTGATTACAGTCCCTTTTACCAATGTGCCTGTAAACACTTAGAAAAATCATACACTGTCTCTGAGAAAAACCAACAGAAATTTATCTGGCAAGGCAATTGGGGTTCTAAAAACTCTTCCAAGCACCAAATATTCACAGGTATAAACTTCCTTGACAGAACACATGTTCTGTTGAATAGGAGAACACAAAGTCTTCTCTAGAGAATGATTTTACCAATATATAAAGTAGGAGTCCCTCTAAGCATGTGGCCTCAAAACTATGCAGAACAACTGTAATGCTCACTTGTCTAACATATGTATATATTTATATGGCTTTTATTCTATGAATTGTTAATATTTTCATTGCATGAATAATCCAAACAGCCTGAACAATTGCTGATGAATATTTTGACACAAGAACACAAGCTGGATGACTCAAAGCATAAAGAACAGATTATTGTTATTTTATTTTATTGATCAGTCAATTAATGTCATTGCCCAGTCCATGGTTTGAGGTAAAATCTGCTTCCATTTCGGAATGAAAACAACAAAAACCTTAACCAACATAGTCATTGATTCAAAACAACAAAGATGAATTATAACAAATTACCCCCTTCCTAGAGGTCAAGTAAAGAATTGAAATAATAGGGGCACCTGGGTGGCTCAGTTGGTAAGCGACTGCCTTCAGCTCAGGTCATGATCTCAGGGTCCTGGGATCGAGCCCCGCATCGGGCTCCCTGCTCCGCAGGAAGCCTGCTTCTCCCTCTCCCACTCCCCCTGCTTGTGTTCCCTCTCTCGCTGTCTCTCTCTCTGTCAAATAAATAAAGTCTTTAGGGAAAAAAAAAAGAATTGAAATAATAGCCATTGTCTATAACTTTTCTTATTATTTGGTAATACTAGCATACATAATATCAGAAAGATTACAGGCATTAAACTTAAGCGTTTTATTATTTAAGAGTCATCTTTTTTCTCTAAACCCCAAGGAAAAAAAGATATCTTTTGACAACCAGAACTTTGAAGAATCAGTGAGACAAAATACACTTCAAATTCAATTATTTTTAAAAATGGTAAAAAGAAATCATTTTCACAATTAACTTTTAAAAAGAGTAGTCACAAAATGACATACATATTTTATATTGAAACGAAAATAAGGCTATGAACCTTAATTTTACCTTCAATTATGTAGTTCATAAAAAATAATTCATGATTTCTAATAGCAAAATTATAAAACAAAATAATACCACCATGAATAAAGAGTCAAAGGTTAATTATTGAATTAATTATCAGGAATAGTGAAGGAGGCTTTGTGACAGCCCACTAGGTAGAAAGAAACTTTACTCTTATTAAAGGGCCAGGAATATACTCGTACTGCACTGATTTTACCTAAAATACTTTTATTTATCCTCTCCTATACAGAAGCTAGATAATAGTAGGAAATATTTTGAAATAGGTAACATGTTTTTTAAGCTCCCAAATTTGTGCTTTATTGTATTTTCGAAGTGGTTGCTAGGACTATACATTCTCATTCAGGATGGGATCTCATAGAAGCTCACTGCTAGTTTCTTCAATTATCTAGAAGCATCAAAAATGGAAACTCCATTAGTGACTGCCAGGGGTTAGGTGGAAGGAGGGATGAATAAGTTGACCACAGAGGATTTTTAGGGAAATGAAAATATTTTGAGTGATACTATAATAGAGACTCAAGAAGGCAATGTACAGCTTTTTGTTTTTATTTCTTACAGATATTCCAGTTGAGGGTGGTAGCATCTGAACTCTCTATACATTTTTCTAATAGTGATACTCAAATAATAAGTAATACTCAAATAGCTCAAGCGTAACATTCACAAGAAAATCCACAAAGGGATCAAAGCATAATACAAAATGATCAAGTATACTTTTTGGTCTATAAATATTTCTCAATTGCTTTGGGTTTAGACACACAAAAATAGAGCATAGTGACTGTCTATGAAATGGGAGTACAAAATTCCATTCAGCAGTGACCTTTTTGTTTCAGTTTCATGCATAATAATTTAGATAACCAAAAAATATATTTGGAGTTGCCAGAGTCGGATGAATAATTATATTCACTCAACTTTATCCAAAGATAGTTTCTACTTCCTCCAAACAACTTAATTAATTCAAAGAGTAAAGAATGCCACACTCAGGCCAAGTATAGTAAAGCAATGTAGATTTTTAACATCTAGGTCACAAAACCAAATATGCATGTCAGGTTTTTAGAGCTTAGCTATCCAATAAGCTTTGTCAAAAAGGTTTTGATGAAGGAAGTGCTATGTTCAGAGCTATGAGAGAGGGAAATAGTATTATGGGCATGTAGAAATGGATTCCTGAAGAGAGTTAAAAGTCAGGGAAGGCAACCAGGATGCTACTCCAAGAGTGGGGTTCAAGGGAAGAAAAGGATATTCAAAATGAAAAAGAGGTGACAGGTGTGAGAAAGACTTC
This sequence comes from Halichoerus grypus, assembly GCF_964656455.1. Taxonomy (NCBI): domain Eukaryota; kingdom Metazoa; phylum Chordata; class Mammalia; order Carnivora; family Phocidae; genus Halichoerus; species Halichoerus grypus. The sequence goes on from NC_135713.1 coordinate 89,516,360, forward strand.
AGACTTCCTGCTAGAAGCAATAGAATCCTGACATGGTAATTTCCAACTTGTAAGAGCGATCAAATATTTGTGCGGTAAGGCACTCAGATGCTGAAGGGAGAACCTAAGAGAGAAGAGGCCAAAAAATGAGTCAAGTTGCATCCCAAATCAAATCCTATTGTTATTTTTTTTATAGAAAATAAACCCGAAAGTTCAACCAGAAATCACTTTCCAATTTCTTCCTGCTAACATACTTCCTCTATGGTTTTGATGTGATTAAATTCAGCAAACTTTTCTTTATCCCTACATGTACAAGGCACTGTGCTTGGGATGGGTAGCTGGCCACATGGAAGGCTTAAAAATAAATTTGACAGGGCGCCTGGGTGGCTCAGTTGGTTAAGCGACTGCCTTCAGCTCAGGTCGTGATCCTGGAGTCCCGGGATCGAGTCCCACATCGGGCTCCCTGCTCAGCAGGGGGTCTGCTTCTCCCTCTGACCCTCTTCCCTCTCGTGCTCTCTGTCTCTCATTCTCTCTCAAATAAATAAATAAAAAATCTTTAAAAAAATAAAAAAATAGGGCGCCTGGGTGGCTCAGTTGGTTAAGCGACTGCCTTCGGCTCAGGTCATGATCCTGGAGTCCCTGGATCGAGTCCCACATCGGGCTCCCTGCTCGGCAGGGAGTCTGCTTCTCCCTCTGACCCTCCCCCCTCTCATGTGTTCTCTCTCATTCTCTCTCTCTCAAATAAATAAATAAAATCTTTAAAAAAATAAAAAAATAAATAAAAAAATAAAATAAATTAAAATAAAAATAAATTTGACAGAAAAGTCAATGCACTTAGGTAGAGAGACGTACGTAACTGGTGTGTTGAACGATGCAAAATTCCATAATAGAGATTTATGGTAATAAACAGAGAAGAAATAATTAATTCCTAGCTGTGTTCTAGAAGAAATACATTAATTGCAACTGCATTCTAAGTACTTTGATTTACAGAAATAGTTGGCTGTGAACATTCAGGAATACCAGGGTGACTTTGGGACAATTCCTTAGTCTCAGGAGACTCAGTTTACTTATCCAGAAAGTAAAGAATAGAGTTAAAACAATTTAGCCAGTAATTATAAAACTTTCTACTTCTATTTAGGTGTTACTAGATGGGGGGAAGGAGGGCTTAGAGTAGCGGATCTTTACAGGGAAAAACTTTCTAGAGATCACCAGTTTCTAAAGTTACTGTTAAGGTTTTCCATGTACAAGCTGAGAGACAGTCAACTTTGCCGACGTTCAAAAGTTTTCATGTTCTCAAATTACCTGCCTTTAAGCTCAAAAGAGATCCGACCCTGGGTATTTGTACCAGCAAGCATTTTCTAGTTGACATTTAGGGCAGGATTACTGAAGAATTACGGTGTGTTCAGAAACAAGGCTAGTAGCAATTAGACACAAAATGGAGAAATACTTCCTCTTTTTTCTTTTCTTAATTTACTCATAGGGTCTTTCTTCCAGTTTAATCTTTTCTGCCTTAATTGACCATATGTTGGAAAAACTAGATTACGGTTAAGAAAGAAGGACAGATTTCCTATTTACAGTAGAATGAATTGACCGAGCTAGTCTGTGAAAGGAAGTATTGAAGATAAATGCATGTAAAGCTATTTCTACTTGCACTGTCCAAAGGCCCCTTCTAAAATCCTTTTACTTCCTCAGTGCTTAAAATGAACCACAAGTGAGTTTTCTAATGATCTTAATGCAAAAAAATATAAATATGCATATGTATATATATATATATATGATATACGCATATGTATATATATTAATCTTAGCTATTCTTTTAAATACTGTCTAGTGCCTGCCTAAAACTTGGATGTAAGGAGAGAATCAATTCTGTGATTCTGGTGATATTAGGAAAAAAGAAGATTTTACCTATCAAGTTTAGCATAGACTTGTATATAAAATTTCAAAACATCTCGATGTTTATTCCAAACCAAGCTTAACTCAAAATTTACTAAGAGGCATTTTTGTTCTAAGTACTTATGTTAATATTCTCTTCTAGCCTTCTGGTAGAGATGTCCCTAAGCTTGGCACTCAACTAACCTCTCCTTTTTGAAATTCTTCATAGGCTTTTGATACAATATAATCCTTTCTCTCCATCTTTCTGACAATTCTAGACCATTTCCTTCACTTTCAAATAATCAAAGCCCTACACTTCAGTCTCTCCTGAGCAGTCTTTATGCCAACCTTGGTGCATTAGCTAATTCACCCATTCCACCCTAAGAGTCAGCCCAATTAGACTTGACATCCTTTTCTTTGAAGGTTATAAGAAAATACAATAAGGACTACATTTACTGATAGTTACAATTGGTTTAAATTTAAAATAACTATATAACTGCAAGAGAAAAAATCAATATTCAAGTGGCTGATATTGTAATTCTAGGACAATAACCTTATTTGTCACTAACCTCAACCTAGTTCCTTAAAATAAGAGTAAAATAGTTTACCTTTGTTTATTATCATTTATACAATCACTCATCAGCCAAGCATGGAAGAAAAATATGTATTATGTTTCTTTTAATTTTATGACATCAACAAAAAAGATACAAATTATTTTTTTAAAGATTTTTTATTTATTTATTTGAAAGAGAGAGACAGAGATAGTAAGAGAGAGCACAAGAGGGGAAGAGAGAGAAAAGCAGTCTCCCTGCTGAGCAAGGAGCCCCATTCAGGACTCTACCCCAGGACCCTGGGATCATGACTTGAGCCAAAGGCAGACGCTTAACCAGCTGAGCCACCCAGGCGCCCCCCAAATTATTAATCAACCTTTGATAATTTATTATGTATGCCATTGGCTACTAGATACAAAATACCCTGAACTAGCTTGTTCAATAATTAGCTTTTCTCTTTGTTTTTACTTTCTCTCCTGAATATAGAGAATTTCCTCATTATCTTCAACAATAGCAATAAACATTATTTGATCAGCTTCTAACAGCAAGGCTGTGTGCTAGAAACTGAACATGCAAAGATATACTATTGTCTCTCAGGAAATTTACAAGATAGCTGATTTAAAGGACTGTATGAAAATACAAATAAAATGCAAGGCAGCATACAAGTGGCAAGTGGGTGATCTTAACAGTAACGGGATTGTGAAGGAGGAAGAAGTTTCCTGACATTAGGACAATCAAAGACAACATGACAACGGTCCTGCGATTGAATCTGGGCCTCACTGCAAAATAAGTAGAATCTGGTTAATAATGAAATAGCAATTTATTGAAAAAAATGAAGAAAAGTTTGGGGCGTTCTGGACAAAAGAAACACACTGAGAGAATAGGTTACAAGAAAGGTGCTATGAAACCAAAACCAGTCCAACAGGCAAGCAGGGGAACATGTTGGCGTTTACTTCTCAAGATATTTATCACTTGATAGGATATTCATATGGCCTCACTAGCTTCTGGAACAGCTCTGCTCTTAACATTTGAACAATTTATTGCCTAATTATTTCGTTTGCCCTTTTGAAGAGTCTCTCTGCAGGACACTTTCTGAGAGTGAGAGCACAAAAAGTGGGCCCTTGGAAAGTTATCCTTCCCCCATTGCATTAAAAGCAAAATAACCTTTTATCAAATGCTTTGTGACCGTTTAGAATATTGAATTTGTATTTTAATCATGGAATTCAACAGGAATATAGCCAGTGGGAAGGACTTAATTACAAATGATGTCTTTCTCATGGTTATGCCCGCAATCCCAAGGGATGCTTTAATGACGTTCTGAGCCCTCAGACAGGAAAGGTCAAATGGCTTTGCTCCCCCAGTACTGCAAAGTGCACGTAGCTGCACCTTTATCCTCACAGATGTTCAACCAGGTATAATATTAGCCTGAGGCGAAAATTCCAGGAAACATGAACTCCAGAGTAGGAGATCTTTGGAATTCAGTGAATAATAGAGCAACCTCTTTCAGAGTTTGAAGAGCAGATGAATTTAGATAATCACCATTTGAATACAAATCTATATTTCATTAGAGGTATAATATGCCAGGAGAAATGCCATTCTGCTTGCAAATGTATCACATATTAAAGATTCATGATATTTTAGATTGATACTTTTTAAATTTTGAAAATGTTTCTGCTAGGTTTATACTATGCACATATTTAAGTTTGTATTAGGTTAAGTCAGATGAAATTGACTTTTTTTGGTAGGTCAAAAATGGTTGAATATTCCATTGTACCTGGTTCAACCTGATTACTCAAGTTTTTTTACAATTAGCAAAAGAATGGAAAGTCACATTTTATAACACCATCCTGACCTAATTTTAATTCTTAAAAAATATTTTTGCATTATGCTAAGCAAGATATTTTCAAAATGTGCTGATATATAGATATCCATTAACTCTAAATTTGTGTGCATTTTTCCTTGCACTGGCCTTGATTTTCAACTTTGATTTTTAGGTTTTGTATCTTAGCACTAATGAGGTAACTTAAGGTAGAACCTGACATACATTTTAAGCATGTAAGTCATTTTAAAAATTAATATTAAAGAAAATATTTGGTTTTTCTTAAAACTTAAAAAAGCTGGTCACCCTGCCTTCCCCAAAAAAACCCAAAAATACCTCATATGCCATGAAAGACATGAGTGTCCACATGCATTATTAATATTAATAATTAGAGGGAATCTTCATATACAGAATACAGATATTTGGGTCTTCTAATTTTTTTTACAACTTATACCCTTGTAAAATATTTGGTCATGAAATATATTTGTATTTATTTAGTTAGTTACTTGATTTGATTTTTTTTAACCAAAGCTTATTAATATGCATATTATTGTAATAATTGTATAATAATTTTAACAACTGATCAAAGTAATGTCTACCTCTATAAAGCATTATTTATGTGAACATTAATTAATTTAAACATAAAAAAATTTTAAGACTCTTAAAGCTGATGCCACTGTAAACTTTAAATAATTACTAAAGCATATGAAACTAAAAATGAGGGGCACCTGGGTGGCTCAGTCTGTTAAGCGTCTGCCTTCGGCTCAGGCGGTGATCTCGGGGTCCTGGGATCGAGTCCTGCATTGGGCTCCTTGCTCAGCAGGAAGCCTGCTTCTCCCTCTCCCGCTCCCCCTGCTTGTGCTCCTGTTCTCTCTCTCTCTCTCTCTCTGACAAATAAATAAATAAAATCTTTAAAAAAAAAATGAAAATGAATGGAAATGTAGATTGTGTCAATTAAATTAAGTCTGAATAACACTTAAAAACACACACTATTGGTAGGTTAAGTACTTATGATTAAAAATACTAGAGATCTTTTAACAAAAACTAGTAACTAGGTACCTGGGAAAGGGAGCTAAGAAATAGGAAAGGACTGACAAGATAACTCTTGTCTGGAACATCAGTGGTAAAGTAGCTGTCATTATTTCTGGAAAGCTTATCTCAATTGGTGGGGTTATGCCTGAAATTGAAACAAACAAAAATTCTAGAGTAACTCACGGTGGTCCAACAGAATTGCCAAACAGATGTCTTGTGTGGCCAACAATTTCTGAAGAGAATGCAGTACATTCTCTTAATGCCCCACTGGAATAAAGGGAACAAGTACCATCCATGGGCCAGCTGATCTGATGTGCTCCCCAGGCCACCTCCAGAAATTAGGTTTTTAAGTGGAAAGAACAAGATTAGTGTTTAACCTATCTTTATATGATTTCATAACCACATACCACCAGCCTCACCATCTTGATGAAGCTTTGATATAAAAATTGTAGGATATTTGTTTTTAACCCTAATTCCTTTATGTTCCTCAAAATTCGTATCATCCTGAACATTTACAAGAAATAGCATAAACACTCTTCTTATAGTTGAAAAGCAGAGATGTATCTTATTTTAGTTGGCAGTTAATATGGGGGCTTACAGTATAACAGCTGTCTCAAATAGCCATTAAATTAACTACAGAATTTTGCAAAACCTTTAGCGGCTTGTTTTCTGTGGGGGAGAAATAGAAAAAATGACTAAAGAGGCGTCTTGCCCAGGTTTTGGAATGACTGTACAAGAAAGGTGTTGAATTGACTGTTGGAGGATTCATTCTTAATTCTTTCAGTTTGAATATAACTCTTCATTTAGTGAGGATCTGTGGGTGTTGGGTGTGTTTTCGTAACAAAATCTTTCCAAGAGGCACGTGTTAATTTACCACACACCGGAATGGCAAGGACGACGAGTCTGGGGGCAAGAACCAGTGAAATACGTCAAGGAAAATCAGGGAAGATTTTTTTTTTTTTTTTTTTTAAGATCTCTTTCCCGCCTCTCTCCAAGGGGGAAGCCACCGCCGGGGTTTAGGCTTAGGCTTTATCTCTGAGACAATAGCGCCTCTCGCCGCCTAGGGCACAGCTCAGATCTCGCGCCCTGCCCTCCCCGCGCCCCCGTCCTACCTGTCCCCCTGCCCAGCCCTCTCATCTGCCCCACGCGTCACCTGCCCCACGGACGTCCCCGCCTCGCTGGTCCCCGCGTCTCACCTGCGCTTCTGTCCCACGGACGCCCCTACTCCATTGGCTTTTCTGCCCACAAGTCCCCGGCCGCACCAAGCCCTCAGCTCATCAGTCCTCTGGCCCGCCAGACCCTCTGCCCCCCATCCCCCTGCCCCAGCAGCGCGCCCCTGAAGCTGAGGCGCTGGTCGTGAGGAGCCTGCAGTCGTGCCCCCCCCCCCCCCCGCGCGCCAGGCCCTCGGGCGGGAACAGGAGAGCTGCCGCGAGCCACTGGAGGTCTCCCAACGCCCCGCGCCCGAGGTGCCCGGCTCCCCCGGCTCTCAGGCAAGCCAGCCCGCGTCTCGCCTGCTCCTTGGCTCGGGGCCCCCTGGGCTTGTTTGCTTGTCCTCATCCCCGGGCCAGCCCCGCTCCCTCCCGGCCGCTTCAACAGCCGTTGGCTTCCTGCGGTGTGTTTCTTTTTTTTCCCCCCTCCTAGGCTCCATCAAAGGTGTCTCTGTTATTGAAATATGAAGCCATTTCCTCTCCAAAACCCTTGGTTACTCAAGGCGGGAATCAATGGACCTATATACTCTCCCAGGAGTTATAAATAAACGTCTATTTGTTCAGGAGGCGTTTTCCCGCGTGTCCCAGCATCTTCCCCCGTGGTTATTTTAGGGTGTGTGTGTGTGTGTGTGTGTGTGTGTGTGTGTGCACCCGCGCGCGCCCTGTGCCCATCTGGTTCTAATCCTGGGTATGGATCCATAAGCCAACCCCACCCATCTCGTCTGCCCCTCGCATTCCTCACTCTATAAATAAATCCAGGTTCTTTGAGCTCTGTCATCCAGGGATACAATAGAGATTCCAACCCAATATCGATATTGAGTCCAATAAACAAGAAAATACACTTCTTGCAATTTGGGTGGAAGGGCACCTCCAGTTTAGGAAACTTTGTCTGCTGTTGCCATAATTGCCTCTCTACCTAGTCACCCTGGATCTACTGGGGAAAGGGAGACGGAAAAGCTAGGACATCTCCGACCTTTGGGTTTTCCTTTTAACCGAGGCTAAAAATCAAAGCGAAAATGTACTGTCCTGGCGTTTCTGCCTCACACCGCTGCCCCATAGCTCATTCTCCGGACCCCTTGCCCCAGCCTCTCTGTACAGACCCCAGAGTGGTGAGGCTGCAGGAGGTGTGGTGTGGGTGGGGGCTTCTGGCTGTAGCTGCTTTCCCCAAGCCCTGAGCGGGATACTCCCGGGTCTGAGCAGAGTGGAAAGTCGTCTAAGAAGCGGCTGTTTCACAAGATCTGGGCACAGAGCTGCCCCTCCCTTCCTCCCTGAAGTTTGCATGAAGTGCACGTTAGGCTGTAATTAGGGGATCTGGGAGGAGAACTTTGCTGGTGACGCTTTGCTTTTCTTCTGCTCTTGGTGAGAAAGTGCCTCCTTCTTCCCAGGACCAGGACCTCTGCCATCCAGCGCCACAAAGAGACATTCTGCGCGCACACACACACACACACACGCACACACACACACACACACGCGCGCGCATGCACACACACACACACACTTGCCCAGAGACAAACTTAAGGTGAGGAGAAAGAGCCCTAGCTTCACTTGATCTCCAGGCTCCAACCTCAGCAGGACTTGAGAGCATCTGAACTTCTGGATTTCAGGACAAGGTAAAACTTCCATAAAATTTTCACTCTTCCTCTCAAACATTAGTGCCTTGAAGATTTCAGAGAGCAATACATATTATGATGTATATATACATTAAAACAGATTTTCTTATTTTCTTTCATTTTCTTCTGAGTTTAACATGACATCTCAATTTTTTTTTAAAGAGTCATATTGTCAGATAAAATAGTGGATTGCAATAAAAAAGTTCAGTCTAGATTGGGGTAAGGATTAACTCTAGTATCCTGGCTTTTCCTCCTGTTACTATAAATCTGGTAGGCGCGTGGTTTCCAAGCGGTGGCTTTTCCATCTGTGTCTCAACAAGCATTTTCATAGCACCTGAGATTAAAAAAAAAACGATAGTATAGGTTGAAGGAAATGCTGAGGAATGGGAATGTCCATTCCAGATTTTAGAGTTTTGTTTTAGGGAATATATAGGTTTGTGTGGAAAAGAAAGTTACTGTAATCATAGGAAATACCTGTTAGATTGATACTTTGAGATGTTACCAATTTTGGTCCCTGCTGCTCCAGTTAATTGTGAAATTAAGATCATAGAGTTATGACGTGCTTCATACATTGAATGATTTGATAATTAATTTTAAGGTACTGAAAAATATTTTAAAATCATAGTTGTTAAGATTACCATTAAAAGTTGCTTAAAGGATTTACGTGTTGAGACTGTTGACCACTCTAAGCAAATCTGAACATTCTGGGTCTTAAATGAAGTTGTTTTCTTCCACTGAATTTGACTGTTGTGTTCAAAATGAGATGGTTTATTATTTTGAAAATAAGTTATTTTATTTTCATTTATCACTGGAAAAACACACCGAGTGGCCAGTACATTTGGGAATTTTTAGGGTGGAAAGTGTTCCTGTACATGTTCCAACGTGATGTCATAAAATCAAACATACTGGCTGGCATCTTGGAAGTTAACGGTTTTTAAGAAATAAAGCCTGTGAATTAATTTCTAAGTGAAATGTAATATTTATTCATTACAAATGTAGTTTCTGGTAATCATTCTATTTGATTATTTCAGGGTACTACATTGCAGTAATTTTATACACACTCCCATGACTTCAATATTTCAATGGAATCATAAAATAGGAACATTGTTCTATCAGAAATGTATCATAGTAGTTCTCTCTGGATAACTTTTAATGTGATAATTCTTACATCAGTGTTTAACTTCAGTTCCATTTACTTCTACTAATAAAGAAGTTTTCGATTCCATTCAGTAAACTAGAATGTGTGCCAGAGGTCTATTGAGCATTTATTAGTCTTTAGTCATTTGGGGGTTATCTGTTCTCAATAATTTAATTGTTTAAGCTGAGAGAATGATGTTACATTTTTGGTGACCTCTTCACAAAATTGGAAACAGCTTTTAAAATGGGAAAACTAGATAAGCAGAAGTAATTTGCCTTAAACTTAATTAAATGAGCGAGAGAAAACCAACAACCTCAAAAGATCGCTGGTCCCCAGGGAGAATGTACCCAGAGGCCAGTGTTCCAGATGTGTCCTGGGGGTCTGAGCTTTCTATGAGAAACAAAAAAGAGAAGACCATCATGTTCTTATAAAGCGAGCCATTTATTTATTGTCAGCAGGCCCTGTCTCTCAGAGGAATGACTGACACTGTAATTTAGAAGTACTGAAGAGACTTTCACAGAGAAGAATCAATTCATTATATCCCTAGTGGTTTCACTTCCTCTTCCTTCCTTTGGGAGCAAGTAACACATCCAGGATAAATACATTTGGCAGAATATACAGAAAGATACTTTATAAGTAGATGGTTTACCGAAGTCCTGCCTTTTAACATCTTGGTTGCAGAATACTGGTATTTTCTGAAGAGTTGAAGAAGCCTTTAAATCTAAAGGTAGAACTGTACTTCGTTTCTGGAAAAATGAACACGAATCCTTTTTCAGGAAATAACTCCCTTTTCCAGAAAACACTAGTGCTGGTTTTCTTTTCATTTCCTTTTGCTTGTTTCCCATGCATGTTTTATTTTCCAGATTACTTTTTTAAGATAATGGTATTCCACCAATTAAAATTCCAACAAAATGCAAAGCAAATTTGAAAATAACTTTTACATCAGAGTCTTCTGTTGCCTTTAGTTAATTTTCCAACATCCTGGATTCATTATTAGTAACCATGGTACTTGGTCTGTGTTATTTAAATGTACTTAGTCTGTTATTTAAAGGTGACAAAATATTGTTGGAGGAAAATGGGGAGGGATGAAACCTGAATATACTTAGGATTTTAATCAATAGTGTTTAAGGAGAATTAGAGGAAAGAGCTGGTTAAACAAATATTAGGTGTAGAGTGGACGTGATGGCATAAATTAATAATGCAGCTCTTTATTTACACCATGAAAGGTAGGGTCTGTGATGGTTCAGTGTGTGAAGTACGGTCCCTGTGTGCCACCTAGTGGTTGAGTTGAAGAAGGCTTTCTCACCAGCCTCTCACTAAAAACTTCTGAGACTTCTATTCTGTTGACATTGAACACTAACTGCATGGCAGACGTTGGGGTAGGTGCTCACAGTGGAAAATATAGCAAGTGTCTTTTATATAATTTAAAAATCAAGGCGCCATTTAACTGTTGATTAAATTCCCGGTGGTTGCATTTAAAATCAGTTTACTCTTTCCTGGGTAATTTACCATCAACTTTCTGCCTCCATGAGGATATAGTTTAATAACTGTGACTCGCTTCTAATAATGTGTTTTTTTTACAGAGATGTCATGACCTAGTTCAAGAAAGGATGGGGAGACTTTGAATCTTGAATCACTGTTTCTCCTATGGAAACACACTTCTGTAAAGTTCAGTGTTGCTGAGGGTAAATGGGTAAATAATTACTAGCTTAAAAGGCTAGCACACAGATACTTGCACATATTGCATCTTCTCTAGATATATTTTCATTAAATGTAAAAGGATAGTAGTAAAATTTGTTTGGGGTCCTAGAGGTATTGCCCTCAAACCCTAAAAATTAGCATGGAGAACAACTTCAATATCTGTGGTTCATACACAGCTTTGAAGTAGGAACACCGCTTTCACTAAATTGACGTGATAGGGAAAAAATCCTAGAAAAGAACTATTAGAAGGAAAGCCACTGTTTGAAAGAAGCATCAGGATATCATAGATTAATCCATCAGAATATTGCACTGAGAATTTTGAAAAACTTTTCTCCAGGAGGTATGTGAATTATTATTCCAAGTGGCTTTTTGCAAGATCTATGACTTAATGGCAACAGTGTTCAGCACATCAGCATTAATCAAGACAAGTTCTGAAATTCACATTGGAAGGTAAAATGCCTTGGTAAGAAAAAAAAATGATTAATGTGTTACTTGCTGAGTGAGCTCTAGTGGTGTAATCCATAAATCCAGTTGGGCCTGCTGGTGTGGAATGGAAGCTTCCTAGTTAGGGGACTTTGGTTTTGTGTATGGCAGTGAGACCTACATGGGGAAAGAAGGAAAGCCTCTCATTAAGTCCTTTTTCATTAATGCCACAAAATTATAGCCTGAGTCGATCAGAGGCGGTGGCTGGAAACACTATCAATCCTGTAAAAGAAAGCATATTATCTTAATTCTTATTTCCAATAAGTTGTTATCCACCAGAAACAAACCATTCTGTTAACAATTTCATCGGACCATCCTCATGATTTAGAACGAATCCCATACTTGTACTTCCAGGACCTAAAAGTCAGAGGCCGTGAAAGCAGAACTTTAGACATGGATTGGAAATGTGTCATTCATGGTTTCAGATGGCTTAGTGATACTAGACAAGAACAAGTTTGTGAGCGAGAACCCGCCAAGCTCTCCGAAATGGTCTGCTGCTACTGGGTTCCCGGTGATATCATACAGAGTGGGTCCACCTGATGGCTTCTCCCAGTGATGGGGACCCGGAGGGGGCTGCTCGTGGTGCAGAGTTCTTAGCCACATGCAGATCCAGCCAGGATTTGTTTAAAATAGCAAACGGTGCTGAACTATTTTGAGCTTCTATTCATTGTTTTATAGTTTAACAGGGGAGTGAGAGAGTGACGCCTGAGATGTGGGGGGTGGGGGGGGCAATAATAGAAGGCCAGGGGGCTATTTGCAAAACAAGGCAAAACAAAAACAAGCAAAACAAACTCGCAAAATGAAAGTCACAGAACACTGACTACATACTGTTCAGGGAGTGGTTCTCAAACTTGTAAGGGCAACAGAAATTTCCCCTTTTGTCCAACCTACCTTAACCCAGAGAGAACACAAATCACTTGATTTGTTCCTAAATTCCAATTACGATACTCCAGTTACATTTACTGTACTAAATAAAATCCAATTAAGTTAAATAACATTCAAATTATTTTTATGGTAAATCAATCTGGATTTTCCTAAACTTTCCCGAAAGTTTCGTGGATGATATCTTGGATCAGTTTCCACCTATACCGTGTGAAGTTTTCTCATTTTGACTCTCTTATTTCGATTTGGAGATCACCTCATTTGATCATTCATGCACTCATTTGTTCATTCAACAAAAATGTATTAAATCCTTGCTATTTACCAGGCACTGTGCTAGCGCTATGTGCTGGGACCCTCACTTTATACCATGAAAATTCATTCTAAAAAATTCAGAAAGTCAAAATTGACTGATAATGAATCTAAAACACTGCAAGATCCTGAGGTACATGGAGTAACAGAAACACGCAGAAAGTTCTAGCCTCATAGTTTTTGTAGTAAGAGAATTTTGAGTATGCATCTTTAAAATCATGTTCCGTGTTTGCTATCTAGCTGAGTGGATAAGAACTTCGGTTTTTGGTTGTGTGGGCGCAGATGGGCCTGGGAGGGTGGCTCTGCAGACCTCCAGGAGGGTGAGGCTTCCAATAATCTGTCTGCTTGGATGGACAGGAAAAGCAAAAACTCATTTGCACACAGTTGCTGTCTGCCAGTTTGCATCTAAAATTCAGATTGAACACAAAATGATTTAGTGCTTACCATTTGCACCAGACACCATGCTAGGTGTTGCAGAGTAATTGGCTCAAGGAATTCACAAGCTGGTGGGGAAGACAGATGGATGCACATCATGAATCACTAGTAAAATTTGCCACGTAGGTGAAGTTTGTCTTCATAGTCTCCTGGGTCTCTTTTCTTTGCCTTTATCCAAACTTTCCCCCCCTGCCTCTATCTCATAAAGTGAGACTCCTGCTCTCTACCCCCACCCCAGAGGATCTGATACTTCTCTGGTTTATTGATTTCTTGACTGACTGATTACACTTCAGTGTGAATGAGTTTCACTCATGCATTTACATTTCAAGCCTTTTATGTCTCTAAAGTAAATGTTTTGTTTTCTGTGAAAAGAATTTCAAACATTCGGGGGCCTTCCTATCCTTACACCAAAGGGTGTAATTAAGCTGATTTAGTCCTCCATGGTCTTCAATCTCTCAGTTACCCCACTCCATATGTGAGGCTACAGGGACTCCCTCAAGGCCCGTTTCTAGAAACTTGAAGGATCTTGAGTCCTGTTAATGATTGGCTCCTTTTAGCTGAGCCTGATTAACCTGTCCTTTCACCCTCTCCCCAGAGCTGTTCCCAGACCAAGTGTCCCCTCTCCCACCTGGAGGAGCCTCCAAAGCCCATCCCTTTGAACCCTTCCGTTTACTTTGCCAAAACCTGGTCTCAAGTCCTCTCAGCCCTTCATCGCCATGCTTGGGTCACTGCCCCTGGACAGGTAAAGCACCTAGAGCTTCTTATGTTCTACCATTTGAGCCCTTGGGACACCCTAAATGTCCAGGTCTAGAGGGAGAGAATATTTGGTCCGAGGACTCCTCTAAGTAAAGGGGCTAAGGGAAGAAGACGAAATATGCTTGGGGTAAGCATAGGAATTAGCCACCATGTTGAAAATATGGGTCAAAGTCAACATCTTATGAAAGGTACTTCACTACAATTGGTTACAGAGAAATTTTGACATTGATGTTGATTATAGATTCTGGAAAACTAACTACGGGGGGAAAAATGAAGATCTGCTTTGCCTTTATATAAAGAAAGCTAATCAGAGTCATTTGTGTTAATTCCTTCCCATTTATTGTTTAATTAACATATAGCATAATGATAGCCATATCTTATTAGTTGTTTCAGATTTATGTTCTCATTGATTACATTCCTTTGATTATGCCACCATAGTTTGGTACTCCTGTAAGATACTGATCTGTTCTTATATGAAGATGTGCTCACCACATTTTATAATGCCAGGACTGATAACCCAGATTTAGAGACTTTCCTTCCCCTTCTTCCTGTGGCCTAAAGTAGAAGGATCATTGGTCTGCATTCTTCACCTAGCTGGGAGATCTAGATGCAGAAATTCAGTAGGTGCCCTGCCAATGCTTACTGTTGTTGTCAGTGCCCAGTACAGGGCAGAACGTGGGGCTTTCGGGGTCTCCCGGCCTTTTATTCCAAGTGCCTATATTCCAGATGTCGGAACACTTCCCAACCTCAGGCCATTCCCCGATTCAGCCTCTGTTTCCTTTTTAGTCTTCTGATCTTTCAGTGTTGTTAAATGCATAAAATCTTCCCAGATTTAAATAATATAATTGGTATAAAATGAATAATGTAAATAGAATTAATTGATAATTTCAATAAATCTCTAAATTTAAGGAAAGCAAGACTAGAGTCTGGAAATGAGTTGAGAGAGGCCTTGGACCAGTGTAGGCATGATCTAATAAGGATGCATTTATTGGATGGAAGAGAGAAGTCAAGGATAGTGTGACTGTTTCCAGGGCAGACGATAACACAAAGAGAGATGTGACAGACTAAGATTAAGCTCAGTCGTTAAGCGTCTGCCTTCAGCTCAGGTCATGATCCCATGATCCCCTGGGATTGAGCCCCGCATCGGGCTCCCTGCTCAGCAGGAGGCCTGCTTCTCCCTCTCCCACTCCCCCTGCTTGTGTTCCCTCTCTCACTGTGTCTCTCTCTGTCAAATAAATAAATAAATAAAATCTTTTAACAAACAAACAAAAGAATGAAGGAAGAATAAAAGTTTCTGGCAGAATATGGTGAATCTAATTTAGGAAGAACAATGGGACATCCAAGAACCCATGTGAGTTGAATGTATATATCTTCAGCACAGGGGAGAAGTTGTGGCTGAAAATAGAGATTTGGAAGTCTTTGGTACTAAAATGGTAGTTGATAATCATACAGAAGAGAGAAGGAGATCACCTAGGAAAAAGCAAAGGGGAAAACAGCTGACTGTGAACTGAAACACAAGAAAAAAATTGATAAAAATGACTTTTGCCATTGTTTGTGCATGATCTTAACTTGTATTTTATCAACTATAAATGTCCACTGAGTTGGATAACATCAGTGTTATTAATCTTTATATCTCAGAGTCTTAGTCCTCTGCATATAGAAGGTGCCAGACATGTTTGTTGAATTAAATGAAATTAAAATGGCATTTCTGAGCCTTGATACTCTAAAGACAGATTTTCATAATGATAACTCTGAACCTGGGTAAGACCCCAAAATGTCTGAATTGTAGTTATTTATTCAATTTTGTCCAATACTGAGCTAGCTTTAAATATATGTTGTTGCATTTTGTTGTTTAAAAATCAGTAATCAATGTGTGGTGTAGATGGTAATTCACCAGAGTACTTGATTAACTTTAGCCCATGTTGTTTAGCTTAGCATACAAATGAGTTCACCACAGAATGCAGCCTAGCTCAGGTCCATTTATAATTCTTTTCCTAGTTCCTTGATCTTGAAGACCTCCTAATCTTAGAGCAGATTTGGAGCCCAGAATCCTGAATTTCTCTGGTTTTCCCAGCAACTGGCTTTTTTTCCCCCAATTCTTCTCCTTCCCTCCGCCCTCCATACTACAACCGCCGTATAAAATCCAAAGGATAATTGAATGATGTTTAGTATAAGTATGTCTCAAATATTTCATGGTACATACTTATGCTAATGAGATTATTTGTTGTTCATCTGAAGTTCAAATTTAGCTGGGTGTCCTGTATTTTTTATTGGCTAAATTAGATAACACTACCCTACACTTGAAGTTACTGTTACTAGAATATGGCAAACAAGAATTTCCCCATGAAACTTCTGAACACTCTCCTTCTAAAGTCAACAAATGAAGTTACTGAATCTCTCTTCACAAGTTAAATGTATTGAAAAGATAATCGAAATAAAATTAACTATGATATACCATTCAGTGCAAATGTATCAAACATTTATAATGATGGTGTTTTATATATATATAGCCTGTACACTAAGGGCTGTATTAAGAATGACATAAAGGTATATTAGTGATCATGTGTTTCAGTCTATCTAAAATGTGTTAAAATAATGTACTTTAAAAAATTAAACTTTTTAATATTCACTTTTTCAAGTTGGTAATGATAATAAAACAAGCAATCATTTTTAAATGAAAAAGCCTCCATTCATACATACATGTACAATGGGTATAAACTCCCAAGTATTCTAACTGCAGAAATACCTGAAAGGGCTCTTTTCCCTTGTTAATTACGTCCGACTGTAGTTGTGCTGCCACCTTGTGATGTGTTGAGGTATGATCCAACTTCACCAGTCCATTAACCTGTTTTCCCAGCTTGACCGTTTGGTCAATGCTAAAATTATTCCTCAGGTGATTAATATTTTTCATTTTACCAAAGAATGCCGTACATGTTATACTTAGAAAGGGCTCTCAAGTATTTAATGCACATATTTTCTAGAAGTTTAATGTATTGTCTACAAATTAATAAATGATTCTTAAGATAATAAATTATAAATCATTTAGTACTGTTTAATGTTTTATGACTGAATTTTGGTTGTATCTGCATGTATATTAAGTTCACTTGACCTTTCAACCTGAATTTCCCATAAGCTACTTGAATTTAACATGTCCAAAATTGAAATCATTATATCCTGTATACCAAGCCTGGTCCATGCCATCTCTACATAGATACCAAGGCCATATAATTTATGAGCTAAACTAGAACACTTTGAAAATGAAATGGGGTGCCTTACTAATTATTCCAGCAAAGTGATATAGACCAAGACTCTCTCAAGCAAACTGATTGTCTTATATGTAAGTTAAAAATCATCATAGTCCCAGTCATCCAAACTAGAATACTTGGATTTCTGGACTACTGGTCCACCAAAATGACCTGGAACCTCCATCCCAGACTTCCTCTCTTCCTTCTACCTGTTTGCTCCCTTTTACTTTCACATTCTCCTCCACTGCCCATCAGCTTGCCAACATTCTCACTGTCTTGGTCCTGTTGTCAGCAGATGAACCCACCAGCCCAAAATCCTTTTTCAGGAAAATCTAACTGCCCCACTTCTTCCATACTTGCTCTAAATTGCTGGGAACTGCTAGGAAAAACCCATAACCACCCTGCAGACTGGGGTCACTGTATGACCATTGTATCTCACTTCAACTGGATCTGTAATGCTGTGTGGCAATTCTACTATATTTCTTGGAAGTTTTGTTTCTTGAACCCCCTGTAGCAGATGTCCAAGCCTCCCTGAAAATAGAAGCCACCTAGAAAGAATTCTGTCACTGTCCTGCCACCAAAACTAGTCCTTGACCACCAGCACCCCCATATATTCTTTTTTCCCTTCTATTAGGAGAAAAAGGTATCCTTTACCTCTAAGAGTCTAAGGCAGACATTATACCCTGAACTCTAGATCCCATGTCCCCCAGTCTTCTCAGAGAGAGTCCCTATTAATTAAGCTTTTTCTCTCTTACATCTTCAACCTCTCCCACTCTGGTTATTTCTTCCTAATGGCACTTAATCACGGTCATATCTTTTTGTCTTGAAAATATATAATTCTCCCTAATCTCACATACATTCTATCTACCAATCTTTCTCCTTCCCATCAAAGCCACACTTCATGAATTACCTATGCTCACTCTCTACCTCTTCACCCCATCCCCTCCTCAACTCACAGCAATGTGCTTTCTCCCGCAACTACTCCAATGGAACGCTCCTCATTGGGGTCACCAATGATTTGTTTTCAGTATGTTTTCTTTCTCCTAAATTTGAACTGCTCCCAATTTTATCTAGTGTAGTAAATGACACCATTTCCTCTCCGCTCTATTTCCAAAACCAGAAAGAAGGGTGTCACCATGTCGACTGTATCCCATAAGTATCTCTTGAATATATATACATCCTTTTCTATCTCCACTAGCATAAACCTTACCCTCTGTGACCATCCTCTCTTGCCTGAATTCCTGCAAACCTTACCAACTGGTTTCTGCCCTCCCATCTTCTTTCTTTCTATTGCATTCCCCCACACTGAAGCTAGAGTAATGTTTTTCAAGTATAAATCTGAAAACAGTTGTCTGCTTAAGCCCTTCAACACTTATCTATTGCTGTGAAAATTAAGTTCAAATTATTTAATATCATTTACAAGGTTCTCAGTGACCAGCTCTAGCTTACCTTTCCAGTTTCATCTCCCCTCATCTAAAATTATCCAGCATACCAGCTGATAGGACCAAAAGGACCAAAACAAACACACAAACAAACAAAAAAATCAAGATAGTAAAACAGAAAATAGAAACAGACCAATAGGAGATCTAAATATCAAAGTTACCAGGTACAGATTTTATGTGAGTAATATGTTTAAGAAATTAGACTTGAAGAGATTCTTACCAAAGAACTGGAAACTACCAAAAAAAAGGGGGGATTTAAATGGAAATTCTAAAACTAGGAAATTGTAAAAACTAAAATTAAGAACTCAATACATGAGTTTATAAAAAGTTGAGACACAATGAAGAGATAATTAGTAAATGGAAAACTGGTCTGAAAAGCAACAACAACAACAACAACAACAACAAAAAGCGGACTGAGACCTAAGAGGAAAAGGGAAGAAGGTACTGGGGCTTGGGGTGCGGGGCACACAGGGAGAGAGGAGTAAAAGGTCTATGGGATACAGACATCGCCATCCCTGAAGGAGAAAGAGCAAATGGGGCAGAAACAATTTTTTAGAAATAATAGCTGTGACTGTCCGTGTCACAGATTCAAGCACTCCAAAGCCACAACAGGATAAATACCAAAATAAAAATGAAACACCTACACCCAGGCATGGCAGAGAAAAACTGCTGACAAAAACAAAGAGAGACTATCAATAGCGTCCGGCAACAAAAGACTTCAAGTAGATGAACAGGTAGCAAAATTAGCCAGTTGGAAATCTTGCTTTTCTTTCCCCATTAGAAAATGCCCAAAGTCAGCAGGTGGGCTTGCCTGTACTCTGGGTAGCTCTACCTGCTTGGCCTACTTTCTCTGAAAGAGCAGAATCTTCAGGCCCACAGGGCTATCAGTGTCCCTCATTGCCTGAAGGAGCTGGACTGATCCATTTCTGTGGTGACTCAGTTCCCGCAGTGTGTTTTCAGATGTTGTACTGTCCTACTGCTGTCAAGGAAAAATTCTGGACAAGTTTGGGAGGTTCATATCCATTTGTATCACTATCTCATGTTACCTATGTATTTCTTTTGATTATCTGGGATACCCCGTTGTTGAAGAAGTGGAAAGTGCAGACCCCAGTTAACCAGAAAAAATTCTCCAGAGAATAACTGAAGGATGGAACTCAATAAACAGAGTCATGCTAAACACAAACTGCCACGTGCATTTTACAGTTACTTGAACTGAATCACAGACCCAATGGATCTTGTGAGCAAACTTGAACTAAGTATATGACTTAAAACATCATTTCTTTCTTTTTTTTTTTTCCATGTGAGGGAAGCTTCCTAACTTTGTAACTTTATCACTATCGAATGTTACTTTGAATTACAAAGAGGAAGTCAATGTAATGATTGCAAAGTTTAGGATTTATATAGGATATTTTACAATGCTATAATTATTTGTTTAAGGCACCGAAAGGCAGGTCTTGGTAGCTAAAGTAAATGCAAATTTATCACAAAGATGATGATAATTCGGGTCTCCAGATTATCTCTCCTCTCTCTCCAAACATTCACGCAGTTCTACTCTAATTCTTTGCTCATTCACTTCTCTCAGGAGGAATCCCTCACACTTGATCCCTCCCACCTGAACTGTGGCTCCTGCCAGGATCATTAATAGAAAACACTTCCTCCAGGCACCCTTACATTGTACTGCTCCCCGAAATAAGTCACTTTTTTCTCAGTTTCCTCTTAATATTTTATCTGCACCACCATTACTCTACTTAGCACACCTTTCTATGTATTCATGCTGTAATTAATTGTTGACACATCTTTCACTAATTTGAAGTCTCCTTGTTAGTAGATCGTTTTATCCACCTGATGTCCTTAAGAGTTTTGACCTCAAAGGTTAGATATGAATCAGAGTTCAAAGGGCCTGATCTGTTCCAGCGTTCCACCCACTGCAGGAATCCCTCGTGTGATATCTGTTGATCTGCTTCAACCCCTGCAGTGGCCGAAAGCACTAGGTCTTTCACAGGGCAACTCATTTCACTTTTAGAGGACTTACCAAAAAGTTCTTCCTGACATTGTGCAAAATGGACTTCCTTAACCCTCATCCATTTGTTCTAGTTTTGTCCTGTGAAGCTACCTTGAATAAGTTCACTATCTTCCTAGTTCATATTTGGGCAATTTACTTCTAAATGTAAAACAGTAGGTTTTGTTCTGTAAAAGTTTGTTACTTGGGGCACATCATTCCAAACCCTGCAGATTATTTTATTTCTTCTAGCTTCCAAGTCATATTGCAATTACTCTTAGTTTTAGCTTTACAGCCCACGTACAGGCTTTGAGTCTTGAAACTCTATGACTAAAAGGAAAAACCTAATTTATATTAACATGACTTGAAAGCAAACCTCCTGATTGATAGTGCTCACAGAATTATAGAAATGAAAAAGATAATGTCCTTGTCACTGGAAAGGTCTCCTTTTATTAAACAAATATCTGGTACATCAGAGAAATGGAAAATAAATGTCAACGCAGAGTTGAAAACCTTTATTGTCAAAATAGAAGGCATTGATCTTCTGCACTCCTTTACTGTGATTTTATCTCATTACATATTGTTACTATTTCAAATTAATCTTCAGGTAGAAGGAGAAGAGCAATGCATCATCATTTAAATATCTGCATCCATGAAATGCTAGGTTATATCAAAAGTTGACATGTAGCTTGGTCTAATAGTTACCATTAGTGGTAGGGCATTAATTCCCCAAAGGTAAACCAAAATAGTTCAAAGACTTTGAGATCTAAACATTAAAGGGAAATACCGATTTACTATGATTGGTAAAAAGCAAAATGTGATCTTAATTTGCATTACTATACATCCTGTTAAAAAATGCACTGTCTCCCCTCATCCCTCTTTGCCTGCCCCAGCATGAAAATATCCATGCTAAGGATAAGAAGTAAACAATCTATGACTCCTAGTTAACTATTATTCCATGGCTTTTCTCTAGGCCAGAAATTGCCACCTCAAACTGATAGGAGGGGAGAAGGTCATTCAAGGATGAGACATCTGCAGTACCGAGAATGCCAGGGCTCCCACTCTTTAAAGCTCCTGGGTTGGTTTGTTTGTTTGTTTATGCAGAGAGGAGGGCAGAGGGAGAGGGAGAAAGAGACTCTTAGGCAGGCTCCACCCCCAGGGCAGAGCCCTACACGGGGCTTGATCTCAAGACACTGAGATCATGACCTGAGCCAAATCAAGAGTCAGATGCTAAGTAAGTGAGCCACCCAGGCACCCCAAGAAGTGTAGTTTTAAATAAAGCATGTGTTGTGACCTACCAACAGAAGGAATGCCAGCATTCTGCTCCTAATGTTAAAGTAAAAGTATAACTTGAATTATACTCCTGTTATTATTAACATTTTAATTGGTTGTTGATTAAGCCTATTATCCTAAACTATGGAACAGGATTGATTTACTATTAAATATATCAGGAATCAGTTCTTTTTTTGTTTATACATTTATGTATCAGAATGTTCTCATGAATTGTAAATCTAAATTTTTGGTGCATGGGTGAACACTACAGGAAATTCAAGTTTGAATGGACAATGTAGAAACATTTCCCTTCATCTGTGCCCTGATATACAATTGAAAATTATTTAAGCATATACACAAAATGTCTTACAGTGTATTGACTGCCTGTGAAGTTGAGATTTTGATATAATTGCATTCGTGCTCTGTGTAATGCTTACAATCCTTTGATTAAGGAAGACTGTTCTGGAGCAGAGCAACTTTCTACACAGCCCATAGCATTTCTCTTGAAGTAAAACAAAGGCATGCTGGGCCCTGATAATTTACAATTTGAACTACAGACTTACTCCTTAAGGACAACCAGACCAGAGGAGTATCATTCAGCATGAGCAGGCTCCGTATAAGTTACCCTAATGACAGTAATCATCATATAAAGTCACCTAAAATATTTTGGACACATCTGATTAAAAAAAAAAAATCTTCATGATTCTCTGCTCTTGGCCGGTTACTAACTGGTTGAATAGCAAATTGAAAAGGGAAGGGAGATGAAAACAAACTGTATCTTTATGTGTAAGGCCAGATCTTTGCATTTGGAGGCTATACATCCTTTGCTTGTTGAATGAGATACAAAGTGTAACAGGGATTGGAAGCTTATTTTAAGGGGCAGTATGGAAGGAGATGGAGGAAAGAAGGAATAAATTCTACCAAAAAACCCAAAACCCAAAAACCAAACAAATAAAAAAAACTCTTGTCAGTAGTTTATTGATGGTAAGCTACATCGTACTGAATATTTTACATTTGTTTGGTTCTATCATGGTTCTTTCTACACAGCCCATAGGATTTCTCTTTGAAGTAAAACAACAGCATCCTGGGCCCTGATAATTTACAACTTGAACTGTATATTTGAAAACCTCAACTCTATTTTATATATTCTGACAAAGTTTACATTTCACTGACTTAGCATTCTATTTTTTGATCATTTATTGATAACTTACACACAACAGTGAATTTGATTTTTCTTATCCAATATGTTACATGGAAATTAATTTATTTAACTTGTTTTTAAAAATTGAAATAGGATATTCTGTACTAAAATAGAATATAAATAAAATTGAACATTGTAGATTAGAAAAGTTAGAATAGTTGGGGGAAACTTTTATATCCATGCTGATGAAGCTCCAGTTTAAGTTATTTCAGTTGTTTTAGGACTTGTCCTATGGATTCAGGTAGACCTGCATTTAAATCCCAACTCAGATTTTACCATGTACTAGCCGCTGCGTGCCTTGTGCAAATTATTCAAGCCTTGAGCTTCATTATCCATTTTAAAATAGAATGATTGATAGTATTTGCCTCATAGTGTTTGTAGTTCTGAGAATCTACCAAGAAAATACATGTATTTTATTATTATAAAATAATAAAAAGTTGATAGCTATTTATATTATTTTCATAAACTACTACTAGGGGACATATAAGTGAATATTTGGCCAATAGTGACAGAACAAATCATTGAAATATATTTAGTTAACATAAATGCTTGTAATTCTATTCATAAAAAACACTATAAATCAAAATGAAGGGAAAATGTTTTCAATACGCATTGAAGACAAAAGGAGCAGTACCTTAATATGCAAAAAGTTTTTAAAAATCAATAGCATAGTTTCAACAAGACTGCCAAGACAATTCAATGGAGGAAGTATACTCTTTTCAACAAATGACACTGAGACAACTAAATAGCCACATACAGAAGAATTAAGTTGGACCTCTACCTCATACCATACACAAAATTAATTATATAGATCAAACACCTAAATGTAAGAGCTAAAACTACAAAATTCATAGAAGAAAACAGAGAAATCGACATTCATGACCTTGGGTTAGATAATGGTTTCCGAGATAGGACAGTAAAAGCACAAGCAAACAAAGAAAAAACAGATAAATATGGCTTAATCAAAATTGAAAACCTTTGTGCTCCAAAGGACAATGTCAAGAAAAAGAAAAGATTGGAAGATGGATTGGAAGAAATATTTGCAAATCATGTATCTATTAAGTGGTACCTAAAATATATAAAGAACACTTACAACTCAACAATAGAAAGACAACTTAATTTAAAAATGGGCAAAGAATTTGAATAGACATTTCTCCCAAGAAGAGAATGAGCAATAAACAAATGAAAACAACTGAGCAATAAACAAATGAAAAGTTGCTCAACATCATTAATCACTGGGAAATCGCAAATAAAAACCAAAATGAGGGGTACCTGGAGGTTCAGTCCGTTGGGTGGCCGACTCTTGATTTCAGCTCAGGTCATGATCTCAGGGTCAGTCCCATGTCGGGAGGGCTCAGTGTGGAGTCTGCTTGGGATTCTTTCCCTCTTCCTCTTCCTCTCCCTCCCCCCTGCCCCTCCCCCCATGCATGCACACTTTCTCTCAAATAAATAAATGAAATCTTTAAAAAAAGAAAAGCAAAAAACAAAATGAGATGCCACTTCACACCCACTAGCATGGCTATAATTAAAAAGACACACAATAATTTGTTTAATTAAAACATTCCTGGTGAGGACATGGAGAAATTGTAACCCTTGTGCATTGTTTGTAGGAGTGTAAAACGGGTGAAGAGCAATTCCATTACTAGTTCATATCAGCATTATTCATCAAAGGCAAAAGGTGAAAAAATAACCCTAATATTCACCAACTGCAAATATAAGCAAATGTGATATATTCATGCAAAGGACTATGAAAAAAAATGATGTACTTATATATGTTACAGAATGGATGAACCTTGAAAACATGATGCTAAATGAAGGAAGCCAGTCATAAAAGGACCACATACTGTATTATTCCATTTATATGAAAAGGCTAGAATAGGTAACTCATACAGACAGAAAATAGATTTGTGGTTGTCAGAGAATGGAGAGTGACCATCATGGGTATAAGGTTTCTTTTAGGAGTAACGAAACGTTCCAGAAGTAGATAGCACTAATGGTTGCACAACTTTGTGGATGGATGTATATCTTTAACTTAGTAATCTCACATTGTAGAATTGAGAAAATAAATTTAGACTGCTAAAAATTTACCTATATTTATGTTATTATAATGTTTTATGAGAAAAACAATAAAAATATACTTAAATATCAAAAAATAGGTAATTGCTTAAAATATTTTTGGCATATAAAGTTTTGGCATCCATGTAAAAGAAGATTCAATGAAATGGAAAGATGCCCATATATATTCAATTTTAAAGATCACTTTTTGAAACACCACATAATTTGGTTTTATTTCAGTAAAAATAAAAGGAGCATTTGTATTTGGCTAAAGGTATGCAATAAATATCTTGGCTATTGTAAATAACACATAGTGGTACATATATCGTTTTGAGTTAGTATTTTTGTTTTCTTTGGGTAAACACCCACTAGTGGAATTACTGGATTATAAGGTGGTTTTATTTTTAATTTTTGGAAGAGTCTCCATACTGTTTTCCACAATGGATGCAACAATTTACCACCAACAGTGCACAAGGGATCCCTTTTCTTTACACCTCACGAAAACTTATTTTTGGTCTTTTTGATCCTAGCCATTCTGACTGGTATGAGGTGGTATCTCACTGTAGTTTTCGTTTGCATTTCCCTGATGATTAGTGATGTTGAGCATCTGTATGTCTTCTTTGGAAAAATGTCTATTCAGATCATCTGCCCATTTTTAATCAGATTATTTGGGTTTTTTGGTGTTATGCTGTATAAGTTCTTCATCTATTTTGGATATTAACCCCATATCAGATATATCGTTTGCAAATCTCTCTGCTCATTCAGTAGGTTACCTTTTCATTTTGTTGATGGTTTCTTTTGCTGTGCAAAAGCTTTTAATTTTGATGTAGTCCCAATAATTTGTTTTTGCTATTGTTTCCCTTCACTGAGGAGATACATCCATAAATATGTTGCTAAGGGCAATGTCCAAGAGATTACTGCCCCTACTTTCTTTTAGGGCTTTTATGTTTTCAGGTCTAACATTTAGGTCATTAATTCATTTTGAATGATTTCATTCATATTTTATAAGAAAGTGATCCAGTTTGTTTGTTCCTTCCTTCCTTCCTTGCTTCTTTCCTTCCTTCCTCCCTTCCTTCCTTCCCTCCTTCTTTCCTTCCTTCCTCCCTTCCTTCCTTCCTTCTTTTCTTTGCATGTAGTTGTTCAGGTTTCCCAATACCTTTAAGTGAAAAGACTGTCTTTTCTCCATTATATATTCTTGCCTCCTTTGTTGTAGATTAATTAACCATATAAGTTTGGGTTTATTTCTGGACTCTCTATCCTGTTCCATTGATCGATGTATCCATCTCTCCTTTTGCTATTGATTTCTAACTTAATTCTACTATGGTTAGAGAGTATATTTTGTATGAGTTTGATCCTTCTACATTTATTGAGAATTACTTTATGGCCTAGAATGTAGTATCTTGTAGAATCTTGGTACATACCTGGTATACACTCGAAAGGAATGTATATTCTGCTGTTATTGAAAAAATGTTGTATACTATCAATGAGATCAGGTTGATTTATAGTGCCCAAGTCTTTTACATGTTTACTGATTTTTCTGACTACTTATTCTATAAATTATTGATAAAGAGATATTCTAATCTCTCCTTATAGTTGTATCAGGTTAAAATCTTCATGTATTTTGAAACTCTGTTATTAAGGGCATACATTTTTAAGACTGTAATGTCTTACTAATGATTTTATCATTTTATCATTATAAAATTATTCTCTTTTCCTTGCTGATGTTTTTTGTTCTGTAATCTACTTTGTTTGATTTTAATACAGTCTCCCCAGCTTCCTTTTTATTAGCGTTAGCATGTTATATACTTTTGCATCCTCTTATTTTTAATATATTTTTGTCCTTTTCATTTGAAATGAATATCTTTTAGGAAATACACAGTTAAATCTTTCTTTTAAATTCAATTGACAATCTCTGCCTTTTAATAGTTTTTCTTGGATCATTTACATTTAACATAAATATTGATATGGTTGGTTCTGACTCTATCAGCTTGCTAATTTTTCTATTTGCCACTTCTATTTTTCATTCCCTCCCCCCTCTTTTCTTTCTTTCATTTATTTTTTTTTTAGATTAATTTTTGCATTAAAAAAATTTTCGGTGTGCCTGGCTGACTTAGCCGGTAGAGCATGCAACTCTTGATCTAGGGGCTGGAGTTCAAGCCCCACGTTGGGGGTACAGATTACTTAAATTCTTTCTTTGAACCACTCTCTCTTCTCCTCCTCACCCCTCCTTTCCCCTTTCCTCCCCTATTCTTACCTCTCCTCTCCTCTTCTCTCTTCTCTCTTCCCCATTATTCTGCCCTGTGATCTCTGGCTTCCTTGGATTTCCAGAACTCTGGGTTCCATCCCCTCAACTCAAGCTTCCCAATGGCATTGGTGTAGATTCCATCATCCAGCACTGAAGCATAGAAAATTTCTTTAGGCCATAACCTGAGACAATCACACAGCTCACCTCAATATTTTGAGTGCTGTGTTTTTTTCTATATTTTGTCCACTTCCCTTTTAGTTATTTTAGACAAGAGGGTAAATCCTGCCCCTTTTACTCCATCTTGATCAGAAGCTGAAGTTCTATATGGTTTTATTTTCATATTTTTGCTCTTCTTCATTTTTGTAGTTTTTCTAAAATAATACACATATACATAGAAACTTGTAATAATAAAAATATGTGACTTATTTTAATAAAGGAGACAGGATCGTATTAAAGGATTTATTTGAAGATTAATCATATTAACATGCTTGAATATATAACAAATAATTAGATAGTTTTCAACTTTTTCACCAACATCCAAATTATATCAGATAGCTTTTCCCTTGGAGGAGAAAATCAAAGGCACACAAATATCATAATTTAAGGATGAAAAATGGGAAAAAATCTTTAAAAAAGACATGTGGCTCTTTAGATACATAAAACTCATGTTTAAAAACCCTAAAATGCTACAATGGTACTTAAGAAAATAACATTAACTTGGCTCTAAATTACCCAACATTTTTCTTATTCTAGGTTCCAATGTGTTCCCTCAAGTCCCCATTTACAGATGTTTCTCTCATGACCAAACAGCTAATGAGAATTCCATGGCCTAAGTACTCTACTTTGAATAACATCTTGCACTTTCCCCAAACTCAGATTCATCACACTACTAAAACCTGTTTCTACATCTGTGACTTTGGCTTTTATGATCTCCTTGGGTGGCTCGTTTAATCCTGGCATTTCTAAACCTCAAATTATGAAACAATTTCTCTGAAAAAAAGCATCAGAGATTCTTAACTATGGGTGCTTTGGGTTTTTAAGGGCAAAAAGAAAAGACCAAGCTATTTTCAAAATGATTATCCTTTGCATTATATGCAAATAGATATGACAGAGGACTAGTGCCAGGAATGTGTCCCATGCAATCTTTCCTCTTAAGTAAGCTGAAGATTGCTTCCTCAATTAGTTCAAACTTCTGGGTGGTCTTTTAAAAAAAATAGCTCTTTGCAGAAAACAGTGAACTAATAATACTGTAAATATAAAATAGTATTAATTCTTTAACTTTGAAGCAAAGAAAGAATGAATTGCAAGTTAGTGTTTTTTTGTTTATTAATACAGAATTTCTTATCTCTAACTTTTAAGAGGGAAAAATTCTACATAAATCCAATGGAACAAAAAATATTTTTTTAAAGATGTGTCTATATTTGGGCTTAGAATTAGCTGAGTTTAATTAATTGTGTGTGTGTTTGTGTAAAGTACTTGTGACAATTCAAGAAAACTTTGTCTTTTTAACTGAAAGAAAGCTGACTTTCAATCTTATACCAGCGTACTTTTAAAAACCATTCATTTCAAACTCAGTCCATCCTGACCACACATAAAATACCTTTCCAAAGATTTCCCTTCACAAACCTTCTACAACTTTCCTTCGTATTCAAATTTTGTACCAAGCCATTTTTCTCTAAACAACCAGTCTCATTTAGGACAAAATTACTTTCTTTTACCTTCACCAAAAATGTATTCCCATTCCTTAGATCTTTCTTACACATACAGACTTGCTTCCCTTATTTCCATCAGTCTTAATTACATTTAGCAGAATTTTGCACTCTTGGAAACCTTAGTGAAAATAAGTAGTAACCAATTGTGAACTGTTACACCAGAGCTCTTCAGACAGCAAATTTATGAATCAGTTAAGCACAAAGCATGTTTACCAACAGACCCAAATACCTTTAGTTTCTTTGCAATAGGAAGTCAAAAGCACAAACCTATATCCACTAATCAGTGCTTTAGCACTTTATCCTATTTGGAAAAGACTTAGATGTCCGGTGAATTTAATCCCATTTATCACCCAAGCAAACTTTAAAAAGTTTCAGGTTACCAAAGACTGAAAACTATCTTAAAAATTACCCATGAAAACTTTGAGACAGACAAGATTAACCATCATTTTAAGTCATCTTTTTGCTAACAAATTGCAACAGAGATAACACAAGCTTATTTGCCTTTCAACAAAACTAGATAGAACAAGTTTGATATTTAAAGCTGGTAACTCCAAAGATATATCTATTTTAATTAAACCAACAAACTTAACTTAGTTTAAATACTGAATTATGTTCCACCTGAGGCCACTCAAAAGTCAATCAATTTGGGGGTGTCTGGGTGGCTCAGGCAGTTAAGCGTCTGCCTTCGGCTCAGGTCATGATCCTGGGGTCCTGGGATCAAGCCCCACAAGGGGCTCCTTGCTCAGCAGGGAGCCTGCTTCTCCCTCTCCCGCTGCCCCTCTCCTGGTCATGCTCTCTCTCTTACTTGCTTTCTCTCAAAGAAGCAAATAGAATCTTACTTAAAAAAAAAGTCAATCAATATGTTCTCCGTTATCAATTTTTACCTGGGGCACCGATGGGGAAATCAGAAGTGGGCGGTGTGTGCAGGCCGCATGGCACCCAAGGTGGTGCAGAGACAGGAGAAGGAGCGGGGGAGGCGGAAGAGGCAGAGTGCTGCCAGAAGGCAGAGAAAGAGGGTTCCCGGTTCTAAACCTCGTCAGCTCAGAGAGATGAACAGACGCCACGGTTTTTTCCACCAACGTGGGAATCTGCAGTCCACCTCCGCTGGCTGAAGACGGAACTTGCCCAAAACAAAGGGAGTGTTGTCCGCTGCTTGGGAATATTCCTTAAAGCCCCAGTCCTGAGGTAGAGTAACCGTAGTTAGCTCCAATTATACCTATTAACCTGGGAAATGAGGGAGAAACCACCACATCCTTTAGGAGCAAGAACAGTGAGAGAGAGTCTGCGTCCCCTCCATTACAGATGGCCTGTGTTTCCTCCAATCTGGGTTCTACCAGGAGGAGGCCTATTTAGATAATTATCATCCAGTGTGTCAGGAGGGAGTTGACTAGTCTGGTTACTGACTAAACATATTCTTCCCTGTTTCCTGCAGAAGAGATCTAACTGATAGATTCTACGGAGGCCATGCAGTGTTACAGATCAGTCTTTTCCTAAATTTTGCAATTCATATTGTTTCCAGTGGATTAAAAGGCATCCCAAGGGAGAGTCCTTGGGGACTGAAGAAGCCTATTGAAGCCATACTCCTAGAAAAGTAGAGAAAGTCCATTACCAAAAATTGCCCCGCCCCCGACTCCCGGGTGGCGTCCCATGCAGGATATGTCAAAGATTCTGTGTGTCAAAAGTGATCGGAGGCATCCCTCTAACAAAAATCGCTACTGATCACCACCCTGCCTTACCATGAAGGCATTCCTGTCGTAAAAGGCCCCATCACAGGGATGCTAGCGTGCCCCCGCTTCTCCATTGCATCCTAGGCTACAGATGGGTGCCTAGGAAATGCACCATGCCATCCCATGCCCTGAAGCCTGCATTATTGCCCTGCCCTGAGGGTCGTGCCTTATTTTACCTTGCCTTGAAGAACCTGCCATTTTTAACCCATGGAAAACACTAGAAAAGTTTTAAAAGGGGAAATTACCCAATTTTGTAACTTAAGTAGTTGGTAGAGGACACTGACAAAAAACAGTAAAGACAGAAATCCATTATGATCTAAGAGATATTCTAACACATGTGGTCTTTACAGGCATCTCCTCTAGGAAATGTCCCTGGTTGGGTTTTAATTCAATCGAGTACTGGTTTCAGACAGCTCCGAGCAGAGGGCCGGCAGTCAGAAGCAGCTAGACCAGGGACGTGAAGGGGATCACATTAGACCAGGGAGGAGGAAACCTCACACGGGAGTCTCATGATTGGCAACTCTCCTGGTGACTTAGGTGGCTGTCCTGTGCTCAAGACAGACGACTTTGTATAAGGACAGAAAAAAAAAAAGAAGGTGTCAAGTTGCTGGGTCTTATTACCATCCCTGCCATGGTACTAACTTCCAGCCAAAATGCAGGCTGAGCAACCAACACGAAAGTGTCCCAATGGGGCGCCTGGGTGGCTCAGTCATTAAGCGTCTGCCTTCGGCTCAGGTCATGATCCCAGGGTCCTGGGATCGAGTCCCGCATCGGGCTCCCTGCTTGGCGGGAAGCCTGCTTCTTCCTCTCCCACTCCCCCTGCTTGTGTTCCTGCTCTCTCTCTCTCTATCAAATAAATAAAACCTTTAAAAAAAAAGAAAAGAAAAGAAAAGAAAGTGTTCCAATAAGACCAATAAGACCTTACTCCTTGAAAAGCCCCTGAAATGAAAGTAAAGGAAGAGAAGAGAAAGTACTCACCAAGTTTGCACCAAGACTCATAGTCTGGATGAGAAGACTGTGTGTCTCCCTTTGTGGTTGCCAAATGATGTAGGAAAGAAGTTGGTGTTCAGAGCCCATGGCTAAGAAAGAATTCTTGAGACGTCTTTGGTGGAAAAAGGTGGTTTTATTAAAGCACCGGGACAGGACCCATGGGGAGAAAGAACTACACTGGGGTCATGTGGAATGGCTGATTATATACTTTCAAGTTGGGAGGGGGTTAGGGATAGAGTAAATTTCTAAGGAATTTGGGAAGCAAGGTTTCCAGGACCTTGAGGGGGCCAACTATTGTTAGTAAAATGTCATTTATTACTGTCTAATAAATCTATTAGTCATGAAACCCTTCGGATGTATTTTAGTGGGCCATATGCTTGGGGGATGTTTGCCAATATGTGTCTTGGGAGGTAGAGATACAGGAAGTTTCCAAAGGAATTTTTGTATGTTAAAGTAGGCTTACAGGATCCTGGGGGTCAAGCTAAGGTTGCTTTTTGCCCTTAACGAAGTATTAAGGGCTCTTGGCCCTTAGCAAAGTACCCTAGAGGAATGTCACACCACCTGTCTCAAGGACTTGTCAGGGGGCTGTAGTAGTAAGGACATTTAATTTTCCTTTTGTCTTTGTTTCCCACATGACTTAGTGTACTTATTTTTATATGTAAATAGATGCCTACACACATACTGCATTCTATATGAAAGTCAATGTATAATAAATTAAAATATCTAAGGATATGTAATAAATAAAGAACTTCCTCCATTTCTGAGAAAATTGTCCATGACTTGGCCTTAGTCTGCATGTTTGAGTCCAGTTTCAAGACTGAAATCAGCCCTGTGTGTTCTATAGATATTACCCACCCTCAAGCCCTGCCAGTTACAGCCTGCCCTAGGCAAAATTGCTAAAGTTGTTGAAGTTGTTTTTGTCAGTACCCCATTCTTCCAAAGACTCCTTTTTCCTTTTTTACACTCCGTGGCTGGTCAGTGAAAAACAATTATATTTCAGCTGCAAGGCCATTTATTGCCCAGAAAAATAACCATTTAGGCAGCTATCCCCTCCAGAGAAACATAGGACAGGCTGACATTCTTCGTAATCTTCACTACTCAAATACCCGTAACTGTGGTTTTCATTACTACACTGGCTGTGTCTACCTAAGGGTTGGACGGTGAAAATAGTCACCGTTTAGGCTCAGAATGTTCAGTTTGGGCCTTGGCTAAATCCAGTGACTCCAACCCTCCCCACCAACCGCCCCAAACAGGAAGGATGATCAAATTAATTTTGTCATGAAAAAAGAAAATCTTCCCTAATAGTTGGGATGATTGGCTAATGGACTGAGCAAATTCAAATAAAGTAGACCATGTACCCATTGTAGACTTTGCAAATCCTCCAGGCAAGCTCATTCGAAATGGCATTTTGGGCTGTACTAATGCAATGTCTGTACTAAGAATTGTACATCAGCCTGAGTAAGTTCCCCCGTGGCGCTAAGTTCATCAGCTATTGGCCAAATGGGCCTTGGTTGGCAAACGAATATTGCCGTGGCCTTCAGCTTAGTTTTCTTGGTTTATGGCTTTATAGTGGAATTATTAGTAACTATTTCTCACTGTATATAAGCAGAAAGTGATAGAAGTTTTCTGCCTCTCTCCACCATTGCCCAGAATGCATCATTTTCCACTGCTATTGTCTCCCCAGTCTCTATTAATGCCTCCTATTTAAATAAGCTTTCCTCAAATACCCATTATCCAAAGTTAAAAAAAAAAAAAGACCCAAAGCTGCCTGCATTTGGCATATACTATCCCAGGAAATTATCCACAATTGTGGGTGCCCACAAAAGAGGTCAACAACCACTTGCTTTTCATGTGCATTTAATTATTGGAGAGAATTTGATTTGCCAATTATGGTAGTATTTTGAAGCAACTTCATTTTACAATTGAGAATGAAGGCCTCCTACAGTGGGGATTATGCCAGTGATTTCATGCCAGAGCCATTGTGGATACTGAAAAGTTTAACTTGTGAAGAGAACCAAATCAAGAATGGCATCTCTCTGCTACAGAGAGATAACCACAGCCTGTGCCTCAGAACAGGCAGCCAAGGCGGACGGTGTGATTGAGTGGTCACTGGGATGACTTCTTGAGCGAAATATTTCTCTCATTGCCTAAAATGTTCACTATGGAAGATAAAAATCAAAGGCATTGTTAGAGAAGCAAGAGACCAACAGAAGACTATAAAGATTAAATGCTGGATTCAAGGGCACAGGGGGTCAGAAAGGAGCGATCACTTGGGTCAGGAAAGCAGGTCTGAAGAGAGAGCCTGAAAGTGTAGATCCATGAGTAGCTAAAATGTGCCAGACATCAGGATGTTTTAAAGAGAGAAAGAAGAAAGAATGGAAACAAAGAAGGAATAGACGGATAGGAGAGCAAATTTTTTTTCATCCCATTTGGCCTATTTTGTGATTTAGAAATTCCTGTCTCTCCAGTATTTGTATCCTAATGAAAACCAAGGGGGTAAAACCAGCCTTCTGATGTGTCAGTTGAAGAGCAGTAACTGGGAATGTTCTTATAAATGCATTTCCATAATTTAGATGTTGGAACACCAAAGAACACAAATAAAAAGTTAATCAATTCTCCTGATACTTTCTTTTTTATTCCATTATCCAGATTAAATAATAGGATGTTCTAAAACATTAAAATTGACAAATAAGTTGCAAAATAGTATGTGGGCATTCTTCCAGCCTGCATGCTGGAGATTCGAGGACTGATACACACTCTGGGCAAGGCAGTTGCATTCTAGTTGAGGAAAATGATAATCTAATCACATTAGTATGACACCAAATGCAATCCGATGGGCTTTAAATAAGTCATTCCTGGTTTGGATTCCATAATGGTGAGAGATCTTTGGAGATATGGATTGCATTTTACATACTTGTCTCTGAAATATTGTTGAATAAATTGTTTGAATATGATGCCAGTAAGAAGATATTTATTCTGTCCATGCAGATGACTAAACAGAAATTTATGCTTTTGCTGAATGGGTTATTTTGCAAAGACCTGCCTAAACTATCACTAAAAATGCAAATTATGGTCAAGGTTCCTTAACTGAGGGCCATGCTATTCCTCTCACTGGGAGAAACAGCAGATGGTTCCTCAGGCCATTCACTACATACTGAGAGAATATTTGCCAACTTTACAGTTTTTAAAAATTGATTTTGACTTGACAAGATCATTGAGGTTAATGATTCAATGAGATCATTGTCTTTTCCTCTTTTCCTGTGTTTTTTTTTAATTCTTTTTAATAACCAGTTGCCCTTTCTATACCAGTTATGTTGTAGGCCTTTCATTATTTTTAAGTACATTTCCTCTTTTGTATATATTTTACAATGTATATATTTTAAAATACCTTTCACCTTAACTACCTTAACAGCCAACTTAAGCTATTAACTTTTTTCCCCCCCAATGGCATTTTTACAGAATGAAATTCTTCCCTTGAAATTCAGGAATGAAAAAAAAAACACAACACACCCTTCCAGATGTAGAGAAAATAAGCCCTCTCCTGCTTTGAACTTCCTGAAATTTAAATGACCTTCTTTTTGTTTTGTGTCACTTTGAACCCCACCTGCTTTACTCTCTTCTCCAACACTTTGGCCCCAGCAACACGGATTCAAAGGCTTTCCTAAGTTCACTTGCTGAGTCTCTAAACTGGCCCGGGTGGGGTGGGGGATGGGGCACATGTCTGTGTTGGCATCGGATTTGCTCTATCTCATTTTCAGTCAGCATTAGCAGAATGAAGAGGTGACACAGTTGCCTCAGAATTCATTGCTAGAAATTTCCACCTGAAATCCAGCGATATTGAGCCTTTTCATGTCATCACTGCTCTTGATCTTACCGACTCAGGTAAGAATTCAAGTCTGGGGATTTCACTATCTTTGCCTCTTATACAAGCCAAGGGAGGTTTCTAGAAGCTGTGTAGGAAGAGACAAGCAGAGTTCAGAAAGCCTCACTGAGGTGATTATATTAGAACGACTTGTCTTGTTCCCTCTTCTACCTTTCCACCACAAGTAGCAGCTGCGTCTTTGTGGGGTCTGCCATGCCTTTTCCTTTTTAAGACAAGGTCGGAAAATCATGCAAGGAGTGGATCAAAGGGCACAATCCTTAAGTAAGTTTTAAATTAGCAGATAGGAGGAAATGAGATAGGTAATTTGGTCTCAAGTCTTGTTCTCTCCCCCCCGCCCCGTTGGACTACATTTTACATCGGTGACAGTACAACTTCCAACACTTCCCAGAGCACCAAGGCGAAGGAATAAAATGGTAAATACTGACGAAGTATCAACCCACTCACATGAAGCCTTCGGTGGCTTATGCTCTGCTTCTTCTCCATCAGCGCGAGAATATTCTCTCACTAAGATGGGCTGGGAATTGGCGATGGAGGTAGAGGAGGCGGGCAGTCAGCAACGAGAGCCTGTGTCCGTGCCTTAGTCACCTTTATGCCTTATGTTCGCCCACAAATGCTACAGAAACATGTGTGGACATACATTCTTGCAGGAAGGTATAGGCAGATGCATGCCCTTGGCCCAAAGCGGTCTTTTTATGTTAGAGGAGATTATGCTTTTCAGATGAGCGGCAAACGTGCAAGATCTGCCCGTGGCAGGCTGAGGCTGGGGCAGGCTAGAAAGGATCAGAGCAATTTAGTTAATTCTGGCTCGCCCTGGCATCAGCTGTGCTTAGAACCGCAGAGATGTCAGTCTCCTCTATTCCTTCATTGTACACTCACTGAAAACTCACTAGATGCTAGGAGTACCTTTATAAAATATCATAAACTCACAAAAGATGGTTTTTGTCCTCAGTTGGGTATAAACTTTTGTCCTCGGTTGGGTATAAACTTTTTTAGCATGGAATCACTTTTAGGTGCTTCATTAATCATTTGGAAATTATATGATTGTTTCCTTCACTTGTGTGAAATGTGATGACTTGTTCAAGAGGTAAGTTGTGTGTGTATGTGTGTGGTATGTCTAATATCTAGGGGGCTACAGTATAGGGTTGTGCAGGTTGCGTACTATACAATACCAGGGGTTACCGTTCACTCTGCAGTGCATGGTACAAAACCAAAGCCTCTGAGCTCCTAGTGGGTCCCAGACGATATCGTGGTACATAGTTTCTACCGTTTTGGAGCTTGCATTCCATATGCACCCATGCAATGGGTTGGATTCTGCTCTTGAATCCCATACAATATTCCTAGAACTACTTTAAACTAGTTGACCATCTTTTGATAGAGCCCGATATGGAAATGTACTAAAATTTTGGTGTGCTCTGTGATTACACTGATGCTGAACTTACAGCAATATCTGTGTTCATCTGGCATTCCTGAAGAGTAAGTGAAAATCCAAAACTAAAAGTTAGCCTGATATATTTTGAAATTTTTACATTTTACTTTTGTAAAGCATTGACAATCTTCCTTACTAAATAGAGTATACATGACACGATTAAGACCATCCTTCTTTGTAATGGGTTCTAACAGTTACATTTTTAGGGTATTATTTTGAGATATGTAAAGATAAGGTAAATAACTTGTGGTGGTGGTGAAGCTTTGTTTAGATTACCTGCTAGCATCAGGAACAATGCAAATAAGCGTGACGTGCAAGGCCTTCTTGTCCCTGCCCTGGCTGCCCCTCCAACCTGGCCCCAGCTTCTCCACGTCATCACTCTGAGTCTCCTCCTCTGCAGTCCCGCGGAGCTGTGCGCAGCCATCCAACAGCCCAAGGCCTCCCCAGCTCATTTCCTTGGTGCGTACTCTTCTGATAGACAGCAATACCTGTCGCCCTCTTCTCGACCTCCTTGTCTTGCAGATCCAGCTGAGCCATCATCTCCTTTGTAAAACCATTCCTGCCCCCACATCCCCCCGCCCAGGCTGGGTGAGGGGCCTGCCAAGCCTGCTGCATTGCACAACCTCGGAGGGGACCATCCCCATTGCATACTGGGGAACCCCTCCTCTTTCTCCAGTAGTGTCCTGAGTATGCCTCCATGCACTTAGCATTCCGCTCTGTTCTACTCCTTCGCAGCCACCCTGAAGAGTGACCGCTTTGGGATCTGAAGCCTTATCTCTACTTGAATAAATTGGTGCTCCGTGGATAAGTACTTGAATTGTGGCTAAATATGGCACAGGACTTAATTCAGGGGCCCTTAAGCTATATAAGGCTGGGTTTTCGCTCCCAAAATCTGCTCAGATTGTTCACTTAGCCTATCTGGCGGGTTTTTCTTTGTCGTGATTTCTGTCCTTCAGGTCATTTCTCCCATTTCCAGGGACTGTTGCTGCTGGCCGCTTTTTTCAGGTGTCCATTAGCACAAAGGAACACTGCTCCTTCTCCTCTTCCCAGCTGCTGTGTTTTTCTTCTCCCTTCTCCTCCCCTTCTCCCTCCTCCCAACTCCTCCTCTCCCTCTCCTACCTCCTCTTCTTCTCTCTCTCTCACCCCTCTCCCCAATTCCCCATTCCCCTCTTGCTCCTCCCCTGCTTTGTTCTCTCCTTCTTTCCTCTTCTGAGGGCTTCTCAGCAGTAGGGGCTTTTGCCCTTCAAACAATTGCTTACAAAAGCACGCATGCTTTTTTAGAAGCCAATCTCTGAATCAGCCATTGACATTTTATTTCCCATGACGTTCGTATCTTTAGTGGTTCTCTCGGTATCTGTTGTATGGTATGCACTACAGATTATTTTCAGGTGTGAAGTTGTTACCAACGTCTGAATGCAATGTCTGAGAACTGTGTGTGTGAGGTGCGTATGTGCTGTTTGGGGATAGCGGTTTCTTTTTTGAAGAGTTGTGCAATGCTACCATGTCTCTTGCTTTCTAGGTACTATACTCTCAGGATTACATTTCATCACCTAGGTATAAAAACAGCTGCATAGCTGCTAAAGTTCACAAGGTGAAAGAGAATATTCAAAGGTCATTACTACACAAATAATCCTCAACTGTCCTTTGCTCAGCAGTGATGAGAACTTGGGTCTTTTATGTTCATGGAATGATCTTTGCCTTCTGTGAAAATTATGGAAGAGAAAAAAGGTGGTTTTTACGGTTGCTCCTTTCCTCTGAACTTTGACAGAACCCAACCAGGTACAATGTTTCCTCTCACTGCTCTCACTAGCATGGACTTGAGACTCTCCTTGAAAATTTACAAAGCCATGGTCACATTTGAAATGGAAAAGACCTTGGCAGACTTAGTGTTGGTAACTCTAGTGGTGGGAATTTGGAGCCAGGTTGAAAGGAAGGGTCTGTGGGAAGGGTGGGGGTGGTAATTTTATGGTATTCACGGATTGAAAAACCTTTGAGATTTAGGTGTACATACTTTCCCTACTTCTTGGGAGAATACTGCCCATATTTTTACGTTTTGTACTCGTAGATGGTTATTTGGTTCTGAGTCAAAGATGAGCCTAATACTTATGTATCTCAAAAGTATTAAATGGCATTGTTATTTATGAAAGAAAGTTATAAATTATGTAGATATCTTTGGATCTAGAGTAGTCAGTTCTAAGTGACTAAGTAAATCAGTGCTTCCGTGCCTATAAAGAAGGTTGGTTAAATGGTATTGGTTGTTTTCAGAATGAACAAATGCCTCAGCTAAAGATGTAAATGAGGATTATTTAGTTTTAAAAGCTTCTAAAACACTTTCAAAGATCACTGTCTCTTAAAAACCTACCAGTGTGAATTCTTGGGCTGTATCTCACTTCATAAAACCAATTTGGAAACTTAATTTAGTGAGCTTAGCTGTTGATATTTGCCAAGTTAATTGGAGAGTATTGTATTCTCCCTCTTTGTGCTGTGTAGACACAGCCTTTTGGACTGGGACAGGCTTTGTTACTCATAAGCCAATGAACTGAATTCTGATGAGGATCATGCTTTGACGTAGGATGTGAACCAATAGTAAACTTGCTTCAGGGTCTTGGAAGAGACCTTAAAAGTGGCAGCCAAAAGAGGTGGAGATTGCATCAAGCCCAGAGGAGACAGAAGTTTCTGCTGCTACCGAACATTAATGGATTTTTTTGTTTTTATCATGACTTAGTACAATCAGATACCTCAGTAAATCATCGATCATAAAACTCTTCCTTGTATTTTGTAAAAAAATCAGAATTGATATATATTTAAAATCTTTCTACACCTTCTCAGAGTCTGATCACCGTATAAAATATATGTGAGTTGCCTGATTCTTATTTTTTGTCAACTAGTTTAGAATTACATGGGGGGTTGAGTGGTGAGTTGAGAGTTGGATTTTGTGTTATGTAGAAAGCTTGTTCCTGTTGCCATCACTCTGTGATGCCACAAAGCTATCTTGTAGATGGTTTGCAGTTGTATTTTTAGATCCAGTATTCATATAATGTTTACCTGAGAGCTGTTGGAATTTGGAACTTTTTAAGAAATGCTAAAATTGTGAGTGAAACAGTCTTAAAGATTTTATTTATTTATTTGACAGAGAGAGAGATAATGAGAGCAGGAACACAAGCAGGGGGAGTGGGAGAGGGAGAAGCAGGCTTCCCGCGGAGCAGGGAGCCCGATGTGGGGCTCGATCCCAGGACCCTGGGATCATGACCTGAGCCGAAGGCAGATGCTTAACGACTGAGCCACCCGGGCGCCCATGTGAGTGAAACAGTCTTAAAAATACTGTTTTGCTGGCTCAATTAGAAATACTTTCAAAAACAGTTTAATTAAAGTGATGTTATGATCAATTTTCTACTCATATAAACCCTACTTCTAAATATTTTACTTAAAAACTTTTGTTTCAAATTATAAGGGCCTGTAGACGTTTGCATTCGTTTAGTTGAAGGCATGTGAGCTCGATTCTAAATTCATTTTTACATGACCCACATTTAAAAGCAGTCCTCTCACTTGTCAATTTTATTGATATTTGCACATTAAAATATAAAGAAGAGAGCTATTTTCCATGGTTTTAAAATGATGCCAATGAGTAATAAAAAAATGGAAGTTGTTTTATTTTATTTGCTATAGTCTGTTTTTGGATTTGTTATTTGTAAGGGAAACAATGAGTTAACAATCTAAGCTCTTAATATTCTTTTATATATATATATATATTCATTCTATTAGAGTGTTTCAGAAAAACCTGTTTACTATACATTTTTGGTTAAAGGGGGCCTTTCAATCTCTTTTAAATGCCTGTGCTTAAGTTCTATTTGAATTGCAATTCACTAGGAAATATGTCTACCTTTGCGGAGTTCTTAATGTAGTGCCAAATTCCTTGTTCAGTGTTCAGAAATCATTTATTATTACTGATAATGACAATAAGTCATTTGATTTTTTACATTAAGAAAAAAAATTTTGAAGTTTAATTTTATATTACTCAATATAATGCCTTGTTGTTGACACTACTGAGATTTTTGATCATGGAATCAAAGAATGAATTATAAAATAAGGTCTTTCTTACACAAGTATGCCTAGCAAGAATAGTCTTTAGAGTACGCTTATTCACTTTTAGAGAAAACTTTTTTTTTTCCCCAGAATGACGCTAACATATGTATATGCTTTATTGTTGGTTTTGGAGGAAATTACTCTTGGCCAGAAGAAATGAAGAAAATTTTAGTGAAACTTTCATTTTAGTCAAAATTAATTCTACTACATAGAAGTAATTATTAGTCCCATAATCCAGTCATTGTTATAATGCCAACACGCTGTGTCGGCATTGAGCACATTAAAATATAAAGAAACTCTGAGATAGCCTGAGAAGGGGTAGCAATGTTAATTTCTATCCTGACAGATTTAGTTATCTTTTAAGAATTTTTCATGATGTGGCTTGATTTTTTTTACCATTTTCTTTATGTGTAATGATAGAAAATGAATATTTTCTTCTGTATTCCATGAAGGCTACACTTATAAGAGCATAGCAATATAAGATTCGTATCGATTACAGTCTAATTTTTAATGTTCTATGGTAAAATTATGGTTTTCAGGGCACCAAATGTAGGCTACATTCTCCAAAGATAAATAGAAGGGAAGAGGTTGATTTTCTTTTAATATTACTGTCATCATCAAAATGCATTTATTGTTAATACATTAACAATGTATTTATTGACTTCCTCTACTGACAACTATCTGGTTAAGAAAAAACTATTAATTATAGAAGACATGTTCCTGCCCAACCCTGAAAACTTAGAAATCTCATGTAACTGAAAAGCTTTTGAGTAGATGGTGAGAAGCCCACGGATGATATCTAGACAGAGCTGGCCACAACATGCCAAAACTGCTGGAGCCATTTCTACTACCCTCGAGAACTTGGAAACCATAGGTCTTCTTGTCCACCTGTTGTACCAGTTCTTTCTCCAACATATTGTGAATTATCCACTAGAGTTAGAATTAGAATATTGGAATATATTGAGAGCAAGTCTGTGATACCCTCTGAGCCACCAGAGAGGAGAGTCTTGCTGACTGCCCATGTAAATGCACAGGGAAACAGACGTTTTTAAGTATGTAATGTCAGAATGAGTTGGTGTGTCTGAGTACACTTGCCATCCCACCTGTATGATGTGGCTACACGCAAAAGTCACTAAGAGCACACAATGACAAGAAAGTCCTCTTTTACTAGAGTTACAACTTATATTCTCTCCTTCCTGTCATAGGAGTGAATTTTGAAATTGTCTGTCCGGTGGTATTAACCCATTTTAAGAGATTCCTGGCTGAAAGGGCCACACCACAAAATTGGAGAGGCCTAGTGTACCCTGCTTACTGTTTTCATAGTAGAAAAATGAGTCAAATAAGAGGTAAAATAAGTATATAATACTATCTTTATTATACCTATAAATGCATCCCCAACCTCAGTGTGAGATGGGATAGAGAACACAATTCCAAGTGAAGGTATTGCATGCAAATAAATTTTGAATGAAATGTTTGCAACTTTTAAGCATCACTTTAAGGTTAGGGTTTTACATAGTTTACAACCTAGAAGTGTCAGAATCCTACTGTATGTGCTTTATTCATTTATTCAACCAGCAATGCCAGACTGTTACTTGGAAACAAGAAAAGGCCCTACACTTGTTAATATGTGTCCGCACTGCTTCCCCCCCACACCCTAGGTATTCAACAAAAACTTGCAGAATCGAATACTATATGGAACACCAAATACAAGTTGTACTTTTATTCATGTATGCCTTTTTTCAATTTGTTTTGGAAAACCTATAAACAAAACCACTGCGGAATCCTTTCATAAAACTGGTTTGGGGGAAGTCTAACTCTCATCTCAAGAATTATTTAAAGCAGGTTCAGATGGGTTAATGAACAAATGCACTTTGATTAAAGGAAGGGATGCTGAGTTTGTCCCTAACTCCATCAATATTCTCTGAGAGAGAGAGATGGCAAAGAATAACCAGCCAAAAGCAGCAAGTGAATTGAATTGCTATTTCAACAAGCATTACTGATATTATCCCTTTAGAATCCGTCAATTTATTTGCTGAGGACAGTCCTAAAATGCGATATGAGTAGAATGGAGGGCCTGGACTCTCCAGTAAGAAAAACATCACATAATAACAATAGTAACTAATTAACTACCGTGTATAAGACATTGACATTTGTCATTGACTATTCCAATTGATGGCTAAAAACACATGACCCAAAAGCAGCCGGATGACTTCTGTCAGGATGACACAACTAGAAAATAGCAGAGCCAGGACTGAAACAAAATTTTCCCTTTCTTCCTTTACACTTAACACCATATCTCTCCACCTGGCCTAGGAGAGCTCCAATGGACATGCTACTGGCTTTCCATCGAGCTAGAAATTGTTCTCCTGTTCACTCTGTGCCCTGGTTCGGATGATAAATCATACAATTGTGTCAGATATCAAATAATGTGATAAATATTATAAAACATAGGAAGAGGAGAAAAGTGGAGAGAAAAATGGAGAGGTTGGGTGAGATTCATACGCAATGAATGGAGAAATAGAAGGAGAGAAGAAAAACAAGAAAAGATAAAACAATGATGGAAAATTTAGAGGAAAAATGGAGATAAAGTAGGTGATTTCAAAATACAGGAGAAGAACAGAAAAAGAAATAACCCATAAATTTTAAGATGCAGATTATTCTGAGAGTCATGAGGATCCTAGAAAGCAAAGACTGAGCACGACCAGATTAGAAAGGGCCCATGGCTGGCCATCTAATTCAGGACATCATAAATGCTCTTTAGCTTCTTCAGTAGCTTGTGCTTTCATAGAACAATGCAAGATAATAGGGAAAAACTATGTTCACTTGAAGTTTATATAGACTCACTCCCTGAGGGGAGTTGTATCATCCAACAGAGATTTTTTTTTTTTTAGTTATGGCTTCTCTCTTGAGCGTTGGGTATATTCCAAGCAGTTCTGCATTACCCCATTGTGTGCGATAAATCCTGGGGCTTAGGTAAAGAACCAATTGTCCCTCTGCACACTGAACAATTCAAATGCATCATTAGTCTGAATTCTTTAGCTATCCTTTGGGTCAGAGGTCTGACCTCGGGATTGCGCATACCTGGAGAGTCGAAGCAGAAACCAAAGCCGACCAACAACAGCAGAACACCTGAGGAGCCAGCATAAGGTTATCATTTTTTTAAATCGTTAAACATGAAAAAAATATACAGTTTGAGAAGCCTACAATTTTTAATTCCATGAAATAGAGGCCATTCTAACAGCAATAAGGTAAAAAAAAAAAAAAGTTACTTCACAAAAACCCCCAATTTTAAATGAATTAATGTAACCTAATGAAGAAGTGTACTTTAGCAGTCCCTTCTCTTTCTTTCTTTTCTTTCTTTTGTATTTTTTTTTTCATTTCACTGCACCGCTGACCAATTTTTAAGAAACACTGATCATGAACCCTCTTCTGCCTATAGCTGGATCAGATTTAAAAGATACCAAGGAGGAAAAGATTCAGTCTATTTCAATGTAGTTCTGTTAAATGAGATTCTTATTCAATCTTTAGCAACCTTTGCATTGATTCTTATAATTTTTAAACTAAATTTCAAGTGCTAA
This sequence comes from Halichoerus grypus, assembly GCF_964656455.1. Taxonomy (NCBI): domain Eukaryota; kingdom Metazoa; phylum Chordata; class Mammalia; order Carnivora; family Phocidae; genus Halichoerus; species Halichoerus grypus. Next base: position 89,560,996 of record NC_135713.1, read on the forward strand.
ATTGAAACCTGGTTTAGTTCATTATGTCCTCAGTGGAGGAAAAAAGTAACTCTCAACATCCTCCATATAATAATACAGGTAACTCTTGAAATAGTGTTAAACTCTCCTCAGTCTTGGCTGCTTTAGTCCTTATAGCTGTTTCTCCCAGGTCCAGTTTTCCATTCATTCTTTCTCTTGGCACAGGGAGGTCCTGGGTCTTGGGCCCACAGTGAGGAAAGCATTGAGACTTTGCACTCAAACATGCCTTGTGCAAAGAGGGCTGTGATAAGTGCTACTCCTATAACCCAGTGAGAGAGGGATGAGGGACAGCATTCTGACCTGTGTGAACTGTAAGAGATCTGGGAGAACCAGCTAGGACAGCTGAAACCGTTCCTCAGGGCACACAGGACCCCATGGATGGTGCTGGAGAGTGCAAGTTCTGGGGTCAGACTGCCCAGATCCCCAGGACCTCGCTCTGCATGCTTGGGACTCCACCACACTGACTCTATTGCAGGAATTACAAAATGTGTATAATAACATACTTCTTTGGGGCGCCTGGGTGGCTCAGTCAGTTGGGCGTCTGCCTTCAGCTCAAGTCATGATGCCGGGGTCCCGGGATTGAGTCCCACGTCTGGTTCCCTGCTCAGTGGGGAGTCTGCTTCTCCTTCTGCCCCTCACCCTGCTTGTGCTCTCCCTCCCTCCCTCCCTCCCCCTCTCTCAAATAAATAAATAAATAAATAAATAAATAAATAAATAAAATCTTAAAAAAAAATAACATCCTTCTCCAATTGGGTTGTTTTGAGAAATAGTAATTAAATGGGTGAGGTCCCCAGGGCAGTGGCTAGCATGTAGCAGTTGCTCAGGAAATATGTGGCCTAGCTCTCGTGGCACAGCAAACAGCACGCATGCCTTCCAACTGGCTTAGCTCCCCACTACCTAATACAGTAATTTTATTATTATTTTTTAAAATTGAAGTATAGTTGACAGGCAATGTTACGTTAGTTTCAGGGGTACAATATTGTGATTTGACAAGTCTATACGTTACCTTGTGTTCACAAGTATAGCTACCATCCTAACACTAATTTTTTTAAAGGTTTTTATTTATTTATTTGACACAGAGAGAGAGACAGCTAGAGCGGGAACACAAGCAGGGGGAGTGGGAGAGGGAGAAGCAGGCTTCCCGCTGAGCAGGTGCCCGATGCGGGGCTCGATCCCAGGACCCTGGGATCATGACCTGAGCCGAAGGGAGATGTGCAACGACTGAGGCACCCAGGTGCCCCACTAACACTAATTTTAACACAGTAGTTTAAGGACTAGCAATTGGCCACTTTGGTATTAGACTGTTGGTATTTATCTTTATTTCTATCAAACTATTAGACTTTTATGTTGGCCACAGTATCTTGCTTCTGAATAGTGGTTTAGTTATCACCCAAGCAGAACTGTAATATTACAGTCCTATCATAGGTCTTTGACCAAGAACACAGATACTTCCACGTGAACTCCTCTTGAAACTGGTTGTGGCATCGGGCGGCAAGGTTTGGGAGGCTGTAAAAAGAGACCATTGATGTGTGAGTTGCAGCTAAACTGAGCACTAGTTCAAGGCTGGTAATAACAGGTTGTATGAAAGTCCCCCAAATTTCCCAAGTTCTACTCATATCAAAAATGAAAAATTTTTACCTAACATAGCTGGATACCCGGAGAAAACATTGTTACAAAATGCAAACAAACAGGAGTCCATTCATTCACTCGCAAGACCACCCGCTATGCCTGAGGCATCCCTCACTGAGGCCCAGCGCTCAGCTCAGACAACGTGCACAGCCCTTGTCCTCAAGGACCTCCATCCAGTGTGCAGTACCTCATGTTGTACTGCCGTTTGCTTAAACACTGAAGATCGTGTCCCTAGTGTTCATTTGTCTAGTTTCACCTCTTTTGGTAAGACAGTTGTTATGCTGCTGGGATAGCAAAGATAACTCCCACTCTCTCCTACCAGGAGTGTCTGAATGCCTGGTGGGCGCTCAGAAGCGCTCACTGACATGCGCCTCTCTTCCAATCACAAATCACTGAAGATGTGCAACATCCTTTTTAAATTGAAGATGATGATGGGGTGTGTGTGTGTGTGTGTGTGTGTACGCATGTGAGCCACCAAGGCAGTGTTCATGACACCCGATGGTATTATAAATGAATAGAAATGAAGCAGGGCACAGTCATGTTAAAGAAAATACCATCTAACTTCTCCCATGTAAGTCTTCGGGCAAAAAGTGTATATTCACATAGAACACAAGTTAAGGATTTAAGACCATAGTAGGTTCAAGTTAAAGAGCCTAAATAAACAAGGCAATTAAACAAAGAACACATTAAGCTTCACTTTCAGAAAAGTAAGTGCAACTTTTTAAAGTAGGTGTTGCTTTTGCTTGAAAGCAAATACAAACTTTACTGCTTACTAGATATGGGACCTTCAGCAAGGTAACTGTCTGAATCAGGAAATACGGAAGTTTTGGTCTCATGAGCTCAAGCATCGCATGAACCATGGTCGGTACCATGCCTCGCATAGCACTTGGCAAATAGACTTTCAGTTAAAAGGAATTGCTGTTAGAATTATTATTTATCACCCCCACACCACCTGGGATGTTTGCAATTAAAAACCGAGTCCTTGGACAGTTAATATGTTAATTCAATGGGATGAACCCTTGGTGATATAACTTTTAATACTATGGTATGGAATTAAAGGAGATATATAAATTTGTGTGTAATATATTTTGAGGAAAAGTGAATAAAAATCAGGATGACTGTAGTGATAGGATGCACAAGTCTAAAAGTGTGTGTGTGTGTGTGTGTGTAAATTATGCTGTAAATGACCACACAAATGGGAAAATTAATATAGCAACTTCTCCGCCGCTGTTCCTCTGATCCCTCACTTTTCGAATTTCTCCTTTCTTTAACTGCTGAAATTGTATGCTTTCCTCACACTCTCTTCCACATTTTCCTTTCCTTTGATTCCTGTGGCAAGCAGAGAGCCCCCGATACCTCTTGTGCTGGTTTGCTCATTGTTTTATGTTTGTGTATATAATTGCAATGATATCCCAAATTCCAGGGGATCACCTTTATTATGTTTATTCACCCAAAGTGCAATTCTGGGCTGAAAACTGATAATATTTGTAAGTAATATTTCCATGGACAAACATCTGTAGCTTCAAAAAAAATCATCATTTCCCAAAAACCCTCAGAGGAACAAGCAAGTGAACTTCAGAAAATAAGATTAGCAACTCAGGTAGAATTTTGAAGGTGACACTCTGAGATTCCTAGAAAAGTAAGTTTCTTAATTTGCTCATCCATCATCTTCTTTCTGTGACATAAGGAAGAGAAAGAAAAGGAATAAAGCTAACACGAACGACTGAAGCCGTAGGCATCCCAGTGATGCTGAGTTTTAGAGGGAAGAATGCAGGGAGGTGGCTCTGTCCCAGGAGAGACAGGGGACACCCGTGACTCGTGTTATCATCACGCTCCGGAGTCGAGGCTGGCCTGCAAGGACCTCCAGGAACAGACTCAAAGCTCTTTAATAAGTATTCCAGGGAGTCAAGCTTTCCTGGAAAAAACAAATTAGTGTGAGAAGCCAGTACTGTGCAATTTCAGTTTTAAAAATAGCCAAGTGTTGTTAGGGCTGCTATGTGACGAGAGAAAAAGAAAGCCCTTGTTAATATTTGCCTCAGCTTTCACATTAAAACGGAGGAGCGACCCTGAAATTCTTGCCTGGCAAATACGGCCAAGGTCATGAGGCTTGTATCCCTTGGAGTCACTTTTTAGTCCTTCAGATGACAAAGTTTGGGGTGACCATGTCCCCTTTTCTCAAATTGGTCTTGCAATAAAGGACAACCCAGCGATGGCCCTGCCTCTTTCCCTTAGGACCAGAGCTGCGCTTTGCTGTCCGGTTCTGCTCTCCATCCGCCCCATTGCCCCGGGAGGCTGGCAGGGACGTTGCCTGCAGCCGGCCGAGCCTCGGCCCTCTGCAGAGACCCTACCTGGCGCTCGGAGTTGGTGCGTCAGCATTTCAGGTAGAAATGAATGAAAAATCAATCAGGATGACTGCAGTGGTAGCATGCACAACTCGAACCTAGTTTGTCCCTCATTTTCAACTCTTCACCATCGACCCAAGCAAGGTTTAAGATGGTAAGTGAATCTGTAATAAATGTGTTGCTTTTGCTTCACCAGGGATTTTTTTTTTTTTTTTTTTTTGGTCTTCTTTTTTTATTCAGAACAAGCAAATCTAACCTGCTCAGGAAGCTACATGTAAAATGAATGATGATGTCAACTTTCAAGCACGTATTCTTTATTTGCCCTGGTTGAAGATTCTAATTAGACCAGGGATCACTCCCCTATAGATACATCGAACGGTTGTTCTGTCAAGTAATACTTCAAATTCAGAGATTTAAATATTTTTTAAAGTCTTTCTATATCATTGCCATAGCTTTTTGTAACCAACTACAACTCTTTATATCAAAACAATACTGATTTAAATTTCTAGATTTACAATTCTGCAGAGATAGAGTTAAACACTGTTTGGACTCTGGCTACATAAGGGAAACTGGAATTTTTCAAAGCTGCAGTCTTCAGCTCCCAAAGACAGCTACAGTAACTTTCTGAACAGATTGGGTTAAATATTTTTACAGACCCATTCTACGATGATAAGGCGGTAATAGGTAGTGCAGTGCAACACTCCAAAGGGTTCCAAATCTCACAAGCCTCTTTGTATGTGATGCTCTCACAGTGAAGAAGACTCCCTGGGTTATAAAGATGAAGAGTCTACTTCTTCTGGTGCTGATTTCAATGTGCTGGGCTGATCATCATTCAGACAACTATACTCTAGATCATGACAGAGTTATTCACATCCAAGGTAAGAAAACACAGGTTCTCTTATGAAAGTCAAATTAATTTCAGGTCACTTGGAGTTCGGATGTTTGGTTGGTGCTTCTGAATTTTAGTTCTGCTGCATTGACTTTTTCTTTTCCTTTCTGTTAATTGGTGAACATGCTCTCCGGCTTTTGACTGCTATTGCATTACAGTAGGGTTAAGAATTGAGGATGATTAAAGTGGAATGGCTTACGAATGTCCAGCTGCAGGGGGGTTGATGCCATTGTTCAAGGCTTTGTAATACAGTTGCTGTCTTCTAAGTAGAATGCAGGGCATGAATTTATTTAAATGTAAGCGAGAGAGGGGAGACAGAGGAAGTAAAACTCAGGATGTAAGGTCATTCTGTGAGAGTGATCATTAAGAAAAACAATGTGAAAATGAAAGTCAGACAAGCTAAGGTTCAAGAGAGATTAACTCACTTTCTGACACTCTCCTCTGCTAAAGCTTTAGTTTCCCATCCAGTATATTGCTCCTGCATATTTCTTTATTTTTGTTTTTTGGGGTTTTTTTTTTTCTTTTTCTTTTTCTTTTTTTTAAATTTTATTATGTTATGTTAGTCACCATACAATACATCATTAGTTTTTGATGTGGTGATCCACGATCCATTGTTTATTTCTTTTCAGCTCGGCTGAATGCTAAGCCTGAGAGCTGTAGCAAGATTTGAGGCTGCAGTAAAATGCAGCTGTCTCCTCAGTCCCAGCTTCAGATGAGGGACATCCTGCATTAAGAAAACTGAGAGACTTATGCAATAAGAAAAAGAGAGTTTTGTAGCGTCTCTCTTTGCCCTTGGATGCTGAATAATTCAAATAAGAATTATAGACCATAACAGCTTAAACATATGATGATATTAATTTTAGATGAACTCAGTTTGGGGACAAGAGGCATTCTAAGTTTGCCAAGAGACATAAAACATTAAGTTATATCTTCAAGGTCAAAAGTGTACTCTCACAAAACTGCCATCCACTGTTGGAAAGTATGATTTGTGAAGGTCAAATGATAGTGTAAGTCTTGCTAGAAGTATTTTCCTGCCTACATTATGACTACACAAATAGAATTCTGAATTTGACAATGTCTAGCTATTTTAGACATCTCTCTTACAGTTCTCTTTGCTTCCCACAGCTTTATGTTTTCCAATGTTGGACCGTGAAAAGGAATTATATAATCGTAAATTTTACTATGCAAGCTGCTGACTCAGCTATTTCTTTTAATGTGTATAGTAGAATCCAAGCTGTCTCCCAAAGGCTTTACGGTATTTACACACAAAGATTTCTTGAGGAGGGATAACATCCTTTAACATCTAATCGCAGAATTCAATTCAGCCAAAATAGTAATACCTACTCATTAACAATAGCAGTTTTAAATCCTCTGTAAAATAAATTTTGGCTGTGGTTTCAAGTAATTATTAAATTCCTGTTACATTATTAACCATGTATAAAACATTTAGTCTAAATTGCACCCGGAGTATGAAAATATCATTTTTAAAATACTCCTGGGGAGTCTGTAAGTCAGACTCAAGTGTTCTCAGTGAGGAAAAGTTCTGTTGCTCCAGCCTTTCCAACCCCATATACTCTGCTGAAATTTAGTGCAAAGGCATTTTTGACACAAGTGATCAGAATTATCCAGATCATTTGCATATACTACACAATTTTTTTTAAGTGACTTAATAGTCCACTTCATTTTAATTGTAAATTCATATGCTTAGAAAGTTACTCACAGCTTTCAAGTAATAAAACTACAAGGCCTATACTTTGCTTGTGGAAGTTGATACTGAAATGTGATTTGGGACAAGATTATGATGCTACATCCATGAGTCGGAATTTATTTTAAAATTGCTCTAAATACCCATCATCGTTATTTTTATTCAATAAAAAGTTTTCTTTCTCCTTTATGATTGCATTCAGATCGAACTTTCATACTCTTCAGTCCCTCAGAAAAATACGTCCAAGTGGTCTGCCATACTTTCAGTTGTATTTTACAATGCAAAAGTGAACCACAGAGCACAGTAAATAATCATTGAAGCAGATGACCTTTACTACGTACTGAAATACTATATTATTTTCTCACATTTAAAACTGTTATTTATCAAACTTGGCCCAGAAGGAATTTAAGGGAGCTGAAATCCTCCTAAAATTTTATATGAATTTTACAGTCAGAAGATTAAATTAGTAATCTAAATCTCAAATTCCTGAATTGGACTGATAAGCAGTATGAGCTTCTCTCAGTGATAAGAAATTGTTCAAAATTCATGTTACTACAAAAACAATTTTTCTATCTCCTGTTTTTCATTAAATTTCTATTTTTGTACTATAAGTTCTCCAGGCCTAAATAATACCAGAGGAATAATGCTCATCATCCTCGAATTCTCCTTTGCTGCCATGATAAAGATGTTCAACACTTTAAGACATTCTTGAGTCACATGCGTAAAAGTTACCTAATTATTTTTCTGAGGGCTTCCTCCCAGTTTTGTTGTGGGAGCTTTCATAGAGATAGAGGCACAAGAAACTTAATCTGGGTTAAAAAATAAAAATAAAAAAGTCAGGTTAGAGGGGGAAAAAACAGCAAGTGGGGGTCCCTGTGCAAAGTGTTTCTAGTGAAAAGCATTTTCTTGTGATGAGAACTCTCCCAACTTCCCATGGGGAAAAACACAGATTTAAATAAAATTGCATGAGTACTAATTCATTCCCTTTATTTTTTTTTTTTGTTGTTGTTCAATTTGGTTACACGAGAAAGCAAATTCCACTTGTCCATGAAGTCTGTTGAAAATGCGTAGTCAGTATATTCACTTGTATATCATACACTGTCCTCAGTGTAGGGAAGGGTAATTTCCTCAATTACTTCTACAGGAAGAGATAGCTTTCGCTAATGTCTTCTCCATAACATTCTCAACTAATGGATTAGACTCCTCATTTCATAAGGTGCCTCGTCAAACAACTTCTAAATCCTTTGAAACTTGAGATCATTAGGAAGAATTTTGTATGGAGTACCAAATCACACAGAAGCACAATTTTTTTAAATATTTGGATCGGGTCCAAAAACACTTTGTGTAGACTTTCAATTTCCAATAGAAATTCAGAGATGATGAATATACTTTTTAAAATACAAGTCTTAAGACAGCAGAGAAATGTTATGACCACTTGCCCATTAACCAATGTGAAAAGCAAAGTAGTTACGGTTACACTGAATATTGAAGTGCTTGACCTTACCCAGATTGGAGAGCCAGCACTTCCTGCCTCTGATGTTCAAGAAAAGGGGTTCTGATGGCAAGTTCAAGATTGCTAGCCTTACTGCCACTTACTGGTTTTAGACCTTGGACAACTAACTTCATCTCCTCAAGTCTCAGGTACCACATCTAGAAAACTGGGCATGATCACAGATTCCACAGAGCATTGTGAGAATTAAATTAGATAATACATAGAAAAGTGCCTAGTACTGAGCCTGGCAAACAATAAGCTCCTGATAGATAATAGTTGTTGTCGTCATGCTTATTACTTCCCAACCATCACGGAAAACTGACTTTTATGGGCTTGGGGGGGATGGGTTAAATGGGTGATGGGGATTAAGGAGGGCCCTTGTGATGAGCGCTGGGTGCTGTGTGGAAGTGTTGATTCACTAAATTCCACATCTGAAACTAATGTTGCACTATATTTTAACTAACTAGAATTTAAATAAAAACATGGGGAAAATATTAATGAAAATAATTCAGCAACAAAAAAATGACTTCTAAACATAAAAGGGAGCCCAAATACTGGTGAAAAGATGTCAACTTGTCAAATTCATTTGTTAACAGAACCGTATCATTATCTTAGTTCTAAGGAAGTAAATATTTTCTAAGTTGCCTTCTTTGTCCTCTTTAATTTCACAATTTAAGATTTCCCCATCATCTGATCATTTTTACTTTCCTTGTGGAAACTGAAGCTTTCCAAACTTAAGTAATATTTAAGGTGAACACATATAAGCTACCTTAAATTTTTTGAAAGAATAATAAGAGGAAAAAATAATGTATATCTGGAAGCCCCGCGGGAAGTGGACACTCCCACTCAGGGTGGTTGGCCCCTCCATCCAGTGTGTGTCCCAAAAAACCCCTCTGTTCCAGTGTAACATGTGTCCCTTTGTGCTAACACGCCTCCCTTGCCTCATCACACTGTGTGCTTTGGAACACCCCAACTGTATAGTAGTGCTTGGCACAGAGTAGGTGCTTAACATGTTTGTCGAAAACTGAATGAGTGTACTGAGTACTATCATAATGAGGACTTCTGAAATCCTGTGGCATTCACAGCATTTAGTGACACATGGTGAGGGCTGGATGAACATTGTATGACTGCTTCCATTCTGTAACGTTGGCATAAGTTAAATCATCATTTATGGGATTTAGGAACTTAAAAGAACTAGTGTAGATCATCTAGATCAATATCCCACCATACCAATGAGGAAATCAAGACCCACAGCTTTTATGTTGCTTGTTCCAGGTGGCATGGCTGATGAAGGGAAGTTTCTCTCTGCTAATCTCCTCCCCTTCTTCAAATCTGGGGTCATTTCCCACTTTCTTAATGAATTCTCCCTGTCAACTGCATTCTGCCCCTCCTCTGGCACCCCAATCTCTCTCATACCTTCCTTTCCTTTTCTCTACAGCACTGGGGTTATCTATTCTACTTATTTTTATGTAATTGTATCCATCTCTGCCACGTGTGTCCCTCAGCTCCACAAGGGTAGGTAGGGATCTTTGTCTGTCTCCCAGTCACCTAAACGATGACCTGGCACATAGTAGGTGGTCGATACATGTTTGTTGAATAAATCCAGGACCAAAATCCAGGTACTTTTCCTAATCAAGTCCTAGTCAGTCTTTCCAAAGCTCAGAGATGTCTTTCTAGTTCATGGAATGAGATGAGGAAGAGGATTATGAGTTTGGTAGCAAATTCGGTTGTATGCATGGTTCTCACACTGCACATGGCATCTTACACTCCATGAGAGTCCACCCAGGGCAGGAGGCAGCAATCTTCCTGATGTGTGCATGAAGCTTTGAAGAGTATCCAATTTACAAATGGCCACTGCAATGCTATCCTGTTCCTTGTAATATCCGCAGAGTCGGGATCTGGTGGTGCAGAGTGGATCAAAGAGGGTGGAGTGAATTTAATAATGTATGATCACAAATGATCCACAGAGCCAAAATTTCATGTGAGAACTAGATAAGTGTTACTCCATCTTAATTTTCTCTCTTCCACTTAAAACTCATTTGGACTCTGAGTCTGTTTTGAAAAGTTAAATTAATTCATTTTTATATTTTTGAGGCAGGGTAATGCTATTTGCCACAAATGCAAAATCCACAAAGATCAAGTATATTTTCCAAACTGCATTTAGAACATATACACTATTAGTAATTAATATGAATAATTCAATCTAGAAATTATTGGCTATATAATATCAACTAACTTAATCATGAGATTATAAAAATTAGCAACATCATAAGTATTAGATGACCTTTCTAAAATCTACTAGTTTATGACAGGACATAAAGCCAAATACAATAATAAGAACCAATTATATTAAACACAGGCTTATCATTTGATCAAACTAAGAATATCACCATATGAATATAATAGATGAGTCCCCCGATGCAGGCAAAGTATATATAGGCATACACATACATATGTAAAAATACTCATACACTGCACACATACATATATACATTTATTTGGGCTGCTATGAGACAATACCATAGACTGAAGTGGCTTATAAACAACAGAAATTTATTTCTCACAGTTCTGGAGGGTGAGAAGCCCAGAATCATAGCTGTGACAGATTTGGTGTCTGATGAGAGCTAGCTTCCTGGTGCACAGATGGCTGTCTTTTCTCTGTGAATTCACATGATGGAAAAGAACAAGGGACCCCTCCTGGGTCTTTTTTTTATAAGGGCACTAATCCCATTCATGAGGGTTCCACCCTCATGAACTAATCACATACCAAAGGCTCTGCCTCTAAAAACCATGACATGGGGATCACCATTCCACATATGAATTTTGAAGGAATACAAACATTCAGGCTACAGCAAGCTCCTCCTCCATTAGGCACTGGGGGTAGAATGATGAAAAAACACCTGGTCTTTGTCTTCATGCAGCTTTTAATCTAGTGAGAGACAGACATTACTAGGAATATGGAACTACTGACTATGATAACTGATGGAAAATTATGGAATGCTACAGAGAGAAGACAGCATTATCTTGTTATTACTTTTTTTTTAAACAGAAACATACAAAATATCAGTTTCTCTAAACTATAGCTAGAAGTCAAACATGACAATACCTTTCTTCAACTACATAGTTGCTACATTAGATACACACCCATATATAAACATATGTGTGTATATATATATGCATACATAATGGTTATAAATAGAAAGGCAAGGAATGAGAAATGGTTATAGATTAATACACAATTTCTATAAATTCCTTCATCTGGATTCAGAAATATGTATATTTTCATACCAACTTTGCATCTGCTAGCCCTGCCCTAGTCTTCTCTGCATTTGTGTGTCCTTTTGAGAAAATCTGCAGTCACTTAATAAACATTGGCCTCTTTCATGCAAAGCATTGGGTTACTCTCTGAGGAAGGACAGACCATCTCCTCAGTGAGCTTGCTGACAAGAGTATCAGCACAAGAAAAAGGTGACAAAAAGGAGTAAAATAAGTAGTAAACAGAGGGAGAAATATAGAGAAAAGAGTAATTAGCTACTAAACAAAAAAACTCTTACTATTTAGAACTTTATATCCATACTCACTGAACTTTTTTATCACGTAGATTTAAATCCATAAAATACATCTTAAGAATATTTCTAAACTTGTTATTGAGTACCCTAGAATGCTGATTCTGTGTTATGCTATAAAGCATATTAAAGCAATATATTTTACACTATTTCCAGGTATAAAAACCTACATTTAATAATCTCTTCAGGTAAAAACAAATTCATACTACCAGCTATTGCTTTCTCTGTTCCATTCTGGGTGCTGAAATGGGCAAATCATGTGGGAAGCCAATAATTATTTGGAAACTTTCCCAAGTACCCAGAAAATCCATTAAACAGAGAAGCCTTTCCCTTTGGTTGCAACTTTTCAAGAACCAATGTTGACTCAGCTAAAGCACTGACTTATAGCTTAATGGCTTAACGTTAATTTTAACATGCTGTTTCTCTGACTTTACTAGATATCAAGAAAAAAATAGATTTAGATTTCTTTATTGCTTTGGCTCTTTATTTTAAACATAAAGTGGAAAATTACTGTTTCAGGAAAGTCTTCTGGCATAGAAAAATCTACCAAAATGCTAAGTTAAAATATTCAATTAAGAGGTTATCAAAGTGATAATACACAGGGGGGATAAATCTTTGTTTGGAAATATTTTTATTTCAAAATGAAGACACTGAAAACATTAAGAAATCTAAAAGTTCTATAAAACTTCTTCAAAAATATTTTGTGTGTGTTATAGTAGCAATAAACATGTGTGCCCCCAAAAATGATTCTCAAGTAGCCAATACAAATAGTAGCCATTTTAATCTTGTTTTAATTACACATGTTGGTTACTTGACTTCAGCGTTTACTCAGTGACTAATTACCACATGTGTGAGTTCTGAGCAGTATGTTTTCACACACTTACAGATTACTCTGTGAAGTTTATTGAACAACTTAAACAAGAATTCTCCCTACCTTTTCCAAACACTGTCGACTCAAAAGGGACAGGGACATTACAGGTAAAAACACAGAAAGTCCATAGTCCATTGCATATGAAATTAACAAGGCATCTTAGAACAGGGAGCGTTCACTACAGTCAAGTGTGTCAATTAGGTGAAGAAGGTGGGAAAAAGAGGAGTGTCTTACCTTGTTTCTAAAAGAGACTATAAATTTAAAATAAGAATACCATTGAAAACATATCCTTGAAGTGAGCAGATTCCCACTTCTAGATGATTCTATTTGTAATGGTGCTCGCTTTGCCTCCTTGCTTTGCCTTGTTCCTAGAAAGCACTGGGAATGATGTTTGTGTATTTGGCCCAGAGTTACTGAATGCTGGTGAAGGCACAGGTGAACGAGAGATATGGCAGTTAAAGACAGGTGTCTTTACAAGTCGCAATAGGCATTACGTAAATTTCTTACGTTCTTAGTTATATGACTATTTTTTCACTATGGGTTTATGATTATCTGTGACTAATAATGTTACTAGGAAAAATAATTAACATTTTCACACAAGGGTCTTTTTTTTCTGGTTTTTTGCTTTTTTTTAAGAGGAGAGGGGTAAATTTTAAAATTTTCTTCCCTAGTGTAATGTGGGTTATGAGTAATTCTTACTTTCTCTTGAAAAGTGTCATAAATTATGCTGACAGGCTTTAAATCTCCAAAACCTGCATATGAATATTTTTAATTCTCACTTTGCTTTGTCTTTTATGGCACAATCATTAACAAAGGGTCTTATGGCTTAAAGTACTGAAAAGCTGATTAGATGGTTAGTACTGTACTTCGCTGAAATTATTTTCATGTAAAAAAAATACCTTATCCTAAAAGATGAATAAAGTAACAGGTTTTTATAGACTGCCCACAATATATTAAGATCAACCTTGCTTCAAGACCAAGCTTCTTGAACTTTTCTTATATCTATTTAATATTGGCCTGTATAGTAATTAAATCAGTGAAACAAATGAACTCATAAACAATTAATATAAAAGTGTTTTTAAGGGAAAAAATGTTATGAGGGGGGCCCCAAAGGGTCATGGGATGAATCGCTTTAGAGGGGAGTCAGGAAGGGTTCTGTGAGGTGAGATCTAAATAGTAAGCAGGAACCAGTCACATCAAAAGCCAGGGACAAAGCTCTCCAGGTAGTGAGTGAGAAATGAAAATTCTCTGAGATGGGAGTAAACATGGTGTTTTCAAGCTGGAAAGAAGCTGGGGGCACTGCAGTCTCACCGTGACGAGAGTATGGTTTTAAGATGAGGTGGAAAGAGTAAGCAGGAGGAGACCATAGTACTTTGTATTTGGTCTATAGTACAGAGTTCAGATTTTATTCTAAAAACATTGAAAAATGGAAAGATTTTGAGCAAGAGAGTGCTGTAAGATGATTTACGAATACAAAAGACTACATGACTACTGGATTATGGTGCGCCAAGAGCAAAGGTGAGATCTTTCTGAGGGTTTTGAGGTAGTTTAGGTGAGAAATCATAGTGGTGTGGACCAGGATGCTAGCAGTAGAGATGGGTGGTAGAGACAGATGGAGATCAACCAATTAGGGGGACAAAGAAAAAGGAGGTAGAGATGGCAGCACGTGCTGACAGACTGGATATAGAGGTTAAGGGAAAGGGATATATCAAACACACCTTCTAGATTTTGCCTTGAACAAATGCATGGATGATGGAGGCATAAATAAATTGAGGAAGATCAGGGAAAGGACAGGTCTGGGCAGGGGAAGAGGGACTCAAGTTGTCCCCTCAGCATCCAACATATGCCCAGCAGGTAGATGGATTTACTCATTTGGTACTCAGGGAAAAGTACACTGCTAGAAAGTTTTGGAATCATCAGCACACAGTGCTATTTTTGGCCATGGACCAGCTGAGAACGTCTGGAGAAGGAGGAAATGAAGGTAGAGATAAGGAGCTAGCCTGGTCTGAGCTTTGGAGACCCTTAGCACCAACAGGTAAGGTGAAAAGAGGATGCAGAGGTCACATATTTATTTTTTCTCACATAATTTTTTTTAAAAAATCTAAATTAATTGCAAGCATTTAAAAATAGGAGACATTTGCATGAAAATCTGCATTTCTGGCATCTGTTGTAAAGTCCAAAGACCTGCTGTTTTTCAACCGGCATTCGCATTGGACAACATCAGCGGGAACCAATACCCTGCTCCCCTTCAGAATGGAGCATGCGTGGACAGCACTGGCATGGTCTGTTCCACTCCCTGGTGTTCTCAGCACCGTGGTGCACCCGTCACTTCCCTCAGCCCTGCTGCCCACCTGGGTATTTGCTTTCAATTTACCTTTCACTTGTTTCAGTTCTCAACACTTGACACATTATAAGTTATCAATTTCATTGTTTATTAAGAAGCAAAAGATCCCTTTTGCCTCCACGATTGATTCTGTGATAGTATTATCTTGATGTCTTGCATACTGAGTGAAGACATTAACCATACCAGTGTATAAAACCAACAATGTCTTTTCTGCAAATTATGGATAACTGGACCTTACATCTCACCACAAAGTGGAAGTGGTCTGAGCAGAGTCAAGTAGATTTGAGCTCTAGCCCTTTACCACATAAAGACACATTTCCAATAATTAAAGAGTGTGTGGTTAATTACAGCCAAATGAAGAAGAATGACTCATGCTAATGTTTTGGTTTCCCCGTACCCTTTGAAAGAAACCTGTATGACAATTAAAATCTTGGAAAGTGTGTTTATATTAAGAATGCCATTGACCATATTAGTGAAATATTCAAATTTTATTTTTCATTTTTTTCCTGTAACATATTCCTTAATCTCTCTATCACTGTGATAATCCAATTTGGTTTTTTAGTCTAAAATTATAAGAATTAATTACTATTTTTTATGCATAAGTCTTTGATAACATAGATAAATTTAAACTCTGAAAACTATTAACCAGAGCAGATAACCCTGAGTTGACAACAATACTGTCTCTAGTTCTGGGGCGAGTTATATTGGACTTAGCAATGGCAATAATATTAATTAGTGAATATTAACATTTAAAACCACTATGTGTGACGCACAAGAGAAAATGCCCTACCTAGGTCATCTCATTTAGTCCCCACCACAGCTCTGTATGAAGGTGGTTATCCCCACTGAAGTTGAGAGAGGTTCAAAGCTTGCCCCTAGTCATATGGTTATTAAGTGGAAAGCTGAGATTCAAACTCAGGCAGGCTGATTCTCATGCTCCTAATACAGCTTCCGTCTAAGCCTTTTCTTAGAGACTGTTGAGTCAATCAGTGGGTAAAAATGGCTCTCATTTTATTCCATTCAGTTGATATAAATATGTCTCAGAAGAAATCAAATCACTATAAAAAAAAAAAAGTTCAAGGTGCCTGGGTGGCTCAGTTGGTTAAGCGACTGCCTTCGGCTCAGGTCATGATCCTGGAGTCCCTGGATCGAGTCCCACATCGGGCTCCCTGCTCAGTGGGGAGGCTGCTTCTCCCTCTGACCCTCCCCCCTCTCTTGTGCTCTCTCTCTCTCTCTCATTCTGTCTCAAATAAATAAATAAAATCTTTAAAAAAAAAAAAAAGTTCAGTGTTGGACCTTGGAGAAACTATTCTTTTTTTTTTTTTAAGATTTTATTTATTTGACAGAGAGAGAGACAGTGAGAGAGGGAACACAAGCAGGAGGAGTGGGAGAGGGAGAAGCAGGCCTCCCGTGGAGCAGGGAGCCTGATGCGGGGCTCGATCCCAGGACCCTGGGATCATGACCTGAGCTAAAGGCAGACACTTAACGACTGAGCCACCCAGGTGCCCCTGGAGAAACTATTCTTATGAGAGGTATTCCTATTTCTATTTTTTTTTTAAAGATTTTATTAATTTATTTGAGAGAGAGAGGGAGAGAGAGCAAGAGCGATTGCACAAGCAGCAGGGAGTGGTAGAGGGAGAAGCAGGCTTCCCACTAAGCAGGGAGCCCGACGCCGGGTCAATCCCAGGACCCCGGGATCATGACCTGAGCCAAAGGCAGATGCTTAACCGACTGAGCCACCCAGGCGTCCCTAAATTCTGTTGTCTTTTAGCGCCCCATACAGCACCTTTCTTCTGCTACTTTGTGAGTAGTTGGTCTTACAATTCAAGTGAGACAATTTGCCTGGATTTTGTGTTGTGTATGAAGATACATGGCCGAAGGCAGACACTTAACTGACTGAGCCAGCCAGGCGCCCCAAGAACCGTTCCTATTTCTTGGAGAAACCTGACCACCATGGTGATTCTTAGGAGTTAGAGGGGCAAGGTGGGGTGGTGACTGCAAATGAATACATGCCATCCCTATCCACAAATGAAGACTATCTGGAACCCCCAGGGAAATGGAGGAGACATGAAGAAGTTGGATTATATAGATATAGATTTGGGGTTTTTTGAAAAGTCTTCAAGGTGGTGTTCCTGAATGCACTCCTGTCCTGTTAAGCACTAGTAGGTTAGAAGAATCATCAAAAGCTGATGAGACGTGGATTTCTCAGGAACCAATGCCTTCCAGGAACTGTCTTCAGAAAGAGCACAGGAAAGAAGTCAATGTCGAAGATAGAAGCCGGTTCGCATACCTGCCACACTCTGGACCTCAGTAAACGTTGGGCAGTAAGAGCCCCTGGGAACTCACAGTGTGCCAGGCACGACGCTAAGTTCTCAATGAACCACCTCACTTAACTCTCATAAGAAACCTAGGAAGAAGGTGGCTTAACTCCATTTTACTCAGGAGGAAACTGAGTCACAGAAAGGTTAAATAACACAGTTCGAGAGTCCATAAGCTTAACCAGTAAATTATAACTGCCAAAAAAACAGATGAAAGAATCATGAACGTGGAAAAACAAAACCCACAAAGAACTCAGCAGACAGAGTTAAACACCCTCATCACACTTTACTTCTTCCTGCTAGAAAAAAAAGATGAAGAAGAGACGGAATATCCTTCAGGATACTAACACAGCTTCAGGTTTACCTCTGAGAACAAAGAATTTTAAACAGTGGATCCCCTAAAGCTGCTTGGAGGCTCCCAATGCTTGTTTCAAGCAAAGAAGCTCACCTTTTATCAGATTTATGTGGCAAATTTTTGTCTAAGACATCCTGTGGGAAGAAAAAGTTCTACCGTCCCAGAAAAAAAAAAAATCTTTTTTTTTTCCAAATAGTGCCATAGATCAACCTCGAGTCTCCAAAACAATGATAACATTTATCCTTATTTTTTACTATGAAACTTGGATAAAACAATAACATGGTACACATTCATGATAAACATCACTCAAAACAATACTATAGTTTGGTGTTGGGCAGTTTCCCATTACAGAATCAATTTAGCTCTAAGGCAAGGAAGGCGGATGGATATGGTCAATACCCAAGAGCATGCCGTGAGTGTCTTCACCACAAGCATTTTTGCTGCAACCATTTTCATGGTCTGATTGGTGGTAAGGCAATTGTGCCATAAAAGATAAAATCACAAAAAAAATTTTTAAAGGGACATTCATGGGGCACCTGGGTGGCTCAGTCGGTTAAGCATCTGCCTTCAGCTCAGGTCATGATACCGGGGTCCTGGGATCAAAGCCCTGCATCAGGTCCCTGCTCAGTGGGGAGCCTGCTTCTTCCTCTGCCCCAGCTTGTGCGCATTCTCTCTCCCCCTCTATCAAATAAATAAATAAAATCTTTTTTAAAAAGGGACATTCATTTAAAAGGATATAATGAAACATGAAATATGAATAACAAAATTAAAAAGATTTTATTATGAAATACAAAATATTTGAATACTTTTAAAATGTGTGTAGAGTCATGGCAAATCTGAGCAAAGAACTGATTTTATTCTGTGGATTACACCTAAGCACTCGTCTTCAGAGTCTTTCATTCATGGTATTATGCCTTTTTGTGTGTGTGGTATGTATGTATGTATGTATGTATGTATGTATTTTGCTCTTGGTTCATTTCCTTGTTCAGCACCTTACTTTTTCTTTCTTCGATAAAATTTCTTCCTTCATTAAGAGACTGACCAGTTTCCAAATACTTGGATGCATATTTGTAACTTAGGTGTTTTTTTTTTTAAAGACTTATTTATTTTTTATATATATAGAGAGAGAGTACACGAGCAGATTCCCTGCTGAGCACGGAGCCCCACAAGGGCCTCTATCCCACGACCCTGGGATCATGACCTGAGCCAAAATCAAGAGTCAGCTGCTTAACCAACTGAGCCATCCAGGCGGCCCTGTAACCGAGCTTTGTGTTGCATTGTAAAAGCCTGCTACATTGTTGTTTGTTCTTGGCATATTGTCACCTCTCCCTTAATAGATATTCCAAAGTTCTATGGGAAACATGGGTTCAAACTCTGTGTCGCTGTACGAAGGCTAAGATTTATATGACATAAAATGGGAATATTGCGTCAATGGAGAAATGAAACCAAACTGTCCACCAATTGACAAAACCAACAAACTATCAAACCAAATGGGCAACCAGTTGTTTTGTTGTGTTTTGTCTTGTCTTATCTTTTATGGCAAAATTGCCTTATGGCCAATTATTTATGCAGCTAAAGATTTGCCGCAAAAATGCCTGCTGGCAAGCAAGGCTCCAGTGAAAACCCCCTAGCACCAGTCTGTCTACCCACAGGAAACTAGCACCTTCCACAGTGTGTCTTACACATCCAAACCCGCCATGTGGCAACAAATACCACAAAAATAAGGAACCATTTTTAAACCTGGTGCAGTTTTCTCAAATGACTCATCATGAAGCTGACAATTGAGTCTCTGCCTACCAGTTTGGAATGTCAGGAAGGAATTAGCTTTTTCTTCAGAGTGATGAAAAAATTTTGCTAGTTTCTCAACACTGTGAAAGTAATTAATGCCACTGAATTCTACACTTAAAAATGGTTAAAATGGCAAATTTCATGTTATGTACATTTTTACCACAATAAAAAGAATTCAAATGATGTTGGCAGAGTTTTTTTCTTAGGAGAGGAGTATTTTTTTTTTAAAGATTTCATTTATTTATTTGACAGAGAGAGACACAGCGAGAGAGGGAACACAAGCAGGGGGAGTGGGAGAGAGAGAAGCAGGCTTCCCGCGGAGCAGGGAGCCCAGTGTGGGGCTCAATCCCAGGACCCTGGGATCATGACCCGAGCTGAAGGCAGACGCTTAGCCGACTAAGCCACCCAGGAGCCCCAGGAGAGGAGTATTTTTAATGTCCTTGTTTAGCCATCTTAAATATATTGCCCACTTTTCTTTTTTTTGTGTTTTACATTAGTTTAGGAAATTCAAAAATCTTGACCCTAATTCATCCATACCCCAATGAGAAAGTAACCAACACTAACACTGGTTATTTTGCACAATCCACAATTCACTGTAAAAAGACAAACTTCAATCCATAACACCTTCTCTTTTTTCCACCACGTGTATTTCTTTGGCCATGAACGGCCATAAAAAATGATTATACTTTTAAAAGAATTAAGAACAATAGATAATAGTCCAATACCATATTTCTACATTGTTTTTCTGCAGCTAATTACTTGTATCCTATTGTCTGAAAGAGTTCATCTAAATGACACAGCAATACAAAGGCGAGTTGTTTGGTCATGCAGTTGCTTTCATAATTTGGTGAAATTGAGTGATGTCCTCTGGATTTCACAGCAGAATTTGTAAAATAATAATGAGGCCCTGCTGTTTTCCCTGGAGACAACTATGGTCTTTGAAGGGTATCAAATCTTTCAAGTCACGGTCACTGACACTCACTAATAGAAATATGAAATTTCTGTGACTTACAAATTAAACTTTTAAAAAATCCAGTCCTTTAAAAAAAAAAAAGAAGAAGAAGATAGCAGGAAGGGAAAAATGAAGGGAGGGAAATCGGAGGGGGAGACAAACCATGAGAGACTATGGACTCTGAGAAACAAACTGAGAGTTCTAGAGGGGAGGGGGGTGGGGGGATGGGTTAGCCTGGTGATGGGTATTAAAGAGGGCATGTACTGCATGGAGCACTGGGTGTTATACACAAACAATGAATCGTGGAACACTACATCAAAAACTAATGATGTAATGTATGGTGATTAACATAACATAATTAAAAAAAAACAGTAAAAAAAAATAAATAAATAAAAAATAAAAAATCCAGTCCTTCCAAAATGAGCATATGTATGCTGCCTAGTTTTATTTATTCTTTTATATTTTTTATTAAAAAAAAAAAGGAAAACAAGCAGTGCTCATTCTGATGATCAAGTTGTATTTTTATCTTTTGCATTTTATTTGCTTTGCAACTGCCTATTGATCAAACAGGTTGATTTAAACATTACTTTCAAACTGCTTAAGTTTTTGCATCCAAAGATGAGATTTGAGACTTACTCTAGGCAAGCCGGGTGCAAAGTTGGTCATCGGCACTCATGCTCAGTTCCCTTTGCTGCTCTTTGTCCCTGCGCTCTCCCCTCTCCAGCTGATGTGTTTCCTGGTTCATCCCCATCATGACTACCCACTATGGGGAGCCTGACACAAATCCCAAAGTCAATGTTTCCATGAGGCAGACCAGCCAGTGAAACACCCAAAGATCCTGACTCACTGACCAGTGCTCCCTCCTATGTCTTTTTTGTTCTGCAACAGGCCACGCTCGCCAAAATACTCAGTGCTATATGATCTGCAGTGTCAATCTTCTAAAAACAAGCAAACCAAGAAAAAACATTGTTCTCAAAGCCATGCTGGTGGTTTAGATTAATGAACACTGATGGCGCTCAGTCACTCGATGTGTTACACATTACACATCTTTCTTAGGCTTTCAGCCATGCACTTCTGGCATTGATTACTTCCACGCCACAGCACCTCCCACCGCCCCCCCCCAAAAAAAAATAAGAATGGTAGAATTTTATACATTCTGGCAGGCTTGTTAGAAAAGTTATTTTGTGGGAAATCAGTAGATTTTTGGTATCTGCTCTATTCTCAATATTATACCACATAAGTCATCATCGACTCATAAAAACAAATCACCTAAAAAAACCAGAAGCCTACACTACTAAAATACTACAAGATGAGGTACAGTAAACCACAGAAAAAAATTAGAAGTCCCAGTCCCTTGTACAAGACTTTTGATCTTTGCTTTAACTCTTTAATTTATGAAACACTCAGACCTTGTATTCATTCTGGAACACCTTATGATTATGTGAAACCACAGAATAATTTCTACATCTCCTTTATAACACAGGTGGCATTTTATGTATTTTTCACCCCACGGGATCCAAAGCTTTATAAGAAAGTAGAAGGTTAACGTATGCCAAAATTATCCTCGTTATCAGGCAGTATCATATTTGAGAAACACTGGAAGACCTATGCAGTAGGAACAGTCAGCCAGGAGTGCACGCTCAGCTTTTGATCAGACGTGATTCTCAGTGCTCTCTGTGTCTGTGAGGTCAGCTGTATATGATAGATGCTCCTACCCCTAATTCACGGATAAAGAAATTGGAGCTTAGAGGTTGCACACCTTGCTCAAGGCTACAGAGCTAGTAAATTGAGGAGGTGAGGTTATAACGAGGTGTCACATTGCAACCCTCGTTCCTAACTACTATAACACCCCTTATCCCTGTGGATTTGGACATTCATTTTGACTTTAAAGTAAAAATCTTGTGAGAATCATGAAACTACAACCTCCTGAAGCTCTGTGTCGGGTCTCAGCTCAAGCCTTGGAAGTGTCCTTCCAGGTACGAGGTAGGAGCTGTTCCCTACAACCTTCAAGCAGTACTGAGCAGTCTACAGCACTTTCCTCCTCCTGGAAAGAGGACACGTGGATGCAGTCATTAGGGATATTGAAGGGGGAAGATAACAGGTAGGGTAGAGTTGGAGAGATTTACCTTTCATCCCTTAGGATTCTATGATCCTAAATAAAAAGATAAAGAATAAAATATAAAGGAGATGCCTAATGAGCTGGATTTATGATTCATTTTAATTAAGCCATTATCCTCTTATTTTATTATCTATTCCAAGAGGGGGCATTAATGGCTTTGTTAAACTTTTCAGTTTCTGAGGATTGGGGCTGACTTATAAATGGCCATTTTAAAATACTCATTCTGATCGCTGTATGTTAAAAATATAACCACTTGTCTATTTTTGGACACTTCTTATTTTAAAATCTGAATTCTGTGTACGCCATTAACTAAGTTAAGTTATGGGATCTGTCCGGAGGTGAGTGGGTACTCTTCCTGAGCTGTGTATCCTAAATGATTCACGGCCAAGATTCACTCAGTTCCTACCTGCCCCAGGCAGGAAGGGCTGCAGGGCTTCATGAAAGGCAGCTTTTGGCAAGCTTCGAAAGCTGTGTGTAGATGCGAAGGTGTGTCTGTGACCGGGAGTTTTTATATTGCTTTGTCATTTCCAAATCTTGCACATCCCCAGGAGACCCTGTCAAGGTCAAAAGCACAGTAAGCTAACCGGGGAAAACCCCAGAGAAAGCCAAGATGTGACAAGCACAGCTGGCTCCCTAGAGAACGGCAGCCCCGCTGACTTGGCAGGATTGGACTATTGCAGTGCTCTCTGGAAAGCTAGCTCATTCCTGGAGGAGGGAGGAGGGAAACCAAAGGGCAAGGAAGAGAAAGGTGGGAGCGAGAAGATAGACTATAAAACAAGATGTAGCGGAAAGCAAAGACGAGGGGTAGAAAGAGACTTAAGGGAACAAAGAAACAAATAATTATGTGGTTAATCAGGAAATAAATATAACTTTGGATATACTTTTAGCAATTAAGTTTTGAGGAATATATTTCAAAACCTGGAGTTGTTTTTTTTTTTTTTTTAAGCATTGGCTAAAAATACCTTTCTGATGTCTACTCTTTGTGTGAAAATAAAATACATACATACTGCTTGAATTGCTCCAGAATGACATATCACAAGTGTATATTTGAATAGAAACCACAAATGTGAGGATACTCTAAGTTCTTTGGCCAGAATAGGATGAAAATTGATCATGTTGCTTTATAATTTTGCTGTAAATAAAATAGAGATTTATCGTATTAGAAAGCTCAAGAGGGAAGAGAAATTTGCTTACCTTGAAATTTTTTGGTTTGTATTGATGAAATTCATCATAACCTATGTCATTTCACTTGGTCTTGATTCCGCATTTTTGATATTTAAATGTAGGATAAAACAGAATTTGTTGTTAAATTATCAAACTTTGATGACTGTGGAGTTTTATATTCAGTAATTTTCAGCTATTGTAATTAACATCCTTCTTTTTGTCAGTGGTTTAAAAGACATGACTACCTTGTAGGTGCCCTCTAGGTATTAGAGGTTACCTTTCTATGTGGTTCAAAAAATATTACTGTACAAGAATGCAGAGAAGCTTATCACCCAATGCTACTCTTTGTCAGATACCCTGTATGGGTAGCATATTTCATTTTATTAAAAAAAAAAAAAGCCTAAAAGCATATTAATGGTTCTTCTTCTTCTTCTTTTTTTTAATTATAGCAGAAAATGGCCCCCGTCTACTCGTGGAAGCAGAACAAGCCAGGGTGTTCTCATACAGAGGTGGCAATGTTACACTGCCATGTAAATTTTATCGAGATCCTACAGCATTTGGCTCAGGAACCCACAAGATCCGAATTAAGTGGACCAAGCTAACTTCAGATTACCTCAAGGAAGTGGACGTTTTTGTTTCCATGGGATATCACAAGAAAGCCTATGGAGGCTACCAGGGTAGAGTGTTTCTGAAGGGAGGCAGTGATAACGATGCTTCTCTGGTGATCGCAGACCTCACCCTGGAGGATTATGGGAAATATAAGTGTGAGGTGATTGAAGGATTGGAAGATGACACTGCTGTGGTAGCATTAGATTTACAAGGTAGGTATCTATAAATCATTTTAAACTTGGAAATGATAATTAATCATTTTTCATGACAAGTAATGTCTAGTGGTTACCATAGTGATAATGTGAGAAATCAGAAGTCCATGCATAGCGGGTTTCTTTTCTTTTGTATTTTGCAGTCTGTCAATGATTCCAGCTTTCATATTTGAAACGTACACACAATGGTTATACACAAAATTGAAGCTATTTGCAAGTAGGAGAAACGTGCAGTGGAACTGAATTACTAATATTTGGAAATGGCCTTATGCTATTCAAAATTTAAATCTTATGACATGGTTATGGAGAAATTCAGATAGGATGCATTTTTATTATGCTTCTAAAATTATCTCAGTTTCAAAATAATGGCAACTTTTGTGAAGGACATCTGCTAACTAAAATACGTGTAATTGTATTCTATAAAGTAACTGTGAAATCTTAACAAAAAAGTGCCCTCCAAGTTTATTTAAATAAGTAAGAAGTAAACTCTTTTAATGGTCCAGAGTCTTTTAGACACCAAATACCAAACAATGTAGGCATTCTGGGAGAATTTTTTTTTTCTTAAGCATGTAATCTACTCAGTAGGTTCAAAAACCAAAATGTAGAGAATGCTAAACAATAAAGTGTGCTCGCTGCCCAAAGCCCACCCTCTATATGCCCCACCAAGAGGGAAACTCTTCTCTGTTTCTCACGCATCTCAAAACATCTTATATTCACGAATTTCAGTGTTTCTCTACACTGAAGGATGAATTTTTTTGGCTACATTGATAGAATACTTTCCTTCCTTATGCACATAAACTATAGGTGTGTGTTTGCTAGAAGCTCCTTTCACATCCTAGGACAGATTTGTGCCTTTGGAAAAGAATCTGTTTGGTCCACTGGAGTATCACTGAAGAGTTGACCTTCTGAATCCCACAGAATCCCATCACACGTATGGAGATTTATTAGCTTTATGTATCTAATAAATTGCACGATGTCATAAAATACATTTTTGTGACCTTCTCCTGTCTCTCCTTTTTTCTCTTGTCTCTCTTAGTTGTAGTTCTTGGCTCCTGATTACATACCACCTTGTACTTTCAGTTTTTATTGAGTCACATGAATATCCATAAACATTGGCATTATTCAAGATGAAAGAAGTGATGGCCTTAGAGAAAAGAGTTTATCATCAAATATTAATGACAGCCGATTTTCCTGATCGAAGGGGCATCAGGCAGTGGACAGACCCTCAAGCTAGTAGTACCAACCAAGACTTTTATGTTAGTCCCAACTCTACCAGTATGAGTTCCGTAACTGGGGCAAGTTATTTAATCCTTATACCTGGCTTCCTCATCTATGAATAACAGGTTGAACGATATTACCTGTTCAGTTACTTTTTCATCTAAAATTCTGTTTATATACCATGTATTTCCTAAACCTAAGTAATTCACCTGCCATATTTACTGTCTCCCTACATTTATTTTAAAGTGAAATTTTAAGTGCATAGAAAGCAGTAGAACTTGCCAGAAATAGAAGGGAACCATAAAAATAAATACAACGAATATAAGATACTTCCATATTCCACCTGGATACCTGCTTGCTAATAGCTTTGAGCATGGAGCCTGCTACACCTTTGTTTAAAAAGGAGATTTACAATGTGTCAGAGGATGATGCACTCCAAGGTCAAACTGTATTCCAGACATAATTAGAGGTGTTGAAGAGAAACTGTAAAGAGTAACTTTTTCCTGCCTAGGCCCTTCAGCATCCCAAATCACCACGTTTTCCATGCTATTGGAACACTTCCCTACCATATAACCCATTAGCATATGAGCCAAGGAAATGTGTCCAAGAAACCAATTGAACTGATAAATATTTTTATAAGTACTGTTTCAGTGCCAGGAGATGTGAAGATTTCCAAATCTTGGTTTTTTTCATTCAATAGTCTGACAGGCTACTAAAGATTCTAATATACTTTCAAGAGTAAGAATTTTAAAATAAGGCAGAAATTATTATCTTGTAGGTCAACTACACTTCAGATACAATAAATAAAGTAAATGAGGTAGAATTTGGTTATAAAGTAAGCGGGTGCAAAGCAGTTGCTATAATCCCGGGCACTGTGCTTGGCTCACTTTCAGGAACCTCCCCACCCCCGACAGATGAGACTCAGGGAGGACTTCTTTTCTAAGGTAACATGGCCAGTAGGAAGAGCTAGAACTGGAATCTGATACCAAGAACACTGGAAGAAGCCTATGCTTTTATCCACTGTGATCTGGGGGCTCACAGGAAGGAGAGATTCTCCGGTGGAGAGAAGACCAGAGACCTCGAACAGGCAGAAGGGCAGCCACCAGCTGCAGGGGATTCTTAACGGCCCCAGAGGGACTTGGGTGACAACCTACAGGCTGTCTTTTGGTCACACGGCATTAACTGGTGCGCTCATGGTAGCGCTTCCGTTCCCCTCCCTGCAGGTCGTGCATTTCCGTCTTTCTTGCGTGCTGCAGAAAGTGTAGAAGCAGCCATCAGCCAGAGGGCCTGCCTTGAAATAGCTAACATTTTAACATGTAGCATTATACACACAAATCCATTTCTGAACAACTGAACAAAATACAAATCTTCAAAGAGTAAGATCCGAGTTCCGCTCCACAGCTGTGATGCTCTCCAAGCCCCTTACAGAGATTTCCATTATAGCTCTCATCACACTTTGTTTTGTAAAGGTTTGTCAACTTGCCTTCTCCACCCGTTAACTACAATCTACTCGAAGGCAGTCAGGGGCCAAGAACAAAGTTAGTACTCAGTAAAGAGTTTACAAGTGATTGAATGTTGGTTAAAACTTTCGAATACACAAACAAAGCATGCACACCATGGAGAGGCTATGGAAAGGCCCACAAAGGAAGGAACACTTGATTTGGGCCACGGAAGTTGAATCTGGTCCTTCCAAAGGTAGAGGGCATGAAAAAGCAAGGGACAGGACATCGTGGGGTTGAGAGAAATTTCTCAAAGGGAAAAAATGTGAACAACAGATGCCATAGAGAGTCTGCATCCACATGGACTGGTTTAAGGCTCTCAGCTTGGCAATAGGATAAGATAAAAATTGTTATCATAGCCAATTTCAAGCATTTGGAAAAATAGACTCATATACTGAATCCCCATATACCATTGTCCAGCTTCAAAAGTTATCATGATAAAGACACCTTATTTTATCTTGCTTTATATAATCCCAATTGCACTGAATAATGTTCAAGAAAAACTCAGCCTATTATTTTCTCTACATATGCTGCAATATGAGATAAGGACTCATTTTTAAATGAAATTGCAAAAAAAAATTTTAAGATAGTCACTGTAGAATAGCATTTGAAGAAGCTTGGTTGCTAACCTGAGGATAAACATTGAAAGTGACTTGGTAATTTCCACATAGTCTGGGACAGATGAGCAAGGTGCAGTGATTATATACCTAAGAGTTTAAGGGCTATGTGGCAAAAGAGATTTTGTGGTTATCCCTTAATACCTTCAACCCAGTTTTTTACTTTTTTTCATTATCAGTTACATTCTTACATGTGACCATCAGGCAAGTTTCACTCAAACTCCTTGTCAATCTTCTAATGTACATAAATAAGGCCAGGGAAGCATATCATTTTAAATGTCATGATGATGGTTTTTCAGCTGTACTTGTACAATGTTTTAAATTATATTGGTCCTTTAATACATGCTAAATGCTATGTTCTCCAAAGAATTTTTCCAATTAGGAAAAAAATCATTCTTCTTTAAGATGTCCAAATTAAATGGTTTGTATTTATAGTACAAGATTTATTTTGTCTTGGATTCAAACTAATATATATATATATACATATATATATATAGTTTGCATATCAAATTATGGGCCCTTTGAAGGAACAGGCCACACCCCAAACCTGTATTCTAGAGCACCCAGCACAGTGCCTTACTCTTAGCTGTGACTTAAGAATTGTTTCTTTTTTTTTTTAAATCATACTGATTCAAAATTTTTTTGAATTTTTTTTTGAATCATACTGATAAAAAAATTGTAAGATTTTTTGAAAGACTGAGTTGGAGTTAGCTGTGGAAACAATTTTTTTCGTATAGAATCTTCGATAGGGTAACACCCTCTGATTACTACCAATTACCCACACTGCTAGAAACAACACCCAACAAGACTAGCCTTATGTGACTATAACGAAGAGATTCAGGTCACTGGAAATTAATGAGTAGCTTGGTCTACAGAATTCATTTCAGCAATTAACAAATAAATAAGGATATGAAAAACGTGATACTTTTTTTCCAATCTCCCATTGTACTGGTTTTCTGCTGGTGAAAATGGGGCTAGATACACAAAAATATAGTCTGAGAGGTTTTAGAAATAGAAAAAAAATCAGATATGTGTATAGCACTGATAGACAATAGAAGGGGCACTGAGGAAGGTAAAATTATACTCCATGGTGTCTGTCTTTCTATTACTCAAGTTCCTGAAATTTACGTTAGCTTTCATATGGGCTACGGTATGGACATCTTTCAGATGTCTAACAAATTGATATTTGCCAACAACTAGGATGAACTGGACTGTGCAATTATAAATATTAAAGAGTGTGTTTTCGAAACATATTTCTACTGACTAAACTACTCACATTCTTTTCCATACAATAGATCATCCTTATTAATTCCCTTTGTCGTGATGTATACCAGCTCTTCATGGGAAAAGAAACAACTTTTGATTACATTTTGACATATGAGTATAAAATAATCATACTTCGAAAATAATCACATGCCCTTCGTTTTCACCGATGGAAGTTTAACTTGTATTTTTGTAATGCTGGATGAAAGCAATAAACATCCGCTCCATTATTCAGCTGCAGGAAGTGCACGTTTTTCCACTGAGACAGGTTTCTGCGATTATAGTCTTAGATGTTGAAATCTTAACTCGCTGGAAGTAAAATAAGTGAATAAATAAAATACTAACAAACATGCAGTTCCAGAAATGCCCCTGCTTGTAAGAAACATCTGATTATTGAAATCTGTGCACCAAATGTGCACAGTACAGTGAAACTTTTACAACTTTGGCTGAGACACAGAAAATGACCTCGATTTACTTGGGATGTATTCTTTCCATAATCATCAAACATTAATTAAAATTCAAGTAAATATTTTGAATTAATACAATGATAAGTTGACCATTTATTTCTACAATTGAAAAATAATGACGTTTCAGTACTGGGTTTCACTATGACTTTAAGAAATGTTTGCATGAAATTATGTTAAATTTGAAAGGAACTTAGAAATACATTACACTGAATTTGGAACTGAATCAATCATGGTTCAGTAACATTCAATGGTTAATCAAGAACCAACTACTCAAGAAAATTTTTTCCTAATGCCCATGAGAGTCCACCAAATAACACCACAGTGAGTTTAAACCAGAAAGGCTGTCTAGGTCTTGAAAATCATTGTAAATTAAAATATCCTGCAGTCTCCACTGTTCCCTTCTTGAGACATTTGGGAAACGGAATCCAACCCAAATGGTTTCTCTCTCCAGACTGAAACACTTTGAGACTTTTCTCTCACTTAGGGTCTAGCTGCCAAGGAAATCTCAATTGGATAAATTAAATATTTTTATTTTCATTGGCATTTCTGGGGTTCTGAGGAAAGAGGATGAAAGGCATGAGGGGACAGGGAGAGTTATAGCAGTTCCTTCCCAGCGCTAACTGGGTTCTTAGCTGGATGCCTGGAAATAGCTCTTCTTAGATAGAACCATCTCAGGCTCCCCTCCACCCCCATCACTGCAGGGGGCAGTGGCAACTGAGAGAGTCTTTTCCTCCTTCCTTTTGGCGCTGATTCAGCTTACAGATCCTTCAGCCAAGAACCTGAGAAGGCAGGATGAGATCAGGAAGCCTTCCTGGATCCCTGCCTCTTACGGAACCGTGCCAGCTGGACTGCCCCAGAGGGACAAACGTGTCCTGCGGAGGCCTTGGGGGAACACGACTTGATTTAGGCTATTGAAATTTCTTCTGGTAGAGTCTTCCAGGACAATTTATAAAAGAAAACATTTCCTGTGTCCTGGTTACATGATGAGTGAATTGTACATTCATCTTGAATAGGGTCTGCGGTCTCATAAAACAGCACTTGCGATATAACCCACCAAATTACTGTGTCAGTGGGACAACTGTTTATATTCCACAAGCTAAAGTATTAATTATTTCTAATTATAACCAAAAATCCAAGGCAAGGCCTTGACTAACCACTCTGAATTAATTGTCTTTTACGGGGAGACATTTTGGTGCAGGGGTCCTTCTGAAAGTCCAGCAAATGATACAAGTTTGCTTTCTGTTGATGTAATTCTTAGTGGTTCAAGAAAATGCGCCCAAAAGTCAGGAGGTGGCTCAGTCACCTCCAGTGATTATTTAACCAAAAAGAACGCTTTGGGGAAGCCATTGCATCTTCCCAGGCAAAGTCAAGTGCCAAGTCACACTGTTCACGTTTGTTAAGGGTTTTTGCCCAAATAGTTAATTCTTTGGCATTAACTCAACTGATGTTTATGCTGTATCCACCTTGTATAGGACAAGCTTTGGGAAGGTTTTTTTTTTTTTTGTAATAAAAATGTTTTTAAAAGCTGGTTTCAATTGGCAACATATGAATATGGAAGCTGAAGAATTATTTTTAAATGAAAGCTCTCATTTTGGTTGTGCTGTTCAAGGACACAAAAAATATAAGATTAAGGGCTACCCTTAAAAGTTGAAATGGATAACAGAGCCAGGATACCCTTAATGGAATATGGAGTGAGGTATGCCCCCACTGTAAAGAACTGGCTTATTAATATGAAATAAGGCTGCTTAATTAGGTTTCTGTTAGATATGTAAACTCACTTTGGAGTTTCTCCAAGTAAGAAACCTCCTAAGTGAAAGTTACTTAGATAAGTAAGTTTTTAGGAGCATATGTAAAAGAAAATATGTATCTACATTTGAATCATTTGTTACCATATTTGTTTATACATTTAAAAGGCTATCCTAAGTGGGGCACCTATGTGGCTCAGTTGGTTAAGCATCCAACCCTTAATTTCGGCTCAAGTCACGATCTCAGGGTCTTGGGATCAAGCCCTGAGTCTGCACTATGCTCTGCGCCATGGAGTCTGCTTGAGATTCTCTCTCCCCCTCTCCTTTTGCTCCCCCACCCATGGTACTGTCTCTCTAAATAAATAAATAAAGTCTTTTAAAAAACAGATAAAAAATGAAGGCTATCCTAAGCTAATTACTAATTATATAAGAATAACTACTAAGAGAAAACATGGAGAATCCTGATAAATACCTTCTCTCTGAGCACTGTTTCTACATCCTCTACCACTATTAGTATTCAATATTGACTTTTTCCTAGCTGAAAAGGACTCAGTAGTAATCCATTTTAAGGTTATTAACAGAAGTAGCAGAAGGTAAATTCTCAAGGAGGCTATTTGAAAAAGATAACCTATGGGTGAATCATTCCAGAAAGGAGAATTTTAAGGCTTGTATTGAACTCTTAGCGAAAGGGTAAATCACTGAAGTCATCAAACCGCATATCTCACTGTGAGATGCTCAGAGCCGAGAGGCTGTTTGCAGGGGAAAGGGGCCACAAGAAACCACTGCAAGTTGACCAGAACCTGCAACTTCATCTGCTGGAGATTCTATGATGTTTTCACCAGTCAAGCAACATTTGCTCACAGTTGGTACTTTCTGTACCATTAATCCCTCGGTCTCTCCTTTGGACAGGTGTGGTATTCCCTTACTTTCCACGACTGGGGCGCTACAATCTCAATTTCCACGAGGCACAGCAGGCTTGTCTGGACCAGGATGCTGTGATTGCCTCCTTCGACCAGCTCTACAATGCCTGGCGGGGCGGGCTGGACTGGTGCAACGCCGGCTGGCTCAGTGACGGGTCTGTGCAGTATCCCATCACAAAGCCCAGAGAGCCTTGCGGAGGCCAGAACACGGTGCCCGGTGTCAGGAACTACGGGTTTTGGGATAAAGACAAAAGCAGATACGATGTTTTCTGTTTTACATCTAACTTCAATGGTAAGCTATTAACTGTACTGCCTTCTTTCCTGTCCTGGGGACCAATACGTGCTGTAACACCACACTCAGTTTTTAATCTTATCTACTTAAAAAAGAAAAGGACATGGCTTTGATGTATTGCCCTTAGTTTGAGAAGATGCAATGTTCTTTAACGTCCTAAGTTTTAAAAATACCCACGCGAGCAAAAGTGCGTATTTCCACTATTCCTAGGTGTTATTGCATCCGATTATAGTTAGAAAATAGTTTAAATTGAGATATTCTATGGGGTCTGTTTCTTATTGACAAAGATGATGCTGCCGCTGTGTGTGATAGAGATGTGTGCCCTGGGATACAGGTCTCTTAATGGAAGTGAGAGTAGTCTCTACGTCACGCTCTCCTTCTCTAAATTACAAAGTCGATTATGTTCATAGTTGATCAGCAAAACTCAAATAAAGAGAAAGCTCAGAGTAAAGAGAACTTTGCAAAAAAATAAATAAATAAATAAGTAGCAATAACACTGGAGATGAAAGCAGAAGAAAAGAGATCCAGGTTGCCTCCGTGTTGATGATTGATCTGTTGCCTTCAGTGTAACTCCCAACCCTGTCTTGCCCCAACCAGAACCAGCCACACAATTTGTGGGGCCCAGTGCAGAATGAAAACATGGGTTCCTTGTCCAAAAACTATGAATTTTAAGATGGTGACAGCAGCACCTTCAACACACGTGGGGCCCTGTGTAACTGTCCAGGTCACACGCCCATAAAGCAAACCCCGGCCCCATCATTTTCTATTTCACTTCCCTGGCGACATGCTTGGGAAAAATAGCAAGGGATCAGGGATGAACCAACTTTCTGTAAAGGGCCAGATGATAAGTATCTTTGGCTTTGTGGGCCACGCGGTCTCTGTCGCAACTACTCAATGTAGCTCTGTATGTTGTAATGCAAAACAACCACAGACTGTATTAAACGGATGGCTACAGCTGTGTTTTAACAAAACTTCTGGTGACCCCTGTGCTGTAGTTTGCGGACCTCTGGTATGGACGATAGAGCCAACCTTCTAACTCATGTTCCCAGTGGCCTCTACCGATCCTCCAAATCACATTGTCTTAGTCTTGCCAGAAAGAACTGGCCAGCATTAATTTATACTTCAGTCATCTATATGTAATGGAGGGCGAGGAGACATCCCATTACAATGTGTAATCAGGTAAGAGAGTCTGATTATAGTCTACCTGAGACTCAAGTCTGAGGAAATCTTCAGTGCAGCACTTCAGCCAGTTGATGCCATACTTTATACACTGTATGCATCTTTAATATACATGGAAGGCATTTCAGTAATTAACTTTATTCAGTGAGTGGTTAAGACTAATTCGCTCTTTCTTGTGCAATCAAGAAATGGTTAGGTGTCAGGGCTCCCACTGAATAAATAAATTCATCCCCTTTGCTAGTAACTGAACAGACTGGGTTCACATTCCGGGTCTGCATTACTTATGGCAAGTGACTTCCTGTATTTTTTGCATTTTCATACTGTAGTCTTTGAATCAGAATAATGTCTTATTGATACCTGTAATGAAAAGGACTTGAGGGCTTTTGATTTTTTTTAAATGGACTTTTATGTCAGGAATGTTTTTTGATCTTTTCACATTCAAATTTTGCCTCTCCAGAAACTTGTGCTAGGGTTCAGTCTTGCTACAGCTAGAATTTAAATAGCTCTTGCTTTTAACATGGAATTCTGTCCTCTCTGGTATTACAGAAGGGCCCTTTTAGTCACTAATTAGCTAACAGAAACCGCATCTGTCATTTCCCTTCTCGGTTTCAAAGCTATAAAAGGGCATGTCTGAACACATATTAAGGGGCAAGGAAAATGGGAGAATGACCGAGGGGCGCTAGGTTTAACTGACAACCCTATGTTCCCCGAGCTTGACAGACACTGCATCTCCCCCTTCCCTGAGACACACTTCCGTTTGGGCTCCTTCCATCTCTGGGCGGCTCAGGGGCAGACAGGCCCCCTGACTCTCTCTGCTTCTCTCCACAGGCCGGTTTTACTACCTGATCCACCCCACCAAGCTGACCTACGACGAAGCGGTGCAGGCTTGTCTCAACGATGGTGCTCAGATCGCAAAAGTGGGCCAGATCTTCGCCGCCTGGAAACTTCTAGGATACGACCGCTGCGATGCGGGCTGGCTGGCGGATGGCAGCGTCCGCTACCCCATCTCGAGGCCGAGGAGACGCTGCAGTCCCAGCGAGGCTGCCGTGCGCTCCGTGGGGTTCCCAGATAAAAAGCATAAGCTGTACGGTGTCTACTGCTTCAGAGCATACGACTGAGCGTGCCCCTAGAGCACATCAGTTTTAAAGTCATTAAGAACATGTGAAAGGTTTTTTTGGTGTTTTTTTGTGTTTTTTGTTTTTTGATTTTTTTCAACACGAACTCATGCAAGTTACCAAAACTGTGATAACCCTTTTTTACTTACTGGAAAGAGTCATTTTCATAAAGACCAATTCATGAATTTGTTTTTGTAAAGCTATCATTCAATATATATTATAAATTAATATAATTTTAAGGGAAGCGCTAGATAAGGAGGTTTTAGAGCCCAATTGTTTAGGCTACATCGTTCCCAGTGAAGTATCCTTTCATGAACGGGGCATGCAATAGCTTGAGGATTGCGAGGATTAAATTAAGGAAAGTACAGCTACTCAGAGCAGCAGTTTCCACAAGCACAAATTTTACACATTTGTACAATTTTGAAATGCACTATAATCTACAAATTAGAGCAACGGATTTGAAATACAGGCTTCTTTACATAAACTGAGATTCTGAGAGGTTGCACGAAACTCAGTTTCACAAGGGAACAATCTACACTTTTCTAAAAGGTATTATTTCAAGACTCCAATAAACAGAACGTTTTAGTCTTTAAAATCCTGCCTTTTTGACCAAAAATAAATAAATAAATTCATATGGACTCCAATGCATAGTAACAAGCACAGTTAAAACTCCTTAATAACCCCATTTATATGAAGTATGAAACGTAAATACGCAGATAATATTTAACCAATGAGAGACTCCTATCTTCTTTTAATTGAAATGACACATACCTGAGAAGAATCGTTAAATCTTTTGAGTAGCTTTACTGAGTTATATTTAAATTCTAAGGGCCGTCTGCTAAGCAGCATTAGCATCTACTCAGGGCAGTTATATAGATAAACTGCTGGACAGAAAAATTGTAAAATTTAGCAGCTTGATTTTATGTTAGCCTATGA
Organism: Halichoerus grypus; assembly: GCF_964656455.1. Taxonomy (NCBI): domain Eukaryota; kingdom Metazoa; phylum Chordata; class Mammalia; order Carnivora; family Phocidae; genus Halichoerus; species Halichoerus grypus. The sequence goes on from NC_135713.1 coordinate 89,596,620, forward strand.
AATATATTGTCCTATAAAAATAACTTTAAACTATTTAATATTTCCTTCTTATTTACCTTCCATGAAAAAAATTTAAATCACAAAAGGAATGGATAACTATACACTTGCCTAACCAAGAAATACAGACCCAACTTTCAAAATTCCCATTACTCTTCTTTGTATATCTACTAGAAAGCCCAACTGGTGCCTGTGTGAGGGCAAATGAGTGAACAAAGTCGTTCTAAACCTTCCTCCATATAGAAAATGCGGTCAATGATGTCACTTTCCTTGCCGGTCATCATTAGGCTTAAATGAAATGCAGAAGCTCCCATCAAAGAGTTTACACTAAAATCTTCAGGGCTTTAAATGAAAGGGTAAGGCCAGCTTCAGAAAAACAACTTTAGACATTAGCAGCTCCAATATTAAATAAAGCTCTGTTTTCCTATATTTTTATGACTGTTGAGACCCTGCAGGGACCAATATTTGTATTCAAATTACATTTCATGGTTTCCCATTGTTTTACAATGAGTTCTAATAAATGGGCTTTAGTATAAGAATCCAAGTATGACATAGCTGGTATGCTTTCATCAATGTTTTTATGTAGATTTTCCTCCCATGAACATGAGTAAATAAATCTGTTTCCTGAATTGATTGTGGTTGCATTGAAAGCTCTGTAATAATTCTAATAAATTTACTCTATAGATATAGAGTTACATGTGTGGAAGGTATAAGAACAATTGGAAGCCCATGAAACCATAATTATATCCATACATTATCTAGAGAAAATATTGTAAATAAAGGCAGATCATTTCTTTTATCGAAGCATATCTGGGAAATTTCAGATGCGTTAATATTAAAAGAGGACAATGTATGCATGTACATTTTTACATTAGGTTGGATATGCAAATTGTACAAAAATATAAATCCAAAGAGATTGTAAAGTTTAACTCAAACACTGCTGATACAACTAGAACTCAAACTTCTAAATTAAAAATACCTGAATGGTCTAGGATAAGATGGACACATGATTTAAAGAGGGGACTATCTCCAAAATACCAACTTTAACACCTCAAACATGGGGGTTAGCATATTGGAGGGAGCCCATACTTGAGATTAGGACCCACATTACAAGCATTTTATCGGAAATGCAAGTGGGAACACATTGCTATTGAAGCAGATATGTAATTTTCAGTTATTGCTGCAGAACTCTACCTTTATAATATTAAGCATAGTAGCTTTTCTTAACTTTTGAATACTTACTAGTATTGGAATTGGTGCTGTTCAAAATCTCTGGAGTGACTGTTAGCTAATTAAAATCTATACTGATTGCACACCATTTTTCCATGCTTGTAAAAAAAAAAAAAAAAAAAAAACTTAACAGAATGAATACTGCTGGGCAGAATTTTTATCTTCTGACTTCCCCCAAAGGATCAGAATCCCCTTACTCCTTTGGACTCCTATCTGAATAAGGGTTTTTCTAATGTTCTTATTTTACCATTTTTCCATCAATGTCTATTTTCCTACTTCATTCCCCAAGATATCTGACTGAGGATTTCTAAAAAAAGAAAAGCTATCCTAATACATACAGTTCCTAAAAGAAACTCATTGCAGCACTGGCAAATTCAGAAATTACTCCTCAGACTTGGGTTCCAAGAGTATCAGAGGGATGAGGTGGGAGTCTGGGTTAGGAAATCTTGTTTTGACCATTTTGTCCATCATTAACAGTTGTGGCCCATATAAGGAACAAAGTTGACTTGTAAATTTCACTGAGATACCTCCATTTGAGAATACCAACAAAAAGAAATGATTCACATGGAAAGAAGGAATAGGAATGAAAATAAGTCATATTAACACTGGAAACCATCTTTAAATGACTGCTGCCATATTTTATCACAGTAATTTTTAGTCAAATACGGTATTTGTAAATTTAAACCTTCTGTCATAGAAAGGGGGCCGGTACCTGTTTAAGCTTTATTTTATGCAATAATATAGTCACTTATTATTTTGGCAATTAGAAGTAGACTCAAAGGAGATTCCAATTTGGTTGCTGGCAGCCATACTGGGTTTCTTGATTTCAGCGCTCCAAAGAATACGGTGGTCCCATGGAGTAGCTGACCACTAAGGAGGGGAGGAGTAAAAGGGAATTGCCTATCAGTTTTCAGCAGAGAATGCATCAAGAAGGATCAATGGATAACTGACAAGAGTTTTGCTGAGAAGTGAACTGTAACAGAGCTCACTACTGCCAGAGCAGCTCTGATGTACAACAAAAGAAATGAAAAATTCAGAAGTCATTAAACCACCTGATTAAAAGAAAAACCAGTATTTAAAGGCATTTAATACCTACTGAGTACAAATCTGAGAAGAACCAATCTGTATTACCAAAAAAAAAAAAAAATGTTTTCATTTTCTGTAAGATACAGTGAACTGGTAAACAAACATTAAAAGGCAATTTTGTGTTACCACAGCATCTTTTGATTCGTCTGAGTTGTAGAATCTTAGCTATTAATCTTTGGTCAAACTCTATAAATACATTATTTCAAGAAAAGACATCTAACCCATCCTTGTTTTGATACATTTCAGTTCAGACTGTAAACAACATAACAAAATTTCCATTTCCTATTATTATTACAAAGTTAAGGGGCGAATAAAGTGCATATCAATGGTAATGCTAAATCAGCCATAGTATATCCCAAAATCTATTGGCTTTTTTCTTTTTTATATGATTCAAATCTTCATTTATTTTGCTCACCAGGTTTGCAATCCCAGAAATCTGTGGCATTGTTAATTAAATTAATATGTTTGACATGCTTTATGACTTCAATTATTAGCATTGAATTAAAAGAAAGATTCTTATTTTCGTAGTAAAGTCCTATACCCCAATAACAAGGAATATACCTTCCCTGAATTTTCAACATGGAGAATACTTTCTGGAGATCGCTGCCATATAGAAATCGCTTCTTGGGTACGTGAGTCTATAGCTGGTACAATGACTTGAATGCAAACACACCCAAAACAGTTCGAGTCATTGACATTCAAACAGAAAAGTACACTTTAAGATTTCTCCTGTACTTATTTGGAATACAACGAACAACCTTGGAGAAGAAAGTACAAGAGTAAATATGAAATTAAATAATCTTTAGGTGCTTAAGTTCTGACAGAGATGAAAGATATCATCTTCGACTTTGCAAGCAAATTTCATGTATGACTATTGCCCGGTCAAATACAAAGCCTGCCTGGTACCAATATCAAAGAGTCGTATGGAATTTCAAAGTGCTTAAATAAAAACAAGTTAAACTATTCACATGTGATGCCCTTAGTTCCATACCAAGTGATAACGCCTAATACTGAGACTAGTCTTGAGTAGAGCAGACCCTGTCCAGGATGGTCAGATATTCAAGGAGACTAAAACCAGTAAAGGGTTATGGGGTAGTATGAGGGAGATAAGTAGGCACTAAGAAGAAACTGATACAAAAGTGTAAGAAAAGGATCTTTTCCGTTCGTGTCTCGATTTCTTGGGCTCTCTATTTAGAATTACTTAGACGTGCGGCTTAAGACGTCTCTATGGTCTTTACTTCTCTGTAGATGATCTATTTAGGAAACTGTCAGCAGGCTACGCAACCCAATCTTAGGGAGGAAATTCACTACGCACACTTTTTTTTCACTAAGAAGCAAACAAAGCTTATTTATTTTCTCTATATTTCTTTCCAGCCAATAAAGTTTGTCACCTCCATAGCCACTCATCATCTGAAAGAACTTGGGTCAGCCCAGAGGGTGATTCCATGTCTTTCTTGAAATCAACCAATTTTCTTTCTCAGCTTATCTCTGTCCACTGGGGCTGTTCAGCATCACGGGCTTCAGCTATTAAAAGATGGCTCTTTATTTAGTTGGTGTCTGACTACAGGCTGAGGTCTGTTTACTTAGGGGAATACTTCCATGGTGGAGAGAAAGCTCAGATTCCCCAGTACCTAACAATGAAAAACTACTGGCTTTAACAACAAATATGATTCTTGGATGGCAAAAGAATTCTAGGAGTATTTTATTGCCATCTTTTTTCTAAGGGCCCTAATCATCAGCTCTTCATTCTGCTTAAAATATCTGGGTTTTTAAAATTTGTTTGTTTTAAAGTGTTTCTCCTTCTGATTTTGATCAATGAAAATTCTGCCTGCCAAAACTCATATATGTAGAGAGCAGAAAAAGATAAAAAGCAATTGAGTTTGAGGTTTTAGAGTCTTTGAAAGGCTCTTCTTTGAAGATGCTGGGAATCTTGCATGTGAATCTAAAATGGAGCTTGCAGAACCACTCATTTATTATTCTGATAAATAAACATATTCCCGTGTAATGATTGCCATGAGCCCAGAGAAAAGATAAAGTCCTTTGTGGTTCTTCCTGTGCTTGAGTTCTGCCAAACCGAATATCCTTATTCCATGGGAAGATACTTAATCCTGTGATGAGAGCCAAATTTCAAATGGCTGAGAAGCAAATTCTATTGTTCTGAAAGAAATAATGTTTTTAGGGGCACCTGGGTGGCTCAGCCAGTTAAGTGTCTGACTTTGGCTCAGGTCATAATCCCGGGGTCCTGGAATCAAGTCCCGCATCCAGCTCTGTGCTCAGTGGTGAGTCTGCTTGTCCCTCTGCCTCTCCCCCTGCTTGTGCTCTCTCTCTCTCTCTCAAATAAATAAATAATAAAATTAAAAAAATGTTTTTTAAAAAAAAGAAATAATGTTTTTAAAAGCCAACCTTGAAGTTCAATATACATGAAAATTTAGTGATCTGTTAAAACAGTTGTATTCAGCATATTGCAATCACCTGGGGGAACTTTAGAAAAACACTGAGATCTGCATCTCTCCCCAGCAGATCACGGTGAAGGGTGCTCTCTGGACTTTGGAAATTTTTAAACCACCCTCTCAACCCCAGTCAATTCTAATATGTAGCCAGGGTTGAGAACCACCTGCCTTTTTTTTTTCTTTTATCTTTGTTAAAGATTTATTTATTTATTTGAGAGAGAGTGTGTGTGTGTGTGAGAGAGAGAGAGAGAGAACGCAGGGGGAGAGGGGCAGAGAGAAGGGGAGAGAGAGTCCCAAGCAGACCCTGCACTAAGCACGGAGCCAGATGCCAGCCTGATCCCACTATCTGAGCTGAAACCAAGAGATGGATGCCCAACCGACTGGGCCACCCAGGTGCCCCTGAGAACCATCAGTCTTAACAGATTTAAGATGAAAAACCAAAGCCATTTGATTAATGTATGATTCAATTGATATTTATAGCTCACAATTAAAAATGATTTTTAAACCAGTATAATTCGTTTGAATTTATTGAACTTAGAATAGTCTTCAAATATAAATATTTAATTCATTTGACTTGTTTTTCCTTCTAGTGATGGTTCCCATCATGTCAGCAAATGTGTATCTAATAAGCTATTTTTCGGCCTGCCTGCCCTATTATTGTCACTCCTCCTATAAAAACGACTTGAAGCCATTTACATGTTATCCTGAAATCAAACTCTAACCTACCTAAAGTACTGATAGTCAAGGACTATAAAATAACTGTGGAGAACATTTTGGGGACAAGAAACTCCATGCTGAAGTCAATGGCTTTTGAGATTCCAGTTCTATCTCAGGAAAAAAAGACCAATGTCTACCATGAACTTTACTTACTTTACAAACATGGACACTCAGATTAAAAAAAAAAAAAAAAAGGAAAGAAAGCCAACACAATGCCAGTGAGAGAGAAAAGAGGTCGGGGGTACAGGGATGGAGGAGACACAAAGATTAAGAGAGATAAAGGAAATTAAGGAGAGAAGAGAAAGAATTCCGCCCCTGCCCTGAGTAAGGACATATGGTTTATTAAAAATAGCTTGTCAAGTACCAGAGACAACTGTCTACTTTCTAAAACTCTTAAGAGTTCACATTAAAATATAGAAATATTGCCATTTTCCAAAAACATGCTTATTCCATGGCATGCATTCCTTAGTACTTTATCACTAATTCACTCATCAAATGAAAGCTATGGGGCTATGAATAATCTGAAGACAGAGTTCCACACGGTTGCTGAACATAGACACCAGAGTGAGGGCGCTGCAGTTTGAATCTAGTTCTGCCACCTACTGATTCTGGGAAAAATCATATAATATTTCTTGGCTTTGGTTTCCCCCCATCTAAAAGTGGAGATATTAGTATTAATGATCTCATGAACTCCTGCCTCATAGGATTATAAAATTTGATTGAGTTAATATATTTTGGTAATAGCTAACACAATATACCACACTATATGAAAAGTACTTTACGTATACAGTTTATTTAATCCACGTAACCCTATAATATATATGTTATTACCCACATTTTTACAAGGAGAAAATAAAGGCCCAGAGAGGTTAAATGACTTGCCCAAATCACAGAGCTTCTTAGAAGTAGCAAAGTAAAAATTTAAAGTGAAGCAGATGGTTCAGAGTTGCCCTCCTAGCCACCGCACCATACTTAACCTCATGGCAAATGATAAAACAGCTCCTAGGACATAGGAAGCAGTCTGTAAGTATTAGGTCTTCTCACATTAGAATCTATACATAGATTCACAAGTCAAATAGAGAAACAGGCCTCAGTTTCCTCATCTGAAAAAAGGGATCACAATACCAACATTACAACTTCTTTTCTCTCGTAATGAAATGAGATTATTTGAAAGTATAAAGTTCATTATCACTCATCATTACCTACTACCTTGAAGTATCTTTATTGTTCGTTTTTTTACTATGTAACTCTTTAATATATAATTATTTAAATTTTTATTTACATAATCTCTCGGTCAATATGCTACATTATAAGTTTCCGAAAGCACAGACAATATATTACTTTAATAATACTTTACAGCAAAGGCTAGCATACTGCTATACATGTAAATTGAAAATTAATGTTTTTATCACAAAATAATACATATTTATAGCAAAAATACCAGAAAATACAGATAAGCACCCAAAAAATGAAGATCACTCATAATCCAAATTACCTGGGGCGGGGGGGAATCTCTGTTAAATTTTGTTTTATTGGATCATGTTTTCCATTACGCATGTGAATAGGTCATAATTTTTAATAAAAATTAGATCATTATAGATTTTATTTAAATACTAGATAAATTAATAGATTAATCAATTCTACAAATTATAAAATGCATACACAATGCCATTAATAAAACTATAAGTGTTTTCCTAATTGGCTTACGGGTCTGGTTTAGCTACTTGAGTCTGCTACAACACTCTGAGGCAAATGTAAGGCAGGAACAATGCGGTTCAATGATAAATCAGCATGAAATGTCCTTTAGCGGTCACCTTCAGCTTCCTTAATTCTATGGTTTGTGCAGAGCACAGAAGCCAATGGTCTGGCATTGGCAGAGGGGATAAAGGCCTACCCCTTCCATCCCTAGCTTTAGACAAAACCAAGGCAAGACTGGGGGCTAAAGACATGAAGACTTCCTATCGGAATACTTCCCATGCAAAAGAAAGAATGAAGTTCTATTCTGTATCCTCTCTAGCGGCGAGAATAATTCTAAATTTTAAAGACAAGAATGATAACCAATTACCTGGCTGGATTAAAAAGAATAAACATTAATTAGAAAGGTGCATTGACTACGTAACAGCAGTTAATTCCTACCAAAAAGATACAGGAAGCCACCAAAACCTGACAGATTCATTGAGAGCTGACTCCATATTAATGCCTCCGTGGAGGGAAGTTGAGGCATCAGGGTTTGGAGGGTTTGGTGGGAGAACACTGTTTGGGATGTACTTTGGAAACAGAAATACTAAACCAGCTTAACAGTGTCTAGGGACGGCGGCCTATGTTTGAGAGAGTCCGTGGAAGAAAGCTAATCAGGGGGCAACTGGTCTGGAGAAAGGCATGCCTCTTACCAGCTCAAGCTTGCCTGCACAAGTCCATTTTGACACATAATGTAAATAAACTCCCTCCAATCTTGTTTGAAATAATACAAGCATAAATAAAACACTGCAAATATAATTAAAGCTTACTCCTATCTGAAATATAAATATTTAATGACTCGTCACATATAGAAGCCTTCAAAAAAACATTTACAAGTACACAGTATTGATCTGAGGCTATGAAAGTTCTTCACTTCTATGCAAATAATCAAAAATATCAATTTTAAAAAGTCTGTTGTCTTTATGACCTCAACTATCTGTAATCAATCAATCAATCACATGCCTAGTAAAACTGCTTCTTGAGTTTCCACAGCCAAGATATGTTATACAAAAATTATTTAACAAAGTAAAGTGCCACAATGTTGGTGCCTTGGAGCCTAACAATTTTGGAAAAAAAACTGGAAAAAACATTCCATATTTAATTCCATACACTCCTCCCCACTGCCACTTAACATCTCTCCCTTTTCAAGACACGCATTGCCAGAGATTACTCCCTTCCAATTATAACAACTCAAAACGCACCATATATTTCCCTACATCCCCAAGATAGGCAGTAGCGCCTTTCTGAGAACTGCCTGACTTTTTTATTACAAGGTGGCAGATCTGAGTAGAAGGGGAACTCAAGGAACTGTCATGTTCCCCAGTGGACCTTCGTGACATCTGCTAGATGGCCACAACCAAGCCCCTGCCTTAATGTCCACCAGAGCTGGATGGGGATGATCCTCCCTCAACCAGCCAGCACTCTGGGGCTCAGTCAAGGTTGACGGCCTCCGAGAAGCCCCAGGATATTTTACCCAACCCTAATCTTTTATCTGCTGCCGTCCTTTGAGGAGTGCCTTCGATTATGAAAGAAATAAACTAATCTCAGTATTTATCCCATTGGTTAAGATTATTTGTTAATGAAATCAGCTAATGTGTGTAAGCACTTCTAAATGTTCAATAAATGTTATATTCTGGCATTACTACATGATCGATAAATGCTTTATTCGTCGTCAACATCATCATCATCGTCATTTGTGATTTCCTTTGCAAGCTCAGTATATTAAACAGCAATTTTGTGCAAAGGCCCAAGCCTGGATGCTTATAATGATTACCCTTTAGTCTACCATATGCCAAGCTCTGTACAAAACAAGTTATCTCCAATCTGGTGATGATCAGCTTAAGACCTCAACAGTTCGTGCCCAACAGTCAAAATTTGATCCCTGTAAGTTGTACCCGTATTTCTAATAGACACATGATTTTGTCCTTGACAACGTATTTTTCAAAAAAGATTACCAAGATTCTTAACAAATATGTTTTTACAGTTACTGAGTGGTAAAATCAAATACAATGTAAAATTTATGCAACCATGTGCTCTGACAATTTTCTCGTGGGCTGAACTGGTTGAAGTTTCTTAAAATATAAGATGGGTGACATTTGAACTGAAAATATTTTTTCCTGGTTTAGCAAATCCTCCTGTAGCAAGTGAAGCTTTCTTTCATTGACCAAAGATCCTCCGTCTGGGATTTAAAATTAGAGTCAACTGTCTTGAAATTGTTCACTGTCAACTACATGCATGAAAGGTTTGAGATATCATCAAATGATAATCCTGAGATACCTGTTGTCTGGACCTGTGGTGGTAAAGTCTGAGGTTCCTTAGCGGAGGTAAATGCAGTTTGGGTAGTTAATGCATTAATTTAAAATCTATTTTGCAGGCATGGTTTAATTTTAGGCAAAGAGTTTTTAATTTAATATTCACAAGTGTCGGCATCCTTTTAGTTCTCTCTGAAGGAAAAACAACATGGTGGAGCATAAGGCTCAAAATAGATGTATTCATTAGTCCTTGCTGAGGATCTATACATAGTCTGGGTTGCCACATTTTATGTCCCAATTTAAAAGTCATTCAAGTTCAAATTCTTTTCAGTTTCAAATATGTTCAGGATCCCTGGGGTGTTTGTGACAGAACCAGATGGCTGGCAAATGTGCAGAGTTCCACCTAATCTAACTTTTTATCTCAAAATAATTGAGTTTCTCCTCTTCATGTAGTCTTTAATGAAAAGCAAATTGTGTAAGGGAGCAAATGTTATTGATGCTTTTTCGGGTTTTGTTGGGTGATTTAATGTGAGTTAGTCTTGGTAAATATGGGAAGAAATTAGGGTCCTAAGATAAATTTCCAAGTCTGCAGGTGCTCTTCAGCTTGGTAAATAAATGAGTGGAAATGTATGTAACTTGTCCCAGTGGAACTTACAAGAAACCACAAATTTTCAAAGCAGACCAATTTTCTGACTTGACTGAAATATTTCCTGACTAGTCAATGTTACGCATTTCAGTTCTCCAACTATTTTCTGTCACCTCACACACCACAAACAATACAGAGTTTTGTGACACAGTGCAATAATATTTTGAAGTAACAGTTTGCATCTTCCCTCCCAAATACTGAATGTGTTCACTTACACCCTGAGGGTTTCCTTTGTCCCCCAAATCCTCAGAGGCAGACACAAGTAGGCAGACACAAGTAGGCAGACACCTATGCAGAACCTAAAAAGAAAGCTACGATACTCAACTCTTCAGCAACACTCTGGCCTGATAGGAGCTGAGAGCTTCAGACGAATGCTTGCAGACAGGTTTACTGCTCCCCAGGATTAGAAAAATGATGCAGGACAGTGGATCGAGAAAGCCAGGGAGACTCTGGTCTGGGCCTGAGCCTGGGCAGAACCGATGCCAGTGCTCAGCCCACTGCCTATCCATCCACCATCCACGATGGTTTGCACCCCGAGACTCTGCCCAGCCCCCGACTCGACCCATCCACCACACAGGAGACGTGTACACTTTGCGACAGAGGGAAAGCCCCTTCCCCGAGCAAGGAGAGCTGTACAGAATGGGATCTGAGTTGGAACACACAGGCCCTGCCACACTCTCTTTCTCAGGACACACACGTGCTGAAAAACCAACAGCAACAAAAACAGCCTATTCACTGTATACCAATAAGGACAGCTCCGAATGTGAGGGCTCAAGTCACTGACGGTGGATGACCTCTACCCGGGAATTCACAGAACACAGCACAAGTTTTGTTTTTTCTTTACAAGTTCAATCAAGCCGGTGTTTTCTGCTCTTACATGATATAACAACCGAGGACACTCACCTCCAGCCTGTGTCGTGTCTTTTTCCACTGTCGGTCTCAGCTGTTCTCACATTTCTACTTCACGCCGTGGGGGCCGTTACTCTTTCCAAGCTTCTGAGAGCTGTCTTCAGAATGCCTTGGCACCGTCTCCCAGGTCCCCGTCAGGGTGTTAACTCCCAAGTCACATAGTGAAAAACTACCTCTTCCCCAACTTTACATTCTATTCCTCTGACCCAGCACCCTCAGGATCTGGTCCAATCCATGGTCCCCCCAGCTCCCGTTGGTATGTGTGGGCTAAGTCCCATAGCTTCTTCAAGGTACACTGGCTTTCCTCCCTTAGTAGGCCTGGAACTTTCTGGCCAGGTTAGGTTGTGACTCAACTCAGCGATTGATCTGGTTGCCAGTAGCAGAGGTGGGGTTATATCCTAAATGGGGTGCTTTTCATCTCCCAAGGCAGAGGCCTGAGTGTCATCATGAGAACAAGGGCAGAGTGCTAGCCCCTCATGGGGAGTGGGTCACTCCTGCAGACTCAGACAGTTCAGAGATCTAAGGTGCTTCAGTGCACCGAAGACCCGTCTCAGGGCCCCGTACTTGCCCCGTGGTAGCCCAGACTTTGAGAGACAGACTTGCTGGCGGTGGGATTTCCACACTGCTTGTCTACAGCTTTGCTCCTCTTCCACTGAAGTCCTGAGTCTGATCCTTAGCTTTCCCTGCCTCATGGTAACAGAAGGTTGAGTTGCCTCACAGGCTTTCAAGAACACCTGCTGACTCACACTTTGCCTTTACGTGGTGATTAATCACCCTCAGCTGTTCTTTGTCTTTCACTAATGTATCAGTGGCCACTAGCAACAGCCATCCCATTCCACAGCCTTTATGATGATTATTTTTCCCTGAATCTCTGAAACTTTTGAGATCTTGCACCCACAAGTGCATTTCCTTCACCAAAATCCGTAACAATTTACCACCAGTGAGACTTCACAATTGCAATACCTTAATCAGCCAGGGGCTTGCCAACCTCTCCCTGTGAGGGGAGGTAGGGTTTTTCCTGACAGCCAGCGGCCCAGGATTCAGGTCCAATATTTCATTGTAGTGTCTGTTTCTGTGGATTAGCCCTGGCAGCAACTGTCTCAGGTCTACTTCTCCTAGAACCACCCAGATTCTAAGCTGCAGATTTGCACGCAGGAAGCTTCTAGGGCAGTGGTCTCAGAATAACATTGTGAGGGAGCAACAGAAGCAGGACTGAGCTGAGGGAAATGCTGAACTGTAAGGTGCGGGCCGCAGAGGCCTCGGCCCACCCCACAGGCACTTAAGAGCGAGGCTGGACTTCCCTGAATTAACGCTTGTCCTGAATTAAGAAAGGGGCAAGGTCTATGTGTCCCTGAGCTGACCAGTCCTTGGATGCAGGCTGCTCCAAGAAGTCCCTTCAGCAGAGATCAACTCCAAGGGAGGGACTCAGATGTGAGTTTTCCGCAGCCAACGTGCCCAGCTGCTGGGGGAATGAGTGCCTCCCCAAATCAGGTTCTTTCCTCCCTGTCTGCGACCATTAGTATCAATCCCCATGCTTACTTACCCCTTGGGTTTCTGATTACAGGAATTGCCAAAGTCTTGCAAATCTTTTTATGTCAGCTCTCTCCTCTCAAGTCACGCTTTGGATTTGTCCCCTACGGTGTGCTGGGACCTAACTGTAGGTTTGGAAAAGCGAGAGATAGAAAGTGTCCTGTCAGCCAGGAGGGGGAGGCAGCTTCACCTTTGCAGGTTTCCAGGTGAGGCAGAACCAGCTTCCCAGACAAGGAAGGAGGAGCTACTGTGCCGGCAAAGGAGGGCCCTTGGGGACAGCCATGCTCAGCATCATCCACAAAGATACAAATGCTCCCTTTCCAATCCCTGTCGTGGTCTTCCTCCTTCCCAGCCACGGACATGTGATCCGGGGAGGCCTGAAGTTCAAGTTCCTTAATCACTGGCAAGCCTCTGGTCTTATTTTAGCTATGACAATCTGGTGGTAATAAAAGAGAAATTATTCTAAAATAATCCTGATCCGCTGACCACGCCTTGAGCCAAAATTTTAAAATTCTAGCTCATATTTTTTTTTCCTTGTAGCCTTGCAGAACACTTGGAAGCAGCCAGCCCGTATCACCGTTCCTGCTATAAGGGGTTCCGGGCCAGGGCTGCAGTATCATCGAGGGGCACGTCTGCACCATCACTGTTGACCACAAACAATCTGTCCGAAAGACGGTTTTCCTGACTTCCATAGTTAATTTACCTTCGGATGTCATCTGATAGGTCAAATGACTGGTTTTCAAGATTCTGATGTACGTTAGCCATGGCAATAAAATATTAATGTTTTTAACAGTTCTTTTCTTATGCATTCTGCTCCAACAAAAATCGAAAGCTATGGAATTGCACAAATAGCATCAAGGAATGATAATTCAAGAAATAAGCATTTTAAGTAAACAATTTCCCTATAAGCATTGAAGAGGAACTTAATTTTTTTCACATATATACATTTTCTTTACGTGTCGAGAGCAGGGAAACTTTGTGAATTCAAAGTAAATTCTAAATTAGTATTGGTGACAACCTCATGATAATATAGGACTACTGCTGAGCAGAATGCTGGAGAAATGGGACTAAGGTTGGCAGAGATACAAGACAAACATGTTCAAGTAATTCAAGATTGGACTAAGAAGAGAGAATTAAAAGTGTGTGTGTGTGTGTGTGTGTATGCTCAAACCACCATGCATTGATTTAATTCCATTTAAAAAATGACTATTTGGATTATTTTTATTTGTTAGACTCATGTCATTTTTAAAAAGTGTTCAGCCATCAGATGCCACTCACCAACTGCATAACATCCTTTTGAACTATCATTGATAGCATTTGTGTCTTTAGAGAAAAGTGTTTCTAAACGAGCAACTAGGGTTCTTCTAACATACAGGGCGATAGCGCTGCTGATACTAAGTTTGTTAGGAAAAGCGGTAATATCTTGAACTATATCATATCCTACCATTTTATGTGACTAAGTTTCTCCACAATTTAAAATAACGCTGTTTTTAGATAAGTAGTCCCCAGAGAAAAGTTTAAGTTGTGATTTCCCAGAGAAATCTTTGGAAAGAATGAAACTGCAAACTGGTAAAATTTCTGGACAAAATGTTCTTAGTTAACAATGTACATGCAAAGGATATGTAAGGCTTTAGAAATCACAGTAGAGTACCAGCATCCGAAGTTAATTGGTTATGACAATTTGTCAAATTGGAATAATAAATTGCCTTTTAAATAATAACAATCATAACTTGCCATATAAGAGGTAGGATGAAGATACTTTAAACCCCCAGGTAAAATTACTTTTTAAATAGTCTAGACAAAATTTCAAGTGGGTTCTCAAAAAATGAAAATAAATAGAAAAGCACAGTTGCAAACAACTTTTAACTATTGTTTAATTCTGCAAAGGCCCTAGACACGATACATACATTAACGTTCTGATTAACATTTTAACATCTTAAAACTATGCTTAAAGGGGTGAATAACAGATGTCAGACACTTACACATATTTTTATTCTTCTATTATTTGCATATGGCTCCGATGGCCAAAAAAAAGAGCTGTCTTAGCAACTACACCAAGCCTTGGGGTACCCAGCTGACTGCATCGACTTTCTTCATGAGCCAGGACGAGATATGTCATGTGCAACATAAAATTTCTAATTAAGCATTAGGAATACCTATTCTGAAATGTTGTTTGGCATGTGTCCCCTTCAACCACATCTCTGTTTCTCCTCTCCTTTTGTCTCCCTTCTCCCCAGACCCTTGTTTATTCCTAATGAACAACCACTCCCCATCTCTTCATTTGCCTCCATGCTCTCATCTCTAACCCCGATCCACTGCACAAATGATTTCCCTAAAGAAAGACACTTTTCTCTTTAACAGAAATTCCACCGTGGGTGGTTAAGATCTTCTCTTCAACCCACTACCCAAGCAAATATCTATAGCCTATAGATAAATCTACCTAAGTGAGGTTCAAACAAGTACGCACACAGGATATTCCTGGTCCTCAAGGAGAAAGGCTTGGAGGAAGGTTCTGCCCAGAGCTTCGTCTGTCCTGAACTTATGATCTTTATTGTCTGCTTCTCTTCTTCTGTGTCCCGAATTGGCCTGCCCTGAACGTATCACATCTTTGTGTTAGGGATAGCATATCAACTATGGAGAAATACTTTTCAGCTATTACTAACACAGTTCAGTTTTTCTGGAAAAAGTCTGTATCCAGTATGTCCAGAGTCCTGCAGGGCTAGACTCTGAGAGGCTCATCGTCTGCTTATTCCCATCTGCAAATGCACCCTCTGGGGAGGACTCAGGCAGGGGCTCTTCTCTCTGTGGTTCTATTGGTCATGATTTTCACAGACTGCCGTAGGCATTGGTAAGAGGAGAGCAATGTTCAGGTGGATGCTTCTTCACAAACCTCCCCTCACTTCTAGCAGATCCTATGCTCTGTGACTGTACCTGTAATACATTATTATGCATCTTCCTGCCTGCAAATCCCTGGCGTTTCTTGATTTAAACCTTTACATTAGCAGCACGCTTAGACAAAATCATCAAGGGCAACAATGGGAAGAAACAAGGCCTGTGTCATCAAGAAAGATAGCTAGTAGATATGACTTGGCGGAGAAAACAAAACAAAACAAAAACAAAACAACAGTCTATACATTGTCTTTGTTTGTTTGTTTGTTTTTCCCATGGAAAAAAGGCCAAAGTCATTTTATCTGAATAAAAGCCATTTTCAGACCAAAGATCTTTTCCATAGTTAACTCTGCTCACCATATTTAATTCAAATATATTATCTCAGCACCTCCTTAAAAACACTTAAGTTCTGCAAACTAAAACAATGAATCAAATATGGCCCCTTTAAGGTGATAACAGCCAAATTTAGCTTCTTCCACAAGCCAATTCTCAGATACTTGCAACATTATCCTCAGGTTCTGATACATAGTAAATTAAAAGCCCATTTAGTAACTTTATTTGACAGCTGAACCGTCTCTAAGCAGCCTTAGGCAAAGGATACAAATGTCTGGTTCTTCCACAGAGAGCCATAACTTACAAACAACTTTACAATGTTTAGTCTTGCATTCTTTGGCCTATAGGCTCTGCCATCAGTAATGTGTTTATCAGTGAAAATATTATGTAGGCCTGTTGGCCAAGGCACTAAAGATGTGCTCAGAATAAAGTGTCCACGAACATGCTGTTAAAATGCAAAAGAATTATGTGAAAGTCACCTTTTCAAAAATAGTCATTTTACTTCTGACCTTTACGAGTGAATAATAGAGTTTCATTTGGAACATAATTGCATGACCTAAACCGTGTGCGCTCTGCACAATGCTCTTCACAAAACCCAAGATACTTCTTGATAAAATAAGCTGAAAGTTCCCAGTTTAAATAAGCAAACTGAGAAGTGTTTAAGGCTCTATATTCATTGATGTCTTTTAAAGTGCTCATAGCATTAAATGGTGTTTATAACAGCTTTGTCTTCTCTCCCTTCTGACAGATTTGGGTCTTTTTTCAGGGCTCAGGGAACCATCCCCCTAGCTCTCCCTCAGACATGAGGCTTTCTACAGCTCAGATGCTGGATCACTCGGTTCCCAAATGGTTTCTGTCTGCTCTGGCGTTTCTTGATTTAAACCTTTAAATCTTGATTTAAACCTCCTCATCTCTCACACCCTGGAAGTTCTTGGCAACTGAAAAGAAGTCCATTTTCTTTAGATCTGCGTATTTATAAGGACACAAACACACACATGATTCTACCTGAAATCCCAAGACATTCACCTGGGATGGTTCACCTAATTCCAACACCCCCTACCAGTCACAGATCCCACCATACCTACTCATTTCCCTCAGGCCCCACATATAGCCAAACTAACCATTCTTCCCATTCCTGCCAAAAATGCTCATTCCCACTTGTTCTCCTTATAAAAATTCCCCAAGTCCTTTCAAGATACGTTTTTTTTAAAGATTTTATTTAAGTAGTCTCTACACCCAACGTGGGGCTTGAACTTATGACCCCGAGATCAAGAGTCGCATGCTCTACTGAGCCAGCCAGGTGCCCCTCAAGATACATTTGAACATCACCTATATCAATAGGTCTATCCTAACTCACCCAGAAAGATTAAGGAGGGCGTGTTCTGCATGGAGCACTGGGTGTTATACGCAAACAGTGAATCATGGAACACTACATCAAAAACTAATGATGGTGATTAACATAACATAATAAAATAAAATAAAATTAAGAAAAAACAAAAAGCTTATCAGTTTTTCCCCCCTACTTCCCCATATATATGAGTCTGCGTTGCTGTGACAGTGGTGTTGTAGTGCTTTTTTTTGTTACTCTATCTGCCTTCCTGTTATATTATAAGCTCCTAGACAGCAAGGGCCAAAATGAATGATCCCTGGCGTTTCTTGATTTAAACCTTTACATTAGCAGCACGCTTAGACAAAATCGTCATTGTCTAGAATGCATGCATCCTCATTGTTTGAAACTGTCATTTTAATTGAAATGTCTATTACCTAGGCCCAAATTGGGAGGTAATCCTCTCAAATGATAGTGAATAAGGGACAAATATTTCTGCTTTGAGATCTGCAATGCCTGGAAAGAGTTATTAGTGTATAAAGATATAAGATATATAAAGATAAAAGTTCAATGAGAGAAGCAGGAACAAAACAGAAAAAAGTGGCATTATTTATTTATTTATTTATTTTTAAGATTTTATTTATTTATTTTGACAGAGAGAGACAGCGAGAGAGGGAACACAAGCAGGGGGAGTGGGCGAGGGAGAAGCAGGCTTCCTGCGGAGCAGGGAGCCCGATGTGGGACTCGATCCCAGGACCCTGGGATCATGACCCGAGCCGAAGGCAGACGCTTAACGACTGAGCCACCCAGGCGCTCCGGCATTAAGTATTTAAATAAACCATTAAAGTCCTGCAAATTTTGAGTAATTTTGGAGAGGTCTTTGGGATTTTACTAATAGACATGATCCTTTTCCCAGAAAATGCATCTGCTTATACACATGAACACATAAACACACACACAGATAGACAGACAGACACACACCCCTTTAAGATACTTTAAAAAAATATATTTTATTTTTATTTATTTATTTTAGAGAGAGAATGTGTACATGTGTGTATGCGTGTGTATGGGGGAGGGGCAGAGGAGGAGGGAGAGGGAGAGAGAATCCGCAGGCAGACAACACCCGCCCCCCCCACCACTGCTGAGCACAGAGCCAGAGTAGGGGCTTGGTCTCAGGACCCTGAGATCATGACCTGAGTTGAAACCTAGAGTTGGATTCTTAACCGACTGAACCACCCAGGAACCCCTAAGATAGTCTTAAACGGTCTTTTTCCCTTGAAATCATCCATGGATTCCACTGGTAAGCTTTTGCGCTAGTAACCTCAGCCCACAGATTAAGAACATTGAGCCTCTGAAAATGGTGTGAGAGGGCAGAACCCCGTAAGACAACAAAGAGCGAGCTTTAGGAGAAAGTGGAAGAAAACCACAAGAAAGACGGGCAGTGTCCCTTTGGACCACTCCGGCTCAAAGAGCTTTTGCTTCAGTGTTTGTCTGAACTGCAAGTTGTATCTGTCTTATGATTACAACTAGCTGTTGAAGGAGTGTGGTTTTGATGTTTTGTTTTTGATTCCATAGGAAACAAAAAGATACCACTGATTAAAGGCCTCTATCCTTTTCACCTCTGGAGATGAGAGCTGATATCTTAAGGAGCAAGTCATTCTTGGGAGAAAGGCAGAAGGCGGGTGGGGGCTGTTAGGCCACAAGAAGGGACAGGGCGATGGCTGGGAGAGAAAGGGATGGGATGGTAAGCTTATTTTCACCATTTAAATTCAAGTTCAGAGAAGCTTTGCAATCCTCAAATCTTCTTAGTAGAAATAGGATTGAGTAGGAGCAAGCAAACAAGATGGAATATGGAAAAGACAAACAACTTAGCAAATGAGATGCAGAAAAATGTTAAAACTATATGAAAGGCTTACCATAAAAAACTAGTACTTCAGGAAAGTAGGACATGGTAGGAGTTAGAAATAAAAATAGGCGTGTCTACGGACTACAAGAACCACTGCAGGAGTAGAATGATTTGATTCTCTTTGCCGTAAGTCAGCAAGCCCTAGGGTGTCTTCTTGGTCCCATCTACCTTGCCAGGAGACCTAATTTCTTCCTGGAGACTTCTGAGGATTCTGTTTTAGTTTCCCCATCTAACAACATAAACAATAACGGATGTGATCATTTATTTAGCGCTCACACTGGGCTGAATACTGAGCAGAGAGCTTTCCATAAACATGATTTCACTTCATCCTAATGTCTATTCCATGAGGCAGGTGCTATTACTACCCTCTTTTGCGGATGGAAAAAAAAATGGAAGTTCAGAAAAGCGTTAACTCTCTCAAGGTCAAACAGCTGATAACTGCAAGGATGAAAGGATTTCTTCTTCCAACACTCATTTTCCTGGAAGGCAGTTGCAGACCTTAATTAACCGGTTAGCTAGTTAGACTGAGACAGGGAGTCTGGCGTGTAAAATGGTTTTTCTAACACTATGGCAGACAAAGAAAGCATAGTCCAGCAACCAAAAGAAATTTCATATTAACTCAGATTCTTTATTTGAGCAATGCTTCTTAAAATCTCATTTCTTCCCTATTTCCTTACTGACCCACAGCTTCCCTGGTCCTTTCTCCCACTAACTACCCTAAAACCCTTCTTCCCCACTCTAGCCATTCTCTCTCTCTGTCCCCTTTCTTTCTCTTCTCTTGCCCAGACTTCTTATGTTCTCCCAATTTTAAATCACAAAATCCAACCATGCAGGACTTCTGTTCGAGTAAGACAAACTTGCCCCAAACGCTAAAGCTCAGGCCCGCTCCCCACTCGCCCTGGTGCCTTTGGGCACTATATACATACACTAGACCACCAGCCAGCAGCTGTGCATGGGACACTGAAGAACTCTCCTCAAGAGAAAAAGGGAAAGAAAACCCCGAACGTGGCAGAGTCAGATAACTCTTCAGTTGGCAGGGAGAAGAAAAAATTTGAGAGTTCCCATATATTAGTCATTTTGGTTCAGTGACATTTATTTATGTTTTTTTTTTTCTTCAACTAACCTTGAATGTCATGAGATTTGGGTTTACTTTATAGTAATAGGAAACCACTGATAAGATTTGGTGAAGAAATTGGCTTAAGCCTATCCATATACATACAAGGTAGTCTGGCTGAAAGGTAAAGGATAGATTGAAGAAATGAAGGGTGACAGGTGGCAAAAGAGACTTTTCTTTCCCTTTTGCCCTCTTCTCCTAACCCCTGGAAAGAGTCTTTGCAAAGACTCATATACATCAGAGACGTTATGAAATAATGCATTAAAGTTGCATTGTGGGAGGAAGTCACTCGTAGCAAGAGAAATGTGTGTTTGGGTTCCACTCTATTTGCAGTCATGGCTAAGACACTCACTTGGAACTGTCAGACATGCTTGGGTGAGACCATGCCTGGCACATGGTCGTCAATATTTACTCCTTGTGTAAATAATTATCCATTGCAGGAGCACATGCATGAATACATGGGGTTGGCAGTCCATAGAGTAGGCAGGTAGAGACATGGACTGGGACATTTAAGTTATTACTCTTACCTGACTTCATCTATTCCAATAGGTTGGTGGTTCCAGCAAAAGTGGAGTTTTGATTTTATAATTGTGAAAAAGTAAAAGAAAATCAAGTTTGAGGAGATGATAATGACATTGATTTAGGATGTTGGTTGAGCTTTAAGGCTAGAAGACTTTATTACCTCCCTAATAACCAGCTACTCCCACATGTAGATGAAGTACTGAACTACTATCCTTTATTCATTCAACTAAATATTATTGGTGATGACTTTGGTCAGGAACTATAATAGGGATCATAGAGAGATGACAAAGAAGGAGCAAAATCATAAAGAACCCATGGTCTGGGGTAACAGTATAATACAAGGTGACAGATGCCATAATTAAGGTATAGACCGAGTCATAGTAGGCCAAGGTGGAAAGGAGTGTATGAGATATGGTGGAGCACTCCTCAGGGAAGGAAGGAATATTTTGTTACTGACATTGTTTAGGGTTGCCGGTGCATGGTGATAATAAAAAGCAGCTGACCTCTAGTCAGTTTTATTATTGCTTTTCAGTTCTCCACAGACAACTTATCACCTTTTTGCTTGCTCCCAGGGCAGATTGCTCTCCCCCTCCCCCATCTCCCATCTTTAGTATGGCTGACACTGATTCGCACTGCTGTGTGAGCAAAGTGAGGGAAGAGATTGACTTTTTCTGAGGAAGCTACAGAAAGAATAACAAGGCCAGCGACATTTAAACTGAATTTTGAAAAGAAGAGTTCACCTAGTTATCTAGAATGAAATATTATAAAATATTAATTCCCTGCTGGATTTTGGAACCCATTGTTCTGTGTGGTGTACCACTATTCATTTACCAGTATTACCTCCAGCCGTAATCAGCTAAGGAGTACCAGCGCTGGGGCGCCTGGGTGGTGCGGTTGGCTGAGCGTCCGACTCTTGGTTTCAGCTCAGGTCATGATCTCAGGGTCATGGGATCAAGCCCTGCGTCTGGCTCTGTGCTCAGCGTGGAGTCTTCTTGAGACTCTCTCTCCCTCTCCCCCTCTCCCCATGCTCTCTCTCTCTCTCTCTCAAATGGATAAATCTTAAAAAAGAAGAAGAAGAAAAAGAACCACTGCTATTCTTTAACGTAACAGGTCAATTATTTTGCTTGCTCAGCTTTATCACTCTTGGGAATACCTAGTTTTGCTCCAGGAGGGAAAAGAAACCCTGTTTTCCATGCACACGGATGCAGGTTAGGTTCTCTACGAAGCTGACCCTGAGGCAGAGGTTCATGTGTAGTATGTATACGAGGACGTGCCCGCAGAAAGGAGGAGAAAGAAGCAGGGTTAGTTGAGGGAAAAGACAAGCTGTGATGCGGGCCTAATAAACAGCTCCAGCTGACCCTGTAGGAAATTCTGGAGTTAAAATGGTCTTTCACTGTAAATGACTGAGCCTTTATATACCTGATGGTTGTTGGATGGGAGCCACGTCAGGAAAGTATGCCCTTGGGCAAGCAGCAACACCTACCTGTGGCCAGTACCAGCCCTGAAACGCTCGGTCCTTCCCCACCTCCTGCCCCATCATTCTGGCGAAAAGGGCCATTTGCCCTCATTTAACCATATTCTTGGCTTCTTCAGCATTTGTTCCCACTGAGAACCACACCAGATAAAGAGCCAAGTCGCCTATCCCCCACTCCCTATGGCTCCTTTGTTTTAGAAATCTTATTTGGTTTAGATAGCTGACCATTTGGACTGCTTGTTTGTTTGTTTGTTTTTCCCTTCCTGTGCTTTAAATTTCCTCTCGAATGCTTTAAAATTCACAAATACAAAGTAAGCTCTCAAAACCCTAAACTTCAATCCTCTATCCCCAAAATAGCAGACCCACACTCTCTCTCTATCCACAGCCTCATGGTGTGCCGGTAAGTGTGCCGTGTAATTTCCAGAACTTATAAGTAATAAATATTTTTTTTTAAGTTCCTGATGTGAGGCCCCTGGGTGGCTCAGTTGGTTAAGCATCTGACTCCTGATTTCAGCTTAAGTCCTGATCTCAGGGTCGTGAGATGGAGCCCCACATCGGGCTCCACACTGGGCATGGAGCCTGCTTAAGATTCTCTCTTTCCCTCTCCCTCTACCCCTCACCCCATGTGCGTGCACTCTCTCTCTCAAAAAAAAAAAAAGTTTCCTGATCGTTATTGCTGAGGGTGTCTTGCAGTCATAATGAGAACCACAAGGGTGGGTCCAGCCACAACATTGCTTATGGATAGGCTGAGACTGGCACAAAACACAAGATGTCAGTTCTTCCCAAGTTGACCTAGAGATTCGGTGCAATCCCAGTCAAAATCCCAACAAGTTATTTTATGGATATAGACAAACTGATTCTAAAGTTTATATGGATGGTGAAAGATCCAGAACAGCCAACGCAGTATTAAAGGAGAAGAACAAAGTTAGACCGATGTCGCCCAACTTCAGGACTTACTCTGCAGCTACAGTAATCAAGACAGTGTGGTGTTGGTAAGAGAATGGAAAGACAGACCAATGACACTGACTAGGGAGCCCAGAGATAGACATCTAGAAATATACTCAACCGATCTTTGATTAAGGAGCAAAAGCAGTACAATAGTCCCCCCTTATCTGCTGGGGATACATTTCAAGACCCCAGTGGGTGCCTAAAACCACAGAAAATACCAGACCTTGTATATACTATGTTTTTTCCTGTACACACATACCTGTGATAAAGCTTAATTTATAAATTAGGCAATAGTAAGAAATTCACAACAATAATGAATAATAAAATAAAACAACTATAACCATATACTGTAATAAAAGTTATGTGAATGTGGTCTCTCTCTCTCTAAATACCATACTGTACTTACTCATCTTCTTCTGGTGATCATGTGAGATGATAAAATGCCTTCGTGATGAGATGACGTGAGGTGAATGACATAAGCACCGTGACGTAGTGTCAGGCTTCTAATGACCTTCTGACATCAGAAGAAAGATCATCTGCTTCCAGACTGTGTCTGACCACAGGCTGACTAAAACCACAGACTGTGAAACCATGGGGACGGGGGAGGGTACTGCTGTACACAGTGTAACAAAAGTAGTTTCTTCGACAAATCGTGCTGGGACTACTGGACATACAAAAAATGAATTAGACACAGACATTACAACCTTCACGAAAATTCACTCAAAATGGATCACAGTCCTAAATGTAAAATGCAGAACTATAAAGCTCCTAGTATATCATACAGGGAAAAACCTAGATGACCGTTGGGATTGTGATGCCCTTTCAGATACAACAGCAGAGACGTGGTCTATGAAAGACAGAATTGCTGAGCTGGACTTGATTACAACTTAAAACTTTAGTCTGTAAAAAACAATGTCAAGAGAATGAGAAGGCAAGCCACAGACTGGAAAAATATTTACAAAAGACACACCTGATAAAGGACTTTTATTCAAAATATACAAGAACACTTACTAAGCTCAATAAGAAACCGAACAACCTGACTTAAAAATGGACCAAATTCGGGCGCCTGGGTGGCTCAGTTGGTTAAGCGACTGCCTTCGGCTCAGGTCATGATCCTGGAGTCCCGGGATCGAGTCCCACATCGGGCTCCCTGCTCAGCAGGGAGTCTGCTTCTCCCTCTGCTCTCTTCCCTCTCGTGCTCTCTGTCTCTCATTCTCTCTCTCTCAAATAAATAAATAAAATCTTTAAAAAAAAAAAAAAATGGACCAAATTCCTTAACAGACTCCTCACCAAAGAAGATATACGGATGGCAAATAAGCATAACAATGGCCATATGTCACTACATATTTGTTCAGATCCATAGAATATGCAACAACAAGAGTAAACCCTGCAGTAAACAATGAACTTTTGGTGATAATCTTGTGTCAGTGTGGGTTCATCCTTGGTAATAAATGTACCATTCTGGTGAGTGATGTTAATGCTGGGGGAGGCTACATATGTGTGGGGCAGGGGATATTTGGGAAATTCTGTACCTTCCTCTCAATTTTGTTATAAACCTAAAAGTGCTCTAAAAAATTAAGTCTGTTTAAAATGTTTTGTTCGTTTTGTTTCTTCAAGAAGGATTATAGCACAACACCATCTCTCCTTGCAGGAGAAACACAGGGATCAGGGCAGAACACTTCCCCATTTGTGACATCTAGTGGCTCTGCATCTGAATGACAACCTCTTAGAGAAGGAAAATCTGGCAAAGTCAACAGTGGCTCGGCCTGGGTTTTACCAGTTCCTGAAAAAACACAAAAGCACTCCTAATTCCCCAGAAAAGTTCAGCAGTGTTCTAGTTTCACAGCCAAGTAGATGAAAATATAAGGTGTTTGTCTGTCTGCCGAGTATTTATTTGGATTTAAGAAAGTACAAAAGCCAAAGTGCACCAAAGCTAGAAAATAATAATGGTAGGGAAGAATGAAAAACCCGGTTCCCATCCTCAAGCTATTCCTTAGCACAAGAAAGGCCATTAAAGAGCCAGCTAGCCTCCATAGCAGCATCTTGCATAGTAGTGGGAGGAAATATGCAGAATGGAACTTCAGGATAAATGGCTGATGTCTTCATGGAGACTAGGAAAGAACTGGGAAATCGACCCAGTCTTTAATCATTTCTGCGACCATTTTGACTTGGCTAGTTGGTATCCCCTTTGTGCTTTTGCATATGTTATCTCCCTAAATTTAGACCCCACAACAACTCTAGAAGGCAGGTGTTTTACTTCCTTGTTTTGGTAAGTGAGAACACAAAGTCTCAGAGAGTCTGTACCTTGCCCTAGTTACAGCTAGAAAGGAGCATTGCTGACAACGGATTCCATGTCTCTTTGGCTTCAGGAGTCCATATTTCTTCTATATCACATTCACCCAGATTATAGTTTTCATAAACAAATATTCTTTGTTTTTCCACCAGTATTTTCCACTTTTCTTGCCCCCCTCCCCTGTAACAAATATTCTGGGTTTATTGCTTCAGGGGAGGGATGTGGTGAGACAGAAAGCTGTGAACACCAACAAATATGTGGGGTGTTGCATTCCAAAAGTCTGAGTTAGGAAGTTAGAGGACTCGGGGCATAGATGAAGAGCATAGGAAGACTGCCAAGAATTGAGGTGAAGGGAACTGGATCTACTTCTTTTTCTTGCAGAGGTGGGATAAATTTGAGAGAAGACAGGTGTGCATTGGAAAGAGAGGCCCCAAAGCTTCTTCCCTGGCAGAGCCATCATGATAAGAGGCACTCACTGTGGAAATGTCCGAAACACCTCAACTGGATGTATATGAGTATAAACCACCTGTCTGAGAGTCTCGCACCCTGTAGTAAGCTGGAAGCGCTAGAACTATGCAATCTGTAGGGGCCAAGGTCACAGAAACAAGGCACATCCCAGACAACTGGGTTACACAGACATGCACGCAGCACAGTTTACACACACCCCTGGGAGGCGTGGGGAAACTAAATGGACTGGGTTTAAGGGTTTACCCCCTGCAAGAACTGAAGGACAAAATAAACTTCATGTTGGATTACAGAGAAATAAAATTATATTTAATAGCCACCTTGTATTAGCTTCCTAGGACTACTATAATGAACTGCCATAAAGTGGGGGGCTTCAAACAATGGAAATGTATTCTCTCAGTTCTGGAGGCTAGAAGCACAAAATGACAGCGGCAGCAGGGCTATGCTCCCTCTGTAAACTATAGGGAAAACTCCCTTTTGGCCTCCTCCTGGCTTCTGGTGCTTACCAGTATACAGGAGGAAAAACAATTTTCCCTTTACCCTTCTAGGTTCTTGCTGAGAGCCCGTTATGATAAAAGACAGAGTAACAGGAGAGAATCACACAGAAGTTTAATAATATGTGTATTATTTTCCTGGGAGACACCCCAAATGACCCAAGCTACCCCCTTAAATACCATCTCCAGCTCAAGACAAAAGAAGATGTTGGGGGAGGGCAGTTATGAGAGGTGACCAGGCAAAGCCCAGTAAACAAAGGGAGCGTGGCTATGCGGATTGAAGTCCTTGCTTTCTCCACTGGTAAGAGTTTATAGAGATTTGGTTATCCTCCTCTTCCTGGTACAGACAGGAAGACACTCTAGAAGTGGAGATTGCCCTTGTAAATGTAAATGTCTCTTACAGAAAGGTAACTTTGACTCAGGCTTCAGAGCTTGTGTCTGCTATTTCTTAAAATTAATTAGCCTAAAATTTTCACAGATTCTAGGAGTTAGGGCTTGAAGATATCTTTTTGAGGGTCACACTTCAATACACCGCACACCTGAGTCTATGGTCTGGGGTTCATATCTGCTACACACATGAGTTTGGTGTGAAGGAGGTGACACTGTGCAGGGTTAACAGTATAGATGTCCAGGGGCTGGTCCTGGCTAAATGTTGACATAACATAGGACCTTGAGCAAGGCAATTAGCCTCTAGTGGTCTTGATTTCCTCATCTCTATGGTGGAGATTCTTTCTAGCGCTGATGGTTGATTCTACTGGCCCAGAGTGGAGGAGTAGATGAATCCTCCCCCCATGCCCCAGACACAGTGTGGTTTAAGAGGTATCACAAGACTCTCCTGGTCCAAGAACACTACCCTCCACCTTATGATCCCTCCTTCCTGGCCTGCTTTTCTCACTATTAGGGTCACAGAGGTATCGAATGACAAACAAATACCTTGTCAATTGAGGGCCACTGCAAGGATCATCTCGATTCTGGAAAACCAACAATTCTATTGACAACAGGATTCAGTTTTGAAATGCTGAAACTACAGGGAGACTTGCTTTGTAGGGGGGGTCAAGCTACATGGTTGCCAAGGGAAACTAGGACATGATTTAGAGAAAACACTGGGCTTAGGGTCTGCACGATTCCTTTCTTATAACTGCAAATGCGTTCTCAAAAGAAAGCGGTGACAGAAGAGAGCTAAAAGCCAAGGCGGGCAGGCCAGCGCAGGCTGCACTATTACTCATTTCTGGGGAGAGCTGGTGAGCTGCTCACGTGGGCTGGCCCCCAGCTTGCAGCAAGAGGCCGGCAACGGAGATGCCTCACTCTGTCCCAAGGAGACAATCTCAAGGATTGTCACAGCCAAAGCTCCAGACATTCTCAGTGGCAGAGACCCGGCTGAAATCTGGGCTGTTTTTCGATGCCTAAAAGCCCTGTGAGCAAGAAACAAGCAGCACTGAGAAAGAAGGAGGCATCTGAGAGCCGTGGCCAGGCGCTTTGAGTTCTGCAATCAGAGAGGCTGCCTGGAGGCCGTGTTAACTAGCTGTGTGACTTCAGGCAAGTTATCATCTTCTCTAAGCCTCAGATAAAATAAAGATTATTATCCTACAGCCTATCTAGACATGTAGTTGTGACATGATGTAGGTCAAGTGCTTCATAGAAGCACAAGGGAAGTAGCCAGTTAATGTTATTTACATTTCAGACGCAGAACCAAAGCTATAGGATACTAAAAATTAAGTGTACTAAGTCCACAAAGCTAAACATATACCTCCGAGGTAAGAATCCAGGGTTGCTGACTCCTTAGTTCTTCCACAAAAGAATACAGAAATGAAAAAGGGAAAGCCAGGCATACTTTATTTATTTAATAGTTATCATCATGTTTACCCCGTGCCAGGTGCTATTCTAGGCACTTCATAAATACTAAATTATTTAAGCCTCATAACAACTGATGCAGGCACGATTATCATCAAGCTGTAAATGAAGACAATAAACACAGGAGGGTGGGTGACTTGCCCAAGGTCACCCAGGGTCAGCGGGTACTGTGCCGTGTCTTGGGGATCTGAGGCAAATTTAAAAAAAAAAGTATCATTATATTTAGACCATTTCTCTAGAAACTCATTAACTAAAACATATTGTTCTTTTTATTTTTTTATTTTTATCTTTTTTTAAAAAAAGAGTTTATTTATTTATTTGACAGAGAGAGACACAGCGAGAGAGGGAACACAAGCAAGGGGAGCGGGAGAGGGAGAAGCAGGCTGTGGAACATAAATTGATAGTGCACCCAGCTGCTAGCAGTTTCACAAATGGCAAATGGAGTTCTGTGAGACGGCTTATCTTCCCCAAGACAAGCCTTACAGAATTTACCTCATAACCCGCATTGTTAGCCTCCAAATTTCTAAATTAATGATTTAAAAATTAATCACAAATGTTCTAAACATCTAAAACAAAGCATAGCACACATAAATTAGTCATATTTGATAACTTTGGTCTCACCTATGACTTTCTGTATCTGTCCTATACTGTGATTTCAAGGTTCACAGCCCCTGAAACCTCAAACACCCTAATAAAAAAGACTCTGATAGGCTCCAGAACTGTGCACTTGGCCCAGGGCAGAGCAAAATAAAGTCATCAGCCAGCAAAGAGATGGACTCTCATGAAGTTGAAAGACGAAGCAAAAGGTGAGCTATGGAACCCTGGTGTAATGCGAGGGAAGAATTCAGGTTATTCCCAAATGCCTGGCAAGAGTTACAGCTGGAGCAGGGAGGCTGGGAGAACGAGGTCCTTCACTGAGATAAAGAACTTGGGAAGAGGGGGAAGTCAGCATACAGCACAAAAATAGTTCAGCTTTAGACGTACTAAATTTGGAAATCCCGTGAGTCATCCAAGTGGAGATCTTTAGTAGACCATTAGATCTAAGTTGTGAAGCTTAGAAATGGGGCCTGGTCTGGGAATATAAACCTAAAAGTTTCCAGCATATTGTGGCAGTCGTCAGATTTCAATGAGATGACCTACGAAGGGGCTATGGAGTGAGGAGAAGAGAACACTTATCAGAGGGCGTGAGGGGCCCCAACATTAAAGGCTGGGTAAAGGAGAATTAAGTCAACAAAGAAGACTAAGAAAAAATGGTCACAGAGGTAGAAGGAATTCCAAGAGTGTATGGCA
The DNA here is from genome assembly GCF_964656455.1 of Halichoerus grypus. Taxonomy (NCBI): domain Eukaryota; kingdom Metazoa; phylum Chordata; class Mammalia; order Carnivora; family Phocidae; genus Halichoerus; species Halichoerus grypus. Next base: position 89,626,080 of record NC_135713.1, read on the forward strand.
AGAAAGCCAAAGACAGAAATCGGTCAGCTGTGTCAAATGCTACTAAGTGGAATAAGGACTGAGAGAATCCACTGGAGTAGCACAATGGACGTCATGGGTGATCCCAGCAGGACAGCTTCACAGGAAGAGTGGGATGGAAATTACATCACAGTGAGCTGAAGAGTAATGGGGAGCTAGTATCCGCCATGGCAGAGTGTCTTGTATGGGATTCATGCTATGACTGGAATGGTAAGACGAACCGGATAAAATATGCAAAACAACGGCTCGAGAGAGCCAGCAATACAGGCGCTGTCAGCCTTGAGAGAAGAAAGCATAGAGAGTGAGCTCCACATTCTCCCTGGCTTTTTCTCTGAGGTAGTCTTCCACATTCAAGCATGGGGAAGTAGGGCCCCCGTAGAAAGTGGCTGTCTTGCAGGGGTGAGGTATGCCAGAAGCAATTTCTGGACAGTGAGAGAAATTCAGAAAAGGGGCCCAGAAACTGATCTACGTATTTCCCCCAAACTGTTGGACAGTGTCTAAGCTGTGCATGAGTCCAGTGAGATTCTGCCAAACCAGATGAAAACAGCAGCTGGAAAGATAAAAATCTGATCACAGATTTCAGCCGCACGCTGTACCGAGAAAACAGAGGTTAGAATTTAAGCCTTACCAAGGAGGAGATGCATCAGTAACTATTATAAAATTTTAGTCAAGGCTTCAGAAGGGGCATGCCTTAGTAGCAAGGGGAACCCACAAGAAATAAGGTCAAATAAGGTAAAAAAATTTAGCAGTCTAGCCCTAAGAAAGCCTAAAATCACACCTCAGCAGGATCTGTCTGCCTGCCAAAAACAAACAAAAAACCAGCTTTTTTTTGAAAGAAATCACAGAGCCTCTACAGTGCTTTTTTTAATCCACAATATCTAAACTTACGAGGCATGCTAATACACAGGACAAGCTAGGTTTGATAAAAACCAAGGGAGGGCAAAGAAGATCCACTGGTAATTCACATATTAGAGGAAAAAGTTGGTCAAAGAGTAGAAAAGACTGAGAATTAAGCAAAAAATTGGAACACATAAAAAAATCAAGTGGACATTTTAGAATGGAAAAATACACTATTTGAAATTAGGAAACCATTGGGTAGGTTTTATAGCAGACTGAACACAATATGAGCCGGGGTTGGAGAACTGGAAGACAGGTAGATAAGAATATGCAAAACAGAGGCATAAAAAGAAAAAAAGAAGAAACAAGACAGAAAGTAAGAGACATGTATGGCTTAGGCCAAAGGGATAAATAAATCTGTGTTAACTGGCGTACCGGGAAGACAGGAGTGAGGGAAGGGGACAGGGGCAATATTCAGAGAGAATAGTCTATCCTACCACCTTTGCTGCCTTATTTCTTAAGTCATCACTGTATCCTGAAGTGACTAAGTTTTGCTCGAAGCCTGATATCTGGTAAACATTCTCTTGTATTTTTGAACCCCTGCTGTCTTAGTCAGCTTGGGCTGATCTAAAAAAATGTCATGATTGAGTGGCTCAAACAACACACATTTATGTCTCACAGTTCTGGAGGCTGGAAAGTCCAACATCAAGGTGCCTGCAGATTCAGTTCCTACTAAGGATCTTTTCCCTGGCTTGTAAATGGCTGCCTTCTTGCTGTGAGCTCATATGGTGGAAAGAAATAGAGAAAGCTCTGGTCTCTCTTTCTCTTCTCATAAGGACACTAATCCTTGGGCGCCTGGGTGGCTCAGTCGTTAAGCGTCTGCCTTCGGCTCAGGTCATGATCCCAGGGTCCTGGGATCTAGCCCCGCATTGGGCTCCCTGCTCGGCGGGAAGCCTGCTTCTCCCTCTCCCTCTGCCCCTGCTTGTGTTCCTGCTCTCGCTCTCTCTCTCTCTCTCTGTCAAATAAATAAATAAAATCTTAAAAAAAAAAAAGGACACTAATCCCATCCTGGGGCCCCACTCTCATGACCTCATCTAAATCTAATTACTTCCCAAAGGCCCCACCTTCCTATACAATTGCATTGAGAGTTAGGGCTTCAACATATGAATTTGAGGCAGCAGGGGGAGGGGTGGGGGGGGCACAAACATTCAGCCCATAACACCTGCTGTGTGCACTGTGCAAATAGAAGAATTGAGCCTGAAGGACAGGTCTGTCTGATGCCAGGGTTTAATGATTGCTCTTTTTGCCAGGACTGTGCTGCACCTCTCCTCACCCACTGGTCCCCACTCCAAAGCTAATATATCCTCTATATTCTGTCATAAAGGCGAGCAAACTACAGCCCATGGCCCAAATCTAGCCTGCCATTTGGTTTTGTAAGTAAATTTTTACTGGAGCCCAGCTGTGCATATGTGTTTCTGCTCTATCTATTTCTGCTCTTACAGCCCCGCGGCAGTGTTGAGTATTTGCACCAGACCGATTATGGCCGGAGAAGCTGACGGTATTTACTCTCTGCTCCTTCGCAGAAAAAAAATGCTTGCCGACTCGTGCCCTAGCTCACTGTAAAAAGGAATTTGACTTTGGCAATTACGAAACTATTATGAAACTATTACTGCTATTAATTTCTTCATTAACTGCCTAAGTACCATAAATTTATCCCTCCTTAATATAAAGTGAGTGATGGTGCTGATGCCCTGGGAGAGAAGATAGTGGTCGGTGCTCAGAATCAGAGGTAGTACAGCGTCAGCCATAAGGACCAATGTACATAATTCATTTTTGACCTAGAGGGCAAAAAAGGTCTCCGAGGATAGAATCCTTTAAGAATGGGGAGGTGATTCGAGAGACATCACCATGTCTCCACAGTGTGGATCCACCATCTCTCTCAGAGTAAAACCCAAAGGTCTAGCTCTGTATTATCTCTGATCTTTTTCCTATTACCCTACTCTCCCCACTGCTTGCTCATTCTGGGCTGTGCACGCTGGCCTTGCTGTTGCCCACTGTCCTCCAGGAATCTCCCATCTTAGAGCCTTTGTGCTCCCTCAGCATGGAACACGATTTCTTCTGATAGCACTGTAGCTAAGTGCCTCATCTCCTTCGAGTTTTCGACCCAGACATCATTGACATTGCAGCCAGCTTGCCTGCCCCCACTGCACTCCCTATTATTTTCCCCAAAGTTATTATCACTTTCTCTACCTTGCCATGTACTCAGTTATTATGTTTATTTTTATTGTGTGTCTACCCCCTAATAGGACCTAAGCTCTATCAGGGCAGGAATTATGGGCATTTTTGTTTTTGTCTACTGATGCTTCCAAAATCACCTGGAACAGTGATTGAAATATGGTTCTTGCCTATCATATATTTATATATATCTTGAATGAATGAGTGTACATTCACATTTTGTTCCAGGGTCCCAGAAATACTTTTAGGTCAATTTATTAAAATAAATTTATTTATTTATTTATTTATTTATAGAGAAGGAGGGAGAGTGAGAGAAAGAGAGAGAGGAGGGAAAGAGGGAGAGAGAGAATCTTTAGTCTCCATCCCCAGTACAGAGCCTGACGTGGAGCTCGATCTCAGGACGAAGAGTTCATGACCTGAGCCGAAATCAAGAGTCAGACGCTTAACCAACTGAGCCATCCAGGTACCCCGAGGTCAATTTAGAACTATCAATTTAGGATTGGCCCATGTAAGCTTGACTGAGAAAATAATTTTTCCTTTCCTCTCTTGCCATAATTCTCCCTTTGTTTCCTGCCCAATAATAGCAAGTATCTTCCAGAGATTTCTGATGAATGAGATTTTCACAAGTCAAGCCTTCTAACCAGCTTATTAACCAAAATATTTTAATGAAGCTTTTAATCCAAGTTAGCACCTAAATGCTAGACACCAATGTCAGGTCATTGTGGTTAACCTAGTAGTATGGAAGAGTATCTTTTGATATTCTGTTTACATCTTTTTTTAAAATAAAGATTTTTATTTTTATTTATTTGAGAGTGACAGAGATAGCAAGAGAGAGCACAGGCGGGGAGGAGAGGGAGAAGCAGGGAGCCCGACGTGGGGCTCGATCCCAGGACCCTGGGATCGTGACCTGAGCAGAAGGCAGATGCTTAACCAACTGAGCCACCCAGGTGTTCCTGATATTCTGTTTACATCTAAAATTCAAATTATGTTATAAAAAAAATTCACTAGTTGATATCCTCCACTTATATTAGAACTAGTTGTTCAGTCTAAATTAGATTTTTTCCCTCCTTCCAGGGTCTCATTATGTTCTTTCTGCCTTATAAATATAATATTATAAATATAATAAAAAAAATACATTAAGAGTATCCATACACAACTTCTTGGAGCCAGATTAGGTCTGAATGCAGAAACTGGCATCACATATCAGAACAATTACCAACAGCAAGGTCTTTTTGTTCTTTATTTTGATGACACAAAGGATTAGATAACAATTTTCTATGCTATAATAAATTTATCCATTTTCAGCCTTTTAACTGACAGAGAAAATTTGTTTTGTTCTAAATGAAAATAGAAAGTATAAGTACTGGTGGATGACTTCATATCTAATTATCCACATCTTAGTTTGTAGAAAGGCAATTCCAGGATATTTAAGTTGAAATATCTTGCCTCGAAATCAATGTAATAAATAGGAGCCTGATTTTTCTATAGACAATACTTTTTTTAAAACCATATTCCACATTCCAAGTATAGATCTATTGGATAAATTTCCACATCTATTCAATTTTAGCATTTAAATATATTTCCAGGGTGGGAGGTAGGGGCACTCTTCTTACAAAAAAAAATTTGGGTTGACTCTCAAAACAATTAAATTCTTGCAGAGATTAACTTAGTGTGTTTCATTTCTAGCACTGAAATTAGAAACAGTCTGTCTGATTTAGGGAAAGATTAGCAAGAATTGTTCAAAGCACCATGTAGGGTCCAGTCACATGTTGGATTTGGGGCCTCCCAGAAACATCAAGTCTGGGATCTGCCCTGGTTCTCCAACCAACTAGATCTGAAATAACAAAGTTGAGTGCTCGGAAAAGAGCAAGGAAATGCTAAATAGACCCTTCTAAGTTTGCATCCATACAACTCCCAATATCATGCATGGTATCCCAAGATGAAAGCATCTGATTTAGGTATCGAGGATCTGGGATACAAATGGAGAGGAAACACAATAATCTGCATGACTTGCCTTTATCGAGACGCTCTCCATTTGTTAAAGTCCATAAAAAGTACACTCATTTGGAGCCATAAGAATCACATATGTGGAATTATTTAGTTTCCACCAAGACAGAGAAATGAGGACCAGGTTTACTCTTTTGTTTTAAACCACAACTAAAGGACAACAAAACAGAATCTATAAAACAATGGTTTTCAGATACTGAATGATAGGCAGCACCTGACAGCAGCCCCTGAGAGAGGAGAAACAAATGAGACAACTAGAAAGATGCCTTTCCACCTGTATGGCTGAAAAGTGGAAATAATTCACCACCTCCGGGAAAATATCTTCAATCATTCTTCTTTCATTTTTCAGAATATGTAAAAGAATCCATGTATCCCACAAATAGGCATTGAGTCCCTAGTATATAACCGTTACAGCCTGTCACAACCAGTAAGGAAAACAAGCAAGACACAAGTCAACAATGAAATAAGTAACATCATTTCAGCTGAGAAAGAACCTAAAGTAAACAATAAAACAGTAAATGATTCATAGGGACTGAGGACAAAGTATGTGCCTATTTAGACATGATAATCCTAAAAGTCATTTTTTTTTTAAAGATTTTATTTATTTATTTGTCAGAGAGAGAGACAGAGTACAAGTAGGGAGAACGGCAGAGGGAGAAGCAGGCTCCCCGCTGAGCAGGGAGCCCGATGTGGGACTCGATCCCAGGACTCTGGGATCATGACCTGAGCCGAAGGCAGCCGCTTAACCGACTGAGCCACCCAGGCATCCCTAAAAGTCATTTTTAAGAGGTCATCTGAGCTGAGAGACCTGAAAAGTGAGGAGTGGAGAGCTAGAGAACAAACATTCTGGATATGGAAAACATGACATCAAAAGCCCATGAGATGAGAATGAGATTCAGACAGAAGAGCATAGTGAATGAAGGGAACCTGCTAGAAAATGAGTCCAGAATGGCAGGCAAAGCCAGATCATGGAAAGAGCTTGGTATTTTATTCTAAGTGGATTTACTTTAAATCTGAGAATGTTTCGAGCAGGTGAATAACATGATTAAATTTCAATAAAAAACAATTCACCCTGACTTCTGGGTGGAGAATGGATTATACCAGGTTAAGAGTAAATACAAAGAGCCAAAGTAGAAGGCAATTTGAGGCACAGGGCAAGAAATGATGGTGGACCAGAGTGGCAGCTGTAGGTGTGGGGAGAAGCAACTGAATTCAGAACACATGTTCAAATTTATATTAAAATATTTCCTACACTGCAGATACTGTTTGAAGTACTTTCATGCAATAGCTCATTTGATACTACAACAACCATATGATGTGGGCACAATAAATATCCCCATTTTACAGATGAGCAAACTAAGGCACAGAGTAGTTAAGTAACTTGTCAAATATCACAGGCTAAGTAAGAGGTGAAGCCTGGATTTGACCTCAGGGATCTGGCGCTAGATTTCCCATCTCTTTACCATTACACGATGTTGTAGAAACTACAGGAACTGCCAATCTCTCACCTCAATCACTTTGGCTTTCTTTTGGTTTCTCAAAGAGGTCATGGTGTTTTTATTCCCCTGGTGCCTTCATATGGGCTTGTTTTCTTGCCCTGAAATGCATCCCCACCAGACTTTACGTTCTGCTTTACTCGTCCCTTCTTATCATTCACACCTTCCCTCAGCTTCAATGTCACCTCCTTACGGTGGACTTTTCATCCTATCTAGAGTTCCCTCCCTCCACTGTTTTCCTTTTTATTGCACTACTCTGTTTCTGCCTTCATAATCTTTTACTACAATCTACAGCTTACATGTATTTGTGTTATTATTCATTCAGTGTCCTTCTCCAACAACCACGTGACAGACTCCATGACACCAGGGACAATGTGTGTTTCATTACAGTATTTTTCGTCACCTAACACAGTGTCAGAAACAGAGCCATCACTCAGTGAGCATTGAATGAAAAAAACAGAAAATGTTTTGAAACCTAGCTTTTGAACAGACAGGTAATGAGGAAGAGGGAGAAAGAGCATATTGAGAAACAGTTCTGTAAAACAGGTCACACATTGCTCAATGTTCAGAAGAATCACATATAAGGGGATAGTCATTCTTTCATTCAACAAATATTATTGGCTACTTCATAAAGGTCAAGTGTCCTTGGGTCACTGGGGGTGAATGCAGTAGTAAACAAAACAGACAAAAATACCTGCCCTCATGGGCCATACAATCTAGTGGGAGGTAGTGAACAAAATTGATAAATAATAGGCTAAAAATGAAAAATAAATCAAAGAAGAGGGGCAAGGAGTGTTGAGCAAGGGAGTTGGGATTTTAAATAGATGTTCAGTGAAGTCTTCACTGAAAAGGTGACATTTTGGGGCACCTGGGTGACTTAGTCATTAAGCGTCTGCCTTCGGCTCAGGTCATGATCCCGGGGTCCTGGGATCGAGCCCCGCATTGGGCTCCCTGCTCGGCGGGGAGCCTGCTTTTCCCTCTCCCACTCCCTCTGCTTGTGTTCCCTCTCTCGCTGTGTCTCTCTCTGTCAAATAAATAAATAAAATCTTAAAAAAAAAAAGGTGACATTTTAATACAGATCTGAAGGAGATGAGAGAACAAGCCAAGCAGGTATCTGGAGGCGGAGAGGTCCAGGCAAAAAAAAAAAAAAAAAAAAAGCAAGTGTAAAGCGCTAAGATGGGAGCGGACTCAGTGTGCTTTAAGGAAAAGCAAGGAGACCAGTATGGTGAGGGAGAGCAGTAGAAAAAGGAATTAGAGAGATATTATCAAGGCAGGTATAGAAACATCCTACACAAATTTGGCCCATTTGTGACTTCCTTTAGAGAGATATGGGGAGCCACTGGAGGATATTCAATAGTGGAATGACATAATCTGACCTGGGTTTTAACAGGGTCATTCTAGCTGCTCTGATAAGATTGAACTAAAGTGGAGCCAGGATGGACCTGTGAGTCCAGATAGTAGGCTATTGCTTAGTCCAGGCAAGAGATAACAGTGGCTTGGACCAGCATGGTAGCAATGGAGGTGCTGAGATAGGAAAGACAATAGAGAGAGGAGATAGAAGGGTAGAGCAGGAGTTTGTATTTGGACATGTTATGTTTGAGATGCCTATTAACATTCAAGTGGAGATGTAGGATGGGCAACGGTCTATGTGAGTCTGGAGTTCAAGGACAACCAGGCTGAGTCATAAATAAACACCTGACATTTACAGTCACAGGAGGCTGGATGAGATTAACAAGAGAAAGTATATAAGCAGGAAAGATGTAGATGAACCAACAAAGAAGGGAGATGCCCAAGGAGTAGAAAAAAAAACAGAAGAATTCCTGGACATCAAATGCAGACAGTGTTTACAGGGGAAGTCTAAATGAATGATCAACTGGGTCAAATGTTACTGGCATAAAACACAACCATTGTGTCCTCCTTGGCCGGGGGTCCTTTGGAAAACCTTGTCTTTATCAATTTTTTGTTTGTTTTTAAATACTAGAAAGATTATCTATCTATCTATCATCTATCTATCTATTATCTATCTATCTATCTATCTATCTATCTATCTATCTATCTATCTATCTTTCTATCTATCATCTATCTATCTATCATCTATCTATCTATCTATCTATCTATCTAGGAGAGCCAACAAGAAGGTCCATGGGCAGAAAGATATATTCTTTCTATCTATATTTATAGCTACAAATCTTTACAACTCTGGTAGGTTTGTTTTCATGACAACTATAACTAGCCTTATAGATTGTTGCTCTTGTAGGAAATGAAATACCAGTGGTTAGGGTTCTAAAGCCTCCATAAGGATGTTAATGGTCTAGAATTTTGCTACCAATCCCCCAATGCAGATAGATGTCAGAGGAAGTTAGGGCTGTTCTTTTCACAGCAGTATGGCATATTTGTACAGGAGAAGTGCTCACTACAGAATTCTGGAATCTTTTCTGTAATTCATAGACATACGTTTAGCAATAGTGATTACTTAGACTATACTTTTAGAAATCTGCACATTTTTTCTGCTCTTCTACAAGATGCATCATTATAAATGATGCTATGCATGATCCAAGGTCTCAGATGGACAATTTCAGAAGGAAAAACAGGAAGAAAATTTATAGATACAGAAACAGACATGATATATAATTTATATTATATGCAAATATTTGTTATATAATATATAATATATTATTTATAGTTACATTTTTATTATATTTACTTCAATGTGTACATCCCATTGCTCTAATTAGACATTTTTCCATTTAGAAAACAATCAAGTGTGCGGCACCTGGGTGGCTCAATTGGTTAAGCATCTGACTCTTGATTTTGGCTCAGGTCATGATCTCAGGGTTGTGAGATCAGGCCCCGTGTTGGGCTTCACACTGGGCATGGAGCCTGCTTAAGATTCTCCCTCTCCCTCTACCCCTCCCCCCCAAAAAATTTTAGAAAATAACCAAGTGATCAAATTTTATAAGATAATAACATCCCATTTGAAACTAAAATCCAATTTCATATTCTTTTAGAAGAGTCACCATTTCCACTGAGTTTTGCATTGGCAACATCAGAGTATTAATTCAGTAAAGAAGATTAGATATTAATATAAGTATGCGATAGATTATGTTCTTTATTTCTTGGATTCAGAGCTTTGTTCTGCTTTTTATTCCAAGTACATGAGGTGAGTGCAGATAAAATAAAATTAAACATAATTTTAAATAAAATTAATTTAAACTAAATGAAAATAGATATATTAGCATGCCCTAATCAATGCCAAGTGACAAAAAATAATTTTTGCAGGCTAACTTGAAATGAGCTTTTTTGGACCCATGTTAATTATCTGTAGTCTCAATTTTATTTTTAACCACTAACTGCTGGGGCTGACTTCAATTGGCTTCATTTGTGTTTTAAATAATTAGTATTTAATAATGTATTATGCATTACAGGGATATTCACAGAGAACCCAAGTTTCAATTACCTGCCACTTCAAATTACAGGCTCCCAGTAATTAGCTTCTGCCACATAACCCATAATGGAACAGACCGAAGTTAATAGAAAGTAGGAGCAAAACTATATAGCCAGTTTGGCATGAGTAGATTTCAAAATGAACCAATTTGTGTACCTTTTAATGTATTTCTCTGCAGGAATTAAAAAACTGTCTGGCTAACCTTTCCGAGTCTCCCTCATTTGTAATAAAAGAGATAATAATGAAGATAGTATCTGCCTCGTAGGGATTACTTATTCACCTATCCAGAGAGAGGCATATAGTTGAGATGTCAGAATTTCATCAGCTCTAGTACATAGTATTATATTTAGAATAAAGTCTGAAGTCCTCATGTGACCTGTGAGGCCTTTTATCAATAGGGTTCACAAACCTGACCGGACAGTAGGATCAGCTGGGGGGGGGGAGGGTCAGCTCGGATTCTGTGAGAGCAGGGTATGGGGAGGTGAGAAGGCTGGAGAGGGCTGGAGGGGGCTAGCGTCAGTATGCTTTATAAGTGTGCCCAGTGTGGGCAGGTTTGAGAACCCTTGTCCCACGTGATCGTGTCTGGAGCTACATTGCCTGCAAGCTTATAAGAAATGCAAGTTATCAGACCCCACATTAGACCAACTGAATCAGAAGCTGAGAGTGGGACACAATGATCTGTTTTAGTAAACACTCTGGCAGATTTTGATATACACTGAAGGATGAGAACCAGCGCTACCAGGTCATGCCATTCCAAGTGTGTTTTACTTTCCTTCCAGCGACCTCAGCACCACCTGGGAGCTTGTCGGACATGCAGAATCTCAGACCTATCCCAGACCTCCTGAAGCCGAATCTGCATTTGAACAAAATCCCCAGGTGATAGGTGGTCATATGAAAGTTTGAGAAGCACTACTCTGACATAATGGTTCTCAACCTTGGCTGCAAATTGGAAGAATCTGGTGGAGCTGTAAAAATCACAGATGCCTGGTAAGCTGAGCAGGGAGCTCCTGAGTCTCCCATTTCAACACAGAAAGCTCCACTTTCATCATTTTGGAATAAGCTCCCCTTGTAAGAAGGGCTCTACTACAACTAAATGCTTTGGGCTTCATCTACCCCCTTTTCACTAGAACAGCCTCACAATGGCCGAAATAACTTAATTAGCACAACTCTTGCTTCTGTCTATGCTCCGAGAGCTTCATGGTATCCCTAGCTCCCAAAGCAGCCTCTGGTTCTTTCTGGGTGTCTCGACACTCCCACGAAGCCCACACTGTGCCAAAGCCACTTGATTTACCCTGCCCTTCTCCCCTTAACTGTGGGTCTCATGTTGTCCCTTTTAGCTTAAAGCCACAGCACTGCCTAAACCTTGGTTTCAGAGTCTCAAAAAAAAAGTTGCTCTGCTTCCGTGGTAGGCATAGATGGGGTAGATCCCTGTCCTCCCCACTTCCTCATCAAGAACAGAAAGGAAAAGCCTTTCCCTTTAGTTTTCAGTGAAATGAAAATCCCCCATAGCAATGTACACGATTTCCAAGAATTATCTCTTCAGGGTGTATCAGACACCACCAGATCCCACCCCCCAGTTCAGGTCGTGGTAGGAGCAGCTGTATATCGTGAGCCAACGGAGTCCTCTCGGAGCCAAGGCTCAAGAAGCCCCTTACAGAATCGATGGAGATGCCGGAGCCCAAGTTTCTACACGGGTTGCTCTCAGGCAGATCTGCTTTCTGCCACTGTCACCTGTGGTCTGACGATCCCTCCACCCCCGCACCCTCTGGGGAGCTAACTTAGGATCTTTCCGTGGTGTTCCAGATACAAAGGGGGCTTTCCCACCACTTGGAGACTTAAGTACACAGTTCCCAACTCCCAGGCAAGGAACTGGCAGATGTAAATACAGAAAGTTTGGCCAAAACTTGTTTGGCACCACGTCAGTACATTGTAAATCAACTTACAAGATGGCATAAGACACGACTTTAAAAGAAATATTTGAGGCAATGTTTTCAAGAAGGTCCTTATTTACCACAGAATCATTACAAACTACTTGTTGCTTGAAAACAAATCTTCCTTCCTACACTCAAACATTTATCTTCATTCTGAACTCACAGGCTATTTCTAGTTTCCAGCAAAGTTTGTTTTGCTCCCCAATATCTTTAATCGTGAAGGAGATAATATATATTTTCAGTATGTCAGTATAGATGTACGATGTTCTCACATCATTTCTGGAAAGCTGAAAACTTTGAAGCTTTTCAGGACCAACTACTGAAAACCAGAAGTACCTTCCTTGCTCCATTGTCATAACAATGTAATAAAGTCTGCAATGAATCGAAGAAAGTCAGTAGAATTGTTCCTGGGTTATAGTCCCTGCTCAAAAAATACTTGTTGAATGAATGAAAAAATTGGTGTACAAATGAATCAATTTCTGCTTTTATGTTGGTAACCTGAACCTAAAGAGATTTCTAAGACTTATGAAAACTTGGAGCGCATTATTTCCCTAATTATTTTTGCTACATTTTCTTTGAAAGTAAAAGGTCGGATATTTTATTTTTTCTCTATTTTCACTTCACAAATTCACGTATTCACATACTTATATAAACATTCGCAGGACACGTGGTTAAAAGTATATCAGTACCTCACTATTGTGCGTGCTGTGATGTTGGCTCTACTTGCAAATTTCCTCCAATACTTTCTTGATCTCTGGGATCAAGTTAAATGGCTGTATGGAGATTTGCCCACATCTTCCTGGAAAGCAAATTCTGATTCTGTTCTAATGACAAATATTTCCTTAGGTTAAAAAGGCAAGAGTGAAAGTCACAACCTACTGATCTCCAGCAAGAAATGACACTGACAACGTAGGCTTATATAGACATGAATTGCACCTGTATTTTTCTAAACATTCATTCCTGTGATATCCTAGAAATCCCAATAGTCCATATAATCCTCATCTGCTAAACTATTCAGCCACTAACCTTAGGTGGCCGACAAACCGTGGATGGCATATTCCTGGAGCAGAACGGTGAGAGACAGAGAGACAAATAGCTTCACATTTTTCTTCTTTTGTCCTCAGCTTCTGAAGCTACTGGTTAATAGTACTGCTCAATGAATAAAACATAAGTTCTTGATAGCACCTGTGGCAAGGAGGTAATGAGTTTCTGTCTTAGTTTCAGTGTCATGTTAACATCATCCCACTGACCTTAATTTCAACAGGCTCCCCCCTCTACCAAAGGAGTAACAACCAAATGTATCAACGAGCTCCAGAGTCCGACTTCGTGGGTGTACATCCCAGCTTACACACTAAGCGACATGGGGCTGTCGCCGTAACCTCCCTGCGCCTGTTTCTCCATCAGTAAATAGGAATGACAATAACATCACTGTGAATATTAAGGAAGGTGGTTTAGTCACCCATTTAACAAACGTTTCTCGAGTGCTCACTGCATGCCGGGCACTATGCAGACAGAGTGATGATCAAGACAGAAAAGAAAGTCCCTGTGCTCACAAAGCTTACATTCTTGTGAGGAAAACGGATGGAAATACACTTAGAAGAGTGACTGGCACCCCATAAATAGTACCTTCTGCACTTAGTTATTGAGCACTCTTTGGGGCCATGAGGGTTAAAAACAGTGATCTCAAGCAAATACTCTCTTGAACCTTTTCTTTCCTAGTTATGCTTTTCTGTATTTTCCAACACATTTACAACGAGCATTGGTTACTTAGGTAGTAAATTAACAAGAACAACAAAAGAGCAATGACATAATTTAACAAATACCTCATGGTGTCTGCTGGAGAGAGCTATGGTTCTGGTAATGATTCCATGAACATTCACTGCCCAGTCTCTTTTCAGCCCAGATGCGTCCTTTACGGCCCATTCATTCTGTTACTTCAGCATCTCTCATCCTTTGGTCTAGTCTCTATCCTGAACCTCCTCCTCTGTGGATGGACACGACTGTTATTTTTGTGTTTTCAAACCTGCATTTAATAATAATAAAAAAAAAATCACTCCAAATTTTTTTCATCCTTGTACAACCAGAAATTCCCAAGCAACTATTTGCCCTATTGCTGGTGAGCTTCAACTATTTCTTGGTTTTTCAGGGGAACTGCCTTCTCTCTCTTCAGCATGAATGCTTTGTAGTATTTCTGTTTTCCCTAACTGTGGATGCTAAATGTTATAATTAATATTTTTCTTCTTTCTATCTTTCATCATCAGAGCCTCACCAAATCCCAACACCTTCTTTTTAATAACATGTTTTGGCTCTACCTAAATTAGTACAACCTCTAAAATCCCAGCAAATGACCTTCCTTCCCTAAATCATTTTCCAAAACCATGATATGGTTGTGCTACTCTCATTCTGCTGGAATTACTTGGCTATTTAATTTTGTTGGGTTACCTTTCTTCCTTGCTCATGACGTTCATTTTTAAATTCCCAAATTACTCTTTTGTCCTACATATCCTTATACAAAATAAAAATATCTGTTAATTTCCATCACACTTTAAAGAGAAAAGACTCAAAGTTAAAAATCGAAAGTATCGGGGCGCCTGGGTGGCTCAGTCGTTAAGGGTCTGCCTTCGGCTCAGGTCACGATCCCAGGGTCCTGGGATCGAGCCCCGCATCGGGCTCCCTGCTCAGCGGGGAGCCTGCTTCCCCCTCTCCCTCTGCCTACCACTCCCCTTGCCTGTGCTCTCTTTCTCTCTGTCAAATAAATAGATAAAATCTTTAAAAAAAAATCAAAAGTATTGCCACGTAGTAAGCATCAAAGATATTACTTATAAGAAAGCCTATGTCATACAGATGTTCCTAAATTTAGGTCTAAAAAATTGCACTTCCCTTTAGCACTAAAACAATATTCCTAAGACCACATGGTACTTGAAAAACACATAACAATTTTAGCAGTCTCCTTTCCCCAAACATTCCTGGCACACTGGTCTGTTTCATAAATCCACCTTGCATGTCACTCTGACCCCAGCAAGTCTGATACCATGCATAGGATGGCAGAGTACATCACACCATCCTTAGGTGGCCAGCTAGGACTGGGGCTGATTTCTCCTTCTCCCTCCCCAGCGAGGTAATGACCCATCCCTTACTTCTGAAAAGGTCAGTCAAGTCTTAACAAAACTATCCCGAGGACTTAAGGAAACATAAAGATTTCTAACACAGTCAAGCAACACTTAAAACTGTGTACTTTATTGGACTACTTCCAGAGTTTATAGGCTGTTCCACTGATCTCCGCTAGAGGTGTCTCTTACTTTCATCACATCTACCAATATTCTTTCACTCCTTGGAATCAAGACCCGAGAAAATAAACAGAATATTTCTTAAAGTAAAAGTTTACTCTAAAAATACAACATTTTGTAGAAGAAGAAAATAACATCAACTTTTTAATGCAAAGCAGCTTAGTTCCTCCTTTTTACCAATTCATTCCGAAGTAGGAGCTTGTCCTTAAACTAGTAGAACTCAAAGACTCACTGGAATGGGTCCTCCAAAAACAAAGGGGAAGAAGTCTCTCTGAAGGATAAAGGCATGCCTCTATCCAGAGAAACAAAATGGGCTGGCAGCTTTAAAATAACCTCCCTTCCCTACTTACTCTTCACACTTTCTCTGTATATGGCCATAATGCTTCAAAAATATTGGGGTTTAGCCTCAGAGAAAGTTGTTACGCACATGTGCAACTTGACTCCTACTCTTTTCTTCACTCCTGATTGTAAGACAAGCATTGAAAACCAAACCTGCTTGATTTCAAGCTAAGGAGCGTCATACTTTATTTTGGAAATTTAAGGCAGAGAACATAACCTCAGGACCAACCACTTGCCTTGTGGCCATGTTTATGCAGAGCCGAGGCACAAAAATGACTGGCAGTTGCAACAATTGCATGGTTAATGTTTAGTGGTTGTAAGGAAGGAACTAAAGATATAAGCGCATAAAAGCACACAACAGGAAGAAACCCAAAGGAATTGACGCATAGTCTTCCAGACTATAATGTAGCATGCCCATCCTATGATTGCTATGAACTGGGTTACTTCCATAATTTCTCTAAAGAAATGCATCTAAAACACTCTGCCAGTCAGGAATCCAGTAGGAAACAGATGGCACAATCAAATTGGATAAATTAAAGACAGTTTAATACAGGAACTATTTATAAAGGTGGGCAGCTTAAGGAAATCACAATTTGTAGTGCAGCACTCCTGGGCCAATAGCGGTGAGGTCTTACTACCTCTGTCCTGAACGGTGAAGAAGAGAGAACAGTTGGGAACCAGCAGGCAGAGAGGGCTATGTGGAGATGGGGGCCTTGTAGAAGCTAATGACTTTATTGTAGGGATAGGGCAGCCTATGACAATCCCACAGCGTTGGGAAGAAGCCAAGAGGAAACACACGCTGCTGTCAGCCTTCTCTTTCCCTGTGATCACAGGGAAACCATTGCTCCGCGTGGCTGAATCCAATAGGAACGGTCTGTACAGAGTCTCACAGGGCACAAAGCAGGAGGAGAAGGGTACAGAGTGGATCTGGAGGGGCAAACCTATGTCTCACTAAGTCAGATAATATTTCTGGCCTTCCATTTCTGCCTTGTACACAGCTGGTACAAGGGGAGTCTGACTTTTGATCAGTTATTTAACAGGAAGCCACACTGATTTAATAGAAGGAAAAAAATAAGACTTAAATTTAACGATTGACTTACTTAAGATTTTTATCAATTCCTCCATTCTTCTTTGGCGCATAATACCTAGAACAGGGTTTTTTGTTTTGTTTTTCCCAAAGCATTTTGCTATGCATCTGAAATTAGATTTTATTTTATAGGTCATAGTTTCTGAAGAATTTTGAGCTGGAGAATGCCAAGCTCTGATTTGCATATTTGAAAGAATACCCTATAGTATTTAAAAGATTATTTTGAAAGTGATGCATCTAGAGATAGTAATACTATCTGAGATATTGAGGACAGTTGGGAGAAAGAGAAGGTGATGGATGTGAGAAACTTGCAGAGGTAACACTAATAGAATTCCATCCTTAATTGAATATCAGCATTAAATTATGAGTGCAGAGTGACTCTTAGACTCCTAGTTTAAAAAAAAAAAAACACGTGTAGCTGGTTAGTGGGAGAGGTGGATACTGATTCAATTTGGGACATATGGAGCTCAATGTGCCTACAAAATCCAACCAACTGGATACATACCCGTCACACAAAAGAAAGAGATAGGGAATTTACCATAATGTAGGAAGTAGTGAAGGCCATGGTTATGAGTAGAATCAGGTAAAGATGGAGGGCAGCACAAAGAGATGGCCAAAATGGAGGCTTTGGCAACAACATTTTGAGAAATCAGACCTCTCCCTGTTTTTAGTGCCATTGCAAATCTCCCATGACTGTAAGCCCTATCAAGGACAGAAGCTTGGCCTGTCTTATTTTTCCCCAAGATCTAGCAGTGCCTGGCACACAGTTAAGCGCTCACTACATATTATTGAATGACTGGTGGGTTCAGTTTGCTAATGGGCACAGGAGAGGGTGATCTGATTTAGCAACTGGGGTTATTCAGAGATTAATTTACTCCCAAGATTCTCCCACCTCTGCCTTTTTTAGGGCTCCCCGCTGAATCTGAAGTTCCTTTCCCTGACTCTGTTGCTGGGAAGTTATATCTTCTTTGCTTCTATTTTTCAGTTTTTAAATTTGTCATCAGAATGATTCATTGAATTGCATAGTTTTTAATTCCTGTATTTCAGACTTTGTTTCAGGTCTATCCTTTAAGAAATAAATATTTTTAATCATGCCACTTTATTCAGTTTTTTTTTTTTCTGTAGAGAAAGATTATCTCACTTCTTTTTTCCTATAAAACCAGAGGTCCAATCAAAGTTTGGATAGTAATAATCACCAGACTGATAGGACACACACTCATAAATATGGATAGATCATGTACCAAAAATCACAAGTACTCTAATGACTGTGTATCTTAAAGCAGTGGTCTCCAAACCAGGGTTGCTTACCCTGAGAGTACCCCAAGACCCCCCAAGGGGTACATGGATACACAAAGGGAAGAAATTTCCAGAACTTCAAGTCTTATCTGGCTTCTTGCCTAGGACTCATCTGTCTAAAAGAAGGTGTCTGTGGTGGAGGGTGGTCATTCTACTTTTGTATCTTCTTTACCAGTTCTCATAAACTTCAGAATGGATCAGAATCATCTGGAATGCTTGTGAAAACCCAGGTTGCTCTCCCATTACCAAAATTTCTAATTCAGTAGGGTAGGGTATGGTCTGAGGATGTGCATTTCTTATAAGTTTCTAGGTGGTGCTGAAGTTGTTTCAGGAATAAACTTTGAGAACCAAAGGCTTCAGACAATTGGCCTTTTCCCACTTTATAAAAAACAACCACCACATCAAACACACTTCTAATCCATCCTGAGTCTTAGGATGCTTTTCCATGGAATGTGAAAACTATGTGCAAACAGGACAAATCAAAATTAATTATTCTGATAACAGTGTACAAATCAAATCATTTTTAAGGCAGGTCTTTGCAAAAATACTAAGAAAGAATTTGTTGAGTTGTCAGCTGAAAGGTAATTGAAAATAACTTTTGGGATGCCTGGGTGGCTCAGTCGGTTAGGTGTCTGCCTTTGGCTCAGGTCATGATCCCAGAGTTCTGGGATCAAGTCCTGCATTGGGCTCCTTGCTCAGCAGAAGCCTGCTTCTCCTTCTACCTGCTGCTCCCCCTGCTTGTGCTTTCTCTCTATATCTGACAAATAAATAAATAAAATCTTAAAAAAAAAACTTTCAATAGAATGCTATGGGATTTTTGGCACATAATTCAGAAAGAGGTAAAAAAATTGAGTAGCACTGCATAATAAAACTATAATTTCCATCATTTCCTTGTATGTGAACAAGTTTTCTGAGTTTAAATCTGTAAAAACAAAATAGGAACAGAACTGAAGTTAAGCCATGACACATTTCCAGTTTTTAAGTAATATTTACTCACAGATATGTGAATTGGGAAAAACAGCTCTAACCATCTCACTGAGATAGATTTCTTTTTTTTAAGATTTTATTTATTTGAGAGAGAGTGAGAGCAAGAGTGAGAGCGGGAGAACATGAGGAGGGGGAAGGGCAAAGGGAAGGGTAGAGGGAGAGGGAGAAGCAGACTCCCTGCTGAGCAGGGAGCCCGAAGAAGCTTGATCCCAGGACCCTGAGCTGAAGGCAGTTGCTTAACTCACTGAGCCACCCAAGTGCCCCCTGAGATATATTTCTAATAAAATTTTACAATTTGTATAATTATCTTTCAAGGTTTGTAATAGTGTAATATTGTTTTGATCAATTGTATAATCAGTAAATTACAATGATAATTCAATTTGGGAGAAGATTTTAAACTTATACCCTTATGTTCACATGAAAAATTAATTTTCAACTTTTAAATATAAATTTTGATGTATATATGTTTGATAGCTAAATCAGTAGAAGACTTTCAGGCATATAAATGTATAATATTTGTTTAAAATTCCATGGGGAAAACTGAAAAAAAAAAAAGTCTAAAAATAAGAAAGGAAAAATATAAAATGTCTGACTGTTGAGTCTTTTTCTTCAAGCATTTTTATTTATTTTTTTTTAATATTTATTTATTTGACACAGAGAGAGCACAAGCAGGGGGAGCGTCAGGCAGAGGGAGAAGCAGACTCCCCGCTGAGCAGGGAGCCCGATGCGGGACTCGATCCCAGGACCCTGGGATCATGACCTGAGCTGAAGGAAGACGCTTAACCGACTGAGCCACCCAGGCGCCCTCTTCAAGCATTTTTAAAATGAATAATAGTAGGTATGAAACCACTATGGTATTTAGATTCCACTGAATATATTTAAAAGAGTAATGTTACTTGTTTATTTTAGAATAGCAATATTTAAAATATGCCAAATATATCATCCTTCACAACTGTTTGACTTTATGATGGAAAATGTTTTTGTTGACAACTTTAAATGTGATGACCATATAAGTTTTAAAATTTTGTTTTAGAATAAACACTACCAAAAATCATTTAAGACTTCCTGCTTTAAGGCAGTAAATTTTTAATCTTCAGCAGGGATCATTTGATAGGCTCAGACAGAACTCTGAATTAAATTTTAATTAAAACCCAAGCTTTGCTTATTCTGTAAACACCTCAACAAAAACCATTGCTGTTCTTGTTTGGCATTCACTCTTTCTTGTCCAGCTGGGATCCAAACATACAGAAATGAGTAATAATGGGAAAAGATTATACAATCTTGAATGACTCACTCAAAGACCTTTATAAACTTTCTATTTAGACTTGTTTCAGAAAAGAATCATTTTCCTGAATTCTAGTTTGTTTAGCAAATGGAAATTGCAGCTAAAAAAAAGGAAAAAAAAAGGATGCCCAAATATCCGTACAAAAACATTGCTGTGGGCATTTTTCTTCAAAAAACATTTCACTGCATTTGTAATATTAGGAAACACAAAAAGAAACACATTAAAACACATTTACATCATCGACTCTTTAGCCACTTGATAATAACATCTTTGCCTTTTTCTAATATATATGTTCTCTTGTAGATTATTTTCTTGGGAGACATTCATGCTCAGGTTATGCACAAAATCTACTCTGAACCTTTTTGCAACCTATTACATTTTTTCTGTCCATTTCCAAACTCCCTAACTTCATTTTACATGATATATGACTTCTGGACAATTAGCTCAAGGCTAACCCAGTTCCTATTTCCTGTACTGTATTGAAAATTCACTTAAGATTAGCCAAGGTCTATTTGCTATCACATTAAAATGATATATCCCTCCCTATACAATCTCTTACCTATTTTTCATTTTAGCTACTCTGGAAGACTACCTCTTCTCAATAGCCCCCAGTGATAGGGGCACATTCTTCCTCCTGATAGGCAGCCTAGCCTTTAGAAACTGAAAACCCCCTCTGGCTGACTTTGGGTGTTACAAGCCTCCTTAAACTTCTCACTCTGTCCCAGTATTCTGGGTATTGGAACGTCCCAGAGACTCCATTATTTGCACCTAGATCAATAAAAATTTACTTGATGGGTTTATAAACATCTAATAAGAGTGTATATGCACAAGTATTGAAAATTCTTATCCACTCCCTTGGGTAATTTCTGTTTAAAGCTCTGGGTGAAAGATATGACAGACTGGATTGCACGTTATAAGGACAAGCTCAGCAAGGAAAAGAATCTCTTCTGCATCTATTCATGCCCGACTTCCCATATATTTTTTGACATTCCAAGAAAGAAACCTCAAAATAATTTTCAACTCACCTTTGTCCTTTCTGATATCTTCGATACAACCTTAGAACATATCACAGATTTGTTCTTCCAAATTATCCGTAAATATATTGAATGGAATGGGCTGTAAAAAAATCCCCATGGGATGCATCCAATATAAAACCTTTATGTGGGCTGAGACCTGTCTAACTCATTCACTGCTGAATCTCCAGAGCCTAGGACAGTGCCTGACGTAGTAAGTACTCAATAAATAGTGAATGAATCAAACATGAAGGAATGGATGGAAATCTGGGTGGATAGAAACTTGATGTTTTTGAGATCTTCTGATCACTTTTTAGATAGAATCTTCTAGGCAGTAAATTAACCTCCTAAATGTATAGCAATTGGAACATAATATTTTGTATTTTTCTTGAGGATGTCATGCAGGCCCTGGAGATTACCTCATTGACTAAAAACTAACTATGTGACTTTGGACCGAGGACTTGAGTTTTTTACAGCTGATCTCTCATTAATCAGATAGTAACGACACCTGTCTCACAGGCCTGTCGGGAGATGATACACATAAAGCACTGGGCCTGGTTCATAGGAAACATTTTGTAAATGTGAGGTATCACTTTTACTATTGCATGTTTCTTTCACATGTGAGATTAATGCCTGACTGTGTAGATGTAAACACTATCGGAATTACTCTCTCAATTTTTGCGGGTACATATATAATCACTTCTCTGCTAGCCACAAAATCATTTCATCCAAGCCAGCAGCTTGAACTTTGTAATGCAACTAGAACGTAAAAATGTCAGTGCACATTAGCATTTCAAGTTGTAAATAACCAGACCAGTCACAGTATAGTAAAAGAAGGACTTTAGGTTTCTTTGGTGAAACAAAAGCAGGTATAAAAAGTTACAAAGGTTTTAGATTTTCATTCACAAAAAAAAAAAAAAAAACAACAGTCATTCACATTTTACACTATACACGTTATAATATAAATACAGGAACGTATTATGTGCATTGTAATGAAGGAGAAAAATTAAAACCTAAGAGGTCAACACAGTGTTGTTCTGTGCTCTGGAACACTCAGAGGTGGATTATACTTAGTGCAGCAACCAAGGGAACTTGCTCAAAGACTCTGAGGATGATGGGAGCTACTGTTGTTCCTTCCAAGCCAAAGGAGGTTTCATGAAAACGAATCCGTGTTGGGTCTGCTCTTTTTGCATTTTATTTGTTGTCTACTCTTCTCAAGGTTGTTCTAACTAAAATTAGGGAAAGACTCCCAAATGCCTTCTTTCCATTACGGGGTTTTCCTTAAACGTTAAGTGGATAATGATTGGAATTCATCTTCAGCAGTCGCTTTATTCAAATAAAGGGGAGAAAACACAGTAGGAAGAGATAGGGAGAAATGTCAACATGTACACTCCACCTAACAGGAAGAAATACCCACACTCCATCTGTAGCTTCTTGCTTAGAATGGGCAAACACCATTTGCCGAGAGCTATACATTTTCCACTCTTCTCATAATAAACACTGGATGCATTCTATCCATCACATTATTTAATCAGGGACAAAATACCTAGATTATGTGGTCCCAAACGGTGTGGGGGAAGCATAAAGGCTAACACTGAAAAATAACTAGCATACTAGGTCAATTTGCAGGTTTGGGGGAAAATAACATCCAATAAATTAAATCAGTATGGCTTACTTCATTTATTTATGTATGCTTCACAGCTGCAGCATTCATACATGAACATTCAAAACTTTATAAAAGATTAAAATGGTTATATATACAAAATTTCTTTCTTTGAATGTGTGTGGTTGTTTTAACAATCCCCCACCCTCCAGAACCCTTAGGTCTGTATCCATTTGAAATGTGTTGATCTGTGATCTTGCAAGTTAGTGTTATGAAAGCCATTAAAAAGGAGACCTGGTTGAGTTAATAATTAGCACTTTGACCCCTAAAAAAATGCTCCTGGTCCTAGAAAAGTCCTCCATTCAGGCCTTTCTCGTAAGTGAAGAAAAAGGAATGCAGCAAAGAAGAGTTCCACGGTGCAGTCCTTAGTTCTGTGGGGATCCTGTCAGCCGGGCTTCAGGGTCACACGGAAGCAAACTGCACTTACGGCTGACATGGCGCAGTGACCTACAAGACCTTGTGTTTGTTAGTTGTCTAGGAAAAGCCGTCCTCAGACTTGCTGACAAAGGGCAAGTGAAACCATTTCCAGCCTAAACAAACTACAAAAAGCAGCCGAACCAATGATTAAAGACCTCTGAGGCTCCATAATCATCATTAAATATGCCCAAACTCTGTGTGACTTTTTATTTTATATACAGGATTAAAATCAACATTAAATCATCTTATTTACATTGCCATTGGTGCTGAAGTGGAGCTTTTTAAATAGTACAGTAGGCTGGTATACGTTAGAAAATGGTCTGCACTGGAGGCAAATAGAAAACTAAAGAAATTAGATAGGCTGGAAACAGTTACTTTCTGCCCTCATTTTCTTTCATTTTGTTAGCTTTCTTTTTGAATGCCAATACTTTCATCCGAAACGTTTTGGGAGCACAGCAACCCCAAATGACTGGACGGTGGTCCAAAAATCCAAACCAACTGATAGTACTTCTCGAGGTGATAGGAAAGGCACAGGAAGTTAGGACTTTGGCTGAAATGATGAACACACAGGTTCGCCACGTTAGGGGTCAGCGCCTGGACTCCTGCCACCTCCGGCTCCAACGGTGATCATGTTTTGTTGTATTTACTGAATTGTCCTTTGCTGATGAGGAATTTTTAAAGTATTTCTTAGAGTAAGTCCTTTGGTATGCAGACGCTACATGGAAGGAAAGAAAGAAAGAAAGAAAACACAACAATATTACTTGCTCCATACCCTAAACTACCAATACCGTAGCCATAAAATGAGCGTGTCTAGTAGTTGTCATAGCACGGTTGTCCATTCTTTCTAAAGGACCACTTACGGTTCAGGCAGGTAATTTTAGGCATAGCCCATCTTCCATTTCCGAGGCAACGGATAGTTGGAAGGTGGCGTTGAATGAAACCATCTTTGCAGTGATATCTAATCAGAGAGTTGATTTCATAACGAGGTTTCATCTTTCCAAAGGTCTTGGCGTTTTCTACAACAGGGGGCTGGCCGCAGGCAACTAAAGAAAAGTAAACTGGGTTATTGCCAAGTAATCTAAATATTTCTATTAGTATGAATCTTTTTTTTTTTCTCTTTCCCTTTTTCTGCTACCCAACCAAGCACCCTCATCAAAGGCAATCATTTAGAATTAAAGAATTGAAATTCTTCAAGAGAAATACTAAATACTGAGGCTCTGGGCCTAGTTTAAATCTCAGATTATATCACCTTCAGCTGTGTTTTATTAAAAACCATTGGGCTAAATGATCATATATTCATCTATCCATCTGGAAGGGTCACTTTTCTGAAAAACTCCAAATTAAAAAGCACCTGTCTCATGCCAACATGTGGCTTGTCGGTATTGTCTCCATCAGCATCCTAAAGTTTGTATTTATTACCCACCTTCAATTGGAACAATATGGATTTGTGACAATTAACTATCACAGTCACCTCCCTGAAAAAACTTACAATCTATAATAACATCGTAGTTTTAAAATATGGATAAAATATGGACAAAATATGGATTCCTAAATATCAAGAAAATATCTCTGGTTCCCTTTATGTTTATTTTCTCTGTCTGTCTTCTGCCTGGAAACAGGGGGAAAGTCAGGACATAGCATCCATGCCTCAGTTTTGTAATTAACTTATAAATTTCAACTCTTCAGAAGGGCTAATAAAGGTAAATCTTGGAATATATAACCATCATTTTAAATTTACAATGAAAAATTCTGAATATCAACAAACCTAGCAATGTAGAAATAACAAAAAAGAAATAGCAGTAAAAGAAACCTAGCAATTTTGAAATTCAAAAAGCTGGGAAAATTGATTCAACTGAGTGTGTATTAACTTACAGTTGTATTCAACATTAGTGTGTTGTTTAAAATGATATACTTCAATAATTAACTTTTATTAAGTGATTGTGTTTTGCTATATGTCTCTAATAAAAACATAACTTCAAAATAATTTCCCTAAATGGCACTTCCTTTCCATAGTTTACTTTGAGAATTCTGATATCACAAAGTCCATGTCATATGCTCTCATGAAATAATGCAAATCTTTAACGGGAGAATGATAACCAGAAACCTTGGTACCAAGATGTCTGGATGTCAGCATCCTAATATCAAAAGTTTACAAATTTTAATTTATTTACATATTCAGAAGGCTGTTTACAACCATATTCTTTTGCAATAACAAATGCGGTTTCACTTAAATATTTTGTTCCTCTAATTTATTTCTGCCTGACAAAATAGCTTGGAACATATTGACCTCATGACAAAGTTATCTTTAAAGAAACACAATCCAAGCATATCTTTTTATTCACATAAGGGATTGTCACTCAGACATAACCTAAAAATACATTATGAAGTCATACTATCTATAACTAAGAAATTAGAAATATTTATTCACGTAAATATTTGATCTTCACAAATTCCTATAAGATAAACTGAAATCTCTATTAAAAAATGTCATTTTCAATTAGTAAACTACACTATGTATATGGATCAACAATAACTCCAATCTGGAATATCTATAGCCTATACTGGTCTAGATACTAGCAAGTATCAGATAGAATGAAACCAAAGAGATACAGAAGGTTAAAACTATCAGTTAGATAATTCATTTATACTTGATTCTGTGCTATGTCAATAAATTAAAAGTTATCATTATCAGTGTATAGATTTCTTCCAAAACTATATATGAAGACTTAAAATAAAGTTAAAATAATTCAGTGAGTGTAGTATTGGAAAGGGCAGGCAAATAGACCAGAAATAGATCCACACATACATGCTCGATATTTGACAGAAGCAACACGGCAGAAGAGTAGGGGAAAGGTAATTTTTTCACTTGGACAACTGGGTATTATTATGGATAAAAATGTACTTGGTTCCCTACCTCAGAGAATACATGGGAAATCAATTCTAGATGATTTACATATAAAAATAAAAAAGGCAAAAACTATAAAACATTTAGAAAATAATATAGAATATCTTTCTGACTTTAGGGTAGGTATAAATTTCTTAAGACACAAAAGGGTTTGAACTCTAAAGGAAAATGCAACAAAATAGAGAATTCTGTTCATCCATAAATACCATAGGGTAAAAGTAAAAACAATGTACAAACTGGGAGAAGATAATATGCAACATATATAATTGTCAAAGGATTACTAACCAGGATATAAAAAGGATGCCAATAAATCATCATATAAAGGAAAAGCAATCAATTTTTAAAAATAAGGAATAGACATGAACAGAAACTTTACAAAAGAGCTATAAATGAATGACATGTAAGTATATGAAATGATATTCAGGGAAAGCTATCCAAGAAAATGCAGATTAAATCACAAGAGATAATATTTTATACCCACTAGATTGGCAAAAATCTCAAAGTCCAATAATATCAAATGTTAGAGAAGATGTAGAGTAACAGGACCTCTTACATATTGCTGGTGGGAGTGCAAATTGGTACAACTACTTTGGAAAACAATCTGGCATTTTCTAGTAAATTTGATGGTACATATATCCTATGACTCAGCAATATCACTCCTGGAAAAATACCCTATGGAAGCTCACATAGGCCTGCTAGGAACAAGTTCAAGAATGTTGATAGAAACAGTGTTTATAATAGCAAAAACACTCAAAATAACCCAAATGTCTACTGACAGGAGAATTGGTAAATAAAATATTATATAGTTATACATAAAATAAGCAGCAAAATGAAGAAATACAGCTAAATGTGTCAACATGGATAAATCTCACAAACGATGCTGAAAAAAGCAAGTCACAAAATACATACAGGATGATTCTACTTGAAGTTCAAAAATGTGCAAAATGAAACAATTTGTTGTTTACAAATACAAGCATGTGTGATAATACTAAAGAGAAAAGTGAGGGAATTAAGTCATTATCTATGGTTGGAATTGGAAAGTAAACAGATGGGATTGTAAGGGACCTGCAGGATGCTCCAAAGATGTGTGGACAGCACTGTGTTCTTTAAAAAAAAATAAATAAATACATATGCTTTGAGAGTGACGTTACCAAGAACAACTAGCATCTGTTCAAGAACAAGACACCACTGAGAGATTCCTAGTACAGGGAGGTGAGGTTGAAGCATACCCCTGCACCACAGAAACCAAGACAGACTACATTAGTGGATAAGAGAAGGGGTTAAATGTTGACCACTTTGCTCCTCCCCCAGGACTGTGCAGCACCACATGCAGAGGTCTTTCCTGAGCCGCACGTTCCCACAGTTGAAAAAAAGAACCCCCGGCAGACAACCAGCCTCCCCCCAGCATTGTGGGATGCTTTGTGGGAGCCCTACTCTGCTCTTGCACCACAGGGCTTACAGGGGGATATTTAGGGTCCAGCCATTGGGAATCTAGTGTGACTGTGAAGGGGGGAGGGCCCTGCAACAAGCAGCACTTGAACCTTGGCAGACCAAATTCATACGTGCAGTGCCGAAGTAGTAGCCCCGGGCAGCAGCTTTGCTGACCTGCAGAGCCCAGGCAGAAGCACACTGTGACCACGGACCTTGGCGGGGGACAGCTCTGCCTCATTCAGATCCTCAGATAAGGACTTTTGCCAGCCCTAGAGCCTGGTTTGCCCACATCCAGGCAAGGTGCTGGGTCACAGCCCCACCTGCTGTAGAGAGTGTCTTCCAGCCCCTCTGACCAGTAGTGCTGATGACAACTCCCAACAACTCAGTTTAAAAATGGGCAAAAGGCCTGAAGAGACATTTCTCCAAAGATCTATGAAAGGCCAAGAGGTAGGTGAAAAGATACTCAACATCACTAGTCATGAGGGAAATGCAAATTAAAATCATAATGACGTATCACCTCACACCTGTTAGAATGGCTATCATCAAAAAGACTAAAGATAACAGATGCTGGAGAGGATGTGGAGAAAAGGGAACCCTTGTGAGACTGTAAATTGGTACAGATACTAGGAAAGTAGGGAGTAGGTTTGGGGGATCCTCAAAAAATTAAAATAGAACTGCCATATATCCAGTAATTCTGCTTCTGGGAACATATCCAAAGGTAACAAAAACACTAACGCTAAAAGGTATCTGCACTCCCATGTTCACTGCAGCATTATTTACAATAGCCAAGACATGGAAACAACCTAAGTGTCCACCAAGGGATGAGTGGATAAAGCGGTGGTATATATACATACATGTACAATGGAATATTATTCAGCCATAAAGAATGAGGAAATCCTACTATTTAGGACAACGTGAATGGACCTTGAGGGCATTATGCTAAGTGAAGTATGTCAGACAGAGAAAGACAAATACTGTATGATCTCCCTTACATGTGGAATCTAAAGCAAATCTAAAATCTAAATCTAAATATGTGGAATCTAAAACAAACAAACAAAAAAAACAGGAAGAGGAGAAAAAAAAATAAAGAAACCGAACAGACTCAGAAAAGGAGATCAGACATGTGGTTACCAGGGTTGGGGGTAGGAGGTGGAGGAATCGGAGGAAAGTGGTGAAAGGTACACACTTCCAGTTGTAAGATAAGTTCTAAGGATATAATGTAACATGATGACTGTGGCCGACACCGCTGTATGATACACAGGAAAGTTGATGAGAGTAAATCCTAAGAGTTCTCATCACAAGGGGAAAATTTTTTCCCTTTATTCTTTTCTTCTTTCTTTTCTTTTTATTTTATCTATGTGAGAAGATGGATGTTAGCCGAACTGTGGTAATCATTTCACAATATATATAAATCAAACCATCATGTGGTATGCCTTAAACTTATACAGGGATGTCTGTCAATTATCTCTCAGTAAAACTGGAAAATATAATCCTCTTTACAAGTATTTAATTGAAAGTAGAATTACTGAGCTCTATATGTTTAAAGGTGTCTAAGATAATCTGAAAGGAGAAATGAGTCGTTTATAAAAGTCTACAGACATTTATAAAATTCCCCAGAGTACTGGTTAACAAAGAGGTAAGTCTCTATGACTCAAAGTCAGACAGGAGGATGATAAAATACAAGAATCGTTTTGTTTTGTTGTTTTGGTTTGTTTTCCCTTTAATGAGGTGGAGTCAATATTTTATAAATCTCTTTCCCCCTTGGGAAATGCAAACCATGGTGCTGTTTTTGTGAAACCTTTGTAGCTGTAGGGCTGTGGTGGTCAACCTGGGGGCAGTTCTCTTCCTCTCCCTCCCTCCCCAGGGATAGGTGGTAAAGTCTAGAGACACTGAGGGTTATTACAAAGCAAAGGAGGAGGATGTGGAGTGGAGGAGAATGTTACTGGCATTCAGTGCATGGAGAGCAGAAATGCTGCCAAACCTGCAATGCACAGGACAGCCCCCACAACTAAGCATTATTTGGACCAAAAGATGAACAGTGTTGCTGTTGAGAAACCCTGCTCTAGGAAAAAGTAACAGGGTAAATAGAAGAATGCTCGGATCACAAAGGGAAAAGCATGACTCCAGGGAACATTTGGAGATCTAAGAAGACAAACATGACATTCGGATTAAGACAAACAGTTCATTAAAGACTTCTTACACTAGAAACAGGGAAAACAGCAAACACTTGATTTGCTATTTTCATGAGTCCCATGGCAGAAGTGCGGAAGTAACGCACAGGGCCGGGGAAGCTGCCCATACAGGAAGGATATTCAGAGTCAATTCCGCTTTAGGTAAGAGAATAGCAGAGAGAGTGACACGCCAACAGTTGAGTTTCACCCGAGCTCTGTGTCTCAGTGTTTTCTTTCTTCTGATAGAATTTTACTATTAGTCTTTCCTAAAACATCTACAGAGTGTGTATTTTTAGTTGATTATTTTTTATCCAAAGACAAATAAATCAAATGGATTTCATATTTTACATTTGTACTCTTCCTTGATCAAAAAGTCTGGGTAAATTTGGAGGCTAAATTTTCATGTTCTAACACCATTATCAATTGGAAGTAGGTTAAAAAAAATTTATGGTGAGTGCCTGGGTGGCTCAGTTGGTTAAGCAACTGCCTTCGGCTCAGGTCATGATCCTGGAGTCCCTGGATCGAGTCCCGCATCAGGCTCCCTGCTCGGCAGGGAGTATGCTTCTCCCTCTGACCCTCCCCCCCCCCCATGTGCTCTCTCTCATTCTCTCTCTCTCAAATAAATAAATAAAATCTTTAAAAAAAAAAAAAATTTATGGAATTCCTATTTTTTAAAGGAAGAAGTCTATACAGTGTGCCTTAGAAATGCGAACATATTGGTCAATAATAAACACTTTTAAAAATCAGCATTCATAATTTTATCTGTTTAATGTCAACTAAGCAAGACTCATTACAAAGCTTACATTTCAAATGTTATTATTTTATCATATGTTGAAGGTATTCAGCCAGAGATATAACAATGCTGTTTTGTGCTATTGTTTACACCCATGGAACTCCTAAGGGAATGATGAAAAAATTCAAATGCCTACAAAGACCGGGCACTTAGCCACAATGAGGGAAGGAGCAAAGAGCTGGAGATTGCAGTCCCCACTGAAGGAGGGTGGTGGTTTTGAACACTCATAAATTTGAACAGGGACCAAATGGTACCAGTTCTTATTTTTTTACAAAAGTAAAAAATCCAGATTATTTTATAATATATCCCAATTTTTAAATGTTGACAACTAATTTTTCTAAATGTTCTCCTCATTAGAATAAGCAGGTGGATAGGCTCTTGGGCTGGCACTTTGTTTTTCTTAAAGATACTGCCAGGTAGTTGTTTTGTTTTGTTTTGTTTTGTTTTAATATAAATGCTACACTGTTATCTCAGCATCTGACATCTAAGGTAAAGACATTACTGAAAACAAACTGAAATATTCCAGAGGCAGCAAGAGTCCGTACATGACATGCAGTTTGTGTCTTGAAGTAATGAAGTTTATTCTTCCTGAATTCACTTGATAACTGAAATGCAGATTAAGTACATTATTAATTAATCATTACCTGTTCCTTTCTTGCAGGTATAGGTGAGATGATAATTGCAGGGAACATCATTCCATTGGCCGTTCTCATGCCAAATGATTACAACACAATCTTCTCCAGCAGAAAAGAAGCTGTCTGGCTGGTTGGGCCTCCAGTTCTCATATTGCTGTGAAAATAGAAGAAGAACAGAACTAAATACTTGATAGTTAAAAAGTAGCAAATGATAAGAGTGACGGAGCCATGACATCACAATGGAATGAGAACAACTAGACTTTTGAACCATCTAACTGAAATTATTTTAATGGTAAAGAAAAAGACTTTTACACTCTGAGTGGAAAATATATGTATCTCAAAATCTCTCTTCAACAAATATGTATTTTTTATCCTTTGGCAGTGAGATCTGTCTGAGAAATTTTGTTCTAGTTATACTAGATTTCTAAATATATAATCAATGCTCAACTTAAGAAATTTAATCATGTTCTTATTATTAAATGTAACAATATTAAGGGAAGTGGAAATAGAGAAAAAAAATCCATAATCTAGTCACTTGGTCATGTTTTCTTCCAGGCCTTATGTGCAGGTATAATTTTATGTAGTTGTGATTATAGGGCAATAGGATTTTTATTCTTCCTTGTACATCTTTATCTATAGGTACTATAAAGTGGTATATCTATAGGTACTATAAAGTACCTTTTCTTGCCTTATTTAATGTGATTGTCTTTATCCAAGTTCATTTATTTGGTTAAAAGAATTGAGATTTTTGCTATATTTATTTTTTATAGTTATCCAATATATATATACCCATTATTTCATATTCAACCTTCCTGAGTAATTCTGTTTTAGATGTGATTCCTATGTGCACCATACAGTTAAGTTTTGCTTTACAATCTAAATTGGAAGTTGTTCTCTCTTAATAGGAATATTTATCACATTTAAGCATATTGATATAAAAGATAAGCTTTTAAAAATATCTTACTATGGGGTGCTGGGTGGCTCAGTCAGTTGAGCATCTAACCCTTGGTTTCAGCTCAGGTCATGATCTCATGGGCTCCAAGCTCAGTGGGGTTTCTGCTTGAGAGTCTCTCCCTCTGCCCCTACCCCAACTCACACATGGGTGTGTGTGTGTGTGTGTGTGTGTGTGTGTGTGTGCTCTCTCTCAAATAAATAAATCTTTAAAATATTTATATATATCTTACTATAAATATATATTTGCTTTTCTTTGTGTAATGTATGTTCAGATACTGTATTGAATTTTACTGATTTGATGTTTTTCCACTGGTTATCTTTATATCTATATCTTTAGATGATATCTTTTTTTTAAAAGATTTTATTCATTTATTTGAGAGAGAGAGAGCACAAGCAGGGGGAGCGGCAGGCAGAGGGAGAAGCAGGCTCCCCGCTGAGCAGGGAGCCCGATGCAGGACTCAATCCCAGGACCCTGGGATCATGACCTGAGCCAAAGGCAGATGCTTAACCGACTGAGCCACCCAGGCATCCCTAGATGGTATCTTTTGATTCCCCAGTCTGAGCAATGATATATAACCAGAAATATATTTTGCCTTCTATCAAAGTAACAGCTGTCATTTGTTTCGCACCTATAATGGATGAAGCCCTCTTCTAGGTTCTTGGTACGCATTATCTCTTAAAAGTATCTAGCAGGATTAAGAGTAACTTGGACCTCTGAGATATTAAGCACCCAAGATTCTTGGGTTTACTTTCAATTTCTATTACCTTAAAATGCTGCCCCCATAACCAATAATTATATGAAAAACACAGGCCCTGCCTATTCAAAAATAATAAACTTTGGACTATAAATCAGAGAGTGACCTCCTAGTCTTGGGTATCCTTGTAACTAGAATGTGATATGGGACAAGTCTGTTCAGTGTCTTTCTGGCTCAACTTGAGAATCACTTTGCCAATCTGCTTTGCCTACTGTCACGTTGTACATCACATCTAACGCTGACAACACTGGTAGAGACAAACTGCCTTCACTTAGTAGAAGGACAGATTCAGATTTATGTGATGATGGCTAATATGCCTATCTTTCCTGGGCCTACAGATCTATAAGTCTTCCCTTGAATTATATTTAAAATAAGTCTGTGGCTTGAAACAATGAATTACAATATTTTATTTGGGAAAGATAAAGTCAGAGAAGAAAGAACTGTATGTAAGAGTAAGGCAATTGTTTCCAATTCAGGACATGCCAAAAAAACCAAAAAAAAAAAAAAAAAAAAAAAAAGGCACCATGGCTACTTTTACGTCTTTTAAAAACATATAATAAATAGATGAGAGAATATCTGTATTTTTTTTCTCAGAAAAACAAATAGCTTTTAAAACTTTTAAGTATGATAAAAACCTTGATCTTTGTTAAAATAATTTGTGAGAAGATCTAAAGTTTGAAAGCCTCCAGATTAAGAGACCTTCTACTTTTCCTTCAATCTCTTTGCCTAGCTTTGCTTTAAAATCCTTCTCAATCATGCCAAAATTAAGATAGGAGATAAGAGATTCCTGTTCTGTAAAAAAGGGTCTTTGGAAAGTAATAAAATTGCAAAGAACCAAGGTAAGCTTAATAAAGGTACTGTGGTGTTTTGTTTTTTTCTGGTGGAAATCCAGAAATTATATGGACTGAAATCCAATTCTAGTAGCCTGAATGGTACCACTGAGTTACTGTCCAGATGGTCTTGGAAAGGTTGCTCACAGGACCATACTCACCAAAGCGTCTTTGACTGGCAGGTCTCCCTGCAACGAGGAACGACATTTGCTCTAAAATGGGTTTCTAATTATTTCTCTATTTTCCTTCTCTTTGCTAACTGACCTCCCTTATCATCTCTCACCTTTCACCCATGAAACCTTTTTTTTGTTTTGTTTTTTGCTACTCTTTTTAAATAGATAAAAGGAACTGGGACAAGAAAGCAGAGATATAAGTCACATTCAGTCTGTTGCTGATGTATATAACTAAGTGGCCTTTAACAGACAAATTAAAGCAGGATCAAAATAAAATTCTTAAACTAAATGAAATTAAATTAACAAACAAAGGAATAGGAATGCCTTGAAACTAACAAAGATCTGTATTTAATTCTATTTAATGGCCAAAGGTTCCGAGTTCTTCAAATACTTATGGATTTTGGAGCTCAGTAATTTCTAGCTTACTTTCTAACTAACCTCTTTCAGGAAACGAGTTAAAGTCCTCAAAGGTGGAAAATTTTACAACATCTCAATAGAATGTTGTAATGCTCCCTGCCTCTTTGTCCCTGCCTACACTGCTCATGTCTCTTCCTTGCTTTATTTGTCTTCATAACAATTATTAACTTCTCATGTCCCATATAATTTATGTATTGTATTTTCTCCTCCTTAGTAGAATGTAAGCTCATTGAAGACACGAATTTAGGGTTCTTTTGTTTACTAGTGTATCCTCAGTGCTAGGAATTATGCCTGGCACACACTGGTACTGATATTTAGGAATAATGAACAACAGCATGTGTTGCATTCTTCCTCATCCATATCTACTAATCGAAGATGTTGCTTGCTGCTACCAAATGCTAGGCGAGACAAGCAGCACCATTCTGGAAAACAGTTGGTAATACATATCAAGAGCCTCAAAAAGTTCCAACCCTTAGACCCCATAATTCCACTTCTAAAATTCTATCCTAAAAAGTAATCAGAAATGTGAACAATAGTTTATCTAAAATATTATTTATACTAGCAGTAAATGGGTAAAAATCTATAGAGTGAATATATATTCAATAAATTATGGCATGGGTATGGTCAGACAAGTGGTATATTATATAACCATTAAATATCTTGTCTGTGAAAAATATATAAGGAGATGGAAAATATTAAAAGACGTGTTAAGTTAAAATTAAAAAGCAAAATACTAAAAATACGCAATGATCCAAATTTTACACATACTCTCAGCTACAGCTGTGTGTGTGGTGTGTGTGCACACCCATGTGCATGTCTGTGAAAGACCAAAAGGAAATGCAGTGGAATGTGACAAAGTTTATATCTGAGTTATATGAGACAGAGATAATATTTTATTCTATATACTTATGTGTTTTCCACTTCCCTAGAGTGAGCATGAATTATTTTTCGAATCGGTAAAAATGAACATTGTAAAATGATCTATGCAGCAATCAGAAAGAACTTATAAAATTCTTAGCTAACCCTTTTCTAATCTAACCTCAACAAATACCACTTCAAGTTACCAGTTACTTGACTGCCATGGGTTCTGCAGCTGACATTTCCTCCTGATCTGAACAATGACCGTCTCATTTTCACACTGAAATGAGATTCAGATTCCATGCCACTGAAGTGATTCTCAGGGCTTAAGCTGCCCAGACTCAGACCTCTGGTAAAAGATTTAATTGTTTTTGGTGGGAATTACATTTGGCTTGCAACAGTAATTTCAAACCTGTGTTCTGTGTTGTTGCCTGGGCAGAACTGTGGGTTAATGGTGCAGGACCAAACTTTGGGTCTGTGGTTTTTACAGGAATGTCTGATACCCACAGGCATGTCACACTATTACCTCATATCTGATAGCTCCATTGTGCAGATTTATTTTGGCTAGGATGCTTTGATTTTGCTCCATGTTATTGCTTAACTAACTTAGCAAAGGAAACTTCACTTTTCTGAATAACTTTCTTTGTTTCCCCCTAAATTCTTTACAGCTTTATTTTTAATATCACTTGCAGAGGAAAGGGTATAAAAAATAAATCGTTGACTTCAGGTTTAATAATGTATTTTTTTTTTCACTAAAATTAAATGTTAGAAAAAGATCTCTGCTCAGGAAATCAATTCTGCGTTATAAGAATGTAATAGAGCCTCTCTCACATAGGAAGTGTCTTATACATACAGAAACGTAGGTTCTTGGAATGAGCAGAGAAAAATGCCCCCACTTCCATCTTGATATTTTTCTCTTCATTTGGAATTGTAAGAAAACACCCTGGGTGATCTACCCTAGATCAACCCTCTTCTAGGGCTGGATGGGCAAACTAAGAATTATTCCAAAAAAGCCAGCATGGTTTGCAGAGAATTCATTTTAACACCATCAACAAAAACAAATGCTGATTAGACCTCTGCACGTTTTTCTGTGTCTCAGAGACTCATGTGACCCCAACCCAAACCCCAAACTCTCATTGCCTCCCCCAGAAAGCAGAATTAGACGAAGACTATGTCTGAAAAGAGAACTCTAAATTACTTTGCATTTTCATTCTCCACTGATGGCAAAGACAATTATGACATAAAACTCAAGTAGTTGATGTAGAAGAAGCCAACTCAAGATAGAAAATTTTCTACATGTTCTATAACAAACTTGTACTTTATTAAGAGATAATTATTTTATATCAGTATGAAATTGCTTAATGTTGTACATTATGTGACAAAGTTACTCTTAGAGTTTCAGTTAAATGACTATTCTCTGTATCTGTAGAAAACAAAAGTGCCAAAAAAGACAACCATTTCAATTAAATTGGATTTAGTAACTTTCGGTTTTTGTTTTCTCTTTCTTTTTCCCCCCAAATGGGTTCAAACAAGTCAACTGCCAAAAGCATAAAATGATTCAAAAAACCCTGGCCAAAATACAGCAGCGAAGCATGGTTTTCTCACATGAAAACTGTCTCCACAAACCAGAGAACTCATTTTGAACCAGTCCTAATCTCAAAAGGAAAAACTCAGAAAAGACTGAAGTTATTCATCAAAATCAATCAAACTTTATATATGCTTAGCTTACTTTGTTCCAAATAACCTGTATGTTATTGTCGAAAATTTGTTGCTGTCTCACATTAACATAAAGGTGTAGAATTAACCTGCAGGTTCTCTGGGGCACACAAGACTTCCCTGCCTGCCAAAGTTCTTCACTCTCAGTGAGTGACCTCAATTCCACACACCTACAAGGGACCTGACTCATTTTTCTCAAGCAGCATGGCTGAAGAGCTATTCTCTCCTCCCAGCTCTTTGCAAGTGTCCAACTTGATTCCATAAACGTACTAAGGAGGGTAAAGTATGTGTGTGTGTGTTTGCAGGTAGAGGTGGGGGTCTCTTCTTTTGAAAGTTATTAGCAATCTACTAAAGTTAGACAGGGTTGACATCCTTTCAAGCTCAATCTCTGGTTATATAGCGTCTAGGAGTCCCAACTATCATTCAGAGATACCAGACGATCTTTTTATCTTTAAAATACACACCACATGGCCATGATCAATGGCCCTAAAATCTCAGCAGATAACTGGTATCACAAGCATGAACAAAATAAATTGATGATAAAAATGTAATGTGGCTAATTGACCTTTTCCTTATGCAGAGATGGATAACTGCCTTTTTTTCTGAGGTTGAAAAAAATTATTTCAGAAATATAGAAGATTTAGAAATAAACCAGGTGCTTTGCTTTGCTTTAAAAAAGGAGTTTCTTGGGTTCAGCTTTGAGCATGGCTCTCAGTTAAAGAAAAGAAACAAGATATCCAGCATTAATCAGTTACTGCTGTGACAGTCACAACCCAGCTGGTCCTTTACTTGATACATATATAAGCAAATCCATTTATGAGGAAAAATGTGAACAGCTAGGTAGTGAAAAGGAAAGACTGGAGCAAGGAAGGTTCCTGAAATACAGAATGACTTAGTCTCATCCCTCCATGCAACATTCCAAATAGTATGTTTTTCTGTATCAAGTTTTTTTAAAAAACGTCTTTCCAAGAGAATGTCAATTCAGAAATCAAAACTTAGAAGGTACAAGGTCATGTTTCAACCTCTAGTGGAGAAAGAATCCCCAAAACCCTAAACTCTTGTTTTGTTTTTTTTATTTTTTTTATTTCTTTTTTTTAAAGATTTTATTTATTTATTTGACAGAGAGAGACACAGTGAGAGAGGGAACACAAGCAGGGGGAGTGGGGGAGGGAGAAGCAGGCTTCCCGCGGAGCAGGGAGCCCGATGCGGGGCTTGATCCCAGGACCCTGGGATCATGACCTGAGCCGAAGGCAGACGCTTAACGACTGAGCCACCCAGGCGCCCCACCCTAAACTCTTGTTTTTAAATCCCTTTTATCAGCATCTTAAAACAAAGAATTTTTCAAAGCAATTGGTCCTATCAAAACTTCATTGATAATTAACTCTTCTCCATAATATTTGACCCATTTCAAATTCTTTTCATTGAGTTTTTATGATTTCTTAACTTGGTCAAATAATTACAAAGAATAATCACTGGCACTAACTAGTTCTAAAAAAGCAGATACTCTTTAGAATCTCTTGATTTCTCTTCCTCCTTACTGAAAAGAAAACAGAATTTTCACAGACACTAGATCAAACTGAAGTTCATCTTTTTGTGACACACAAAGGTGAGATTTATCACTATCACTCACATACATAGAAACACAGACAGACACACACACACACACATACACACACACACACACACACACAAATACAGTACTTCTTGGCACTAGGGAAGAATTATCTAAGATGTTTAGAAATGTCCCTATTTCCACAGACCTGTGTGGCAGATAGGTTCTCACCATAAATACAACACAGATCCAAAATGGTTAAAGAGTTAGAGGAATAAACAGCAATAGACCTCTTGAGATGCTAAAATCAATCTGTCCATTAGACAGACTTGATAGCAAATGAACAATTCTTACACACTAGTCAACCACTGAGTACGGTTCGAATTTGTGCCTGAGAAAGAAGTACAAATTATTTCAGACTGTGGATCTTTAGGGTCTCTCATTATAACTGAAACTGCAAATCTTGAATCTACCGCTGCCAAGGGCCTACTCTATCTGTCTGTCTGTCTATCTATCTATCTATCATCTATCATCTATTTATTTATCATCCACCTATCCACATATTTAGCTATAATTTTTTAGCTTAGATGGAGTCACTTTTTATTCTTTAAAATTCACTATAATTTAGATTATCTTAAATTGCCACTTAAAACCTCTATGTTTTAGAACTATTATGGATTTTGCCAAGTACACTTAAACAATAAATCACACACATTCCATTGATAGAAACCATTCTTGACATTTGTCCAGTGAAGCTGTCCTATGACATAATATATTATTGTACTTGTTGGGAAAACTTACTAAGTCTTCCAGCTATAATTCAGAATCTTTTTCCATGAAGAGTCTAGTCACTGCTTTCTACCTCCTCTCCTTCCCCCCAAACACTGCTAATTTAATTCACTGTAAAAAGTTTCATATGAAAACCAAAAAAGTCCTCTAGGTTCACATACCAATGAAACCGGCCAAGGAAAACTTTCCACTGTGTTCTATTACTGTGTATAAAGTGAAGATATGGAAAAGACTGGATCTAATATTTGCCTCAGTTGTTAGGACTTTACTCTGCATGTGACTCCTGTGTGTTAGCTTCACACTGCATTTGAAAAATCATCTAATTTCACATTTAACTTTCAGGTTCACAATATAATGCAAACCATACTAGAATTTTTAAACTCAAAACTACAGGAACTTAATTCACGGGGAATACTATTCTTACTAGATCTAAGAGGAGTTCTGGGTATGTGAAGTTTTGAAACACAAAATACAATATGGCCACTAGGTGGTGATCTCCATCCATTATTATATTATGAATTACGAACTAAGTTACTTAACGGAATTTACAATACCCACCAAAGTCATTATTATTTACTTCATGTGGCAAGATTACAGGATTATCTGTGACATGTCCTCTCAGTTTTGTGAGGGAAAGCATGAAGAGAATACTTTGCTAGAAGATGGACCTCGGCTAAACAGGGTTTACCAATGTGATTGCATTCTTTTTTGTTACAGGTCATGGCAGCTATAATCTGAATTTCCTATCTGACTGGAAAGGTCATCTACGATAGTTTATTTTTCTCCATTTTGCCTTTTTTTTTTTTTTTAAAGATTTTATTTATTTATTTGACAGAGAGATGCGCGGCTCGATGTGGGGCTCGATCCTAGGACCCTGGGATCATGACCTGAGCCGAAGGCAGATGCTTAACGGCTAAGCCACCCAGGCGCCCCGCCTTTTAAAATGATCAGATCATTTATGTTTACCTCAATGGTGAAACTGCATCAGGAACAAAGACAAATATATCTTACAACAGGGCAGATCATAAACAAACACCCACCTATGCATGCAAATTAATGTCTGCAGTGGGATTCACATGTTGTTTGTTTTTAGGCAAAAACTTATCCAGACTAATCATAAAAAGTGGCACTTGGACTAAGAGCCGATTTCTCTGTGTGCAAAGCCCTGTCATCGCCCGGGGCTGAGGGTGCCACGGCTGTGCTCTCACGGCTACAAGTAACACCCAAATGCAGGCGACGCCAAGGGGAAACAGATAGCCACCAAGTATAAAAGCAAACTCCACCAATAGAAAACGCTTTCCCAAAAGGACTGCTTCCCCATTTGAACCATATGCTGATAAGAAACCACCTTTTCACGAAATAAAGAACTCAGAATAAGCACCCTGGGTTACCCCCAGCCTTTCAGAACAGAGGTCAAACGGTTATCTGCAAGGAAGTTAGGAGGACTACTTATTACAGAAATCAAAACATTTGGTCACTTTAAAATGCCTTTGTCCCCCCTAGATGGCTGTGGTACACAATAGGCATTTGTCTCCAGTCTGTGGGGGGCATATTTCACTTTGTTTTACTTAACCCCTAGGGGCAAATGACCTGCCTTCCAGTAGAGATATACCTCTTTTGATCCTTGTACTTGCTTAAGGTTCCTCTGGCCTGGGTCCCGCTTTATTTATGTTTTAAAGGAGGTTATGGTTCTGCTGTTGTCTTTCAGTGGAACACCAAAAGGAAAAGAGCAGCTTTGTTTTAACGGAGAAAGAGACATTTGTTTTAGTGTCATTGTCCTGGGCTGGCAGGCTGGAGTTGGATCCTACAAACTTGAATATGCTGAAGGGAATAAAAACTAACTTGGGGTCTCCTGATAGTTGTTAAAGTGGCAATATGCCCATTATTTTCCTGGCTGGCAAATCTCTGTGCGGGAGAGACAATCTGGCAGCTCTTGAGTCCAGCACTAATCTCACGTAATAGCGTGAGCTCACCGCCCTACAAAGCTGTAATTATCAACAGCATTTTCCAAAGGATGTGAGTTCCTCCCACTGTGAGAGCACTTGGGGGGGGGAGGCGCGGGAGGGGGGCAGACAGAGCCCCACGGAGCCCTTTGCATTTAACCCCCACCTCAAATGGTGCCGGTGGGTTCCTTCACCCCAAGCTTGTTTTGCACAGGTCTTCAGTCAGGAAGTGCTAACAATCCACATGCAGTGGGAAACTGCCAAAACCCATTCCACATTTTTGTTTGCCTTTTCCATGAATTGCGCTAAAGCAATTAGCCATTAAATTTAAATATCTGTACGGGATTTTAGAGTTTCATAGAGCACTGCTGGAAAAGCATCTGTGAGAGGAACTACTGCATTGATAATTTTTTTAAGGATAATCTTTTCAATGATGAAAAGGTTTTCCAGTGATAGCTAAGTGTTCTTCCAGCTATCTGACGTATCACTAGCTATCTGCACTCAAGGAAAGGCAAGGCAGAGATGAGGGTTTTGTGTTCCGGAACCACTCTATGACTTGTTATATTTCACACATAGAATCACAAGAACCGGTTCTTGGTTTCCAATCAAGCTGAACTGCAACACAAGTAAAATTTTTATGAAGAGCTCAGTGGTCTTTTGCAGAACAGAAACTGAGAATTCTTCCACTCATGAGTAATGTGTTAAAGGATGAGGAAACAGCATATGTTTTCCTTGGCTTTTAGGTTAATATAATGAAGCCTGTGAGGTTTAACATAATTAATGTTGATATGCAGTGTGACTTGTTCACAGAGAAGTGGCATTTGACTTGGAGCTCAAACCACACCACAGCTGACACACATCCATCTGCAAATATTTTTCGAAAGTCTTCTAACATTTTCAGGTAGAAAAAGTAAAACTTAAGTTTTTGGTTTGGGGGTTTTGTTTTCATTGTTTTCTGCCAAATCATGGGCAATCCTTTCAAACGAGCAGAAAGCTACAAACAAGCTTGGAAAACACCGGGAATTAGTTCATACTCTTGATTCTCTTTTCAATGTCCAAGACATCTGGGAGAGGGAGGAGGATAGGAACCTTGTGTGTTTATAAAAGGGGAATAATGATACATCCCGCATAAAAAAATAATGGTTTATGGCCTGAGACTTGTTACTCCTTTTCTCTGCCCCTTTTAAGTGTCTCTTCCTGAGTTAAGGGCTATTTCTTTATGGTTTCTACCTTTTATCAAAGCTGGGTTTTCTCACAATACTTTGTGTGACAGACTGACATGTTTATTTATGAAAAAAAGTAAAGGGGCCTCCGTATTTGAAGTCAACCCACAAATCTGGCTCTTCTCATGAATCGACTCTAACCAGAAGGGTGAACTGCTGTCCTGAATTCCAGGTATGCTAGCTTGCCAGTGCTGAACCATGCTTATCCAAATGAAAAAAAAAAAAAAAAAGGCAAAATTCACTTATCTCCCAGAAATATTTTTCAAGTGGGATTCTTTTAAGTGCAAAAGGCTACCAGTTAGCCTTTTGTAATCCCTTTCATAACTACCAAGGGGTAAGATGAGTTGGTTAGAGCTAGAAAATAAGATATTTATGGTTCTGTGAATTAGTAACTTGTTTGAGAACTTGCTGGTTAGAGTCAGACAAGTGCAGAGGAGAGGAAGTCTTTCTGTTTCCTCCAGCAGTACGCTGGACCATGAAGGAGGCCATGACTACTTCCCGGGAAGCTGACAAGCCAGCAAGCAGCCTCTCAGGGCGAGGCGGAGTGCCGACAGAATAGAGATGGAAGAAGGAAAATGTGAAAGGGACGTAAGAAATGTTTTTTAAAAAATGCCTGAGAGTAAAGTCAGGGTTTTTGTTTGGTTTTGTTTGGTTTTGTTTTTGCGCCAAACAAATCAAACTCTCCAAAGGTTCCTCAACATTTTTAAAAGGGAACTGCATTGTCAGTTCCGTTCAATCCTCAACCTCTGGCCAACACTACCTAAGGTGACATTTTCCTTTGAAGTGACTGCTTCTGATCCACTGAAGCATCCAATCCCCAGTGGTGAGGGGTAAGCTTTGATGGTGCTGCAGAAACTCACTAAAGAGAAGAGAGAAGGGACCAAATTCTCCCCCTGTGAGAATTTATTCCTAAGGGTCAGAGAGAGGAGGGAGCAAGGCGGTAACAGTTTTCATCTCTGAGGTCCACAGGTTGATTTTAAACCATTCGCTGGGGAGCTCTGTTATAAAAAGTAGTGTCACAAAGGCACCTAACAGTTTCCAGTCCCTAACTGTGCTATCCATGGACACACCGTAGTCTATAGTTGAAAAGAAAGTTGTGGAAATGATTTTGCTAGGAAGCATATTGACAAGGCAAGATAAATGACTCCATAGCGTTCCCTCATGTCTGGTTCCCTCTGTGCTTGAAAGAACAGACTCAGATAGAAGGTGAATAAATGAAGCTCTGTCCAGCCTTAGGGGACCAATTCATCCTTGGTCAACCAATCTATAACAAATAAAATGATCTGATAACATTCAGGAGTAAGATTTTCTTTTGCTTGTTTTACTACATTTTGGATTTGGATAATAAGGTTTTTTTTAAGTCATTTTTCTTCAGAAAGTGCAGTGACAGAATACGTGCCTATCTTGAAAAAAAAAAATCCTCTTCCAAGTTTTGAGTAATTGTTGGTTTCCTAAAGCTTCATGGAAAATCTGTCCTGATATAACTCAAACCTGCATGGGTGGCAGAGGCTGAGAAGTTTGCTTTCCATTTTTTCTTCCCAGAGCTTATCGTAAATGTATTCTTGGGACAACCATGGACAAGACTGTTGTCACTTCCAGTAGGCACATCTGTTTTCCTTTGGGTTAATAACTTTTGTAAGATGCATTATGCTTAACTATATATATCTGTTTGGGGGGAACTTT
The DNA here is from genome assembly GCF_964656455.1 of Halichoerus grypus. Classification (NCBI taxonomy): domain Eukaryota; kingdom Metazoa; phylum Chordata; class Mammalia; order Carnivora; family Phocidae; genus Halichoerus; species Halichoerus grypus. The sequence continues at coordinate 89,670,251 of NC_135713.1, forward strand.
TTTTTTTCACCATTTTTGAAATCTCACCTATTATGTTTTAAGTTTTTCATACTGGTACAACATTAAATAAAATATTTAACTTAGATGAACAAGAATTGTCACAAAAAGATTCTGCCAAAAGACCTAGTTGGTCATTTCATGATTGAAAAGCTAACACAGTAAGTTGGTTGAGCAATGTATAAATATTAATTATCATCAAAAAAAAACATTTATTAAGTATCTATTTTTGTCAACAATTCTGCTAGGTGCTGAAAAAATAGAGATGAAAGTTAATCCCTGCCTCAGAAAGCTCAGTGGCAGGAAATCAGCCCCACAAGGCAGGAAATCAGTGGTAAGATGGGAAAAGGACACAAGGGGCTTCTGGAACACAGTGGAGGAGCTCTTAGTCACACCCAAATGGGAAGGCTTCCTGGAAGAAGGAGACTCTTGGCTATGCAAGGCATTTGAACATTAATTAAATAAAATTAGGACAAGAGATGAGAACATTCTAAGCACTAGGGCAAGACTATGCAGACCTTCAGGAGTTAGATGTCATGGCTTATTCCAGGAACTGTGAGTATTTTGAGACAAGACTGATACAGCTTAGGAGGGCAGGTGTAATTGTTGGGTTGGTATGGCACACTAATAATTAGAATTTTATACTGAAGGCAAGAGGAAGGTATTGCAAGAGGAAGATATTGCAGAATTTCAAAAAGAGAGTAACAAGAGTTCATAGCAGGGGGAGAGGCAGGTCATAGGCACTGGAAAACAGATCTGGGAGAAACACTTCAGACTAGTCATTCATTTAACAATTAGGTTAAAGAAAGAACTTAAAAGTCAGCTAAAAGTATAGAAGCTAGATAAGAAATGTTTGTTTAAGTTTGCCAGCTTTAATGTGTATTTAACTTGGATGGTTTAACTTAGTGTCTTTGAAGACATTACTTGGGTGACAAGTAAAGTAATTCATTATTGAAGTTATTTGTCAGAGTTTCTAATAAAGCACTTGGGGCATTTCACTGTTAAGAGATCAATAGTCAAGTTAAAGAATAACTCATTAGTAGAAAACCAAGGGACAAATTGAAATGTGACTAGTTATTTGAAAACCAAGTGACAAAATAAAAACTGAAATGTGTTAGGAGAAAATAACCTTAATGGAAATCACAAGGGTAAGGCTAGACCCGATCTCTGCGTGCGTACACTTTTGTGAAACTTATTGGGTAAACACCCCAAATAATAATAAAAAAAGATTTCGAAGATACAACAAAAGCAAGAATTTGGCATGTTATCTACGCCATATTATAGGGGCCAATAATGTGGAATGGATCAGTCAGAATCTGAAGAACAAGGGCAATTTAGATAACTTGGCCAAATAACATTATTAATTTAGTATAAGCATATAAATTGACTTAGTCTAGCTATAAAGCATAATCAAGTAAATATGATATACTGCAAGTTTATTGGAAGCACAGTTTAATTATTTCAAGAAAAGAAATTACTGAGACTGAAAAACCCAATATAAACTAGTTTGTTTTTACTGAATTGTAAGACTGAATAACAAAAGATAATATATGGTAAATATCAAAGGTTCTTTTGGTTTTAATACTGCTCTACCTCCCAAGAAGAATAAGCTCTAATAAATCTTTCAAACAAAAAATGGGGGGCAAAGGGGAGAGGGGAGAAATCACTCTAAAACATAAACAAAGTCCTTAAAATTGCACACAGTCAAGGTAACACCATTTCCAAGTGTAAGCAGATACTGCTTTCCCCTGAAGATGCAGAGTTTACTATTACGGATTTTTTTTCAAAGTCAAGACACTTGGAGTAAACAGCGAAACAAAGAAGACTTATTTTATTCAAAGCCTGCAAACATATGGAACCTGTTAAGGGGATGGTGGCTGCAGAAAGAACTCCAAAGAGTTTAAGAGACACCTAGGCTGTCTCAGAAAGGGAGGGATAGAGGCGAGGGTGGTTACAAAAGCAGAGTGGGCCAGAGATCAGTCAAATGGGAGGGAGACAGGCTGTTGGGCAGATGGTCTTTTCTGTTCCAAAAATGTTCAAAGTTAGGGACACTCCTTAGCACACTTTTATTTTACAACAAAGAGGGAATTAAGAAGAAACCACGGGTCTGTCAGAGTGCTTTCTGGATTTGCTTGTCATTTTTTTTCTTTTCTTTTCTTTCTTTCTTTCTTTATTTTTTTGCTTGCATCATTTCTTTAATACACTTTACTTGTTTATGTAATTCATCCTCTGCCTTCTTCAAACTGAGGCCCTCACTTGATGCTCTCTTCATAACCTTTAGGTTTTAATGTAAAAATGTAAACTAATTTAGGGTAAGGTTCTTGTTTACATTGTACAGTTATCTACATGAGGGATGTTACCTTCCTCTGAAAATTTCCTGGGAAGATCAAGATTTGTTTTTTGCAAAGTGCAATGCTCTCTTATTTACTAAGTTGAGGACCAATCCAGACCACGGAAATGACAATGAAGTTATTTTTTTTTTACAGTATTTTTCATGGTCCATTAAAAATTAATGGACACAGACCAAAAAAAATAGTTGAGTTGGCTTGCTTTGGCTAAGTGGAATAATGACATCTGATGAGTGAAGCTCCCCTGAATGGCACCTGGCAGAAAAGAAAATTTCCCTAAGATGTTTTAGAGACCTCACACAGCTGCCAGCTACAAGCCGATATTCAGTGTCATTAACCAAGCTCATAGGTAGTATAGGGCCTTGTCCCAGACACCGTAAGAAAGAAAAAGCAAGAGAAACACTTCTCTGAAAAGCTGAACTGCTAATGACCAGAATAAACATCTAGAAACACATAAAAATGCTATGAATGAAAACAAATCAATTCTATATAATCAACGACAGATTGGAAGTTGGAGACTTGGCCTAATCAGGTCGGTGTGTAGCAAATGACAGACTTTACCTACACTACACCTGGCCAAATGCAGCTATTCCAGGCTCAGGGCAAGAACACACAGGGACGCTCTGAGATAAGCTGTGGTCAAGGTCTGCAAGGCACAAGTAAGTACCAACCAGAACCCCACCTGACTCCTTGGCTTTCTAGCTTCTGTAATACAGGTCCCGTTGGGACCTCACAGGACCTGCACTTTTCAGTGGGCTATGTATAAGGGAAAGTGTGTGGGAGGAAGATTAACAGAGGGTCTTCAGACCCAATTTATCCCATAGGAACGAAATATTCCTTCAACAAAAGAAAACTTGATAAATGCCTATACTATATAAAACACAACAAAATTATAAGAACAGTTTTAACTATCTTTAACATACTCAGAACTAAAGGAAAAAATCCTTTAGTTTTTTGTTCACACATAAATTAAATTAATAAAATCAAAATAGTTCATCCTCAGTTAAAATTAACAGAAGAACTCATGGCCTACCAGCCACTATTACTCTGACCAAAATTAGCCCCCCTGAAATTATTATTCATTTTAGCAAAATAAAAATATACAGATGAAACAGCTGCAGATACACCATCTAGTCAGGACAATTAGAAAACAATGAGTATTGGGGCGCCTGGGTGGCTCAGCCATTAAGCGTCTGCCTTCGGCTCAGGTCATGATCCCAGGGTCCTGGGATCGAGCCCCGCATCAGGCTCCCTGCTCCGCGGGAAGCCTGCTTCTCCCTCGCCCACTCCCCCTGCTTGTGTTCCCTCTCTCGCCATGAATCTGTCAAATAAATAAATAAAATCTTTAAAAAAAAAAAAAAAAGAAAACAATGAGTATTGATCCAGAGGGTGTGGTTCATATATCTTACTGGGAATGTATTTTATGGACAATCTAACTTCCTTATCTTCTCTGCATCTTGCCAAAGGACCTACTTATGGACCTGAATGACAAAGAGTGCTGATTAAACATAAGGAGTGATGCCAGAGAGAGGGCAGGACAGACTTTATTTTAGGGTTGCTCGAGGCAAAATATGTAATAAGGGATATCTTTTCAAGTCTAGGAGGTGCCGGCCAGAATAAAGCACGGCTTTGGAGAATGGCTTCACCACTTAACAGCACTGGCACTGGGGCTCTGGGAAAAATCTCAACCTAACCGACGTTCCCTTTCTTTACCTATAAAATACCTCATACCTCTCTTAAAGGTTATTGTGGGGAATAAACAAATGCAAGGTGCCGATATAGCAACTGGCACAAAGATGAACTGAGCGGTACGTCCATCAGAACACAGAAGAGCTTTCTTGAGCACACAGAGTAGGACTTCGAAAAGCGGAGATTCCTTTGGCATCCATTCTAAGGATGAACTTTACATTTTGCCAAACTCATTAAATCCAGATGAGTGGCAAGTAGTGAATGAAATTTAGGCACCTAAATAAATTCACAAAAAGAGCTAAACATTACTTACAATTTTTCCTGTTATTTATCTAATTTAGAATTGAATTTACACTTATTGTCCAGCCCCATGGATCCCAACTTGTCTGAATTTTGGAATCACCTGGAGAACACATGGAAAATAGAGCCAGCCGCCAGGGGTTTTGCTTTAATGAATCTGAGTTGATGCCTAGGCACCAGTTGTTAAATTATGTTCCCCAGGTGATTCTAATGAACAGCCAGTGCCTAGAACCACTAGTGTATAGCTAACCACACTTGAACTATTTCTAAAAAATTAGACTCATATGTATTCAGAGTAGTGACTCAAAACAGGTTCAGCTGTCCTAAGGATCTTATTTCAGCCAACTCAAGTTTGGGGCCAGTATTACCATTTCACTCCTTCCTTTAAGAAGCATAAAAAGCTAAAAACTATATAATTAGCCAGCAGAGTTTGAATGGAAGAAAATCCACAAGATCATAATTCAGCAATCTTTTTTTTTTTTAAAGATTTTATTTATTTATTCATGAGAGACAGAGAGAGAGAGAGAGAAGCAGAGGGAGAAGCAGGCTCCCAAGGAGCAGGGAGCCCGATGCGGGACTCGATCCCAGGACCCTGGGATCATGACCTGAGCCGAAGGCAGATGCTTAACCATCTGAGCCACCCAGGCACCCTTCAGCAATCTTTTTTAAGATGAAAAAAATGAGCACCTTGGTTTGGATAAAAATGAGCCATGCCACAGAGATTTCCAGTGCAATTATATAAGAGGGAAAGGTAGGTTTTTTGTTTGTTTGTTTGTTTGTTTTAAGGCCTTTTCTCTTACATTTATTCTTTCCCTTTTTTTGAAGCCATAAAAAGCAAAGATAACCGTCTGAAAGACAAACCTGAGGTGTGGTTTTCCAGTTCAATGGACTCTGATACACTCTTCTTTCAAAGAGAGCCACAGTGACTGGAAACAGTCAGCATGGACTCTATTCTAACACTCATCTATCTTACTGAGTGACCCTGAGCAAGTCACTTAACTGGTCTCTGATCAAATATGCCCTCTGTAACATGCAATCAGCACACGTTACCAAGTTCCCAGAATTGGTATCATTTTTCCTGAGCAACTTACCAGTGTGCTGCCATCGGTCCAACGGAAGTCATGTTCAAACATTTTGTCATTGAGTCCTATCCACTGATAATCATGGCCCACACCTAAGAAAAGGGAAACAACGCAGATATTTTTACTACCTTTCCCATATATGGATGAAATGTATCAAAGAAAATTATTTTCAGAGTGAATCATACATCCTCTTTCCTGGCTAGATTTTTGTTTAGTTGCTCATAAAAATCTCTCATAGTCTAACTATCTTTTCTTCTTCTACCCAATGTGCTCTAAACTAAAAAGCTAATTCACAAACATTGAGAAACATTAAAATATCAGACATAAGAAAATAATTTCCCTAGCAGTTTACTATAATTAAATATTTTTCCATCCTTACTCATGATAAAAACTTTCCATTTTTTTTATTAAGCTATGCCATTGGCAAAAATTCAGTGACCCAATAAAATGTGACAGATCATTCCCATGCTAGCCTCACTTTGGAAGCCACGTGTTTCTTCTTAAGGCATTTAAACAGTGACTACATAGACCAGACAGTTCTACAAAATTGTAGATCTTCAAAAATAATTACTTTCATCATGAGATGAGTCACTGGCAAGAATACCATGCAAAAAAGTTAACTGAACCTCCATACAGATTGTAAACTAACAATCAAACTTCTAAAAGATAGCAGGCATTATGAGAACATATTTAATAGAGCATCAAACAATGCTTCATATCAAAAAACTTCTACATATTCACTACATAAAAGCTAGCTGCCCTCCTCTTTGCTATAGTTTAAGGAGTTATTCAACAGCTCTGGTAGTAAGTTTCATTAGCTTTACAGTCTCTATTTGTTCACGTTCTTAATATGAAACCCACTTTCTATGGCCTAAAACCATTAGCAGCTTGGATGAGAACCAATTTTGTGCAGAGGGTAGGATTAAGGTATAATTGACAATTCAATTTTAATTAGTGGGATAAAAATAGCTAAAAGCAATTTTCTCTTTAACTCGAGACAACATATGCCCATCTTCAAAATAGAACTACAAAGGCAGCCATGAGAAGAATGAGTGGCCATTTTCGTCAGAAAATAATCAAGTAGCAACGTCACAGGACCCAAGCTATAGCATGCCATTTCACCTATTACTGCTGGTAGACTAGGAAATGCCTTCCTCTGTTAGAGCTGAGTGTTTCTCAAAGTAGGGGACTCAGGTAGAAGAGATGATTTTAAGTAGTTCAGACGAGGGATTTAATAAGTTGAACTGCAACAGAGAAAGCTACATCTGTTCAGTTAGATACAGAGAAAACTAAGAAGATGGGGACACTGAGCGAAGCTTCAGGAAACCTGCGTATATTTGGTACATACGATTCACAAACATCTGTTCTTCATGAGACAGGATGCTTGTGAGATGCGCGCCCTGCAGACGGCATTCCCGTTCAGCTGCGTCCCATGTGCGCCGATGGGCAAAGTATTTGTAGCACTGCCCTTGGAATTTGTGCCAACCGTAGTCACACGTCTCTGTGTCTGGAAGAAACAAGGCAGGGGCTTAGTAATCTCACCGACGTCATTCAATTTAGCCTCATGGATCTGAGTGTTAGTAAGAAGACCTAAGCCAATATCAGTGCAATGTCCCTGAAGTTATATATTAATAAATTTGGTCACGATGACAAAGAAAGCATGATAAAGACAGCCCGCTGACTCCTGCCAAGTGGGTGGCTGTACATCTCTGGACTGAAGAGGCAGCACCTAACTTCAGTTTCCTTGATTAGAGCCCGTGTCAGCAGGAAAGAAAACTGGCAGAGCGGCCAGACAGAACTTCTGAGGCTGCAATGTCTACCGACTGACTCACTCGTGAAGCAACTGGGGCTAAGTCCTTACGAACACAACTTCTCTGAAGAGAATTATTCAAGTGATAAGATAAGAATTCTGGCTAATAGGATTATGACTGCTCTATTTGAATAAGGACTTCAAAGGCTCTGTAAGTAGTTCCTTTACCACTTCCCAGAGAGATAGCTGGGTGGCCACAGGCTCTTGTCAAGTAAGATTTACAAAGAGAGGGAAAAAAAAAAAGTCGTCATCCGTAGGCAGCTTCTGGGATATAGCTAGAACTGTGGGCCTTCTTCCCCCAAAGGAGAGGAAATATAGGTAACTCCCCGTGCAAATGCATCAGGATTTTAAGTTGTTCTTTTTTTTAAGATTTATTTATTTATTTGAGAGAGAGAGAGAGGCAGAGACAGAGATAGCGAGAGAGAGCACGAGTGGGGAGGAGAGGGAGAAGCAGGCTCCCCGCTGAGCAGGGAGCCCGACATGGGGCTCAATCCAAGCACCCCAGGACCATGACCCGAGCTGAAGGCAGATGCCCAACCGACTGAGCCACCCAGGCGCCCCCAGGATTTTAAGTTTCTTAAGAATGAAATAACCTAAGTTCTTTAACTCCGTGCCCCACGTTCCACCAAGCCATGTATACACATATATATGTGTGTGTATACATGTATAGGTATATTTTCTCTTTTGTGACAAGCACGCTATAACCAGTATCCTGTTTGGATAAGAATATTTTTCAAATATATCTAAATTTTACACTGGCAGGAAGCTTCAGCTGTACCTTCTAGATTCTAGATTGCCAGTTTTTAAATATTTTCACAGGAAAGCAGTCTGGCTCCATAGTACTGCATTCTTGCTAGCGACCTTCCTCGGGCTCATCCACTCACAGTGGGGGGCTGGTTCAACGGTATGTATTCAATGATGATCAACGGAAATAATTTTGACTATCACAAAACATACCTCGCAAACACACTGAACTAGTTATACGCAAACACTAACAGAACTGCAATATTTATAAAATTTTAAGCACCAAGAAAACTTTCCAAATTACCTACGAACCACCCTCCCTTCCCCTAATCTTACTGGTTGATGAAGGAAAAAAATCCTTCTAGATGAAATACATGCTTACTGTATACGTCAGACCTGGGGGCCAAACTGATAGTCAGATCATCTCCTGCCTCTCACACCATTTGCTCCTCTTTCTATAATTGTGGGAAAGTATGCATTCTGGGAGCTTTTCATGTTTTCCTGGCTCCAGGGATTTCGACCATCATCATACAACAGATGCAGCTTATCTCGGAGAGCGGGCTTTATTTCAGTTTAGTCTATCGGGCTTCTTGTTTAGTTACAGCCAGCTGACTAACTGGTTTAAATACTGTGCACTGGAAGTTTTGAGTTTTACTAAAGTGTTTTTGGAGACCACCAAATCTCATAGGAAAAGAATCAAGGCACAGCTAGATGATTTGGGATAAAAGTAGCATTCAGCCCCCAAAGATAAAGTGCAGTTGGGTTACTTAGATGCAGTAAATTTCCTTTTGCGATGTTCCCATGGAAGGTGGGGTAGGAGGGGTGGGGAGGAAACGGATCTTCATATATGAGGGAGTTAGTTTATAAAGGAGGAGAACTGGAAAGATTTTTTAGAAAACTCTTACTGCCAAAGTCAATAATGTGATATTATACCAGCACAGCTTGCCTTAACTATGGAAATTAATATGTATTTTAAGACACAGCTTAAAATTCTAGAGGATCCCTAACTTACTGAGTTAGACATTAGAAAAAAAAATTCTACACACTCATATCCTCTATTAACCCAATGGTTTTAGTCCAGTCTTCTTTCTTTGTGTTTTATCATTAAAACAGATTATCATTAAGTATTTTTTTCTCTTACACCAAAAAACCCAAATGATCATAAAATTTAGATGCATGACCACATCATTGCTACAATGCCTTTCTCAGTTAACAGGTGCGTATATTCCTATCGGAACACAGGTCCAAACTGGGACCATTTGTTTTTGCTTGTTTATTTATTCATCTATGCTACTGAAACCATAGACTTACGGTCCTAATGATTATGAATATATGTGCAAATACTACTTAACAAAGTGACTCTTTATTAAAAAAAGCCAAAAATCCATGTGGATTTACTTAACTGTTATTATTCATGAATTCACTAAATATGTAACACAGGACTAGGCGTCAAGCAGCATCTTCTAGGATGCTATTCTGATAGGAGTTACCAGAAGCAGTCTCCTTTTCCAATCTCACCTAAAAATAGCGTGATACACATTTCATTCATTAAAAGCAACACCTTTGGGTGATATTTTTGTAAAAATCATCTGACATATGGAAATACTTCTTATGCTTTAAGACCACTATAATGCATAGGTCATATCACAAAGACCTACATTTAGTTGTGTGTGTGTGTGCTGGCTGCCTGTGTGTGTTGGCTGTGGTGAGAATTGTCTCCATACTGTCCTAAGAGCCCCTTCTAGATTTTATATCAGTTATCATTCTACCAAAATAGGTCCCTTATTCCAGAGTTACTGGGAGTTGGGAGGTTACCAATGCAGAGAAGAAAAGGTCAGCTGAAGAAACAACAACACAGTCATCACTGAAATTTGGAGAGAAAACTGTTTAGACAACAATGCTGCTGTTAATGAAAAAAACATTTGTTCTTAGGCAACCTGCAAAGAGGAGAAAAAAATCTTTCAGGGTCCTGGCAATAAATCACAGAAGCACAGCTGCATCGGATAAACAGACCAGGATAGCTATTTCTCAGCAAATAATGTGGATGAAAGTACACTCGCTTTAAGACAAAATAGAATGCACCTGAAAACTAAGTGGTACCCCAAATGAGAAAAAAAGCAAACCTTGTTAATACACATGAAAATAAAATGCTTATCTGTGAGAGTTACTTTAAAAGTGGGAAGATATTGAGAAAAACCTGGGCTTTACAAGGCAGCCTAGGTTCATTTTTCCCACTCTGATTTACTAGCCATGTGACCTTGAACACATCACTTTTCCTTTCTGAGCCTTGATTTCTGGCCCAACTTACCACATCGAAATATTGTCAACTAAACGAAATGATATACCTGGGAACATCTGGTAAACTATAAGGCATTCAACAAATAGCATCTCTTTTTATTCCCTGCCAAGAATTACGCTGAGTCACCCAGACTTCGGACCTTGTCTATTTTGCTCAAAGTTCTACCTCCCGTACCCAGGATAGCACTTGGAAGACAGTATGCGCTCAGTAAACATTTGTTGAATGAATGATTTTTTGAATTGCTCCTCTGACTTGGAACTAAGGGAAGCCAGAATCATTTTAACATATGCGATGTTTCAAGGATCTCGCCCTTTTGGTTTTCTTCAATAAATGGCATCTTCCTTACTGTTTTCCTTAAGAAGAGGATCTTGCCTGGCCAATTTTCATATTTACCTTTTAAATTCTAAACAGACTCATCCTATGCAACAGAGAGAAAAAACTAAAAATGGAGCCATCACCCATCCTTTTTGATTGGCAGTTCAATACATGCTGCTTTCAGTTGTTCTAATTGTGGTGATGTCTGGATTAACACTGTAAACCAGAATGTGGGGCCAGACCAATGTGTCTGAGTGTCTAATACACTTTCATTCTGTCTGGTGGAACAGAAGTTTGGCACTGGGCACTTTTGTCAAAGCCAAACCACTGTATGACTTGCAGTAAAGGAAAACGACATTTCAAAGCTGAGTATAGCTGAACGTGCAATCTGTTTCTGATTGATGACTAAGAAATGTTACCATTAACCACCTGAAATACATTCTCAGGTTGGCCATAAAATACAAATTACAGGGATCATGAGATTCAAGCAATCATGAACACGGGCCTTTGTTTCATTCAGAAAAAGCAGATGCTTCTGTAGTAGGAAAAGTCCCTGTTGAGCAGATTTACAATACCTTTTATGTAACGTTTACCGAGCCAAAGCTAATGTATTCTAACAACTATATCAATGCATTCTCCAGAGATGATTGACGATGAAAAATAAACCCATTGACTCCCAAGTGTTTTGGAGGAGAAAATAAAGGCAACGAGTACTGAATTCGATACTCCTTGGTACAAGCCACACAGATGGATTAAGGTCAATGCCTAATTTGTCCTCAGGAAGAATACTTATAACAACGTTCCTTTTGTCAGCTAGATGTCCTTAAATTCAGCTCAGTGTGCCTGTCTACAATTCTGTTCTAGCAGCAAAACAGCAGTGATTAAGTCAACACTATTTTTCACGGGCTACGGACACATAAGGAAACCTAATATACTTAGGTAATCTGTGAATTTCCCTTGCAGGAAAAAACATGCAGTATGGCCAACATTGCTAAAAACATCCAAATAATGATGGCAAAAAGCTGTCTAGAAGTAACATTTGAAATGAAACAACCATACTGTTCATCCTACAGATGTTGCACCAGCCCTTACCTTGTTCACAAAGTGCACCAACGTAGCTCGGAAGGCAGAGGCACCTGAACGTATTAAAACCATCAACGCATGTGGCTCCATTGCGACAGGGGTTAGAGTGACATTCATCAAAATCTGAAATAAAATCATAGAAGGCCACAAAAGTACTTTCAGGAAAGGTCAAAAGATCCTATTTAGTGTAAGGTTGCCAGATAAAGAACAAAACAGCCAGTTAAATTTGAATTTTAGATTTAAAAAAATAATAATTTTTCAGTATAAATATATCCCATGCTATATTTAGGGCTACTTACACTAAAAAATTATTCTTTTTTTTTTTTTAACCTGAAATTGAAATTTAACTGACCTTCCTGCACTTGATTTGCTCAATCTGGCAACCCTAAGAAAATTTCAAAGTTATTCATAGGAGGGTCATTGTTTCCATTGCATTTAGATGGTCACATGAGTCCTAGAACTGGTAAAGAATTCCCTGGAACTTCCTACCCACAATCGTGGCTCATGCTCTGATTACCCCACCCGTGGAATACTGAAAATATGTAACTGGCCTGATTGCCTCTGGGCCTCTCTCTCTTTCCAACACATCATTCTGCTGACTGCCATCTCCTTTAAACACGGTCATGACAATTTGCTCCTTGGCTTCCAAACCTTCAATAGATCCCAACTGCCCAGGGCAGATATCTTCCAAATGTAGTCCCTGGACAAGCAGATCAGCATCACCTCAGAATGTCAGAGATGCACATTCCCAGGCCCACCCCAGACCTACAGAGTTAGACCCTGTGGGGGGATGGGAACAACACCTGGGGTTGCAGAAGCCATGCCCATGATTTTGATGCCCACTGAAGTCAAAATCACTCTACTAGAGTAGGAAGTAAACTCGTCGGTACGCTGGATTCAGAACCTTCTCAGACCTATCGAGATCCAACCTGCTTTCAAGGATTTTCTCCCACAAACCCATAAATAGGCATACCTGGAATACTCGCAGTCACCCAAATGTATTCTGCAGTCCGGGTGTCTGTGCCTTTGTTTGCTGTGTCTGAGTCTCGCCCCACCAGCTATCAAAATCCTCCCAACTTTAAGATCTTAGTAAGTGCCACCTTTCTACCCAGACCTCCATGATCTCTGATGAAATTAATGCTTTATTCTCTCAGCAGTTTGCAATTCCACTAAAAATTTAATTTATGCTTATATTAAATAAAAAGAATATTAAAACATATGACTTATACACAATACATTAAGTTTCCAAGAGGTATATAATGTATGGGTACCTAAGGAAATGGCCTTGGTAATGATGATATTACACAGCAGTGATACCAAACACTTTTATGATGCTTGCTAAGTGCCGGCCACTGTTCTAACAGCTTCACAGATATTAACTCATTACATTATTTTAAATTGACTTTAATGTAAAACAGAATGGGGGCCAAAGAGATGCTTTTATACATATATAGGTAAATATGATACTTAAGATGTAATTATTCCTTAAATGTAATCTATTGCTATTTCTATGTCCCTACTAGTTAGCACACAGATAGAGCTGACTAGCTCCATTGACTATTTTTTTAAAGACAAGCACTCTTTTAATATGAATGTTGAGGATTTTATCTCAATATTTCTGTGTAATCTAAAGCATTATCCATGGGCCTTCTTTACTCATTCGTAGGAAAAAACCTTTATGGGACCTCTAAAAGGATCACCTGGCCAGTGTATTCTCATTATCTCTTTTCTCAGAGGAAAGGTCTATCCATATTTACCCAAATCAGAACTGGGGTCTTTTAAAAAAAAAAAAAAAAAAAGGAAACCTAAATAAAAATGAGAGTGAAAGGAACTGATTTAGTAAACAGACAATGATATTAAAGAAGAGGAGGACAACCACCTCAAAACTTACTGAGGTAGAGGTGGGTTAGGCTGGCCTCTGGAGACACCCAGAGAAGGATCCTGCCCATTCCACCTCAGAGGAGCAAGTTAACTCAAAACACAAAAACTAAACTCCCTCATCTTTTAAATACAGCTTTTTAATATTTTTTTGTATTTAAATTGATTATTGATATGCAGATTTGGGGAAGGAGATTAAAATATTTCCTTACTATTTATGCAACTTTACATTTGTAAAGCCTATCTGGAAAAAATATAAAAAGACACAGTTCACCTCAGAAAGCTTCACTGAGTTTTGGGTATATTAACAAAATTCAGTAAACACCTGTCCCCATTTCCCAGACTCTACTTAAATTACTCCATGATTTTAACGTCATTTAACAAATAATTCATCTACACATGGGTTTCCCTGAAATCCTTTGAGCAATATAAATTCTGCCCCAATATATCTTCTGGAAAAGCATTACACTCTTTCAGACAAGAACATCTTACCAAGTTCACACTGGTCGCCACTGAATCCCGGCACACAGGTACATACGTAGGAAGTTTCAGTAGGATAACAGGTGCCTCCATTAAGGCACGGGTTCGTTTTGCAACGATCAGGTCCTACCATGTTCAGGAAAGTAAGAAAAACAATTAGGCTCATATCCAGGTTTTAATATATTGTAGCATAAATTGCCACTGACTGCTACCATAATATAAGCTTTACCATAGCAATTTAGATACTACGCATAAAAATTAACATTAACTTTACTCTCTGGAGTGTTTCTTGGCATTACAACTAATTGTTACAAATTGCATTCTATTCATTTCTGGGATTCAGTCATCATTATTTTTAAACAATAATTTGTACAGTATCTGGCAACTAATATATTCTACTGCAGATTTAGTCGGCATGATAATGGCAATTGATTTTAGTCAAAAATGATTACACATATGTGCACAGTGAATGGAAAATGTATTCTTTTAAACGAGGTTAGTTCATGTGAAATGGCTGGATACACAAAACATGCATTCTTTTTAGCAGTTTGGCTTGTTATCATCATTTGAATTATTATTGCCTTTTACCACTTAATGCTCAGAAACTGTTTTTCTTCGAAAGTGTGCACTGAAGTCTCTTCTGCTACATTAATATGCTTTTTCCAAAAACACGTTCCAAATGTACTCCTTTAAACTATACTTGAAGAAAAGCAACACATAAATTAAACTCTACTGTATAAAAACACACCCAAAGACAAAAATCTCACCTAAAATGAGACTCCCAATTTTTTTGAAACCCCAAATTTTTATTACAATTTTCTTATTAAAACACAAATAAAATCAACAGTCCTAGAAGATAAATGTAAAGGCCAGAGACACAAATTTCTGAGAAGAAACACTTTAAAATATGTTTCCTAAAGGCAAATACTTCTACAATACTTCAAGCACATATATTATTCTGTGGTATTGCTTGGATAATTGTATTTACATGAGTCGCTTCTATTTATTATTTGAATGCTTTTTCAGAATTGCTTATGTTTCAAAATGTTCAAAAATCCAGATAAGAGTTGAAAGTCTTACAAAATAATTGAGATAAATAGGCTAGATATGGAATAAAAACCATATTTTCAAGAATCTTCAGTCCCGAAACCCTGAAGTAATTACACATGAAAAAAGATATCTACTTAAGAAACACGAACTTAAGGAATATTGGAATAAGCAGGCACTGCTCTAGAAGGTAACTGAGTCTTTCCACACAAGAAAGTCAAACTCAAACTTTCCAAGTGTTAGGTAAACTCGGGACTACAAGAAAGACTTGATAGATACTACATTCACATCTATGGGTTCAACATTATAATCAGGTTGATTCAGATGCTTACACCTACTTCTTCAAATATAACCCCAATTTTTCTAAGACCCTTTCTCCTATAGTTCTAAAAATATGCAAAATCTCCCTAGCCATTTTAGCCTTCTGCCTTTGAAAGTACACTGTTTCTCTGTCAAGGATGCCGTCCACAACACATCTACGCGCTGCCCTCGGTGCAAAACCAAAATGACACGTATGTGACAGCGCTTGATAAACTGTGATGTGCCACACAAATGTGAAGTATTGTTATTATTCCCACCACAGACTCCAGACACCATGCTGAGACTATGGGACAAGGACTTGGCAAGAAAGTGGGTCCTTCTGTGAACCTAAAGTAGTTTAGGTTAGGAGAAAAGTTTTGTTTTGACAAATTCTGTTCTTCCCTAAACAGTTTGTATTACTCTCTGAAAGCTGAACCTGCGACAGAGAAACCAGGCAATCCGACGTGAGCTGCTGTTTACCGAATTCGCCTAAAGTCACAATTTGCTTTGTAATGAAGACGCAAGCTCTCATTCTAAGTAAATACTGTGGTCTGGATTACTGGTACACATTTCTCATCCATCTGTCAAACCTAACTCTCTATGACTTAACAATGATTTCTGTATTGTATTTTCACCAACCTGAGGTATTTTCAACTAAATTATAAGAGAATAAATACTGGCCAGATTACTAGGTTATCATTTACAAATTAAATATAGAGTGACAGCAAAAAAAAAATCCATCGACCACCTCTGATTAATTTTATTCATAAAATACTTCAAGTCATTTATAAAAGTTGCACTTTATGATTGATTATTTTACTCTATCTGAAGCACAACACACAGAAGCATTACTGGCACAAAAGATAACATTGAAATGATCGGGAGAATAATCCTAAGCATAGCCATGCTGTAAAACATATTCATTAAAATAAAACATATTTTCAACAACACAGCCCTTGAAGTACTGATTTTTTTTTTTCTTATCTAGGTCACTAGGTGGTAATGGCTATTTGTGGATTCCACTGACATTGTTATTTAAATAACATTACTAGAAAATACCCTGTTAAAGAAGACTTCTCACCATTATCAAGCTAGACGAAAAGGAAATATATTCTACAAAGTAAATATTCCAAGATTTCTGGCTTATAAATCATTAAATGTCAATTATTCACTTTTATACTATATTAACTGGAAACCAGGAAAGAGCAATGAAAAGACCATGACTTTGGCGTGGAGCTGATCTGGGTTCAAATCCCACCAATGCCATGGTGTGTGTGGCTACGCAACCCCCGGCAAATTACAGAACTTCTCTGAACATCCACATCCCACCCTTTTAAGTAGGGATAATAATATGGGGATGATGATAATAACAACACAGCATTTTTGTGATCATATAAGAGAGTCTGTGTGAACCAATATCAAACTCATGCTTCCTGTCCATTCAGGTAAAAAACAAAACAAAACAAAACAAAAAAACAGAAATCCTTTTTCGACAAGCAGGGCGCAAATACATACCCACTCTGGCTAGGCGCTGTGCTAGAAGCATTAGGCAGACTATCTGGAGCAAGGAAATTACATAAAAGTATGAACTGATAACTGATATTACACAAACTATAGTGAATGTTTATTAGAGTTATTTACTACTCAAAAAATTTTAAAGGCCTGACAGATTTTGATATTGCCATAATAGCACCCATCAATGAGAGATTTTTAAAAATGGGATTTTTTTTCCCCCTGTTTTTAACTAAGATGTATAACTACAGGGCATATGACAAAGCAATATTTTAGTTACGGGTAAAACCAAATTGAATTTTTACACCATTAACAATTTCACTTTTCCTATGTCGCAATCATAGGTTGTCTCTAAAACCCAGAAGAATACAAAGGATATCCATAAAGCCCAGAAATAATCTACACTCACTTTCTTTGCATCTAATTATGGCCTCAGTAATGTGGTCTGTCCTGTTATTATGTGAATAATATAAAATTCTCCACTGATTTAATATCACAATAAAAACTATATGCATAGATGTGTTAGGACCAAGGGACTGTTTCCAAGTTTGGAAACAGATTTATCAATGTTGTGACCTTACCTGGTAAATAGACTGCTGTGCCTTCCACTGACTCTTCATTAATGCCAATCAGGAAACCGGTTTCATTAGAAGTTTCCAGAAGGGAAAATGACGGTGTTGCAAGCTCAGTATTTAACTCTGCAATGCTTACTGTTGCCTGATTATTGGAATCAAGAATTCTCGCCGCTACTTTCTCTTCTGATGCTGCTACTGTGTAATCCTTCCCTCTGATCAAAGCTGCTTGTGTTTCAGGGTTTATTTCCAGAGAGGAAGGAACGGTGGGCCTCTCAGAAGTCTGTGGGCTGGGCTGAGGCACGACATCTGCCTCAACTCCATAAACTGCAGAAGCAGAAGTAGAATGTGGCCACAGTGTAGCACCTTCTAACTTAATGTCACCTGCGGTTATGACCACAGTTCCAGGCTCAGTGGTTCGAATACTGCTCTTCATTGTTTCTTCAGAAAGTCGAATATTGGTTTGGGTTTGGGAATCTTGGAGAATCTCAGTTCCCTCTTCAGCAGTCAGTTCTGTGGGAGAAGTTTCCATGTGTTCTAATAACTTAGGATGACTTTCATCTTCTGAAGGTTCTAATCCAGTGTCAGGAGATAAGGATGGAGGCTCGGTTATGTGAACGAGCTCTTCAGTCGATGATGTGAAAGTCACCTCAATATCTGCAAGTTTTCCTAGAGACCTCTGAGATGTGCCAGCATCTGTACCAGGCAGAGCACTCGCTGGGGGGTCTTCTGCATGTTCAGAGGCTCCACTGCCTAAGTAGACAGTGAGCAGAGATGATGGTGTCTGAGAGGACAACTTGGCAAAAGCTGAAACTGCTGATGTTGTATCAGTGTAATCTGAGGGATTGGATCCTTCTATCATGTTAGGTGCCTCTGTTAAACTCTGAGCCATAAGGTGCATAGTACCAATACTTACGTAGGGTGTAGGATCGATCAGTGCCTCCTCGGCTCCTGATGAGAATTCTGGCTGAAACGAAGGACCTACATGTTTCTTTTCTTCATACTCATCCTGTGTCTCCAAATGGCCCAATGTTGATATTACTTCACTTTGGTCTGCAATAGCTTGACCATCAGACAAGGTACTTGATTCAAAGACATCATCCAGGGCTTTTGCTTCAATTTTTGGTTCTTCAGTCTCTGGATTAACTGTGGCAGATGTACTAGGAAGGGGCAGGGATGTCACTGTGGGAAGCAAAATATCTAATTCTGTTTCTATGCTAGGAACAGGGAGCTCAGTTGTGAAGGTAAAGCCCATGGGATCTAAGTGGCTTCTGTCTTCAGAAGGTATCGATTCATTACGTGTTGTCTGAGTGTAGTTAGCCAGAAGAGGGTCACCAGAGCCCTCAAAGTTCTCTTCAGTTAAAGAAAGGTTAACAGCTACCTCATACTTCTCTTGCACTTGAGCGCTTTCTTCACTACTGCCATGTGGTCCTGATAGTACCTCTGGATCTATGTCTGTTTGCATTCCAAGGATGTCTACATATATAGGTTTAGTGTGATCAATATCTATGATAGTATTTTTATCTGATGTCAGCTCAGGTAGAATTTCAAGGATGGTACTCTCTGTAATTGTCAATATTAAATCCTTGTCCTCTTTGTCCAGATCTATAATGATGTTTTCAGTGGTTTTTCTTCTGTTAGGTTTTACAGTGGAATCCTCAAATCCTCTGAGATGGTCTTGGAAACTATCTGCAGCATCTTCTGTGGACCTCTCGTATGACACTGTATTTGACAGTGTGCTAGTTGGATCAGGGGAGCTTTCATTCTGCTCTAAATGAAGAGGCAGCAACATTGAAACTGTTGGAAATCCATCAACAGTAACAGCTTTAGCACTTGGAACCTCAGGATGTTTTTCCAGGGATCTATCAGAAACAAATGTGGTGCTTCCTTGCCTGGTTGCCTGAGTAGTTCCAGAAGTGTGGACTAAATCAACCATATCCAATTCCCCAGATCCCTCTCCAGAATGTTCATAAAGCAAGTCAGATGGTTTTGGTGATGTAACAAATCCTGTGGCCATTTCAAGACCATAAGTTCTAGCCAGAAAATCAGAGGGAGGGGTTGCCGTTTCTTTTGTTTCTGCTGTTGAAGAATTCTCGTTAGAGACTTGTTCAGTCATTGGTTGTAGTCTACTAGTCTGGATTTCTTCTGCCCGACCATGGGTCTGATTTTGAGGATTTTCAGTATCTGTGGAGAAAGTGAGAGGTGCCATAGAAGGTCCTTCAGTTCTGGTGTCACTTAAAATTTCTAGTAAGGTTGGGCTGGATGCTGTCTCAATACCTTCAGAGAGGCTGTCTGTTTTGGAAATGGGTGGTCTAACTTCATTTGCTACATTTTCCATTTCCTCATAGTCTTTGGTTGTATCACTTATGAGGCTGGTTTCTAAACTCTCCATGTGAGAAGCCTGGGGAGAGAATGTGGTAGTGATTTGTTCCGTTTCAGTAAAATTCACTGATGCCGTAGTAGCCCATTCTTCTCCTGATCCCAGTCCAGAGAATAAAAGATCGGTATCTGACTCTTTCACTGTGGGCCTCACAACTTTGGGAAAAGGTTTTAGAGTTTCCTCCTTTTGGATTGGAGAATCTGTAACTACACTTTCAGCTGATAAAGATTCAGTCACTGAGGTAGTAGCTAAGAAAAAATGGGATTTTTTGGTAATGTCAGGGAGAGCAGTATAGGGTTCCAAGCCCTTTGCCTCTGGATCTGGAGTAGACACATCAGCGAAGGAAATGCCTTCCTTCTCCATTTCCTCACCAGTACTGTCAGTTCTCTTCACTGTTAGCGTAGAATAATCTGTGGCTCGGAGTCCAGTTTCAGTAAATGTTTGTGAATCAAAAATTGTTTGTTCTGGTGCAACAGAGCTTTGAGGGGATTCAAAAGATTTTGGTTCTTGAATCTTCTCCTCTGATGCTGTCTCACGTTCAGTTCCTTGCCTTACAGGGTTGACTTCTTGCATGGACCATAATTTGGCTGGCTCCATAGTCTGGCGAAAGTTCACTGAAACTGTGCCATTGACTGTCACTTCTCCCTTTTCTGTTGCGGCTTCAGTACCTTTAGCTTCTGCTGTTGGTAAAATGGTGATCCTTTTATCGGCTTCATTAACAGCACCTTCTTCTCCCAATCCTTGGTCAATAAATGGGGAATCTGTACCAGAAACATTTCCCATAGCACCGGGAAACACTTGGTCCACCTTGCTGCTTACCGAGACCAGCTGCTCACCTGAGCCCTCAGCTGAGGCTGTGAACTCTTCCCAGGGGAAGGTGGAAATGCTGACAGAGGTGCTATTGGGTCCTTCTGAGTCAGCTCTGTGGTTGCTGTGATCTGAAGTAGGTATCACAGATGATGAAATCTGGGTATCCTTAAATGCTGCATCCCCAGAGCCTTCCATCATTACTGTTTCTTCTTTTGCTATGGGATAAGTTACTGTTGAGTACTCTCTAAAGTCACCACTGAAATCTTCTTCCAAAGGAAAATCTGTAGAAATGCCCTTTATTTCTGGCCCACGATTTTGTTCTCCTGAGACCTCTGAAATCAAGTTCTCTTTGGATGTTTGGCTTATAATTTCAGCCACCTCTCTGTCCATTACAGTGCTCAAAACTAATCCTGTTGGCTCAAAAGGGAATATAGTTTCCACATGGGGAGACAGAGTGCCAGCTATCTCCTTTCTGGTTGGAATTTCAGACTCTAAACTTAATGAAAATGAAGAAACAGTGGCTATTTCTGGGTCAGCAGCAGCTTCCCCAGAGCCCAGCTCCATAGAGAGAGAGGCGGGGCTCCCTGGAACAGCGGACAGCCCCCCCTGAGCCCCAGGTTGACTGCTACTGCTGGGCTCAGCAGTCTGTGCCCCCAGACCATCTAAAACATTCGTTTCTGTAAAGACAAGAGTAGAACTTGTCATTTCCTTTTCAGATTCTGTGGGTTTTGTCGAGGACATAAACCTGTTCCTGGTAGTAGATGCTGAATCGCTAGATGTAGCTTCACTTGAGCTTTCTAATTCAGAGAGTAAAATCAATTGATCTAATCTCTGTGTAGATGAATGCACCTGAACTGTAGGAGCTGTACTTGGGGTTCCCTTCTCCTCATCTTTCCTCTTCTTTCCTTCAAGAGCTGTACTGAACACCCACTCAGAAGTGTCTGTTTCCCCTCCAAATTTGGTAGGCACGACTTCTGCAGAAGGTTGTTGAGAAATGGAATAAAAGGTCGTTGCAGGAATATCAAAAAGACCTTCTGTGATCATGATCTTGCTGGTGTCTAAAGTAACCAGTGTATCCATAGTATTTCTCTGTGATAAATCAGTTGTCACAGTGAACATTTTATTTTTATCTTCTTCTGCTTCTCCAGAGCCTTCTGGAAATGGGATTGAAGGACTCCCTGAGAGCTCTACATTTTCTCTAGGGGTTATTTCTACCCAGTTTTCTACAGTGGGCAATGGGCCATCAGGGAGGGCATTTCCTATGAAGGCAACCGATACTTCCTCTGAAACATTGGCTGACACAGAACTTGGAACTATACTTGGAGTATACGTGATAGAAGTACTTTTATCTGCCTCTTCACCAAATGTTCCTTCAGTAGCCCTTGAAAAGATCATTTTTTGAGATTCTTGGTCAATGGCAGCATCTCCTGAAGACTCTTCAGAAAACAGAGGTACAGGTTCTATATGTTCATGGACCAGATTATCAAGTTCAGGCCCCCTCTCTGTGACCGATTCTGGCCCCTCTGTGGCTTCTCCCTCATGGAACGGGGCTGTGGGGAAAACATCAGGCTCACCACTTGAAAAATGTTCAGGTGTTTCAGGGTAAGTCTCGGGCTTCCACGTAAGTTCAAGCGACTCAGTTGTTTCTTGCGACTCGTTAGGTTGCACGGCAGTAGACAATCCAGGATCAGCTATCACAAACGGATGCGTTTCACTTTCACTGCTGTCTGAAAGATTTTGAGAAGGTGCAACACTCTCAAACTGGCCACGCCTAGCTTCTGCTGCTTCTGGGTCCTTGGGCACCGTGGTGACCAGATGTTTGCCGTTAATGTACTGCACTGATGGGGTGGTCGTTACGTCAGTAGCGTTTGCACACTCTTCGTCTTCCCCTTCGTCTTCTTCACTGTGGTACAGATCTAGTTCAATTAACTCGGGTAAAATTTCAGCAATTAGATCGTGCTCTGGATCTGTTTCTTCACTACAAGGTTCATCTTCTTTAGATTCTGAATCTATTGGATGACCACTTACACTCAAATCACTCATTCGACCTGAAAAAAACAAAGAGTTTTCACAATACTTGAATAGAAGATTTGGCAGTGTATGACAGAAGAAATCGATAGCAAGGCTGGCTGATCACACTCACGCACACAAGGAAGGATTCAAATCTTTTCACATAAAGTGCAATCACCCTTCTACACATGGTTCTCAGTCTCCAAATTTGTGGAGTCACATTAACAATAGGAAAAATAAATCCAATATAAGATTATAGAAACAGGTTATGAGAACTCTTCAACATGTCTAACAAAGCAAGGCCCTTAAAATGAAACAAGGAGTCACATATGTACATTGTAATCATGAAATGTGGGAATTCATATGCATGTGAACTGAAAAAAAAAGAAAAATTAAGACCATTTGACCAGATCATACAGAAAAAGTAAGCGATTACTGTTTTATGTAAGGGGAGGCTGAGACACCCTCTATTCAATAAGGAAATGGGAAGAGATTCCTTCTCTTGCCATAATCCGTCCTAGAGAAGACTGTTTCCAGAAAAGTAAAAGAGAGGTTTCTTTATAGCCTTTTCACAGTGCATCAACAGTCCCTCCCCAGTGTAACAGTGAGACAAGATTTAGCTGCGTAGGCTGCAGCCATGGACCAGACACCAGGACAGGAAGCCCTGCATGGGGGGCTCTGCGCAGGGAGAGCTCACTGAGAACACCAGGAAGGAAGGAAGAGCCCACCATGCTTTACACCTTTGTCCTTCATGAGAGGCGATCTGGATTGGGTCAGTTACATACAGTTCTTTTTATTAACATTTTCTCCAACGGAAGTTCAGGAGTCATACCTAAACATCCAAACTAGCATAATTTAAGTAACACATATCCTCAGAGCACTCCCTAGATTGTAAATTGCTATAAGGTACCAACCACTAAGCTCCATGGGCTCTTCTGCTTCCAGAAATACACCAGCCAAACCCTTGTCTGGGCACCAGGAAGGAGGAATTCTGGGTTGTATCACTTTTATCAGAGTGGAATTCAGTTGTCCGAGGACAGAGTTCTGCCACTGCAGCTGTCCTTGTCCCAGTGTCACGGTGAAAGGTGCCTGTGCATGCAAGGACCCATGAAGAAGACAAAGAGCAGCATGGAGGACTGCACAGTGTCTCGCTCTCCCACCCCAGGAATACTGCTGCAGAATTCATTTTTGGCTGAGCCCCAATTCATGCCACAAATGCTCAGGCGAAACCTGAGCAACTTACAGAAGGAATAATTACGACGGAGCCACCCCTGTCCCCCATTAGTAGGGAGATTGTTCCTGTAGCAAGAAGCCACTCCTTTCCATGCATGAAAGGATCAACATCTAGCATTTACTGACAAGTCAGACGAGGAAAAAACCCTATTGAGAAGGAACGGGTCTTGCCTGTATTCTTTATGCACCAAAATAAATTCAGAAGTATATGAACTATCAGTAAAAACTCTAAGAAACTCCTCTATGTTTTTAACTATGGTTTGCTTAGAAAACCAAAGACCACAAGACTTTTATGGAACTGGAAGACATATACTATATTTACCTTTATCCCTTTGGCCCTAATAAAAGCAAAAAAGAAAACTCTTTTCTGTATCCCATCACATCTTCACTGCGTAATCTCCATAAACTATTACTTGCATAGGACTGGGTTATTCTTACCCTAACCATATGCCCTATAACCAAATCTCCTTCTCATTCCACCTCAGACATTCAGCCTTTCAACTATGGACACAAGAGCTTATGGGTAGTCAAATGAATAAAAAATACTTCTACCATAAGAGAAGTGAGATCAACGTGTAACTCTAGTACATTACAAAAATATAAAATGAAGACAAATGATTTCTTTTTTTTTATTTTTTTTTATTTTTTATTTTTATTTTTATTTTTTTTTAAAGATTTTATTTATTTATTCATGAGAGACAGAGAGAGAGAGAGGCAGAGGGAGAAGCAGGCTCCCAAGGAGCAGGGAGCCCGATGCGGGACTCGATCCCGGGTCTCTGGGATCATGACCTGAGCCGAAGGCAGATGCCCAATCATCTGAGCCACCCAGGCGCCCAAGACAAATGATTTCTGCCACAGATGCTGTAACAACTCCTAATTGCCAAACAAGAACATGACTAAATGCCTTACATTTTTTCAAAAAAGTATAATTAAAAGCATAAGCTCGTTCAATATTAGATCACTGAAGTTGTTACTGTGATCTTACAGTGTCTCATGGTGTATGTTTTAAAAGAGGACACTTTTAAGATCTTCAGATAATAACACCTCTTAATATGGCTTGCAATGAAGCCCACTGTTTTGCTATGAAAAAAAATGTGTGATAATATATATGCATATGTACAATATGTATATGTGAATACGTTTTAAATGCCTTTGTACAAATGAATCTTTTGAAATATCACATCAGTAATTTTATCTAATCAACAAATTAAGTAGTCTTTCATTGCTAATACTATTTTAACATAGTTGAGGTAAGCCAGACTCAGTTAAACTATTTTGTACAACTTTATAGCGTCTAACTGGAGCTTCAAAAATATGCATATCTTCAATTGTTAATACTCTCGTTTTGCATTCAACCTTTTGCATTAGGTTTCATGAGGTGTAAATAAAACCAGAATTCACCTCAAGAATTATCACACACACAGACACTAAATTCACACAATATCTTTCATTTAAATATGGAAAGAATTTTAAATAAGAAACACATAGGTCTGTGTCAAGCATATAAAGAATCCCCACCACATTTTGTACTGTTTTACAAATAATGGAGATAAAACTAACCATTCAGCCAAGCTTCTCCAAACAAACATGGGATAAATAAGGAAATGACTGCTTAATAGTGTTTATTTATAAACTCCTAGGCCAGGAACAGGACAAACAACACTCATTGCCTGTATAGGTTTATATAGGTTTCTACATAAATTCCTTACTTAAAAAAATAGTAAAAAAAGAAAACCTGATATAAACATATCCCATGATCTTCTTAGTGAATATAAATGGAGGTCCCATCAATGTAGGATGTTGGTAGCTCTAAAAATTAGTGGGGTGAAGAAAAGCAGAGAGAAAGAGAGAAGACACTAAGGTATGTCAGTGTATCAACTATCTGTGTGTCAAAGGAACCGACATGTCATGATGTTCACTTAGATGTTTTACAAAGGAATGAATAATTTCAAATAAAATGTTTCCCCCGCCCCCAGGATAGAAAACAAAGAAAAACTATAATTGTAAATCAACAATTTATATAATAATTTCATTGACTATCAATTCTTATTAAATCTACTTAATTCAATTAATAAAAGACCCTGGCATTCACTTTATATTCTCTCATTTTAGTTCCAATGAACAAAGTATAACATTGTTTTAGTCCAGTTTCCACTTGGATAATGAACTTCAACATTTCTTATTGCACATGAATCTATGGGGACTTCCGTTAGCATTGTAGACTACTGTATCAGAACATTTTACTAAAAGATTCAACTGTTAGATGCAATATATTCCATTTTCTAACCTAAGTAAATATGACAATATTTCAATCACAGCAATACAAACATAGCAGAGTTGGCCTTTGCATATTCTTCACGAACAGTTGGTTTCATACTGGTTTTTGCACACAAAATTAAATTCACTACCACAACCGTGCATGCCACCCAACTGTATTATCTTCCCAGAAGGCAACTGACTGCATAAAATGTACTACCTATTATGTATCAGACTGTATTGCAGACACTTGCTTACCAACTCTATAGAGACCTAGGACCTCCAAGAATATCTTCCAAGTCTGTTTGTCTGTCTGCCTGCCTCTCTCTCTCTTTCAAACACATGCTCTTTCCAATAGGTTAGAAAAATGGCCTTACTAAACTCTTTTCTCTTTATTTGAAAAGGAAAATTTTTGAGTGTACATATTGCAAACTATCAATCATTACATTTAATCTAGGATTCCTTCTTGCACCTGCCTCCCAAGTATCTGATCTGACTTGCTTTCAGAATAGTAGAAAACATAGAATCATCTTAAGCTGTTTTGTCTCACGCTTCTCATTGTACCACGAGGCTGGCAATCACCAAAGAACTATCAGCGCATCACACTAAAGAGTGACTGAGAAGAAGAGATATATTTTAAAAAGTGCTCATTTGATGTGTATCACAAAAATGTTCTACTAAAGGGGAATTCTTAAATAAAACAGATACAAAATAAGAGCTGAAATTATTTTGTTTCCTTTTTCCCTAGTCTCACAATTAAGTGACTAATATTCATTGTTTAAATAAGTTGTGTCAGCTTCCAAATGGTTTCATCAGATTTCTTAATATTGTTTTGAGGGTGAGGGAAATGTCCATTATCTAGGGCTTTAAAGGTAATTTTTTTCCACCAACAGATTCTCTACAGATCAATCTACATTTTATTCTGTCAGTGTGGCTAGTGCGTTCCCATACTTTTAAAATCTCACAGGGGGTGTGGAGCTCTGAAATCTACCCAGTATGGATGGACGAGTTCTTTCCCACCACCCCATACTCCTGTCATTGCTACCTGACATCTCACCCAGACTCCTATTTGCTCCTTTTTGTGATTCAGTCTTTAAAATCACTTTTTCATCCCTCATTCTTGTTACTACCCCCACCTACCACACATGTTATCAGGTAGTTATAAGTACTACCATTACTGCAAACCATAAAAATTTCTTTGTGGGGTGTGGTGGCGGGGACACCTGTGCTATTGTAAAAGCAGGTATACTATTCCAAAATCATGATCTGCTCTATTTCCTATTAACAGGGCAACCTAACGGAGTAATTAACGTTCCCAGCTCTTAGATGAACAAGTCCTTATAAAAGACTCTCTATTTTAGAATTTTATTCTAAGGATAATATAACTTTTATTTGGATTTCAAGAGTCGAACCACAGAACTCTACACAGTGTATGTATAATCCGTTCTATGTTTATACGAATATATTTTTACAGCTTGACTTGAATATACTAGTACCACAGTTAATAGATTTTTTAATGGCCTTTCACATAACGCTTAATTGCGAGCTGACCTCAAATTATTCACCAAGTATTTTTAAGTACTTCACGGCAGAATTTTGTGGACATAGCGCAATCTTCCAGTCATGATGTTAGCAGACACAAAATATAGTTGCTAAGATGCACAGGCAGCTGGCTAAAGTTCACATTCTCTTTGGGGAATTTTACAATATAAGTTTAAGAGCTTTTAATTAAATATAACTATATACCAATTTACTCAGCAGAGATATATTAGGATCACATTTCTTTAGTAAAATGGATTTCATTTTAATGTGTAACAGAAATATTTTGTTTCCTTATTTTAAAAATACAATAGGCAACCATACTGAAGTGCCTGAGCAATACTTACAGAATTTAGAGGAAGTTTGAAGTTCTTTAAGATGTTTATATGTTTTCTGACACATACCTATAGGTCCAACAGCCAGACAGAAACAAATGCCTCAATTTCATTCACGTTTGATGTGTTCTTAATTTAAAATAAAATGCTGGCACCTCGGGAAGCAAAGACAATCACCTAATATAAACTTTTTTTTTTAAGATTTTATTTATTTATTTGAGAGAGAAAGAGAGAGAGGGAGAGAGGGAGGGAGAGAGAGTTCGTACTAGCAGGGGTAGGGGCAGAGGAAAGGCAGAAGCAGACTCCCCACTGAGCAGGGAGCCCCATACAGGCTCAATCCCAGGACCCTGAGATCACCTGAGCCGAAATCAGATGCTTAATCCACTGAGCCACCTAGGCACTCCCACCTAATATAAATTTCAATCAGATTGTTTCAGACATCCTAAATTCCTCCAATATTTTCAAAATTTGAGACACTAAAAATAATGCCAACTCAATATGTTACAAAAATTGACGTTAGTAATCAAGATATAAACACCCTCCCCAAATCTCTTCAGGTATTTTTGCATCCTTAATTAATTACCTCAATAACTGAAAATCAAGTGATATTTATATCAATACTCAATCTCCCCAGAGATGAGAGAGATTAAAGGTTGGGAGACCAGCATTAGATTCTGTGACCCATATCTCCCTATTAACTCTGCTAGCTGAGGTTCATTTGGTGCAACTCCCAAGCATGTTATCTTATACTGACAGCCTCCTCTTGCTGAGCAAGGAGCTTGGTATTTCTCAATTCATGAATTTTATACCCACAAAGTAATATATGTGTATAAACAACATAAGTGTTTCTGATGGCCTCAAATTTAAGAGGCAGACATGTTATGAGGATGATAAATGGGAATCATCTCTTTTCCCCAACTTGAGATAATCCACTAATGATGCTGTTCCTTCAAGTGGAAAGAATGTGTTTAGATACAGTCATCTGGTCTAAGTGCGCTTAAGGAGATATCACCAAGTGTGGCCTTTTCTTACTTATAAAAAAGGCCCCGGGGACTTCATAACTTCCAATTTTTAAAGAGCAAGGGCTTTCCTGGAGAGCATAATCAAGTAAGTTTGGGACCTTCAAGCATTTCTGAACAATAAGAGAAAGAGCTATATGAAAGAGAAGTAAGCCAGGTTATTTAGGTTTCACAGTTGCTTAAAAATATAACAAACAAAAACCAACAAAAATATTACACTTATTATCTTTTTCACTTTAGTTCTCCAACATTGTCAAAGCCTTTGATAGATGACAGATAGATAAAGAGATAGATAGGTACCAAATATCCTAACACCAGAAAAACACTTCAGTCAGGATCAAGGATTTAAAATTTAAGTAAAAGCTTTGAGTAAAGTAAAACAACTGCCTCCCCTAAATAAATATGCTTATACTTCCTTTCTAAGACCTCTAAATTATAGCTGGTAAGATAAACTTTGCCAGACACCAGGTTATTTTCAATTATGTTACTCCTTTCTTCAAAAGTCCATAGTTTCTGCTCACCTCCTTCCACCTGACCTCTTCACACAGGGTGTTCGAACAGTCCCATTGACTGTCCCCATATTTATCCTCTTCCTTCAGTTCTCTGTTAGAATTCTCTGCTTCTCTGCCTTGGAGCCCAGCAACTCCACGTCCCTTTCTTATTATCCTCCTCATTCCCTGCTCAACTTCCGTTCAAGAAGAGCCCTCCCACCCCCAACTTGGAATGCTTCACAAATCCTCCTTTGAACTTCACCCATGCATTTATGAATGATCCAGCTAAAGCCTCAGTTCTCCAGGACATCTTCTCTAAAACTCCTCAGCCCAAACTGGTTGTATCTTTGATTTGTATGCCACAGGACTTAGGTCATATTGTTTCTTATTTATAAATTCCTTAGCTGTGTTTATATTTTTGTCTCACCTCCCATTCTAAATTCTGTATTCCGTAATTAAAGTGAGTGAAGGGATCCTTTAAACATGAATGCCCTTCATACTCTTGCCACACAGCCCCTCTTTGAGAATTTTGTTGGAAGAATGTCTGCTCAGGTTTTTATCATCAAGAAAGAAAATGTTTACTATTAGAGTTCAATACTTCCTTTGAAAAATGTGAATTTTAGGCTGAAGAAATTGTTGTCTTTTGATTGCAGTAGCGGATCGAATTCTTAAGATACAACTAAAGAACCATACAGATAACGCAAACAGTAAAGACTCTTCTGGATATAATAATCCAGATAATCCAAACGCGCAGACAGTTTCAATTTTTTTTTTTTTTTTTTTTTATCATTCACCTTATTCCAAATCCAGGATTCCATATAGGCTTGTATCAGGGTGGTAATCACCGTTTTTCTTAATGTAAATGTATAATGAACAAAGTCACTTTGGTAGTAGAGTCAGAAGAATCCCTAAGCCATAACCATATGTATTTCCTTATAGTTTCCATGTTGATGTAGAGAAGGTAACATGGATACCGCAAAGTGAGGTATGCAGTCTGGGTAATTCAAGACATATTTTCCACCCCTTACCATTACTTCTGATTCAATTACAATTATTCCTGAAACTTTTAAAAAACATGTATTTTAATGATATTTAATTCTATTTTCTTCCTTACTTACAGATGCCAAGGTTCATTTTAACACTTGTGACAAAAGCTACACTTCCCAAAATATGATCAAAGAGCACCATTTCACTCAGAGGAGACTGAATCAGACATATTCTTTTTCTCCTTAAAATTGGTAAAGTACAGCTTAACTGGCAGAGGCTTAAAGCATCCCCTTCCCCAGGAGTGTCTACTTCAGCCAGCTGTCGGCAGGTCAGAAAGCCTTTACTTTATTAATGTTCAACACTCACTGTGTATCAAAATCACATGAGATGCGTTTTAAAATACAGATATCTAGTAATGAAAAATAAATGAAGCAAATTTAAGAAAAGAAACTAACAAAAAGTACAAATGCCCGAGTCCCCCCACCAGAAATCCAGATTCAGGTTGTCTGATGAGGGATGGGGACGTGAGCATTTTTACTTAAAGGCTCCCTGGCCATTCTAATAGACAGCGAGGGTTGAGAAGCAGTGTTGGCAATATTTATGCACTGGGCCATTTCCTGGTGTTTCTCAAACCCCCATGGTCAGAATGGCATCACTGTTGGTTAGCTGCCTGGTGCCTGGTTAGTTTAGCTCTGGCCCACCCCTGCCCCTCTGCCCCGGGGCAAGCTGGGTGGTTGCTCAGTGAGGGAATGAGTGTCCAGAGTTTCCTGTGAAGCCAAATCTAAAGATGCTTCTTCTATTAATTTATTTCATATTACGTCTAGTTTTATCTTTTTACTCAAGCAAGCAAATAGCCTTTATTATATGTTTTTGCTTACTAATTATTTCAAGTTGCCTTCCCTATTACGCAATAGATTGCGTTATCTTCTTTTCTCCAGGCACACAATAGCCTGACTGAATGACTTTATTTTTTTTTAATTTATTATTTATTTATTTTTAAGATTTTATTTATTTATTTGACAGAGAGAGACACAGCAAGAGAGGAAACACAAGCAGGGGGAGTGGGAGAGAGAGAAGCAGGCCCCCCGCCGAGCAGGGAGCCGACGCGGTGGGGCTCCATCCCAGGACCCTGGGATCACGACCAGAGTGGAAGGCAGATTCTAAACGACTGAGCCACCCAGGCGCCCCTGACTGAATGACTTTATTTCAACGCCTCCAATTATCTCCTGGAAGTAAGTGTGAAGAGATGGGAGGAGAATGTTTCATCTGCAGAGAGTAAAATGGCTTCCCTACAGAGCAGAGCAAGGTGAGAGTGCAGCATAGTGAAAAATGGTAACTATACTATATTCCGTTATACTCTACAGAAATATACCTTAATATATTTCCTTTTTCCTTTCTCAACTTAGGAAAACCACAACCTTGAGAAACTTACTCTTCGCAGCACATGGCCAAAGCAACTAAGTCACCCTGTGAGAAAGAAGACTATGGCACAAAGCCAAAGGATGAAGCCACCAGAAGCCAGTCAAGGTAGTGTGTAGTGATTACATATGTGTGCAAGCAAATCTGGGCATAATATCGTGACACGATAGATCAAATTTTTATAGACACAGATGCTGAAATATAAATAAACTTTTCCTCTCACTCCAGAGATTCTTCCTTTCCTGTTTACACTTTAAATTATTTATGGAGAAATACTTTGTCCATTATCGCAATGATTCCAGTAAGTATTTAGAGGGTTCATCATAATTTATTTTCCTCCCAAGAATCAAATCATTCTTTTTAAGAACAATTAACAGCCTTTTTGCCAATAGATAGGTGTTTTCCTCCTGATTCATACTCACAAAGTCTAAACACCAGTATATCTCTCTAAGGAACACCATTTTTTCATACAATAAAATAGGTTCTCAGTTGTTCACATGATGCCCTGGGATGAAAAACTATTTTACATTTTCTATCACCTCAAGTATGGTGTTAAAAATTCAAAGCACTTCGATACAAATGAAAAAAATATACAACAGTTTTCACCAAAACACATCCCCAATCCCCACCCTGCAGCCAGGGCCCCCTTCTTGGAATCATTCTACCAATGAAGCAAATGAATAGCCAACTCTTCTTCTTGTACCTGACAAACTGACCTCACTGAGGTGTAACGTTATACATTTTGTAAACTGATACAAAAAGGCAATGCCTTATTAAAAACATACAATTTTCAGCTTTACCTCATTAAAATGAAACCTCAGAGAGCATTTCTTTTTCCTTTTCTTTTATCCCTATTGCTCCTCTCACGATGCACGTCTCTCCCCTTGGCTACATCCCTTCCCTCAAAAATGTTCTGAACACTGTCTGGGCCCATGAATACATTTTTTATTCATTGCACAAATGAATGATCTAAGAGCTATTAAGAAAGAAGAATGTAATCCCTGTGTAGAGAACTGGGGGTTTCCTTGACAACAACAGAAAGACAGCAGGGAATGCCCATGCATTCCATGAATATGCAAGAAGAGACTAGGCCTAGTACCTGGAAAAAATTTATAAAGAATTTGTAAAAAGATCTTTCTCTTTGGAAAAAAAAAATTAAATGGGTGGTTATCAAAATCATAAGCCCAATTCTCACACATGAAAAAAGAGCAGAAAGCTAATGAATTCTACATGTAGGTGCTGTAGAATCAATACTACATTTACATTTTAAATAAGTGTTGCAGCTGCTTCTGATTTGCACCCAAAATGGCATCACCCTAGACAACCACAATTCACAGAGGATTAAAATTTTAACAAGCTCTTACAGTCACGTAGATACTACAGTTTAGTTATATTTGGCTCCCTGTGGTCTAAATCTTGAATTTTAAAATAATTCATTTTTTTTTTTTACCTATTCATAGTACAAAACAATCTAAGTGTCCCTACGTGTAGAAGTCCAGAATAAAATACCTGCTAAAGCAGAGAGGGCATTAATTTGTCCTCGGTAGTCCTCATGTGCCAGGCAGGATGCGGAGTGCTTTGTTGTCACAGGAGGATTAACTGTGTGAGGTGCCTACCACAGCGACGGACAAGCCCTTGAAGAGATCCCTTTCTCCTCCTAGCAACCTGGCGAGTTTGTAGTCTTATTATACATTTTAAATGTTGTAACAACTGAGGCCTCCGGAGATAAAGCAATTTTTAAGACCAAACAGATGGAAATCACAATGCTGACAATGAACCCAGGACTGTTTCCAAAGGCTCCTTCCATGATGTCAACTGCCTCTGCCATGGATCTTATGGGGCGAACTGACTACCCATCCACGTTCATTCAGAGTATCACAGAACGTGCTTCAAAAATCCAGTTCTAGTGGCGTATCTTGTGCATGGTCATTACTTGACTACTTGTTGAATAAATGAGAAGACATATGTTTGTATATTATGCGTATGGGTGTGTGTACATGTATGTGTGTGTATGTATACACTTGTGATCATCTTCCTTGTTTCATGATCCCTGTGATTTGAAAAAAGCGTATGGGTCAAAGTTTAGGAAATATTCCTTCTATATAATAATAGCCATTACATCTATTTTACTGGCAAAAAATTCTGACAAAGAACTTAAGAAATTTCTGGGTCCACACTGCAGGTAAGCAAAGGAGAGACCGACTCCAGACTCTCCAACTTCTAGCTCTTGCTTCTGTAATAATACTGAGTCGAAAATCACTTGAATTAAGATGGCATAAGCCTTTAACTCACCTTTTATCGTACACAGCCCACTCATTTAAATTTACAAGTGTGTAACTCTGAACCATGATACTTCATGGGAATATATTTTGAAAAGTTAAACATACTTAACCTACAGAAGATGCTATATTTGTCAAAAAGCCTGAATCAGTGAAGAACAGGAAGGTAGTATGAGAACACTCCCTCCTGAAGAAGTTGGCTGAGTATCTGGTGTCCACCCACCTGTATAGGTTCCCAGGTGAACACTAAGAAGGCATTCATCTCCTGAAGTGGGCCCTGCCCCTCTGTCATCCCAGTGCTATTTAGAAAAATGCCTGATTATACCTGTGGCTCTTTAGTTCCACCGATGAGGCTCTGTTGGGCAGCAAGGGGCTACTAACTGGTTCCCAGTAATTTGTTTTTGATCTTTCTCTCCAACAAGGACCAGCTGCAGTTTCTCCCTTCTCATGAAATATTCTCTGACTTCCCTATCTTCATTGATTCCTTCCTTCGCTGACCTCAACCGCCATTTATCGTTGGTACCACATTACCTAGCGTGTAACTGTATGTTTCCGTACTGTAACCAGATCTGATCGTGTTAATCCTGGCTCCCCAGAATGCACTTAAAGTCCTTGGGAGCAGGGCCTGTGGTTTATGTTTATTTTGTGCCTCTTTTAGTATCTGTCAAAGGATGAGGCACACTGTAGCTTCAACTAGAGATAAATCTTGCTTGACTGTGCTCTGCTAGAAGACAGTGTGTGCCTTTCTCTCGAGTTCATTGCCAGTGACAGCTAAGTGCTATTTGTCTTGAGATAATGCCCCACCTCAGCAGTAGTTTTGATGACTCTAAGTTATAACTGCAAATGCTATTTTCAGAAAGAAGAGGCTCATGTTAGCAGATAACAAAGGTCTTTTTAGCTATCTGTGGAACACGTCTTTTATTAAACTTCAACCTGTGAAGAAACAATTTCAGTTTCTTAGATTTTTCCTCGAGGTGAGTGGGTTATCAAACATTCATAGAGCATTTTAAAAATGGAGGATCTACTGTGTGTTTGTGTATGTGTGTCTACATGTGAGAGGTATGCACATGTATGTGTGACACATACAAGATACTTCACTTATAAGGACTTTTTAAAAAGGTAACCATTGATCTGCAGTATAGGGTTAAACCCACTAATAATTCAGAAACACACTAAGGTCAATTCTTTTCTTCGAAGTATAGAAACAAAGGGAAGATAGCCTCTTCCTTTTCATGATTTGACTAATAGAAGAGGAACTCAATCCTTTTCTGGGTTTCAGGCAGTGAAGGAAGGATGGGAGAAGCCATCCTAATTCCCTGCAGAAAAAAAATGTGCTTCTCTGGCAGGGAGCCACAGCGGGGCCCAGCAAGGAGAACCACTCATGTGTGCGAGCACCAGCCCCAACCAACTTCAGGGATGTGCTCCAAAATTCTGCAGGAAAGAAGCAGCCCATACCCAGGGCTACCAATTTCATGAAGCTGTTCTCTTGCCACAGCAGGTATCGGAATAGCATACGTGCCCCCCCCCATATTAGCAGCAAACTAAACCTAAACGTGTGCCTCCATTTGCCCATCTGCGATACTTTCCCTAGTTGTCTCACACATGATCTCTGAAGTTTAAACATGAAAATATACGTAAACCATGCCCTGAAAGTACCAAGCTCTGTGAGCTTGATGATGATTTAGCTCTGCACATTCATGTGATATTCTGAAATGTAACTACGTACTACCTTGATGACACATAGGCATCAATGAGATTGAAACTAGATTTGCAGATGCCTGGATGGCTTAGTCAGTTAAGCGTCTGCCTTCAGCTCAGGTCATGATCCCAGGGTCCTGGGATGGAGCCCCGCATCAGGCTCCCTGCTGAGCAGGGAGCCTGCTTCTCTTTCTCCCTCTGCCTGCCGCTTCCCTTGCTTGTGCACGCGCTCTCTCTCTCTGTCAAATAAATAAATAAATAAAATCTTTGGAAAAAACCAAATCCTAGATTTGCTTAATTTGCTTTATTCCTCATCATACAAAGTTATTCAAAGGTAAATATCAGTGAATGTGTATGATGAAAGTGAAATAAAGTATTGATAATCAGACCAATTTAAAAAATGTTTTTACGTTAAAAAAATCAACTCATTCAGGAATGAATAATTGTTGCTGCTTTCTTTTGAATTAGCTAGATGGTATTATTCTTTTTCTAGCCATGGTCTGAGGTACATGTTAATTTAGAAATTACCACAAGGTAAGAGAGAGGTCCCAAGAAATTGGGGATCCTGATCTCCTTTCGCAAATGTTAACCAGAACAGTGCAGCGTTGCTGGTATGATGTGAGCATAGCTGGCTATCAAATATTAACCAGAACAGCCACTCTTATCTGCTCAAAATATAGTGTTCCTAATAAGATTTTGTTTGAAGAAAGGAATCTGCTCCTATAATAAAAAATCTGAAAGTAATTTTTCTATATAATCAATTCTATCAAAATGAAAAATATGTAATTTTAAAAAGTTATATGAAGCAATCTCATATAAACATTGCCTTTTAAAAAATGATGACTGTGCATGCAATGAGATAAATATTGCCATTTGCCCAGGTGTCTATCTCCTATTCTCAGAGCCAGTGTCCCTTATTCTTCATCCTCTCCTCAACACCTTTAGCTTTGTGTACATTTCTCCAAACTACAAACAAAAATGCAGGAGGAATTAATCATATGAGAGTTATGTCTCAATGATGAAAAAAATAAGGTGCCATAAATTTCAATACAGAAACTGAGCAAAATGAATTCTAAGATAGAGGCCAAAATTATCTTTCTCACCATCTCATTAATCTCTAATACCATCACATTAATAATTTTATCCATATCTTAATATCTGTATCATTTTAGTTTAATATTGGCTTTACACTTGCCTTACACTTAAGGTATAAATTATAAAACTAGCAAAAAAGAATGCTTGATGAAACAAATAATATCAGGCTGGCCTGACAAGTAGTGTGGAGTACATATGAACTCATTAAAAAAAAAAACAACTAATAAACCATCTATTTTAAGGTTATAACTATGAGCATTTACGTAATAATGTTTGAATTTAATATCTGTACATTTCTAAATAATTCTTTGGTTTAAAGATAACAGCACACCAGTTTTTGAAACATTCACAGTTTTGTCACACCAACTTGTGACATTTTCGATGATTTAGAGGAGTGTTCTTTTAAAAAAAAAAAAAGTATAGAATTGAAGAAACTCTTCCCACACTACTAAATCCTGTAGACTTCTATGTGTTCACAAAGAAAAT
This sequence comes from Halichoerus grypus, assembly GCF_964656455.1. NCBI lineage: Eukaryota > Metazoa > Chordata > Mammalia > Carnivora > Phocidae > Halichoerus > Halichoerus grypus. Next base: position 89,707,744 of record NC_135713.1, read on the forward strand.
CTTTCAATAATTTTTCAAAATGCAGGTGTGCAAATTACTCCTGAAGTAGACAGGAATCATGTTTTCAGTATCCCCTGAACCACTGTTAAACACACCCCATAGCATTTTTCAGCTCATAAAACTTTTATGAGCTGAGAAGTTCCTTCAGATTTTTTTTAACTGCTAACTACAGTTGCCCTCCAGCAATAGCACCTTAAGTTGCTATTAAGATCCATTTCAGCAAATATAACATAAACGTGTCTTGAGTAGCATGTTTTATTTCATAGTAGTTAAAAAAAAATCAAGATTTATATGACTTGCTGAGCACAGCAAAAAATTATGAATGCTTTGGTTTAGTGTAGCATGGGTGGCATTTTTGCTTACTTGGATATAACAGTACATGTAGAGGTCAGTTCTATGTTTGTGAATAGATTTATACAAGTTCATACATGAACCAAGGATTTTCCAATCTGGAAAAATGTACCTCGATACATAAAGGCACATATGTATTTTCCTTATTAACGTACACCTGCCTTAGAACCCATTAATTTAACATCTGCTTTAATGTTTTCCCTTGCCAAAGTTCAAGATGCTTGAAAAATTAAATTTCTCATAGAAAACAAGTAAAATTAATAAAAGTAAGCAGTTGGATCTGAATAAACCTCATTGTCTTCTCAAGACAATAAACAATGCTTTTAGTCTTAAGAAAGACATATATAAAGTATACAAAAATGATAGATGAAAGAGAGAGACAGAGAGACGGAGGGAGGGAACTCGATAGACACAGGCTATACCCTGCCCCGCCCCACCACACACACACTGGAACCGCGTCCTGATGGAGAAACCCAACAATTCCCTGTCCATAGAGTTTTCTGACCTACTCTTATCAACGCTGAGGAAAAACTAGACAAGCAAATCATGATCCCGTGTTTTCAAAAGTGGAAGAAGGAAGAGGACAGACCTAGGTACATCTCCCAAACCCAGCTGAACTAAGTTAACAACTCCAATTTAAACACGCACATTTGTATAAATGGTTTCTGGGTCAGGTTACTCAGACCCTCCATTTCGAGTCACCATTTACAAACTTAGATTTTTTTTTTTTCCTGATGACTGTCAATGCTTCCAGGGAGATCATGTTGAACATTTTCTATTTTGTAATTTGATCACCTAAACCTTATCACACAGTTTCCCATTTAGAAGAGTTTTTAAATGCAGAATAGTTTTTACTGTTTTCTATACTATTTGATTCACCTTAATATCTACATTAACTTGAGAGTCATCTAAATTGGGAAAAACCTCTGCATAGTCAGTCACTCAAGCATTTTTTTTAAATTCTCAAATTAAGTGCTAGTAGAAATTTCTTTTCACTTCTGTTTTTTCTTTTTCATAGTAATACTGTCTTGTCACTTTTCCAGCCCTACTAACAGCATTCCTCATTTCCACTACTTGGCAACTCATCTCTCTCTGACCCCGGTTTCAAGAGGTGGAAAAGGAATGTAAGAGACAGGAGACATGATACAGTTTCCAAGAAACGGCATCATTAGCAGGACAGTAATGTCCAATCCTGGGCTCTTTCAGCTGTACTAGAAAAGTGGAGATTAACTGCAATACTCTGGGAATGTATTTCCTTCTATTTACTGCTCCGCAAGAGCTTTTAAACTGAGAACATTCTGGATACTAGAAGTGTGAAGTTTCCCCCTACAGTACTGGAAGCCAGCTGACCTGACAACGGAGCTGCCTGTTTGTTTCCAACAGGTGCACTCCTGAGCACTCTAATGAGGATGGCGTCACTCTTAAGAAAATGACACCCTGAGAGAAGTATCTCAACAGTAAGAGAGAAAATATGCTAAAAAAAAAAATCTTCTAGCCCAACCCCTCGGACCCCAGTCAAGGAAAAAATAACTATTTATTCTTTCAATTCACATATTCAAACAAGAATACAGCAACTTCACTAAAATCAGTGATCTCAACTTCTAAATTAAAAAGATACAAACCTGAATTGATCTATTAAACAGTATTCACTATATGTTCTCAATTCAGCTTACCAAAGTCAAAAGATGGTTGGTCTGTCCTTTAGGAAGGAACATTATCGAACATAATGAAAACTGCAAGTATTATTCAATGTAAAGAAACAGTTTTTAAGAATTTTGCCGGAGAGAAAAATAAAATATTTGAGCAGAATAGAAGGCATCAGAAGAATTCCTAGAGATGAGACAATTAAATCATAAAATAAATAACATTAACAGCCTGGTTTTTAGGGAACAGAGGTAATGCTGACATACCCATATCCAAAATTATAAGTGACACAATGAATTACAGCATTTTCTAGAACTGAGCTAGGTTGTATTTGCTCTAAATATGTAAAGCCTCATTAAAATACCCAAGGACAACGGCTTAACAGTATGCTGAACTGGCATTAAAATAACGTTTCAACTACAGACCTGGGACCCACCCCACAGCTGTACAACCTATAAAATCCTGGGAGAGAAAAAAACCAAAGCAAACCTTTGGACGTCCTTCTACCAGCCCTGGACATGTGCAGTACAGTTTTAGCTGTCCACAATGTAAGTACTGAAGGTTAATAGTTAAAGACCAATGGAATGTTAACACAGTCTAGTACTACACTTGAGTAGTAATGCATGGAAAGACACTGAAATTAAAACATTTTGTTCTGCATGTTCTGAAGTGATGTAACAGTGATGATTGGTTATATTAGATGACAAAGCAGGGCTTCTTAGGACTTTTAAAATGCAACTGTATCTAACATTCTTCCAAATAACATATTCTTCCAATTCTTGTACAAATACATGAAGCTAAAATACAGAATTTTTTTCACACTCCAGTTATCTTCTAATGGCAGCATTTGGTACGTTGATTTTTTTTTTTCCAAAAGTAATTTTCAAGATAAAATGCTGATTGCCTTGACTGACATGTCTAGAAAGCAAAGACTTACCTGTCTTGTTTTCTCTGACCTCAATAATAAAAACATTAATGTCAGGGTGGAATTTTGTCCCTGCTGGGGGTTCTGGAGTGGCAATTGCCTGAGGTCTGCCGGCCTCTTTGCCTTCCACAGTGGGCGGTCTTGCTGGCTGCGTAGGGGAGGGAGTACTTGAAATTGTGAAATACTCTCTGTCAATATCAGTTTCTGTCTCCTTCCCCAGAACATCCTCCAGGGTAGTGGGAGGAACACGATATGTTGACTCTCCGATGATTACCATGTCACGGGTTGTGTCTTCTCCAGGCTCCCTGTCAATGAGAGGTGGTTTCTCAGTGGGTACTGAGGATGGCTTGGATGCTGAGGTTGTGTGGAGTCTTTCTACTGAACTGAAGGCAGCAGTGATATCACTTGGAACCGTGGCTTTAATTGTTGAAAATTCCGGGAGTTCTGTCGCTGTGGGCTTTTCGAATAATCCTGAGCCTACATCAGTATAATCTAGGGATGTTTTCTCTCTTTTCTCAGGAGTGGTTTCCTCTATAAGCTGGGTAACATGGGTGCTGAAAGGTGATACAAATACCCCTGGACTAGCACTTTCTGTCTCATACTTCTCTTCAGGCTCTGGACTCAAAGACACTGTTGGCCCCATGCTTGGTGTGACCACTTCATCTGTTTTTGCTCTGTGCTCTGTGACAGCACCAGGTGGATAAGGCATACTATGCTCAATTTTTCCAATTCGAGTTGTTTTGACAACTGGGACTCTCTCAGAAGCTGTCACCAACTTGTCTTCAGAGACTGTATATGGTGGCCCGTCACATTCTTGTTTACCCACAGGTGTTGCTGCCTCCTCAGCCATGGCAGCTGTAGAACTGAGAGTAGGAACTGGTTTCTCTGCGGTTGATTCTTTCCAAGGGAGTTCTTCCTGACCTGGTCCCTGTGTAATTTCTGTTGTTGTTCTTACAGTTTCAGGGGAAATCGTTGCTTCGAGGCGAGTCTGATTAATGACATGTATGTCTTGAGAGGGTCCACCTAGAACTTCACCTTCTGGTGGAACAGAAGGTATCAATACTCCCAATTCTGTCTTGGGAATTACAGAAAGAGGAACGGTATGGGAGCTGTCTACATAAGCAGGAGGTTCTTGGGTGCTAGTATAATTAACAAATGCCAATCCTTCCACGTCTGAAGTGTCTGCATATTGGGGGACAGTGGATACCGGCTTAGAGACATCCATATCTTCTCCTTCATCCAAAGCACTTCCTTCTGTGGTTGCATAAACAACCTGGCCTTCCACGCTTGTGATAGGTGGAACTCTTTCCTCAGTTGTAGACTCTCTCAAAGTCGGCCTTTCTGCAATACCAATCAATGTAGTTGGCTGAAATCCAACTGTGAATTTCCCATGGTCTGTTGTGTCTTCCTCAGTAAACTCTTCTAGTGGCTTTTGAGCACTATCTGGGATAAGAGTAAATTCATCTCCTTCATCTTCAGTGAAACTTGGGATTTCTTTATCTTTCCCACTCACTTCTGTAGTGGTGAGCAAGGCAGGGGGTAATTCTGGAGGGCCTGCATCTTCCGTGGACCCTAAGGGCTTCGCTGGTGTAGTATCTTCCTCCCGGGACCATTCTGATACAGTGACCACCTCCACAGTGAAAGTGCTGTGGCTCAAATGCACTGTTGTGACACCCTCACCATACTTCGTAGTATCTGGATAGCTGTCTGCTTCTAATTCAGCCGGTGTTGTCCTAGAGTCTTCCTCCACATCTCTTGCCTCTGTTGGCACTACACTTAGTTTTGTTGTTGTCAGTGTTGGGGAATCGAAAGATTTGGTCATTTCCACTGAAGACTCTGTAAGATGAATTTCCTCTGAGGAAGCTGTAGAGAACTTCATTCCAGAGAAGCCTTCCTCCTCTATTTTTCCTATAAATGGATCTTTGGTGATCTTTTCCTGTATCTCATCATCAATATAAGTATCTGTTCTCATCTCTGGACTTAGTGTTTCTGTTCTCTCTCTTCCTTCTGCCATTTCTGTTTGTGGAGAGGGATAAATAACTGTGGGCATTCCCTCGACTAATCTTTTATCACCAGAATAAGGAAACAATTCTACTTCTGTGTGATGCTGTGACGGGAAAGGTGTGGTGGACATATATTGGCCAAAAAAATCTTCAGTTATTCTTCCATTAGTTTGTTTCTCTTCCCAGTTGTCTGTGGATGATCCATCACTGTCAGGCATAGTTACAGGTGAAAGAATTGTAGATGCTGAGACTGGCTGCCTGTCCTCTAGCGGAGTGGAGGCAGTGTCTTCTGAAGTCTTTGACACTGTAACGACTTCAGGTATTTGGCTAAAGACCAAGGTGCTCCGAGCAGATCTAACTGTAAATGTTCTGTCTTCACTGTCATCTTCTCCCAAGGTGAATCCATAGCGGCTTGTGGTCAGAGATTCAGAAATAGTGCTTACTGTTTTCTTTTCAGTTTTGGATTCCAGGGTCATTGTCATAGACACAAATGGTGTTTCTGTTACGGACAATTCCTTGGAAGGAATGTGCTTTGAGATTTCCATAGATGTTACCAAGGGACCCACTTCTATTTGTTCAATCTGTGTAACTGATTCTTGGGTTTGTAGGTCTTCCCTGACACCATCCCATGAATCAGTAGCATGATGGGAGATGACAGTTGTACTTTGAGGTACTTCTTTCTGAATTTCAGGTATGTCTGGCCTTCCAAGTGGTTCTAAAGCAGAAGGTGAGTAGTAGTCCATCTCCCAAGGCTTCATGGTACGCCCAGCAGGTGTGGATGAGTCAGTGGCTAATGTGTGTGTGATAGCTTGACCCTGAACTGTGGTTTTCTGCTCAAAATTGACTATATTTCCCACAGGAGGGGACTTTGTTGTAATGATAGGTAATTCGGTAATTAGAGGGATGATTGGTGTGGTTCTGTTGGGTACCATTCGTAGTTCTTCAGAAAGACTGGATGATGCAGTTTCTGCAAGGATATTCAGTTCGATGGTTGTAGCCTCTGATATATTCTGTTTAGCTAGAAAAATAATTTCAAAGAGTTGATTAGACAAGTCACTAATAAAAAGTTGTACGTCCAGTATTGTGAAGTGCTGCTGTGTATTTTGGGGTTACCCAGAAGTGTTTTGTGATGAAGGTATCTAGAAACTGTAATTATATTAACTCAAGGGCAGACAATCGAACATTTCATAGTCACAAACTCATCACTTGTTTTACACTGTAAGGTTTATCACTGCTTTCACCCATAAGGATGAATGACTGCTTTCGGTTAAGGAAAATGAATATTTTGTAGTTTTAAGACAAGGAGAAGTCCAAAACCATATAAACTCAGAGTTTGGAAACAATAGATAGCTTACGTATCAGAAATGACAGCAGCAACTTGGGGTCTAGTAGGAAAACGTGGTAATACTATTCTGAAGGCTTCTTCTGTCCCCTGCCTCTAGCTTTCTCCCTCCTTCTCAAGCTGTGCTGTGTCTCGGGGGAGAGGGAGTGCCTCAGATTGCAAAACAACAAAAAAGCCACATCAAATGTACCTGAGTTACATATGAACTATTACATTGTCCGTAATGTGGAGGGTTTCATAAAAACAGGATATTAAACTTTTTAATACCACCCTTCACTTGAGTCCAGGTGTTGGGGCATTTGTCTTCACCTTCATTTCAACTCTGTAGTGTAGCCTTGGGTTTCTAATAAACAGTAAGACATTTCTGGCAGAGGCTGCTTGGCATTTGTGATAGTTCTACGTTTAGCTCTGTTCTACACACCATGTTTGTAACTCTTATAAGGGTCTTGGTTCCAGGCTTACTTTAGCATGAATTCTTTAGCATGAAACGCAAAAGTAAAACATGAGTAAAGTACCCACATGATATATTTTAGGTCTGTAATTACAAATCACCGGAAACAACTCTGAGCATCAGAAAGAATGGGCTCAGGCAATAAAAAGGAACATGTCATCATAAAATGCTACATTATAATGCCTCCAGATTTACAGAGAATGGCCTCTCCTTTTTAAAGAAATTTAAATTGAGTATAAAAGTGACAATGTTATAGACAAGATTCCCTTTCAACATAGGGAAAATGCAGCAACCTAGCATGCAAAGATTTTGTTTCTTACGAAAAAATCGGATTTTCAAAAACCAACAACTAGTCACCACTAAACTCAGAAGGAACTGTTCTAAGGAAACCTGTAGTCATTCTCTCGCCACATCCAGTATGACTTAAAGCTAGCTGTACGGGGAATGCCTGTCCTCCCTGATGAGAGTTGTCACGTCTGTAGTATCTGTAATATCTCTAACTCTCAATAATCCCCCAACAGGAGTCCTTGGAAAACTAAACTGGCTATCTTTGAACTCCATCTATTCTGTCAAAACTTAATGATATTAGGGCAGTGAAACTGCTGTGTATGATACAAGCATCATAAATATATGTCGTTATGTATTTGTCCAAACCCACAGGATGTACAGCACAAAGGATGAACCTTTATGTACTATGAATTTTGATCATGGTATGTCCATGTGTGCTCATCAGTTGTAACAAATGTACCGCTTCGGTGGGCAATGCTGATAACGCGGGAGGCTGTGCATGAGAGGGGGCAGGGGTACACAGGAAATCTAACTGCTCTAAAACCTATAACTGCTCTAAAAACTAAAGCCTATCAAAATACTTTGAGGATAAAATGATGCGATTTTGTTGTAAATCAGACTTGAGTTGTAACAGGTTCTTTATTTTTGTCTGGGATGAGCTGTTACTAGCTGTGGTCATGCCCAGACCATTCTGAAGCCCAGATTCACTAATTTTAGAATGAAAACTTGGTGGCCATTTACATTATGGTAACATTTAAATATTCTCCAAAGTCTGTCACTATTTATCTATTACTATTTTATGCTGGAACAAAACTAAACAAAAAATAATTGGATTCTTCAAAAACATTATATAATTTTTTTTCTCCTCATAAGAAAATCCTTTTCTATATTCACTTCCTGGAAGAAGATTTGGTCTATTTTGATTGACATGAACTTAAGGAGCCAAAGCGTGGTTGACGATCTCTCTTTTAATTCAATTCTCTATCCTCTGAAATTCCATGACTATTACCTCATTTCACTGCCAAATATCATGTTCGTCTTCTAACAGCTTTCTTTGGGGAAATAGTAAAATGTACATACAGAGAAAGTTCCCATGGAAACATAACATAATCACTTACACACTGCATATTAGAGAAAAAATAATCATATTATTGTTAAGAACAGCAAAAGAGCTAATTTTGCTTTCTTCCTCTGAGTATTTCTGTGGCTGATGAAATTAACTTAAAAGGAGATGATATGGCATTAGGGCCAAACAGAAGTCCTGTGGATCAGGTTGTCCCTTGTTCCAACCCAAGTTCTGGGCTAGCAACTTCTTACAATGCTACGAAAATACTTTTATAGTGTTATAAAAATAAAGGATTCAGATTTTAAAAACTAAATTGTACATCAATGCCGATTATTACTGTAGCACTGGTGTTGCCTTCGTCTAGTCCTGGAGCATAGTAAAGTGACAGCGCTATGTCTAAGAGACTCTCCCTTACAAAGCCAGGATGTATGTGACTTTGTTTTCAAAAACAAGGGTGTTCGATAATTTTAGAGCTCTGTTTAAAAGTCTGCTTATAATTAAGTTAATTAATTCTACTATTTGGAATGGAAAACCTCAGACTTCCTTTGGGGCTGGGGGGCTTTTTCGTCAACTTAACAGCTGATTTCCATCATAATTCAGAATATCTGATCATTGTTTCAACCATTCCAAAAAGAGGAAATAATTTTAAAAACCACAAATATCTCCAAAGAGATACCTTAAGAATAAATGTTACTATATTAATGGTGGCTATTACAAAGGTGAAAATGCAACTCCAAGTTATTCCCGAAGTGTCCTTCCAGAAGAATTCACATGGAGAAATTTCTGAATTGGAAACCTACCAGTGTCCCTTTAGCTTCATTATTAAGGAAGCCAACAGAAATCAGCATATTTCTTTTCCCACAAAAGCCCCATTCCAACCTTTGCAGCTGTCTGCCACACAGATGTTTTGCATCACTGTACTTATGGTATTTTATGTCCTATGGACTCTCTTCTCTGTGCTTCTGTTATAAGACACGAGGCAGATTTTCCCAATAAGATATAAAGATCCTATTAGCAGCATGATAGTCGATTTAACGCACACCCGTACTGCCTACATTATATGAAAGTGACTAATTTCAAATTAGTTCTTCTACATTAAAATGTTTTCCACATAAATAACTGTAAACATGAGAATTCACAAATAGAGTAGATATTCAATAAGTTGATTCGGACTTCATCGGTAAATAGAATAAAGGCTGGAACAATGGCATTGGAATTCAAACTCTTTTTAAAAAGTTTTATGAGTGATTGAATGCTAACAGATTGAAATTCAAAAAACAGAAAACATATTTAAAATGCCACTTAGGGAAGTATTAGTTTTGGTGCCTACAGTCAGATTATAGTTGAGGGGACAAAAAGGATCGTAAGCACACCATGGGTTAGAAGGGCAGGCCAACTTTAAAAGTGAACAAATATGTAAGAAGTGTAGCACATGAAGTGGTGGGAACTTATTTAGCCTTCTCTAAGCCACAATTCTAGTTCCTAGCTTAATCAAACAGAGGGATAGAAAAAAATGAGGGTTCAAAGCTAGATCCCATAGATGACCAGACACTTAGAAATTAAAATTTCAAAACAGGAAAATTAGGTCAGTTGAGGAAGATGCTGAGAGACAACTGAACAACTGTGTTCAATAATAGAAATGGCTATTATTTAGAGTTTGGTCTCCAACTTAAAAAGGAAAAATGGGCTCAAAGTCCAATGCAATGAATTTAGATAATTAGAAAAACTATCCGACCATATGGTAAAAGGATATGAGAATGGGTTTTCTAGGAAACATGTTCTATCTCCCTGTCTTGGAGATCATTAATAACATAACGTGAAAGATTATCATGAGTCTTGAGTGGCTTTGACTGACTTAAATTTGGGGATGTATGGGTGATTTTTCAAAGCCCTAAGTCTCTAACTATCACAGAACTTGCTTAACTCTGAGGTTAAAGAAAAATCAAAAGTGCACAATTTAGTTTAATCATCACAGGGAAATACACAGGAAAATTTCATTTCACAAATGTACTAATTTCCTTGTTTTTCAAATCTACTTGACATGAATAGATTCTAATTATGCTTGTCATCAGCCATTGTTAATATTCTATTTCAGTGATGGTAGAAGGAAAAGAGAATTAGAGCAAAGTGAGGTTTGGTATTGTTCATTCACCAAGAAGTGGCTTTAAAAACCCCTTCTACATTTGGTAAAAAGCAAGCAAGAGAAATATGGTTAAATTTCTAAATTCCTCTACTTAACCAACCAGCGGTACATCTCTGAAATCGCTTTCGGAACTCTTGCTGAGGTCACAACTCATACACTTCACCCTAGGTATTTGGCCACCGCTCAACTGTGTGGGAAAAGTGAGTAGCAGTCAAGTCATTTTGAGAATATTTTTTAAATTCTTTAAAATATATACATTAAAAGAATCCTTGAAAAATGAATTAAGAAATTTGGGGAAGCTGTTGGCACTGTGTGTGATTTAAGAAAGATTTTTATGTTATGACTAAGCCTTCTAAATCTTTTAGATGCTGAATGCATTTTAAATATAATAGGCTTTAGGGAAGAAATAAACAAGACTCTAACCCTTAGATTAGATTTGGATTAGTTTAGATTACACTTTGGTTTGGAAAAAACTCAAAATTTGAACCATGATATTTGGAAGTTATATATTTCCAAGTTCTATCGATTCAGATGAATTAGAAAAAACTGGACCTAAACTTTCAAACTTTTCTCAGATTTTATATAGATTTTTAGTAGGTGGCTACTGTATTTGAAACTAAGTATCTTGTCATTTCATCCGTTCATGTGAATTCCTCATTTAAATAAATAATTTAAAACACATCAGGATGAGTTCTTTGTGTCTACAGACAGCCTTTGGTTTAAGTTTTACCCTCAGGGAGAAAAAAAAAAAGTGTTGTTTAAAAGTTCTCTCTTGCCAGTTTTATCAAGCACAAGAAAATCCAATTGAGCAAGGTAGTCCAGTTGGATAATTCCACTCCTTCCCTAATTAAACCTCCCTAACCCTGCCCCCCGACACCAATCTGATTTCAGTTCTTAATCATAGTCACTTAATGAAAAACTGATTTTAGAGCTTCAACTACTTGAGAGTCACTGTTAAAAGAATGTCTATCTTTCTACTTTTAGAGATAGGCTTTCCTCTTTATTGTTGTTTCTTTTCCTGAAAATAAGTAAGGAAGAACTTTTCTGCTGTTTCAGGGCCTAGGAACAAAAGTCAGTATTTTCAAGTGGCTTTTTATGGCCAGCCTGTATTGCCCTGACACCCAACACATGGCTCTCACACTCGGAAAGCTGAGTCTGTGGGAGGAGATGTGGGCAGAGGCAGCTCAGCGGGGAGGCCGCGGCGTGTGAGATCACGCCTCTCCACAGCGCTAATGGCTCTTCTACTCGGACACCCTAGCGGTGACTGTTTGGTTGATAAAGAATGCCTGTGCACTTCAGTTTAGAAACCAATTCCATAATATTTTCTATTCATTTCAGTTATGTATTACTAAAATAAGATATATTGGAAACTTAGTAAAACCCTTTACTCTATTTCAATATAACATGGCTCTACTTTGAACATACTCACCCCAAATGCTAGGAAACCTTTGTTTAGCTGTCACAACAATACAGACCCTTCAGTAAAAATCACAGTGAGACTCTGGATTACTTGCTTGTTTGATCAAGCATCCTATGAGCACGATACTATATCATGTGACTACTACTGCTAAAATAATTTAAGGACATCTGAAAAATTTAAGCAATTATATCATGAATGTGGAGAGATGTCACTTAAGATCAATTTTAAATAGCAAACCTAACTGAGGATAGCCTACGTTACACCTTTCAAAGAACATAGACTGTACTTCAATATGGTACTAGAGAATTAGTGATTAGAAGGCACATATTTCCATTACCTGAATTAAAATAAGATGAAAGGAGATACTTATTTATAGCATGGTTTCCTGTTAGGTATTAATTGAATGTTATGATTATCCATATCTGTTCCAAGTACTCACCTGCAATTACTGAAATTTGAATTCTCCGCCATTTCAAAGAAAGACATACCAAACAAAGACAAAATAAGCAGAATTCAAGGATTCAACTCAGCCACAGCTGGCCTCAACATTACAGCACCAACAATCTAATTACATTTAAGGACTGCAATTAATGTTAAACAAAACAAAACAAAAACAAAAACAAAGAATCAGAACTATGTTCTGTGGTTCTAGGTGCAATGGAGCATAGTTAAGACCTTAACTTGACATTTCCTCATCACCTCTAAAAAAACATCTGTCAAACTTCCTGTTGTTTTAACCATATCGCTGCTGTTCCGTTTACTGGCTTTTGAAAGTCACTGAACTGTTTCCGTTCTGTGCATACACTGCAAGACATGGAATCCATTCCCACCACTAGGTGAACACCAAGGCATGTCTTCGAAGTATTTTTTTTTAAATCTGTAATTTTTAAAAAGGTCTCAAACACTTACGTTTAAAGCAGTAGGCATCAAATCTGCTATCAGGGGGAGGGAAGCCTGTCTGGTTCTCAAAACGATACAGGGTTCTCACCCCAAGTAAACCACCTCCACACTGCGCCCTGGCCACAGTCACAGGGTGGCGAACGCTGGTGTCGGACAGCCACCCGTAATCGCACTGGTCAAAGCCATTCCTCCAAGCTGCGTGGAGCTCCCCCACTGTCGCCAGCCGGGCGTCCTGGTTTTCACACTCTTCTTCAGCTTCTTCAAAGGTAAATTTATCGGGAGCACTGATATGGAACACATCACCTGAAATAAGGAGGGAAAAAAACATGACAACAAACGTTAAGTTTTACTATTCATTCCTCTCCACTTTATGGGTGGGTGGGTGGAGGGAGCGGCTAGAAGCACATAATACTTTTTTCATGGCAAGGTAGCAGCTTCTGGTTCTTTCTTTCTTTCTTTTTAAAATTTTATTTATTTATTTGACAGAGAGAGACACAGCCAGAGAGGGAACACTAGCAGGGGGAGTGGGAGAGGGAGAAGCAGGCTTCCCGCGGAGCAGGGAGCCTGATGCGGGGCTCGATCCCAGGACTCCAGGACCACGACCGGAGCTGAAGGCAGACACCTAACGACTGAGCCACCCAGGCGCCCAGCTTCTGGTTCTTTAAAGCAGTAAACAGCACGGCGACTCAATTTTGCCACTATTAGTGTGACACATACCAGGAAAGTTCATATATATTAACTTTAATATCAAATGACTGCTTCTATGGCCCATGGGTAAACAGAAGCAACCATTTGATAATAAAGTTACAATCATTTCTTTAAAATGAACACACCTTCTCCATTGAGTCTTTCGATTATCATCTGGGAAATGAGTTTTCTTTTCCGTGATAGAGCAGGCTGGAAAAGGAAACTATACTAAAATGTCACCCGGGTTATTTCACATCGTTTCACCTGAAATCCAACAGTAGCTCTCGAACCCTCTTTCTCACCTCTCACTACCATCAAAATGGATGAACTCCCATCAAATTAAACAACAAAACAAGAAAAACTCCAGGGTTTGAAGATGCGAAGGGACAGGAAAGCAAGATGGGTCCCGTGGTTGTTACGTCATCCGGGGCTGAGAGTGCATGGAGGCCCCCTAACGTTCGCTCCCACTCCAACTGGCCCAAGTGACCAAGGTCCCCCTGGAGGAAGAGGCACGTTTTTGTTTGCTGCTCGCTCTGCCCAGGGTGCATACCTCTCGCAATCTGTCTGCCCAAAGGGGGCGCCCTTTTCCAGGTCTCACAAAGACATCATACGCGCTAGCCGGGGCTCTAGCTACGTTTGAGAGACTCTTCTATTTGCTTATTGATTAACAAAGGAAGGCTGAACGTTTACTTTGTTCATCACCAGGCCCAATTAGCAGAGAATCTGTTCACAATAACTTAACATGTCACAATAAAATATTCTGGAAATGCTAGAATAAATGCTTTGTTAAATCGGTACGTGGGGAGCTAACAAAACAAGGGGCGTCAATAAATTCAATGCAAATTAAATGATGCTTCTCACATTACAGCACAAGTGGCTCGAAGACAGAGGCAGGGTGAGAGAATACCTAAGCAAATACAGCAGGCGGGAGGGAGAGAAAATGAGGCAGGGGGAAGCGAAAATATTGATAGCCCATTACTGCAGCCGCAGGTCCCAGCTGCATCTCACTGAGGCCGTCTCTGACTGTATGATTTATTAGACAAGGGGACTCCAGAGCTCTCACGATTCAGCTCTTCACCTGACTAAAGCCAGATGTAACAAGCGATTGCTTACAATGAATAGAGCCATTACTCTCTCTGAGTGTGCAATAGCTTCATAAAACAAGAAAAATTAGTCGCGGGAAAAATGGCCAAATCACACACGTCAGCTTTGGTCACTATGAATCTAAAATAGGCCAAATCCCTATAAGAGCTATTTGAAGAAGAGAGAGAAAAATGACTTTTACCTAACTGAAAAAAAGTAGGGGGGGGGGGCGGTGGGAATCGCTTTTTGTCCTTAACTGTGTAGGTTGGCAAGGACAGTAACCTCAAATCCAAAATACACTGTAAGAACGTAAGTTCCAGCCACATTCCTGCACCATCTCCCTCCCTAAGAAATTTTAAAAGCATAAGGGTCACAGTACCACTTACGGAGTAGATCTTCAATAATCCTTGCTAAGTGAATGGCATTTCAAGTTCTTGTTAAGAAACAAGGTGCTCTTTTTCTTCCGTCCTCCCCGAGCAGCACATTCAAAAAAGCTGACTGCAGCCGAGCTGTGGGGAGCTGCGGTCCAGAAGAGCTGATTCATCTCACCTATGGATTTGGCTTAAAGCAACCTGGGGCAAGGCAGACAGAGAGACTGTCTGTGTGCTCCTGAGCAGCCTCATTCACTTCAAAGGAATGCAAGAGTGAGAGAGGGCAGCACGCCAAACTGTTTCCCTCCAAGGTAGAACACTTGCATTTGTTATTACAGCTGGAATATCCTTCTGTTGCCTTAGTTCTCTGTGATGTACTGCAATTTTGAGGCAAAATGACTGCTCCTTTATAGTAATAAGAGTGATTAGCCAATCAAAGCAGGCAGAGAAATAGAATTGAGAGAGTAGAAGTCTGCTATTCCAAACAGCAATGCCAGTCTGTATGTTGGGGGAAATCAACTTCTCCAAATGTGGCCAGACCAAAGGGCCAGTGAAGAAGAGTGACAGCAGGATTTCATGGGTAAATGGTTTCACCTCTTTTAAACAGCAAATATATTTGGGGTGTTAGAGGAAAGAAAGGTTTCAGAAGATGCTGGTAGGTTAAAAAGAGAATTCCCTTATTATTATTAAGTCAATAAAGATCTACTTATAGAATTTTTATATAGAAACTCTTGTTAAGTCTGACTATATTGCAGTCAATTATTTAATTCATTTGTTTGGAAGATATAATTTCCATCCATCTATCCAATACCCATAAAATAATCATTTTACTTATTTGATTAAATTCTATTATCCCCAAGGCCACCTATTTTCCTTTATATGTAGGAACTTTTCAAAAACTGAAAATAAAATTTAAAAAAAAAAACATTGAAAAAGATATCACCATTGGGTTTCATTCAACTCAGATTTAAAAAAAAAAAGATTTAATTGGCATTGAGTCAAACCTCCAAACTTTGCCCATCCTATGTATCAACCTCAAAATATTAAGGCCAGGACATCTTATACTTTTCTAAAATATGCCAGAATATCCTAGCATCCGTTTTATACTGAAACCCAAACCAGAAAATAAAAAAGGTAAGTCAATAGGTAATGCACAGCAGTAATTGAACTAATTTGTATTACTAAGTGTCTTGGATTCCTAAGACATCTATGACCTCCTATTTTGTTTTTATTCCTTAGATGCCTGGTTTTAATTAGATAATCCTTTGACATTATATATCTTTTATCTAACATAATACAAACATAGGTGACCTATTGTTTAAATCCGAATTAACCTATTAAAAGCTTATTGTTGAAGATGTGGATCAGAAAGACTGTTAATTTATGGTCCAAGTTCGAAGTACATAATTCCCAAAAATGTCTTCTACAGAAAACTGGTGATCCTTGAGATGCGAATAGGTATTCTATAGAAAAGAGGTTCCACGGACAACTGCATTTGGAAAACAAATGCAAGTGATCTGACAGGTTTCTGCAAGACTTCTCAGAGCATTTAATATTATAGCTTATTTATTGAGAGTTCCCACAGGAAGTTACAATTTGTAAGCCATCTGACCAGAGAAGCCTCCTTTACTCATAGAATACCAATTAATAGTCCATGGACCTGTTCCGTGGAATCATTTTCCAAACTCAATGAATCCATAGCAAGTATAATTTGCTATTAAGTTTCTGGTTGCCTACGTGTCAACCTACTTAAGATAGAAGCAAAGTGGACCAGGTAAGCAAACAGCATTAAGCAGGAGCCAAAAAGCTAGAGTACAAAGCAAAGGGTATATGAAGTCCATTGCCTCCTAGGGTTGCATCAAAGCCTGCCAGTGAGCACAGGGGACGGGGAAGAGGCAGGGACCTCGATGAAGCATCTAAGACGGTATTTAATGAACACGGAGGTTCATTTCTTAAAAGAAGATCTTTTTGAGAAAAGTAAACCAAGGAATAGCAGACAAAAGCAGGCTTTCTCCTCAATAATAAGTGGTAGGCACAAAGCTTTCCCACAGAAAAAAAGCATATCGATACCACAGGGAAAAAAATGCAGATTTTAAGCTAAACACTGACCACTTTTACAATGATAAAGCAGTCAAGATGTTAAGATTTTCAATGTTTCCAGTGATCTACTCTCAGTTTTTAAATCCATAGTCAGGAATTATTTACAGGTCAAATTATATGTTCTAAACTATAACGCAGCAGAATGAAATGAGACAGATACTAAGTCTGGGCCAGTAACAATAATGTAACTCCAGCCTTGGTCCAAAAATGAATGATCATAACAGGATGCATCAAGACATAAAGTCTGAAGTTCAGAGTCAAGGGCACATCAGGCACCAAAGAATCAAGAGAAAGAGAAAGCAAACCTGGGAAATCAAGCAAAGCAACTAAGTGCATTAGCTTAGTTTCTTTCTCTACGACACAACTTAATTGGTCAGGTTGTGTAAGTTCCTGCCCCGAAGGTATCTTAAAGGCACCTTTTTGCCTCTGATGTAGGTAATAAAAGCTCCTTCTGAATCATAGTACTGCTTTAGAGAGGGAGAGAAAGCAAAACCTTTTGTGAGATAAAATGCCCGTTTTATTAGCACAGGACAAGGCTGTGTTCTCTTTCTACCACTGAATACTTGTAACTGAGCCATTTAATGTACTTTAGATTTACTGGATAGTTGCCTTCCTGGGTGGTAGACATTACTTTTACAAGTTGACAATGAGTCTGCTCTCTAAGTTCCAGAAGTAGCCTCTTCAAGGTAGCTACATCTATAAGACACTTACCATCAAATTGGTAACTAGAGTAAAGATTTGGAACATGTTTGTAAATGTTATCTACCTATGAGACAATACTTAATTTTTCTCTAAAGAGAACAAATAAAATGTCAGGAAAGAAATATACAAAATGTTTTACATATAATTACTTAACATAAAAGGTCAAGTTAATTTAAGTTAGCATAAGTAAGAATTCATTGAGGTGTATACATATATGCTCACATTAGTACACACATGAGATATAATAATGCTGAACAGAGGATTGCAGATATAGGATAATTTGCATACTTATCTGAAAAACATATATGTGGTATCTTAATGCATATTTTTCCAAAATCTCAAATTAAATGTTATCGGTTTGAATTATTCCTGTTATTTCAACTTTCTAGGGATATCCTGGAAGAAACTGGAAGACACCGCTGGTGAGACTTTAATATCTGGTGACATTCCACAAATTAAATTTACTTTAATCATGGGAATTAACATCATCAGAAATATTAAGGAAAAAAATACTTTCGTTTGACAACTAACTGCTACAAGACTCCCTGGAAATTGGACCATGCGTGTTCTTTTTTCCACACTTCTCATTGCTAAATGGGAAAGTGGCTTCTTGGCAGACTAAAAAATGACATATACTGAAATGGCAAACAATGATGAAAACAAATCAAACATTAAAAATGACCTGCACTGTTCAAAAGCTAGAATTTATACCCAGGAGTAACTCAGAACAACTATTAAAGAGTCCGGTTCTAGAGCAAAGCGAGGATAAGATCTTTCTTTCCTGCAGACAATTCCCTGTAAATACCAAGGAGAAAAGGGGAATTGGCAGGGGCAGGACATACATAATTACTCCATTCTCTGCTGGATTCAGTGGACAGGTAGCCAAAGCCAAAATCCCACCACAGTTTTCTGGGCTGGGTATATTTGCTGGGTAGTGTGATAAATGTTTATTGTTTGTTTCTGCTTATTTGTGCTCATAACCCTTCTATCATGAACTGTCCAGTCTGAAAATAAGTTCTTATAAACTAATCATGACTCCCTTTATCCATTTGAAAAAAGAACTCTGATTTTTTTTTTTTCACTTTAAGGAAGTTCAGGATTTATAAATGTTACTACATTGCCTTGCTATTTAAGTTATAATAAGTAATAAATATATGTAAAAGTAGCTACAGTGTGTAAGCAGGAAGTAGTCATGTGACATGAGCTTCTAAATGCCGATATAATAAAACCATTTATGGCAAATATCCTGATGATAAAAGCAATTCAGCATAATTATTATTAGCTTTGAAGTTTTGGACTTTTAAGTTTCAAAGGATGTTTATTTTTTCTTTTCTTTCTCTCCCTTTCTCTCTCTCTCTCTTGCCCTCTCTCACTCTTGCTCTTTTTTGACTGTGTCTACGTACACACGATCAAAGCATTGAAGACTAATGCTCATTATACTCTGGATCACAGTATCCATCAGCTGTACATGTTTGATTAACAGCTAACATACACTGCTATATAATCTTTTGAGGGCCAACATTTGAAGATAATTCAAAAGCATGTCAGTTCCCCTAAGATTTGGTCCTTCAACCTGCACAGAGACCACCCTTCTGTTCAAAGTGACAAGAAAACCTCAGGGGCTGCCAACCTAACTTCATTCCATCTCGAGTGCAAGGCTGGCATTATTCCCAATTTGGCGGTAATGAGACTGGAAGGACAGATCAGCACCTTTCAGATTTTTCACTTGTCTTAGGCTGAAGGAGAAGCATGATGTGGCTTAGAGCACAGACAGAATTTTGAATTTTTAACTTCCAATTAATTACTAAAGAATTGTCATCAGTTGGCTCTTAGAGTCAGTTAAAATGCTCTAAGTCAGATAAGGAAAGGAATCCATGTATTTGTCAATGTGTTATTATACAAGATCTCATGTATGTCGATTTGAAGAGCTTAAAGAGATAGGAAACCCCACTAAAATTTAAAATTTAAACATATTTTTATGGTTTTTCAGGATGTCATATCTCCTTCTTTCCCACTGACAAAGCAGTAAGATTTTAATTAGAGTGAGAAAGAAATTCTAAAATATTTCTGGGTGTCTGAGTCTTCAAAATATCTAAGAGATTGAACATGTTATTTGATTTGACAGGCACGGTATGGCTATGGGTCAACACAGGACGATCAGCCTAGTTTGGCTTTTTTTTTTTTTTACTTTTCACAGCTGAAAGGTAAATGGCCACTGTATTTCCTAAGAAGCTCTTTCAGTTCAGAACTCCAAAAGACCTTGACATCAAAATCTTAGAGCAAATGTCACATGCTTCAAGGGATGTATATCATGACAAGTCTACTTATGGTAAGATTATAAATGCAAGGGTATATATAGAGAAAATCCTAAGGATGCCATTAAAGAGCTATTAGAACTAATAAACAAGTTCAGCAGAGTTGCAGGATACAAGATACAAGCCCAATATATAAAAACCAATTGCATTTCCATATACTTCCCACAAACAATCAGAAAAAGAAATAAAGAAAACTCCACTTTCATTTGCATCAAAAAAGAACAAAATATTTAGGATGAAATTTGACAAAAGTACTGTAAAACTTATACTCTAAAAGCTATAAAACACTGATGAAAGAAATTAAAGAAGGTCTTAAGAATTGGAAAAATGTCCCATGTTCATGGATCTGAAGATTTAATATGGTTAAGATGGCAATATGCCACAAATTGATCTAAAGATTCAATGCAACCCCTATCAGAATCCCAGCTGGCCTCTTTGTAGAAATCGACAAGCTGATCTTAAAATTCAGATGAGAACTCAAGGGCCCAGAATAACTAAAATAATTTTGAAAAAGAACACAGTTAGAGGTCTCATACATTCCAATTTCAAAATTTACTGCAAAGCAACAGTAATTAAGACAATGTGGGACTAACATAAGTAGAGACATATAGATCAATGGAATAGAATGGAAAGTCCAGAAACAAACCCATATATCTATGAACAGTTGATTTTCAAAAAGATGCCAAGGCCATTAAATGGGAGAAAGAACAGTCTTTTCAATAAGTGGTGCAGGGACAACTGGATGTCTATACATACAAAAGAATGAATCTGGACTCTTAACTCATACCACATACAAAAATTAACTCAAAATCAATCAAAAGAAAAATAAAACTTAAAACTTATAAAACTTGTAGAAGAAAACACAGAAGCAAGTCTTCATGACTGGGGATTTGGCAGTGTTTTCTTAGATATGACACCACAAGCACAAACAACCGAAGAACAAAGAGATAAATTGGACTTCATTAAAATTCAAAAATTTTGTGTGTCAAAGGACCCTACTGAGAAAGTAAAAAAGACAACTCATGGAATGGGGAAAAAAAAATGTGCAAATCTTCCAAAAAGACACTTTAATCTAGAGTATATAAAGAACTCCTGCAACTAAATAACAAAAAGACACCCCAGTTAAAAATGGGTAAAGGTAAAAACAAAACAAAACAAAATGGGTAAAGGTTCTGAATAGACATTTCTTTTTTTTTACTTTTAAGATTTTATTTATTGGGGCGCCTGGGTGGCTCAGTCATTAAGCGTCTGCCTTCGGCTCAGGTCAGGATCCCAGAGTCCTGGGATCGAGCCCCGCATCGGGCTCCCTGCTCTGTGGGGAGCCTGCTTCTCCCTCTCCCACTACCCCTGCTTGTGTTCCCTCTCTCGCTGTGTCTCTCTCTGTCAAATAAATAAAACCTTAAAAAAAAAAGATTTTATTTATTTATTTGACAGAGAGATAGAGAGCACAGGTAGGCAGAGCTGCAGGCAGAGGGAGAGGGAGAAGTAGGCTCTCCGCTGAGCAGAGCCCGATGTGGGGCTCGATCCCAGTACCCTGGGATCATAACCTGAACCAAAGGCAGATGCTTAACGGACTGAGCCACCCAGGTGCCCCTAGACATTTCTTTTTTTCTTTTAATTGAGGTTTAATTGACATAAATTATATTCATTTCATGTGTACAACATAATGATTCAATATTTGTATATATTGCAAAATGATCACCACAATAAGTCTTGTTAACATCCATCACTATACATAATTACAAATATTTTTTCTTGTGATGAGAACTTTTAATATTTACTCTCTTAGCAACATTCATATATGCAATATAAATTATTAACTATGGTTTCCATGCTATATGTTACATCCCCATGACTTACTCATTTTATAACTCGACTGAATAGACATTTCTCCAAGAAAATATACAAATGGCCAATAAGCACATGAAAAGTTGCTTAACATCACTAGCCATAAGAGAAATACAAATTAAAACCACAATGAGATATTTTTGGCTGTAATCAAAATCTCGGATAAAAACAAGTGTTGGCAAGGATGTGAAAGAACCAGGACCCTAATATAGTGCTGGTGAGAATTTAAAATGGTGTGGCCACACTGGAAAACAGGCAAGCAGTTCTTCAAGAAGTTAAAAATGGAGTTACCATTTAAGCCAGCAATTCTAATCATTACAACACAATGAGTAAACAAATCATTACTCAAATAAGAATGAAGATATTCTTATGCGAGAAATCAGAAATTTGGGGGAGTCTGGAGAGCACTTTATCTCTTCTTGGCTGGGAGGACTGTCTGTTCTCCTCTGGGGAATCTGCAGCCACAAGAGTTTACTGCCGGGAAATAGGAAAAAGGGCATATCCCATTATTTAACCTTTCCTTATGGCAAAAAGCAGGGTTAAAAAAAGAAATACTTGACAAGGTTCTCATGAGGATTAAGTTAAACAATAATACAACCAAATAATAAACAGTTTCCTTCCTTACCTTATCTGTGGAGCTACTTCACGGTCAATCTATGGAAATCATTATACTGAATGAGGATATCATTTTCCAGAGGGGCTGCCAGGGTGCCATGCCTGCTTGCTTTCCTCACTGGCTCTTAGCTACACTCTTCAAAACTCCCAAGGTCAGTTTCAGGTCCCTAGCAAGACATGTTAATTTCCAAAGCTTATGTAAGAAGCCACAGCTGCAGCTATGATCTATGGTTCTACGAGTTCTACAGAGAATAAATGAAAAGTTTTCAGCATCTTCTAGCACCAAACCAAAGTGAATGGAAGTGAGGAGTTTCTGTAATCCAGAATCAATATTTGAATCATTTGCTGACCCATAGTAAGTAGGAAGCTCTTCTAGCTGACACAGAACGTTTTAACTGAATAAGACCAGTATCACTAATTCTTAGATAACTCCCGCTGGTGAAGTATTTTGTAGATTATATGTTGTAAATCCCATTAAAATTAAAAGTCAATATGGGGAGGAGCAAGATGGCAGAGGAGTAGGAGACCTAAATTTCGTCTGGTCCCAGGAATTAAGCTAGATAAGGATCAAACCATTCTGAACAACTACGAACTCAACAGGAGACTGAAGAAAGGAATAGCAGCAACTCTCTGAACAGACAAGCGACCACTTTCTGGAAGGTATGCGGAGAAGTGAATCGGAGGCGATATTCGGGAAGATAGACGGCGGGGGAGGGGGCCTCCGTCGGCCACTTCTGGCAAGTGACAGAGCAGCGGAGCACAAAATCAGAACTTTTATAAGTCGGCTCCACTGAGGGACGTCGCTCCAGCGGCTAAGCAGGGCGTGGAACCCTCGTGGGACAGTGTGGTCTCAGGATCGACGGGGTCACAGAGAGACCAGGGGTGCCTGAGTGCGGCAGAGCTCCCAGGTATCGGAGCGGGGAAGCCGGCTGCAGAGACAGAGCCGAGGAGCGGACTCTCAGCTCGGGGTTGCCATAAACCATGATCCGCGGCACAGTCAGGCCACTGCTCCTCCAGCAGGGACCCAACAAGCGGCAGATCCGGGGAGACTCACCTTCCACCCCTGGGAGGAGCGGCGCGGGAGCGCACCACAGGGATCTGCTGGGTTTGGAGACTCCACATGGGGTCGGGTGCCAGAGATAGAAATGCTCAGTCACAGGCCAGGGGAGCATGGAGACCGGGGAGACGGGAGTGATTGACTGCTTTTCTCTGGGGCGCACTGAGAAGTCAGGCCCGGAGTTCTCGGCTCCTCCAGAGCAGAGACTGGGAGGCCGCCATTTTCACTCTTGGCCTCCAAAGCTGTAGGGAAAGCTTGCAGGGAAAAAAAGCTCCTGAGAGCAAACCCGAGCAGATTACTTAGCCCGGACCAGCAAGGGCGGGGCAATTCTGCCTCCGGCAAAGACATTTGGGAACCATGGCAACAGGCCCCTCCCCCAGAAGATCAGCAAGAACAGCCAGCCAAGACCAAGTTTACCGATCAACGAGAACGGCAGAACTCCAGCGCTAGGGGAATACTGCACATAGAATTCATGGCTTTTTTACCATGATTCTTTAGTCTTTCAAAGTTAATTTTTTTAATCTTTTTTTTTTTGAATTTTTCTTTTTCCCTTTTTCAACCAACATCTTATCAATCACTTTTTAAAAAATCTTTTTTATTTTTCATTTTTAGAGTCATATTCTATCCCTTC
The DNA here is from genome assembly GCF_964656455.1 of Halichoerus grypus. NCBI lineage: Eukaryota > Metazoa > Chordata > Mammalia > Carnivora > Phocidae > Halichoerus > Halichoerus grypus. The sequence continues at coordinate 89,731,686 of NC_135713.1, forward strand.
ATTGTAGTTAACCTTATTTTTGATATATATATAAGTTGTTCTCTCTTTAAAATTTTGGGATACAGTTTCTTCTAACAGACCAAAAGATACCCTAAATCTCTAGTGTATGGCTTTGTTCCAGTCTCCTGCCTGATCACATTCTCTCCCTTTTTTTTTAATTCCTCTTCTTTCTTTTTTCAACCAACTTCTTATCTGATCAATTCCTTTCAAAAAATCTTTTATAATTTTCATCTTTACAGTCATATTCCATCCCTTCATCTTATTTACCCTTATTTTTATACATATATAAGTTTTTCTTTCTTTAAAAATTTTGGGAGGCAGTTTCTTCTAACAGACCCAAATACACCCAAAATCTAGTGTGTGGCACTGATCTATGCACCAGCATGATCATATTTGATCATATTCTTTTTTTTTAAATCTTTTTCTTTTTTTTCTTTTTTCATTCTTTCCCTTTCTTTTCCCCCTGTTTCAGGTCTCTTCTGATTTGTTTAGTGTATATTTTTCTGGGGTCATTGTTACCCTGTTAGCATTTTGTTCTCTCATTCATCTATTCTTCTCTAGACATAATGACAAGATGGAAAATATCACCTCAAAAAAAAAGAACAAGAGGCAGTACCGACCGCCAGGGACCTAATCAATACAGACATTAGTAAGATGTCGGAACTAGAGTTCAGAATGACTATTTTAAAGATACTAGCTGGGCTTGAAAAAAGCATGGAAGATACTAGAGAAACCCTTTCTGGAGAAATAAAAGAACTAAAATCTAACCAAGTCGAAATCAAAAAGGCTATTAATGAGGGCAATCAAAAAAGGAGGCTCTAACTGCTAGGATAAATGAGGCAGAAGAGAGAATTAGTGCTACAGAAGATCAAATGATGGAAAATAAAGAAGCTGAGAAAAAGAGAGATAAACAACTGGATCACGAGGGCAGAATTCGAGAGATAAGTGATACCACAAGATGAAACAATATTAGAATAACTGGGATCTCAGAAGAAGAAGAAAGAGAGAGGGGGGCAGAAGGTATATCGGAGCAAATTATAGCAAAGAACTTCCCTAATCTGGGGAAGGAAACAGGCATCAAAATCCAGGAGGCACAGAGAACCCCCCTCAAAATCAATAAAAATAGGTTAACACCCCCACATCTAATAGTAAAACTTATGAGACTCAGAGACAAAGAGAAAATCCTGAAAGCAGCTCGGGACAAGAGATCTGTAACCTACAATGGTAGAAACATTAGACTGGCAACAGACCTATCCACAGAGACCTGGCAGGCCAGAAAGGACTGGCATGATATATTCAGAGCACTAAATGAGAAAAATATGCAGCCAAGAATACTATATCCAGCTAGGCTGTCATTGAAAATAGAAGGAGAGATAAAAAGCTTCCAGGACAAAAAAAACTAAAGGAATTTGAAAACATGAAACTAGCCCTACAAGAAATATTGAAAAGGGTCGTCCTCTAAGCAAAGAGAGAGCCTAAAAGTAACACAGACCAGAAAGGAACACAGACAATATATAGTAACAGTCACCTTACAGGCAATAAAATGGCACTAAATTCTTATCTTTCAATAGTTACCCGAATGTAAATGGGCTAAATGCCCCAATCAAAAGACACAGGCTATCAGATTGGATAAAAAAGCAAGACCCATCAATATGCTGTCTGTAAGAGATTCATTTTAGACCCAAAGACACCCCCAGATTGAAAGTGAGGGGGTGGAAAACCATTTACCATGCTAATGGACACCAAAAGAAAGCTGGGGTGGCAATCCTTATATCAGACAAATTAGATTTTAAACCAAAGACTATAATAAGAGATGAGGAAGGACACATATACTTAAAGGGTCTATCCAACAAGAAGATCTAACAATTGTAAATATTTATGCCCTTAACATGGGAGCAGCCAATTATATAAGCCAATTAATAACAAAAGTAAAGAAACACATCGACAACAATACAATAATAGTGGGGGACTTTAACACCCCCCTCACTGAAATGGACAGATCATCTAAGCAAAAGATCACCAAGGAAATAAAGACTTTAAATGACACACTGGACCAAATGGACTTCACAGATATATTCAGAACATCCCATCCCAAAACAACAGAATACATATTCTTCTTTAGGGCCCGTGGAACGTTCTCCAGAATAGGTCACATCCTAGGTCACAAATCAGGTCTCAACTGGTACCAAAAGACTGGGATCATTCCCTACATATTTTCAGACCACAACGCTTTGAAACTAGAACTCAATCACAAGAGGAAAGTCAGAAAGAACTCAAATACACGGAGGCTAAAGAGCATCCTACTAAAGAATGAATGGGTCAACCAGGAAATTAAAGAAGAATTAACAAAATTCATGGAAACAAATGAAAATGAAAACACAACTGTTCAAAATCTTTGGGATGCAGCAAAGGCGCTCCTAAGAGGAAAGTATATAGCAATACAAGCCTTTCTCAAGCAACAAGAAAGGTCTCAAATACACAACCTAACCCTACACCTAAAGGAGCTGGAGAAAGAACAGCAAATAAAGCCTAAACCCAGCAGGAGAAGAGAATTAATAAAGATCAGAACTGAAATCAATGAAATAGAAACCAAAAGAACAGTAGAACAGATCAATGAAACTAGGAGCTGGTTCTTTGAAAGAATTAATAAGATTGATAAACCCCTGGCCAGACTTAACAAAAAGAAAAGAGAAAGGAGCCAAATAAATAAAATCATGAATGAAAGAGGAGAGATCACAACCAACACCAAAGAAATACAATTACAAGAACATATTATGAGCAACTATATGCCAGCAAATTAGATGATCTGGAAGAAATGGATGCATTCCTAGAGATGTATAAACTACCAAAACTGACTAGGAAAATAGAAAACCTGAACAGACCTATAACCACCAAGGAAATTGAAGCAGTCATCAAAAATCTCCCAACAAACAAAAGCCCAGGGCCAGATGGCTTCCCAGGGGAATTCTACCAAACATTTAAAGAAGAATTAATACCTATTCTGAAACTGTTCCAAAAAATAGAAATGGAAGGAAAACTTCCAAATTCGTTTTATGAGGCCACCATTACCTTGATCCCAAAACTAGACAAAGACCCCATCAAAAAGGAGAATTACAGACCAGTATCCTTGATGAACATGGATGCAAAAATTCTCAACAAAATAGGATCTCACCCAGCCAATAGGATCCAACAGTACATTAAGAGGATTATTCACCACAACCAAGTGGGATTTATCCCTGGGCTGCAAGGTTGGTTCAACATCTGCAAATCAATCAGTGTGATACAATACCTTAATAAAAGAAAGAACAAGAACCATATGATCCTCTCAATAGATGCAGAAAAAGCATTTGACAAAGTACAGCATCCTTTCTTGATCAAAACTCTTCAGAGTATAGGGATAGAGGGTACATACCTCAATATCATAAAAGCCATCTATGAAAAACCCACAGCGAATATCATTCTCAATGGGGAAAAACTGAGAGCTTTCCCTCTAAGGTCAGGAACACGGCAGGGATGTCCACTATCACCACTGCTATCCAACATAGTATTAGAAGTCCTAGCCATAGCAATCAGACAACAAAAAGAAATAAAAGGCATCCAAATCAGCAAAGAAGAAGTCAAACTCTCATTCTTTGCAGATGATATGATACTTTATGTGGAAAACCCAAAAGATGCTACCCCAAAACTTCTAGAACTCATACAGGAATTCAGTAAAGTGGCAGGATATAAAATCAATGCACAGAAATCAGTGGCATTTCTATACACTAACAACAAGACAGAAGAAAGAGAAATTAAGGAGTCGAGCCCATTTACAATTGCACCCAAAACCATAAGATACCTAGGAATAAATCTAACCAAAGAGGCAAAGAATCTGTACTCAGAAAACTATAAAATACTCATGAAAGCAATTGAGGAAGACACAAAGAAATGGAAAAATGTTCCATGCTCATGGATTGGAAGAACAAATATTGTGAAGATGTCAATGCTACCTAGAGCAATCTACACATTTAATGCAATCCCTATCAAAATACCAACCACTTTTTTCAAAAAATGGAACAAATAATCCTACAATTTGTATGGAACCAGAAAAGACCCCGAATAGGCAGGGGAATGTTGAAAAAGAAAAGCAAAGCTGGCAGCATCATAATTCCGAACTTCAAGCTCTATTACAAAGCTGTAATCATCAAGACAGTATGGTACTGGCACAAAAACAGACACAAAGATCAATGGAACAGAATAGAGAGCCCAGAAATGGACCCTCAACTCTATGGTCAACTAATCTTCGACAAAGCAAGAAAGAATGTCCAATGGAAAAAAGATAGTCTCTTCAACAAATGGTGTTGGGAAAATTGGACAGCCACATGCAGAAGAATGAAACTGGGCCATTTCCTGATACCACACACAAAAATAAACTCCAAATGGTTGAAAGACCTAAATGTGAGACAGGAGTCCATCAAAATCCTAAAGCCGAACACAGGCAGCAACCTCTTCGACCTCAGCCGCAGCAGCTTCTTCCTAGAAACATGGCCAAAGGCAAGGGAGGCAAGGGCAAAAATGAACTATTGGGACTTCATCAAGATAAAACGCTTTTGCACAGCAAAGGAAACAGTCAGCAAAACCAAAAGACAACCAACAGAATGGGAGAAGATATTTGCAAATCACACATCAGATAAAGGGCTATTATCCAAAATCTTTAAAGAACTTACCAAACTCAACACCCAAAGTACAAATGATCCAATCAGGAAATGGGCAGAAGACATCAACAGACATTTTTTCCAAAGAAGACATCCAAATGGCCAACAGACACATGAAAAAGTGCTCAGTATCACTCGGAATCAGGGAAATCAAAATCAAAATCTCAATGAGATACCACCTCACACCAGTCAGAATGGCTAAAATTAACAAGTCAGGAAATGACAGATGTTGGCGGGGATGTGGAGAAAGGGGAACCCTCCTACACTGTTGGTGGGAATTCAAGCTGGTGCAGCCACTCTGGAAAACAGTATGGCGGTTCCTCAAAAATTGAAAATAGAGCCACCCTACGACCCAGCAATTGCACTACTGGGTATGTACCCCAAAGATACAAATGTAGTGATCCAAAGGGGTACGTGCACCCTGATGTTTATAGCAGCAATGTCCACAATAGCCAAACTATGGAAAGAGCCAAGATGTCCATCGACAGATGAATGGATAAAGAAGATGTGGTATATATATATATATATATATATACAATGGAATATTATGCAGCCATCAAAAGGAATGAAATCTTGCCATTTGCAATGACGTGGATGGAACTGGAGGGTATTATGCTGAGCGAAATAAGTCAATCAGAGAAAGACGTGTATCATATGATCTCACTGACAGGAGGAATTCTTAATCTCAGGAAACAAACTGAGGGCTGCTGGAGTGGTGGGGGGTGGGAGGGATGGGTGGCCGGGTAATAGACATTGGGGAGGGTATGTGCTATGGTGAGTGCTGTGAATTGTGTAAGACTGTTGAAACACAGACCTGTACCTCTGAAACTAATACATTATATGTTAAAAAAAAGAAGATAGTAGGAAGGGAAAAATGAAGGGGGGGAATTCGGAGGGGGAGACAAACCATGAGAGACTATGGAGTCTGAGAAACAAACTGAGGGTTCTAGAGGGGAGGGGGGTGGGTTGGCCTGGTGATGGGTATTAAAGAGGGCACGTACTGAATGGAGCACTGGTTGTTATACGCAAACAATGAATCATGGAACACTACATCAAAAACTAATGATGTAATGTATGGTGATTAACATAACATAATAAAATAAAAAAAAGAAAGAAACAAAATTAAAAGTCAATCTGAGAATCTATCGCAGGAAATCACACAATTTCCAGATTTGATAACTGATTTCTATCCAATCAAAGCCTCCAAAAAAGCCTGAACCTTTAAGCCCTGCTTAAGATCTGTTTAAGGACATTCGGGCCTTCACCTAAATTTTTAGCTTTGCATTTCTAAAGGGGATCATATGATAACAAAAAGGAAAGGTTATTTTTTGGTTCTAGGCCAGACACAAGGATGGCATAGAAGTATTACACAGTTATGAAGGTGATAGAACTATCTTTGATTTTGACATGCGGAAGCAGTATAAAAATTAAGTGCTAAATTGTGAATAGGGACAAAGGAACCAATCCCAGAGGGGATGACTGGCTAGGGTGGCAAGAAAGGGAAATTACTGTGAGAAGATGGAAAAGAGAAAATGTATCGCTAGGAAGGAATTCTTTCTAAGAGACACCATGGAGAAGAGTGAGAGGAGCAATTCAAAGAGAAAAATTAGTATCATGGTGATCAAATAAAGATGAAAAAAAATAGATTCTTAGTAAATTTGGGGAACAAAGTGAAGCATTTTTTTCAAATATTATAGAAATGGAAGGGTGGTAGTAATTGTATTCCAAAAGAGACAAAGTCTGAAAAAAATAATGCATTTACCACCAAGTATTTCTTGAGTAACTATTATGTTCGTATTAATGGAATAGGTCCTTCATTGAGATTGAGAGAGGTAGAGAAGATGTTTATGGCCTTATCTCTACAGGCAGTTACAGAAGTTTGGCAAAACAAAACTAACAGATCACATTTTGTATTCAGTGACTATATAGCAACTAAAGGACAATTAAACACCAAACATGTGGAAGAGGGAGTTCAGACTAAGGAAATCATGTGATCTGGAAGAGCGAAAGATGGGCTCTCGGAAGCAGTAAGTTTTCAGGTACAGGGAAGAGCAGAGTGTTGGAAAGCTGAGGGGTGTATGTTCTCTGAGAGGACCAAAGCAGAACTGCAGGTGGGAGCAAACACAGGGTCTGTGGAGGGCTGGTGCACGTGTCATGTTGGAAAGAGGGAAACAAGGTTGAATTGGTTACCCTCTAGGCAGGTTTGGGGGACTTCAAAGATTATGCAGAGTTTATGCTTGAGGAGGAAGATGACAGAAAATTCACCATGGGATTTTGAGTAGGAGAAGAACATGGACACAGTGTTCAAGCTCTTTGATGGTTGTAAAACAGGCCCCTTGAAGGTCTGTTAAAGGCATAGGGATTATCTGTGAGAATCAAAACCAGAGATGAGACACGGAAATGATTCACAAACTAGAAACATGGGTATGGAAATCAGAAGAGAATTCAGGGCTAAACATGCAAAACTAGAAACTAACATTTCCATTTTCACTTATTTGTTATTTTGGTGTACTTTCATGCCCCATTCATCCTACAAGGCATTTGATGTACAGTTTACCTACAAGAACAAGTATGACATTATACAAACTAATAAGGAAATTGGAGCAATGAAAATTTGGGAAGCAAGTAGAATAGCGATTAAGCCTGGAGAGGGGTGAAGTTATCCAAGGGGTAAGTGCAAAGCAAGGCGAGTAGAGTGGGCACTTTTAGTTTGCAGGTCAATTCAGTAATTCACACATTTATGTGATTCCATCTATGGAGCATGGACATAGTGGGGATATACATAAGCCACAGTCTTAGGGGAGAGACAGAGACAAAGCAAACATTTGGGGGTGGTTAGTCATATATTCAAGGTTTGGAGATGTAAAGGTGAGAAAAATCAACTAGGACTTAGGAAGAGGATATGAGATGAAGGAGAAAGCCCATAGTACAGACACATCAAAGTGCTGGGAACCTTATGTGAAAGCCAGGAAATCAGAATAGTAGGGTAGTAGTTATTCCAGGAGAAGTAATAGCCAAAGGTAGGGTTACATAGAAAATATAGGCCATAGAAGGATGAGCTGTAAGTCCCCAAGGTTGCCTATATCAGAGGAGCAAGAAGCTCCTAGATCAATCATTCGTCGGGTCTAGGGATGAGACTGGAAGTATTGACTCACTTGCAAGGAAACTAAGCAGGTCACCCATGAAAATGAAAGCAGACTGACCTCACCTACCACCATTCTTTCCAACATTCTCTTATCTATCTTATTTAGGATAGTTTTTTGTTTGTTTTTTTGTTTTATTTTGTTTTGCTATGACACACATACTTCCTATCAAACAGCCAGTTTTCAGCACAGAATGCATTAATTCACAAAGCACTCTCAGAATTATTTAAATCTCCCACTAGCATGACCTCCTATGAGGAATCAGATACCAGATTGATTCCTGAACACTGTTAGTCAAGAATATAATATTCTAATCAGAGAATAAACTTATTTTAAACTATTTAGGAGGGATAACACAGGAATTCTGGTTTTGTCACTGTATTAATTTTAATTCTTAGTAATATTCAAGTAATATTCAAGCAATTTATCGTATTCAAAATGCCTTGACATGAAAGTCATCCTTCTTCATAAAATGAGCCATTTCCAGTTCTTTTCTATACACTTCAAAGTACCAGGACTCAGACTTTGACAGAACATTGCATTCAGAACATCTCAGAAAAATTCTAGTTTTAAGAACACTCCAGAGAAGAAATTTTATAGTCTGTCAAGATTATTTCTACATTTTGCAGTATTATCAGAAAATTTTTCCTTATATTGAACCTAATTCACAGAGTTGCAATTTTAAGTCATTTATTCTTTTTATGAATTCAGTGGAAATAAAGAACCTTTCATATATCCATAAGCTATTATTTATTGAGCACTTACTTTGAGACACGCACTGTGATAAAAGCTTTACACGTTCACTCGCCTCATTTTCATACCCTGATTAAAAAGTACGTATTCTAGGGCACCTGGGTGGCTCAGTTGGTTAAGCGACTGCCTTCGGCTCAGGTCATGATCCTGGAGTCCTGGGATCGAGTCCCGCATCAGGCTCCCTGCTCTGCAGGGAGTCTGCTCCTCCTTCTGACCCTCCCCCCTCTCATGTGCTCTCTCTCTCATTCTCTCTCTCTCAAATAAATAAATAAAATATTAAAAAAAAAAAAAAGTACGTATTCTAATTGTCGCTATGTCAGAGAAGAAGAAACTGAAACAGAGGTAAAGCCTTGTTTAGGATCTCACAACTAGTAAGTGACAGAGCTGGGATTCAGTTGAGGTCCTTCCTGTTCTTAATTACAGGGACCTTAACGACCTCCCCAGACTCCTCTCTCAGCATTGTCTTTACCACTCCTAAATAATGCCAGTCCTTTACTCAATTTTCCGAACTGTATGATCATCTCAACTCTATTCTAAATGCTCTCAAAGTTCTCCAAACCTATGTTTCCAGGACACCCAAATTAAACTTCCTAATAAGGAACCCTCTCAATGTTTTCCAAAGCTACCTCACCAGGAAACACAGATTAAACTTTCTAATAAGGATTATTTTGTGATTATCTTAATTTCTAGATTTCCTACTTTAGAATCTTAATTCCCTTAATTTCTTGGTAATAGTGCTCTGTTACTGAATCATGGCTAATAAGCCACCACAATGTCTAGACCATTTCCAAAAATACAGGCTCGTACTGGAATTCTGGCTTGTGGATATAGCTAATATAACTGCTGTTTTACATTTACTGGTTATTTTTAAAAATAGGATTGAATATTACATTAGTATGTATAACTGTGCTATAATCACCATCTTAGAATAAGAACCAGATTAGTTTTTTTTTCTCCCCTAAACTAGCTGGATTTAATAGAGTATAATTATTTGAATTTTATAAAGAAATACATACAACAGAATGAATATGACATTATAAAACAAGAAGAAAAAAAAGAGGGTTGACATTCTGTTAACTAAATGCCTTTCATTTTAAATGACTAAATTAAAACAAAATTAATTACCTTTTTAAACTATGCTTCATTTTACACTTAATTGACTTTTTCATTAGGCCACCTGGAATATTTGGCTTCTGATCGAAAGTTATTGCACCTTAGTTCATAACTGGATATATTTTCCATCACATGCATTCTGATTGCATCAATATCTCTATTTTTTACTGACGCTCACACACACACTTGGCTGTCAAAAATACAATAAAATATAGGTGGCAATTATGATACCCCTGAATATAGTAATAAATCTCTCTTATGAGGAATTTTGGCTTACTTTCAAATAATCTGTCATTGATGTGGCAATTGAAACATCAGATGTAACTTTATATAGTCAACTTTCCACAAGAGTTTTTATCAATTCAAAGTTCAGCCAATGGCCTTTACTTCAAAGAGAGGCATACACTTCAGTAAAGGAAGGAGAGAGACCTTTACAAGAGTGATCTTGTGATCTTCCTCATTCATCGCCAGTCGCAAAGGCCTCTCTAACCTCCCCCACCACACCAGTCCAATTTCAGGTCAAGAGAGAAAAAACCAGTGTCCAGAGATTTGCAAATTATTCCAAGGGACAAAAAACATGGAAGAAAAAATTTCCAGAACAATGTCACTGTAAACATACTGAATATCCTTCAGAACTGTTAAATTCCTTCTATAAAACAATGAAAAACCTTGTTACTCTGCTCACAGAAATTTCAGTCAGTGCTTGAATTAGTAGTTATACTGATTCTTCTGCCTTTCTCTTTCAACTTTTATGTGCCCAAACAAAAACATTCAAATTCTGTGTATATATACATATATTTTATATTCAAAATTCAATATATATATCACATATATATCATAGGTTGGATTTTGTATGTTTTCCCTTCGTCCCTATGCAAAAATGGAAATGGTTAGTATCTGAAGTTCTACTTTAGAAAATACATTTACCAGCTTTAAAGGACAGTTATAATAAGAATGTTAAGATGCTAGCGAACCCCACTTAAGCAGCCTTCTGGTAAGCCAGGCTTCTTATTCAAATTTGGTCAGGGCATTAGGAAAATATAAGCTGCTTAGTTTGTAGCTTTCAGTCTCTGAGGTGGTTTATTCAATTCACAGAATCATAGAATTTTAATGTTGGAAGGGACCATGGAAATTATCTAGTCCAACCTCTTTATTTTACACATAAGAAAATTGAGATTATCTTTCTATATGCACCCAGCCAAAATTAAAAGAGTAACTCAATTCAGAACTCCCCCTTATATATTTAGACTTTAAGCTGCCTGTTAATACAAAGGAGACTCCATTTCAAAAGTCACAGAAACTTCTGTTCCATGTGTCTTACAATAAAACTGTACTGTGCCCCTTGGATGCCACTATTGAAATCATACTTGTCTTTAAGAACCTCTAACTCATGCCAAGTGAGAGATGATTGTGCCAAAATCAATCAGGCTGTAAGCATCTTAAAAGCAAGGCCTTTATCCTCCCTGGCTTCATATCCCTAACAACTAGCAGAGCACCCAGCATACGGTCGGTGGTTTCTTTAATGAATGAACAATTGCCCTGAATATTAGTGCAGCAAAGTTAACAGGAAAAGAAGTAAAACCTGACAGTCCCTCCTGGGCTAGTTTCAGCTATTTAGTTGAGCTTCGGGGTGTTTATCAGCACTTGGATTCACAGTGGTTTGTCATCACAGGACTTTACCTGAAGTTCTCACAAGAATAGGTACCACCCGTCCAGCTTTCTATTCTTAAGGCTCTAAAAGTGTATTGGAAACAGTCCAACAGCAGCATGCCTGAAAGAAAACCTGCCATTAACTGAAGACATTTCTAACCTGCATAACCATTTGTACACTCCTCCTTCTCTTTCCACTTTAATTTAAGCTTATTTCACCACAATCATACGGTCATTTAAACTAAATGCTGCTGCTTGGAATCCAAACACGTATGAAAACTTGCTCTAGTCCTACGTGCTCCCAGTCTGTCTTCAATTTCCTGAGTTCGAAGGAAGCATTAGAAATTTAAACATCGTACCATCCAGGTGGTCCACGTAGCAGTACACGTCGTAAGTTTCATGAGGCGAACGGAATCCGTAGGTCCTGACTCCTTCCTTCCCCATCATATCTCCGTAACAGCCTACTCGGGGAGCCCGGATGGGATACCTGGGGAAATAAAAGACTAGTCAGTAGCACTTGATTCTTCCTCTCAGATGAATGAATTACAGCCTGAGGCCCCCAGACCTCTCACCGGACGGTCTGATCCGCCAGCCAGCCTGCGTCACACTGCTCAAATCCATCTTCATAGGCGGCATAGAGCTGCTCTGGGGTTGCTATGACTGCTCCAACATCCAAACAAGTCTTCTGTGCCGCCTCAAAATTCAGAGTATACCTGCTGGTCGCCGCTCTGTAGTGAAACACAACCCCTGCCAAGAGAGCAGCAAGCAATTACAGGCAGGTTAAAATATCCCACCATACTTTGCAAAGTTTTTTACTGGAGCAATACATCAAATTCATTGCTCACATGGTAATAACACTATGGTGATCCTTTATTTTCACTTGGTGTAGCACCACACAAAATTATGGTGATGTGAGGAGCCCTAGAAATGCCATTCACCCAGGTGTCCTATCCTGCTCCATTAGGAAGTTTCCTGGCCAGGAATGTTCTATTCTCATGAAGACAATCTAAGAAAAAGATTTAAGCCACTAAATCCCAAGTGGTGGAGAGTTGTTCTAATTACAGGTAGTCTTCACATTATCATGGGGAGACTGGACAACTAAAGGGAGTTGGTGCTGCAGGGGATACAAAGAGTTAAGGGGGTCACAGGATCAACTTGCCCTACTTCATGATTTTACCCGGGGCCGACTCAACAGAAGCCCGTGGAACATTCACTAACACCACTTCCTCCAAACATAAAACATTTGAGATATTTACTTCCAGAAATAATGTACTAAGATGGCAAAGACAATGGACTGTTTATGAGTGAAAGCTTGTTCCAGTCCCTAATTTGTTCCTTAACCATATATTGTTAATCTCCCCCACCATAAAGTATAACGGATATTGCTTACGTTATGTGATATAAAAGTCAAATTATGTAAAGGCTTTAAAAATGTTGGATAGGCTACTAAACACTACCCAATGTTTATCATATTCACCATGTGACTAGCATAACTGAGGGTTTCCACTAAGACAGATAAAATGTATGATTTTTATCCCAAAGAAGGCCTGAAGTAAAGTTCCTAAGACTCCCCTGAGTTGAAGCTAGGCATCTCAGTACTTGCTTCAAATTCCACTCTGCTGTATGTTAAGAGTTGCATAATCTAGTGGTTCTTGAATGGTGCTCCAGGGCTCAAGGAATTGTCAAAGGGCTGAGGGAAGAGCAGCTGGGGGGTCGGGGGGTGGAGCTTTGGTCCTCTCCCCCACTTCAACAGGAGCATCTTTATTTTTAACTGGAGTAAATATGGTGACTCATTTCTACAAGACTGCAAAGTGAGTCATGGTAAGTACCTGGGAAGTCACTGGAAAATAGAAATTGGGGCAACTGGGTCTTATGGATGAGAATTTATTAAGAGTTGCACTGCCGGGGCGCCTGGTTTGCTCAGTCAGTTGAGTGTCTGACTCTTGATTTCAGCTCAGGTCATGATCTTAGGGTTGTGAGATTGAGTCTGGTGCCAGGTTCCACGCTCAGTGCAAGTCTGCCTGGGATGCTCTCCTTCTCCCTCGGTCCCTCACCCCACTCACACTCTCACTCTCTCTCAAATAAATAAATAAATAAATAAATCTTTTTTTTTTTTTTTAAAGAAAAGGTCATATTGCCTAAGACCACTTTTTTTTTGTTATGCAGAATGAACTTAGGTTTCCAAGATACCTTCCACTGTCTTTTTATTCCTAGTAATTCCCTGGGGTTGACAACAGTCTATATCCCACAGCCTGACTTAAGAGACTGTCTTCCACATGCCCATCCTTAGATTGTCTCCTTCTCCCGAGACAGGTATGTGCCAATAAAATAACTACAGGGTGACAAACTAGCCATGTCATAGATAAGCACCTCTGATAAGTGTCAACTCAAAAAGACCTGCACAGTCACCGAGTAGATGTACTGACAATTAACATTCATTTTCCCATTTCTGATATTGCAACGAAAAATTCATCACATGCCTTTCAGAAAATCTGTACCTCTACAGAACTACAATAAAATTGCCAGGAAGTATATATTGTGCTATCTGGTAAGTATGAGATAGTTTATAATGATCTCTAAGGCTTAAGCAAGAATTCAAACGGTTTTAAATTAGTCTTATGTTGATCAAAGCTTCAAATAGTCCTCTTGGTAATTAAAAATCTTCCATGTGCACTGAAGACTGGCAGTAAGGGGGCACAAAGGGGCCTCTAAGAGCAGGGCAGGGCATATCAGTCGGTGTAAGTATCTGCAATTGTTGGGATAATTTGAAGACCTCATGGGGCTAAGGAGATTAAGTGGAGGATTTTCATTGTTTAAGAGGGGCAAGGGGCAAATCCATTGCTAATTCTTTAATGATGAAAATAGTAAGAAATTGTTAAACTCCTTTTGGAATTTTAAAAACATATATATAAATTATACATAGTGCGTATCTACCACTACTATATATATTTATAATTTATTAATAATCTGTATGTTCATACAAGATATAAATATAATACACACAAACATACAAACACACACACAAAGAGAAATAGAAAAATATCACTAGAGCAAAACAGTCCTAGGCTAACTAAAATAAATAATAAAAAGGTTAAAAGAATGAAGAGCCCAGGATATTTAGTGGATGCCTGGACAATATAAAAATAGATTGGTAGGAGAGAGAAACAGAATCTGAACATAAAAGGATGTACAGAAAATTAATTCGTTGCATCTGAAATTCAAAGTATTTCCTTTTGGCTACACAAGAAAGTTTTAATAAAACCCTTTGTATATATTTCTGAAAGGTAAATATTTTACAGGGAAATGGAGGGATGGAAGAAAAATCTGTTCCATCATGTTTGGGTATTAGAATTTTGCTTAATAACTTGCCAAAATATTCTGTTTCCAAGAGCTATGGTATTATGTGTGTACCCAATTAAAGCGATTTTTCTTTGCTTTGTCTCCTAACTTAAATTCAAATGACATATAAACCACCACAGAAAAGGGGCTAAAATGAAAATGCCTCATTGGAAGACTTAATGTATAACAGCTAGCGTTATTACCTTTAAAAAAAAATTCACTGAGTTTTATTTTGATCCAATTCAAATGTTTATTAAGTCTGGTCTTTCTAAGGCACTGTGAAAGGTACCATGATACTTATTAAGTGCTTCATTTCTTCAATGTAAGATGGAATTTTTATTTCTTAAGAACAAACTCAAAGGTTTTAATAATCATGCTAGGACAGCGAGAAAAAAGGAGAAAAGGTAGCATGTGAGTATGTGTGTGTGTGTATATGTGCATACACACATACTGTAAAAATTAAACTGTAGATCAGTCTTTATGGTCTTAAAAAGTATCATTGATAGGTCTCAATAATGAAGTAATAATTCTTGAGCTATTTATCATGTCTTGAGGTATTCATCATTTCTGCGATACTGCACTTGCTCTTGACTGTATTGAGTCAGGGAAGTTGCTGTGCAAAAAGTCACCTTCCTTGACCCTTGAAGAAATAACAGCTCATTTTTGGTGAAAGGCATGAACTGTTGAAATGACTGGTATTTCTTGCACTTGCCCAAACCCTGAACTATAGTTACTTTGGGTACTGTTTCACAACACTTCTGAACCAGGTATCATGTTACACTACTGTCTTCCAGACTTAGAAAGCCTTACCATCCACTGTCAATGACACCATGTCTTGTGTGTCTTCAATCCCGTACATGACGTCGCAGCGGTAGAGACCCGCATCACTGGCGCGCAGTTTGACCATGGTGAGTGAGGCATCACCCACGACCTCGGAATGTGTGGGCACGGACACTCTTCCTTGATAGCCTTGACCAATCTTGATATTCCCATTTTGGGCTACAAGAACCGTAGTCTCCTTCAGATCTTTTCCATTCTTGTCCAATTCAATCTTAGACCATTTGATTCTGAGAAATTCGCTGGAGGTGTTGTAACTGGGTGGTAAGGTAGGCAGGGTTGAAAAATGACAAGGTAGGTTGACTTTTCCAGAGAGGGAGCCCTTAACAGGTGGGCTTTCTTCCACTTTGACTAGAAGAAAGAGAAAATACCAAATTAACAGTCCTAGAAAACTCAACTGAGTCTATTAAATAAGTGAATGGATAAGAAACCCTTGCCTTGGTTTGGTTACATCTTCAATATGTGAGATAATTAGAATGATTTTATATATAAAGAATAGTATACAATTTTAATAATGTTTTGCAACAAAGACAGGGATTCATAATGCTCATTTTTATGTACTAAAAATATGGCATTTATTTTGAAGTATTTGTAACTTAGGGTTCAACACGAACAAAATAGGTGATAGAATAAGGCATGTATAGGAAGGCAGAGACTAGAATCAGTAATGCAGGTTTCAAAGACTGGACCGATGTTAGGAAGAGCAGTTGAAAGGCAAATTTATATCTACAGGTCAGAAGAGGAAAAACATTTAAGATAACTGCCACATTACCTTAGAGGAAATGAAAATAAAATGCAAAGAGGAAGCAAAAATTTTAAAAACGTACTTTAGTAGACTGGAGCAAGAGGAAGTTTAACACTTGAAGGACCCTCATTTGGTTCAGTGTTCGAATCAAAGGCTTTCATCATAACGACAAATCCAGCTGCAATCATTTTGCAGTGAAACATTACCTCTCAATTGTATCCTGGGGGGAAATTTTGGTCTGTTTATCTAACCCACCTAGAGTATTAATCTGCATAATGTCTTTCTGTTTAAGCCCTTAAACTTTTAATAAGAAAGAATACCTTGACTGCAATTTAACACTATCACATGCAAAAAAAAAACCTGTTCTTTTACTCTTACAGGAATTCATACCCCTTTCTTTCCTCCCCCCATCTTCTAGTTCCTACAAATTGGCTAGACAATGTGTTGGCAATAACAATAGAAATTATGTCAATACACAAGCAGTCCTACTTCATGAAAATATGATGAACAAGGTAACAGTAGCGCCAGATGGAGTGAAATAATATTTCTTAATTAACAAAATGCCGTGTGTCTAACACCTAGTGTGTGTTAGTAGTCAAGGTATTGGTAACATACACCTCAATATAAACATGCATCAGAAATGATATAGCTGTCAACAGAGCACTGAGGATTCAGTTGCGGATAAGTCATTTTGAAAACTGCAGGAAGATAAGGAGATATTATGGACTTTAAGAAAAAAATACTCTCAGGGCGCATGGGGGGCTCAGTCGTTAAGCGTCTGCCTTCGGCTCAGGTCATGATCCCAGGGCCCTGGGATCGAGCCCCGCATCGGGCTCCCTGCTCGGCGGGAAGCCTGCTTCTCCCTCTCCCACTCCCCCTGCTTGTGTTCCCTCTCTCACTGTGTATCTCTCTGTCAAATAAATAAATAAAATCTTTAAAAAAAAAAAAAAGAAAAGAAAAAAATACTCTCTACTATTAAAGACTGAAATTTAACTTCAAGATGACTGGCCTATAAAACCTTTTATATGATACAAATAAATCTAAAATAATCAATACAGTATTATATTTACAGTATTTGATAGAAATCACTCACATATTTCTAATTTATAATGGTCATTGTTGTCATGCATTTCTTTGTCATCTTACTAATCTATATATAACTTGTCCCAAAACAGGATTTAAGGCACTTAACAAAATTAAATAAAAATAACATATACTATTAACTGCACTAAGTTAGTCTTTAAGATGTTACTAAGATCATTATCATCTTGGAATATAGGGGGCAATTCCATTCTATTAAATCCTTGGCTGACAAAATAAATTATCTCACTGAAAGTGAACCCTCAGAGTGAAACTAGTCCAATCACTTTCTACAGATGCTCCACTGAGAGGAAGTGACATTCAAGCTCCCAGCTGGCTGGTTACAGACCTGGGTGGTGAGAAGGAAAGTCTCCTCACAACTAATAAAGGGATCTTTCAGCTTTGGTATTTATTGGGTTTTTCCATTGTCCCTAAATTAGTTTTAGTTCCTTTGCAGAGTCTAGACCCATCCTATTTCTATCCCATCCTATTTCTATCCCATCCTATTTCTTTAATTGCTATCTGCATTGGCAGCTCTTAGCAATTTCATGATCTTTTAAATAAATCTATAAAGTCCACAGGGGACTCCCTACCTGATTCATAATCCTTTAATTTGGGCCCCATTAGGGAGATGATGACGACACAAAGATTTTTTTTTTTTTTTTGCCAAGAATAGGGGTTCTGAGAAGGGAAGGGGTGAGAATTCTATGATCTAAAAATCTCCTAATTTACATTTATCATATGTTCTAGGAAATCCCATCTTCCTTCCTGAAGAATTATTTAGATGATTAACTTCACCACAAATAAAGTATTGCTCTTTTAATGGAGAATAAACAGCTTTACCATCAACCTCAATTATGATATAAATTATGAGATTCTTTATCATTTCCCTAAAAAATGAATTTAAGATAAATGATGTTCAATTCTGTAATATTTATTACTAAATTATAATTCTTTTCACAATTTTAGATGTGTAGAGGCAGATATGAGAGTCAGTCAAATCTATCCATTTGGGTGGTTTTTGAAACTCAGAGCATTGCTCAATAACTGTGCTGTTATGAAAAAATATATTGGAACAAAATGATGTCAAAAGGCAAATTTCCCAAGGGTTATTTATTGTTCTAGATGTTTATAGATACAAGAAAATTAAAAGCTTCAGTTGGATATAAATATATATTCACGTAGAATCCAATCTTAACAACAGGATTAACAAGAAGCTGTGTGGTCAAGTCTTTTGTGTATAAAATTTTGAGTCTTAATGCACTGGGTCACAAGAACTAAGTTCACTGAATCTAAATATTTTAAGGAAGAAATTTAGTAGTTCAGAAGATTATGTTTATAGACCATGCATGTTTTTAAAAAATGCTACCTGCAAGAACTTGTCTGAAATTGTGAACAATGCAAGTAATAAAAATGAATGTTAACAAAAAGTTCACTGTTCCCACCAGATGGTTTGTGGTCCAAATGAGTATATTGAGGGAGAAATCTCTGAATAATGAAGGATCATTTACCTTTCATTCTTTGTCAGTAAATTCTGTGGAGAAGAATGACGTAAATTCCATCTACACAATTTGACCAAACACACACACACACACACACACACACACACACACACACACACACACACCTTGGCCAAATAAATGTCAATGTCAGATTGAGAATATGGGAATTTATTACTCTCTCAGGTGATAAATATCACTCTCTTGTTCATTCATTTACTCATAACTGTGCATGACTCATTTACTGATATTAGAGGAATATCCAAACAACCAAGTCAACACTAGATAATCAATATAATAAGTATTGTTAAAGCACAGACCTCTTCATGCATTAAAATAAAGCCAATAACCAGGAGACAAGGTATTCATTAATATTAGTTATTGATCTTTTGAGTGCCTAGGAATAAGCAGAGAAAAGCTTAAGATGAAAATACTTGTGTTGACTCATAGCAAGTTACTGCAGTGTATCACACTATGAACTTGGCAACTCTGCTTTATGTGGATCTTATGTTTTCAACTCTTGCCCCTCATATGAAAAAATTAAATTCTTCTGAAATCAGCCCCCAACTAATTACATCTCTTAATCATGATCACATATGTACAAAGAACTTGATTCTTGGCCTAACGTATAATACAGTGGTTAAGAGCATGGACTGTGGAGCCTGACTGCCCAGGCTCAACTCCAGGCTCCATAACTAAACTGCTATATAATCTTCTACATTAGCTATGCCTCCAAAGCTTTTGATAATACAGTTTCCTCATCTGCCAAATGCGGAGAATAGAAGCATCTGTCTCACTGGAAAGTTAAGATTCAATAAATTTACTATGTAAAATACTCAGAAGAAGGCCTGACATGTAGAAATCATTCAGTATTGCTAGCTATAGTTATTATTATTTTAAAAAACCATCAAGGGGCTATATCATAAGTGTTTTGGGTTTTTTCCCCATTGTTTGTGTGAGTTCTTTCTTTGTTTTAAGCAGAAAGTCTAAACTCTGTTTTAAGTGTCCCTCAAGGTTCTCCCCCTCTTTTCTCTATTATTCCTCTTCTGTTACTACCCATCTAAACCAACTCCATTTTCCATATTTCCTTTCTGTGTTCTCCCTTGTCCCTGGATGCTATTATCCTTCCCTGTCTGTGACCTTCCCCTTTACTTCCTGAAAACACTGAAGAAGACAGCGCCTGGGCTGTCTGGGAATATGAAAGTCTATGTGTGGAACTGCAAATTAGTTCAGAGAGTCTGAAGCATAGAGTAAGTGTGAGAAAAAAGTGGAAGCTGAGTCTGGAGAGGAGCAGATCACTGAAACTCAGGGCAGTATCTTCCCTCATGGACTACGGTCCAGGAATTTGGAATTATAGAACCTTCATTAGGTGAATATATAATTTAAAGCTGAGGAAAACAGTGCATGTGCACTTACCCAGTTACTCTGAGGGAGAGAAAGAGAGAGAAGAGGAGAGGAAAGGAGAGGAGAGGAGAGGAGGGGAGAGGAGGGGGAGGAGAGGAGGGGAGGGGAAGGAAGGGGAGGGGAGGGGAGAGGAGAGGAGGGGAGGGGAGGGGAGGGGAGAGGAGGGGAGGGGAGAGGAGGGGAGGGGAGAGGAGAGGAGAGGAGAGGAGAGGAGAGGAGAGGAGGGGAGAGGAGAGGAGGGGAGGGGAGGGGAGAGGAAAGGAGGGGAGGGGAGAGGAGAGGAGAGGAGAGGAGAGGAGGGGAGAGGAGAGGAGAGGAGGGGGGAGGGGAGGGGAGAGGAGAGGAGGGGAGGGGAGGGGAGAGGAGAGGAGCAGAGGGGAGGGGAGAAACCCTGCCCTGGCTTTGCCATTAATTTATTGTGCGACTTTGGGGAAGTTTACTTACTTTCAGGAAGTAAAGGGGAAGGTCACAGACAGGGAAGGATAATAGCATCCAGGGACAAGGGAGAACACAGAAAGGAAATATGGAAAATGGAGTTGGTTTAGATGGGTAGTAACAGAAGAGGAATAATAGAGAAAAGAGGGGGAGAACCTTGAGGGACACTTAAAATAGAGTTTAGACTTTTGGCTTAAAACAAAGAAAGAACTCAGGGCAGTATCTTCCGTCATGGACTACGGTCCAGGAATTTGGAACTATAGAACCTTCATCAGATGAATATATAATTTAAAGCTGAGGAAAACAGTGCATGTGCACTTACCCAGTTAGTTTGAGGGAGAGAGAGAGAGAGAGAGAGAAGAGGAGAGGAGAGGAGGGGAGAGGAGGGGAGGGGAGAGGAGGGGAGGGGAGGGGAGAGGAGAAGTGAAGAGAGGAGAGGAGGGGAGAGGAGGGGAGAGGAGAGAAGGGGAGGGAAGAAAAGAGAAAAGAAATATAGATGTGGGTAAAAACTTGGCTGTCAGCCTGCTCTTTGTCTTTTTGACTCTTCTCAAACCCTAGCCTCCTGAGGGTTTGATAGGCTTTCTTTTCTTTATAGGAAAGTCTTTGAGTATATCGAAGAAGACAGATTTTAAAAATATGTCCAATGCCATATATGAGCCTTTTTGCAGTCTGAAAGTAATCTGGGAATTTACTGAAAATCCATTCGCTTCTTTAGCATTCTGTTCATTATTTCATTTTGATTGATTGATTTAAAACCATTTATTAAATAAAAAATAATATTTTAGCTGAAAGTGTTCAGCACTATAAATCACTAAGTAGATTAAAATTAATTCTTTATTCTAGTGGCCCCATATTGCTATTCTATGCCCTAGTACTTACATTTTTATTTCACTAAGCACCAAAGAAATTGTTACCACACTCACCTTTATGTAGTGCATGGGTTGCTATTAAGGTAGAGCACATCCATAAGATGCTCTTTATATTTATCAACATCTTGTTCTAGAAATGGAGAAAAACACAAAGGAAACCATAAGCATTCAGGTTTGTGGTGGGCCATAAATCACATGCTATTTGTGCAGTGTATGTAATAAGAGTACAAGGAGCGGCTCCCCTTAGATTGTAAAAACAAGATAGAACCTGTAATAGGAAAAGTCATCCCAACACTTTAATTATTAGTTTGACTCTCACCCAATGCAGTTGTTACCAAAATAATCCCAGAACCCACTTTGGGAACATACAACAATATGGATGCGCGGGACAACCACAACTGGGTAGGCTGTAGAAAGAACGACTGAGACCACAGCCCGAGCACCTAGTGGCTAGGAACCAGCACAGAGAGGGAGGGGTGACCACAATGTCTATTTAGAAACAGGAAGCTGGTCACAGATGGAGCAGAAGAAGATGGGGAAGCAATAGGCAGGGATGTTGAAAGAGAGGGATTCATATCAAATGTGAGGTGGGAAGGAACATGGTGGTGGTTCCCGCACATGTTATCAAAACAGGGAATAAGGACTTCAGCAGGCTTTTTAAAGCACAGACTCAATTTAGTTTCTAGGAGGCTGAACAAACAAAACAAATGTATTATAAGGAGCTGTTAATTACAAAAAGACCAGTGCTTGCCATGAGTTGTTTTTTTTTTTTTTAAGATTTTATTTATTTATTTGAGAGAGAGAGAATGAGAGACAGAGAGCACAAGAGGGAAGGGGATCAGAAGGAGAAGCAGACCCCCTGCTGAGCAGGGAGTCTGACGTGGGACTTGATCCTGGGACTCTAGGATCATGACCTGAGCTGAAGGCAGTCACTTAACCAACTGAGCCACCCAGGCACCCTGCTGTGAGTTTTAAAGCAGTTCCAACAGTTCCTAAGCCTGAAGGGAGAAAAAAAGAAAGAAAAACTCTGTTCTGAGAGTCAAGAAACCCTGCCCTGGCTTTGCCATTAATTTATTGTGCAACTCTGGGGAAGACATTTAACAGTCTGGGTCTCAGAATGGTCCCTTCCAGCTTGAATTTCTATGAAGCTGTAATTATGAGGCAGATAAGTACCAGTGTTGGGGACCATCTGGAACGCAAAGAGCCGATCTCAGAAGAACTGCAGATTATTTGATCCCCATGGTTGTTCCTTTCTCAGCTACATTTAGAACTGTTCTGTAACGGTCCTTCTTGGTTGGCTACCCAGCAGCCTTTCTTCTTTCTCCTTTCTAACAAAATTCCCATTCCATTCTCCTGTCTACCCTCCTTCACACAGCCATACACCTTAGAGGAGCCTGAGTCAAACCCAGCCCGAGGGAATGATCTTGATTATCCTAAGTCAGTCACACTGCTCCCATTCCTTTCACCAATGACTGGTTTTGGAATGAGTATATGAGGCAATCTTAACTAATGAGATGTGAGGGGATCTCAGCAGGGCAGAAGGGATGCTCCTGGGAGAGGGACATTCATCTTAAGAGTAGAAAGTGAAATTTCAGGTTGTATCATAAAAAAGCTATTAAAGAAAATGCATTCCATGAGTATTAACTGAATCTAACTAAGAAACCTTTTTATAAATATACTTATAAACAATAATTTCCTATCTTCATTAGAGAAAAAATTGTCCTCAATTTTTTTTATTTTTTCAGGAGACTTTTATTTTATAAGCATAATGTTAAAAGCCTGGTGTCCACCTGAATTCAAGTTCTGAATCCTTTACTAATACTCTGCAATTTGGGGGTAAATTACTAACTCTCTCATTTTCAGTAGCTTTTTAATTGTGAACAGTAGTACTTAACTATTGGAGTGAATGTGAGGATTGATAAAATAATGCCTATGAAATATAGCTCAGGGATACACAGTGTATTCAGTACTCAATATTTCTTACTAAAATTACTAATTCAGGTTTTCTACAGATGTTCTCTTCCTGCTTTCATATCACTAATAGTAAAAAGAAAAGTATTTGAAGCGGTTGGATTTGAAAATTATAACCTTGGTTGCCACTATAGAAGCAGTGGATAAGTTTATGCTTATAATAAATTGCTCTAAAACTTTTTTCTATGTGCTTCGAGTCATTTCTTGTAAACATGTTTTATCTTCTCTGTAGAACACAGCTAGTATCACATTCAATTTACTAATTCCCGTAATATTCCCATAATATTTCCACAGGGCCAGCTTCAGAGTAGACCTTGAGGAAGGTTTATAGACCAAATGCAGGGCCACTGCCTCCACTTCCTATTCTGAAACACACTCTGAAGCCAAGGGCCAACCATCTCTTATGACTATGGGAAAGTAGGCTAATTAAACGTGAAATATATTTAAACCAGTCCAGTTGACTATTCATCATGTCATGATAATATTTGATGTTTGTCAATATTTGGACATTGGTGTTAGCTCTCATAACAAAATCAGAGAAAGTGTGACCATGACCCAGGAATGGGTCTTCTGCATCCTAATTTCCTCTCTAAGACCAATACTCAAAGTGTAACTTTTTGTGCCATGCTTCAACCTTATAAAAGTATCTTTTTTTTTTTTAAGAGAGGGAGGAAAATGGTTTTTTATCTATATAACAAGTATATTCATCACTTGCCTTAAGATTGCCCCAAGACAAGGCTAGCGAAGGAAGCCAGTGCATTAAAAATACAAGGGAGAGATCAGTCATGTCTTAAATATATCTACATAAATATATTTTAACAAATTCCCAACATTCAAAAACTAGGGTTTTCACAGTAAGTCTCAGATCTCTTTTGACAAATCAGATCAAACAAGTCTAGGTCCATATTCTTGCTGGCCAGCCATCAGCACTAGGCAAGGAGCAGGCTCTCACCCTGGCTCCGTGTACTCAAGGTCATCACTCGCCCCACTCGGCTTCTCATCCATTTCTACTCCATTCCTGTTCCCTTTAGGCACCTGATTTAAAGAATGGTCATTTATTTCTTTAGTAAATATCTCAGAGTGCTTTTACTGATCTTAACTGACTTAGAACTACATTTCTGTGGTCTCTTCCTTGGCGTCTACGGGCATTCACTCCATTTCTCTAATTTTCTTAAGGCTATGTCCATGTTCATGTTGTTAAGGCACACTATTTACCTTCTGCATTTGATCTTACTAGATAAGGAACTTTCTAAAACCTCTTTCTTTTTTTTAGTACCACTCTAACCCCCCACTTCTATTCTTCCCTCTTCCATGTCTTGTAAGCATAATCTGCTGGTGATAACATGTCTGTCTGCATAGAAAGACCTAGGAGATATGAAAGCCAGTGCCTATATTTAGCCTTCACTCCAGTGAAATCAGTGAGAAGAGGAGAAAGTCATCAAACAATCAAGGCACAGCTGACTGAAGCTGTTTAATTGCCTGGGAGACAGAAGAGACAAGGTTAACAAGACTCCTATACATGACAAATGTCTGCAAAAAGGGTAAGGGTCATGCCAAGGATGGGCTGCCTTGAAGAAAGAGAGCCAAGGTTCTAGTAAACAGATATTTAATATTCTCCCTTAATCCTCCCTTAATCTTGGGGAAGATCCTCTGAGCAAAGGGTGACTTAAGGACACAGACATAGAGATCTTGTCTTCTAATCTTCAAATTAGTTACCTTAGACAACCAATGGTTTAGGACACCTCAACCACAAGGTGAATATTATGAGTACTGCCTACCATATTGCTCCTGGGTGCATTCTCACAGGAAGAATCACTGCAACGCAGAGAGAAATATCATGGTTTAAGCAGGACATCTTATAAATTTATTTCACAGGAGTAATTGCGCCATGTGAATTTATCACTAACCTGTGACTGGATTCCTGAACCGGGACATAGCTAAGCTTTCTCATGTCATTGCCCCTTGGTACTGCCCTTTTCTCTGCCTGGCTAACTCCTTCCTCATTATTCTGTCTAAAACACTGCATTCTCTATTCCTTTTGCCATGCTCTATTTTCATCACAGCACATAGCACATATCATTTTATTTATATATTTGGGAATTGCCTTTCTCTACCCACCATAATATAAGCTCTGGGAGAGCAGTCTTTGATGTTTTGTTCATTGCTCAGGACACTCAGTAAAATATGCTCATTTTTTTTTTTTTTTACATAATAAGATGCATATTATAAACACTGTTTGGTACATTCCTTTCTTCATTTAAAATACAGTGTATCTTGGAGAATGTTCCAAATTAGCAAATACAGTTTTTCTGGGTTGTTTTTAACAACCATATAGTTTTCCATTAGATGAATGCAGCATCTTGTATTTCACCAGTTCCTATGATAAGCCTTTAAGCTGGCTTCATATTTTTGCTATTAGAAACAATGCTGCAAAGGGCATCCTTGTCCATTTGTCTTGGGTGACATTTGTGCCAATATCTATATGACAATGTCCAGAAGAGAATCGCTGGGTCAAAGAGTATATGCATTTTTTAAATTTTTTGGTAGCTCTTACCAAATTATTTTGTAAAGAAGATGAACCTATTTATATTGCCACAGTAGTATATGAGAGATCCACTTTCCCCACAACATGGCTGACACAACCTTCATCGAACTTTGTTATCTTTACTACTGTGATGGATGAAAAAATAGTGCAGTATATCATTGCTTTTCAATTACTATTTCTTTAATTATGAATGAGACTGAGCAATTTCTCATATGATTAAAAAAATATTTTTTCTTCTGCCAACTGCCTGTATTTCACATTTGATATTTTTTGGATGGGTTTTGGTCTTTTACTTATTTGTAAAAGTTCTTGGTATACCAAAAGAGTTATTAGCTCTTTGTCTCTCATATGTTCCAATGTGTTACTTGTTTTTGTGTAAATAATTTAATTGTTATTTACTCATACTTATCAGTCTTTTCTAGTATGGCTTCTGGATTTTATCTTTTGCTTAGAACAGGTTTCTCTACTCCTATTTTATTATTTTAAAAATCCTATAGGTTCTTCTAGTTATTTTTTTATTTTATTTTAGTTTTGAGAGAGAGAGAGAGAGAGAGAACATGTACAAGCCGGGGGGGGGGGGGCAGAGGCAGAGGGAGAGAGAGGCTCTTAAGCAGGCTCCACACCCAGGATAGAGCCCCACATGGAGCTGGATCTCATGACCCTCAGACCATGACCTGAGCTGAAACTAAGAGTAGGAAGCTTAACCAACTAAGCCTCCCAACTAGAGGCGCCCCCTCTAGTTATTTTTTTAATATCATTCTCTACATCTCATATTTGGTCATCTTAACTTTATTTAAGGAAAAGAAATGAAGTAGAGATTGACTCTTATTCTGAGTGGACCAATCAGTTGTCCCCAAATCATTTGTTGAATAATCCTTCTTTTCCACTGAATTTCCAAGTCTATTCTAGTATATTTCTGGACTCTGTCTCCTGTTAAGTGAAACTAGACAATTCTTAAAGCAAAATGCTCCTATCTAACTCACTTTATAGATTTAGTAGGAAATATGTGATTTAGGTAATAGTGTTTTTATTGAGATTATAGAATTAGATCAATATGAGTCCCATGGATATAATATTAACACCACTTATTTGTATAGTTTTCCATTTGCCAAAGCTTTCCCACAGGTATTCACCGTTTTGATGTGTATAACTGTATATGCATTTAATAGATTCTGACATCAAGCTTTTTGATTCCAAGTCTAGTGTTCATTCCACCACACCATAGGTAATAGCAACTCAGTAATTTAATAATAAAAAATTATTGTCACATATTATATATGTGTTTATTATAAGCTATGTAGTCTCATTTTTATAGACATAAGCACCTCTTAAAATTCTTAAAAGAACGAGGTAGGATATATATAGATACAGAAATGAGGTAAATTTAAACATAGATGTGCATTCACACCCTTTTATAGTTGATAGATCTATCCAGAGGAGTTTCAGGAAACATAACAGACAAACACATTCAACAAAGTCACTTTGCCCTGACCACTGAAATACAACCACCCTGGCACATTCAATGATAAGAACCTAGCAGAGTAAAAACAAAACAAACAAACAAAAAAACAACGCAAACACTGGAGAATACATATAAATACAATATAAACACATAAATGTACATTTATGTATGGGGGGTGTGGGGGGAGTGGGTGTAATTTTCTAAATCTAGGCTACCAGAGGAAACAGGCAAAAACTCACTAATTGAAGCAGAGCTTGACCAAGACATTTATCTCTAGGGATGCCTGGGTGGCTCAGTTGGTTCAGTGTCTGCCTTAGGCTCAGGTCATGATCCCAGGGTCCTGGGATCGAGTCCCGAATTGTGCTCCTTGCTTAGCAGGGAGTCTGCTTCTCCCTCTCCCTCAGGCTGCTGCTCCCCACAGTGTGTGCTCTCTCTCTCTCTCTGACAAATAAAATTAAAAAAAAAGACATTTATCTCTACTTCCTCTTGTTCTTTTTTTTTTCTTTTTTAAAGATTTTATATATTTATTTGAGAGAGAGAGAACAAGCAGGGGCAGGGGGAGAAGCAGACTCCCCACTGAGTGGAGAGCCTGATGCGGGGCTTGATCCCAGGACCCTGAGATCATGACCTGAGCCGAAGGCAGACACTCAACCGACTGAGCCACCCAGGTGCCCATCTACTTCCTCTTGTTCTGATTCCCAATCAGAGGGAGTACCAGCCTTGTGTTTTCTGGTAAAGTATAGACCTGTGCAACAATGAGCATGTTTTCTCAGACTAGAGCAACTCACCCCCAACAATGAGTGTGAGTCCTCACTGGTTTCTCTAGGTGGGTGGTGAAATAATCACCTACTGTGGTATAGTCACTGATTCTTCTCAAGATAACTGTGTATCTTGAGAAGTTGGGTCAGTCATAGGGCAATATCCCATTTTAAATATCGTGTCTAGTGATGTCTGTCAATGAATAAAGTCAACAAAACTGTTTAAACTGCAGTAGGAAAGAAAAGATTGGTTGTGTGACTATTGGAAGACAGCCTTGGTGGGTCTTTATGCTCTCAAAGGCTCTAAAGCTCAATTAGTGATCACTCATCAACCACAAAGTACTTATGCATAATAATGTGAGGAAAGAGAGAACAAAGACTATATTTTTAACATTAATCATATTCAACCTTAAGTTAGCTTTTTAAGTCCTTTGCAAACAGAATTTACAAGCATGCAGACATAGGTATCTTAGAATATCAGAGACATTCCCCTCCAGTTTGCAAGCACAGAGAAAAATTAGAGGAAACCTACACCTGTAAACATATAAAGCTAGCGGGGGATTCTTTTCAAACTTCATTTTTTTAAAGCAGAAACAATTTAGGAATAACTTTTAATTTATCTACTAGGAAAAACAAACTAAAAGCTTGAATTCTGACATAAACTCTTAGATGGTCTTGTTCTTATCCCTCTTCCTACCACCCACAAGATTAAGGACTGTGGACTTCCTGCTGGAGGAAGTAATTGCTCAATCACTTTGGAATCCACTGGAACCCTTCGCTGTATTAGTTTGGACAGACATATACAATTGTGAAATCTTCCTTTTTTTACTGAGAGATCGCACTAGAAGTCAGTCCCTGAGACCTTCTGCCCGATATGGTCTTATATCCAAGTGACATATTCTCGGAACTGGGAACAGATTTCATCTCAGAAAACTAGTTGTTGCTCCCATTGATGCCTTCCCATTTTTACATTAAACTCACAGCATCCTATTTCAGGACTTCACATGAATATTTTCATGATAGCTTTGGCACAGTTGACAAGCAGTACTTAAAATAATTTAGGTCACAGCTTTTAGAAGGAGTCAAAAAGAAAGGGAAAGTGTACCAATTAGATAATCAGAATTTGAGATCTCAGAGATCCTTAAAACCCTGTTCTCTGAAGTAAAGCGAGGAAGCAAGAGAGTTTAAAATGCAGCTCTAAGTGGCAGTGTCTAGACTGCGCCACGTTCCCCCAAGTTACTAGCTCCGTCATTTCATAAATGTGTGCTGAGCTCCCACTGTGGGCCAAACCCGTGCTAAGGGTCCTGATGCACAGGGACCTGAGTTACACCCGCAGCCCCTTAATGTTTGAGCTCATTGGAATTACATCAGTCCTGTCAAATGGCAATCATTCGCCATTCTAGACGCACGACAGTCTGGACGTGATTATCCTGTAATTGACTAAAAATAGTCTTTAAACCTACTTGAACGTATTTTAAAAGTCAATATATGGAGTACAGAATAAACTCGTGTCATTTTTCTGTCGAAAAAGTTTGCTTGGAGTCCTCCCTGTTTCAAGGCAAACACTTCTCCTACCGCTCCCAAGAAGCAAGAAAAATTGTTTTCACATTATTAATAAGAGTGTTTAGCACCTTCTGGACAGAAGTCGGGTAGCCTCCAGCAGCAGCCCGCACCCTAAGCGCCGAGGCCGCGACCGCGGAGCTTCCACCCGTGAGCCCCGCCCAGCCTTTCCCCGCCCCGCCCCGCCCCCGCCGAAAGCGCAAGGCCCCGCCCCCATTGGCCTCTGGGCGGGGACCCGAGGCGCCGCGCCAGCGTTCAGGCTGGGCGGACTGCCGGTTCGGCAGAGCGGTTGTCTCAGAGCCCAAGTCACACCCGTCTCTGGCCGGGAACTAAAACCCCAGCCCACGTGGCGGCGGCTGGAGAACTGCGGCATAGCGAGGAGCGCCCAGCGCGCCTCCTACCCCGCGCCTGCTGAGCGAGTGGGGCTCGGCCCGAGGTCCCAGCCGCTTTAAAGGGCTCGTTTCTCCCCTACCCTTCCATCCTGGGACGCCGCTTTAGTCGCGTTTGTTGTCACTTATTTAAAATATATCTTAAAACAAGACGCGAAATTCGGCCTCAAACTTCGAAACGTACCCTACCTGTCCTCTCCTGGCTGTTTGCGTCGGTCAGCTCCATCTCCGCTCTCTTCTTCTTCCCCCTTCCTACCCTTCCCTTGCCTTCTCTTCTTTTTCCTCCCGGCGCACTCCTTCCCCCAAATTTCCATGTTCGATGTGTGTCTTGAAATTGATTAAGTTTAAACTTTGGATTAGGGGCCTTTCTTTTGCCATATCCTGGGGCGGGGCCCTAGTATTGGGTTCAGGTGGTCAAGGGCCTTAGTAAAGTTTCCAAAAGTAAAGCATTCTGTATTATATTTCCTAAACTGATGCGTAAGATTGAACATCAAGCCCTCCAAAACCTGGATTCGCCCCTGGCAAGCTTCAGACTTGGCCCAGGGCGCTGCGCACATCCCCGAGGACTCGCGAGCTGGCGCTTCTGCACTTCGCAAAGACAAGGTCTCCTTTCAGGGCCCTCCAAATCCCTAGATTTACGTCGCAGAGTCTGAAATAGAAAACTAACAACTAAAGGTTCTTCATCCTTGAATATATGGTTGTAAAATTGGCTCGCTTGGGGTTTTTTGAGGGGGGAGGTGGGGGGCTCGGTTTCCTCCACCTGTGCCGCACTTCTCCATCAGGGGGCGCCCACACCCGCCACAAAACACCCTATTCCTAGACATCTGGGTTCTGCAAGCCCTAAGCACGCCTACTGGGGGCAGATCCCAGGGAGCTCACTGCCTCTCTCGCTCCTCCCTCCTAGCCTGCCTCCGCGGACCCGGGAGGCAGGGATTTCACACTAGCCATTCATTTGTCAGCCGTGGGGGAGGGGACGCAGGAGCGAGAGAGACTGAACAGAGGCTGGGAGAGGGGAAGGGAGGCAGAGAAGATGGAGACAGAAGAGGGAGACACAAAGATGAGAAACGGGACACAGCGAGACTGTCTTTCAGTCTGTGGGTGTGCGCACGGTGCGACAGCTCTCCAGGCGTTGCGTAGATTTCTTCCCCCTCCCGCAGCATCTCCCGGGGACAAGCAGGACTTGCTGGGGCGCAGCTGGATCGGAGAGCAAATAGTTTAAGCTATGACACTGTATTTCTAACCCGCTCTCCGCTGCCTAACATACAGACCGCTCCACGCCCAGTGACACAGACAGCAAGCCGGGACAGCCCTGTGGCCCCCATATCCGCACGCACTGGGGATGTCGCCCCGCGGCGCCCACACCTCTGTAGGGTGGTGGGACGCTCCAGCCTAGGGCGTCCCCCGGGGCTCCCGGCACACGCTCTCCCTGGCCGCTGGATTAGCCAGTAAAGTTGCTCAACTAGGGCGAAGAGCTGGGAGGGTGTGGGGAGATGGAAGGAAAAGAAGGACCGCTTTACTCGGGGCGAGAAGGCTGGTCCTAGAGGCCCCAGATTCGGGTCCCCGCACCACCTTTGTCTAGAGAGCGCTCTGAGCCCTGGTTTGCTCGTTAAGACCAGAGTGGAAGCCTCCACTTCGCTCTTCTGGGTGAGAGAAAATTCTTGCACATCGCTGATGGTTCAAGGCAAGCTTTTCCCGCCCAGGCGCTTCCCAGACCGCCGCGGCACTCCAACAACCCCACCCCCATCCCCTGCTCCCTCCCGGCCAGCCCCTGTGCTCCGCGCGCAGGACAAAAGAACCCAGGGGCACCAGGGAGGGCCTTGACAGCCCCCAAGTCTCCAAAGAGACGCAGCCCAGGCACCCCACACATCCCCCGGCCGGACCTCTTTCCAGACTGCTTGCGGGCGGCGGGGGCGGGGGGGTCATGTCCGCCCAGGTCCCGGGTTGCTGCGGCGCGGGATCGTCCTGTCAGGAGCTGCCCTGGAGCAGCATTCCAGGAACGCCGGGCACTGACCACACACCAGGGGCCCGGAAGCCAGGTGGCCCGCACCAAGGCGGCTTCGGGGACTTGCAAGTGGACAAGTCTCGGGAGTCCCCATTCAAACTTTTGCCTCGAGCAGGTTAACAAAAAAAGCTCAAGGTGCCAGCGGTCCCTCCAGCTCTCCAGCTCAAGACCCCAATACTTTTCTAAGGATTCTCTACAATTCTCTTCCCTCCCTTCCCCCAATTCCGTTAGTCCTTCTACCCCCACCCCATTCCGGGCTTCTTTTGTCTGGATCTTTTCAGCACCACGGTCCCTCGGTATTCCTCTCTCCAAACGTCCTTCTGAAAGTTACCTGCATTTTTAAAGTGCATATATTTTCTTAACTTCGCCTTACAGCTAGTTCTCTTTGCCTTAATTAAAACCTTCTACCAATTAAAATGTACTTCGTTTTTCTAAGCTCGCTCGTTTTTGTTGGTTTTTTTTTTCTATTTTTTTTTTTTTTTTTTTTAAAGGGGGAACAAAAGAAACGTGATTACCTTGAAAGGCGGCTTATTGCAGTTTGGGGGATAAAAATCACCGCAGCGCTGCGCGAATGGGCTCGGTGTTGCCGGGGCGGGTCACATAGGAAGCTCGGTGGCCTGGGGAAGGGTGCGGAGGGTGC
Organism: Halichoerus grypus; assembly: GCF_964656455.1. Classification (NCBI taxonomy): domain Eukaryota; kingdom Metazoa; phylum Chordata; class Mammalia; order Carnivora; family Phocidae; genus Halichoerus; species Halichoerus grypus. Next base: position 89,764,574 of record NC_135713.1, read on the forward strand.
GGGACGGTGCTGAAGGATGCAGGAGGATGCGGGGCTGGCCGCAGATCCCCGTCCCAGCGCCTGTCCACAGCACCTAATGTTCGCGGCTGTTGCTCCCGCCCGCCTGGAGTTCTTCCCCAGAAAGGCTCGGGGCAGCTCGCCTGCAAGTTCAAATGCGGGTTGTGACACCCATCATCATTATATCACTGTACCGTCAGCACCGAGGAGGAGACTCAGCGAGGAGGAGGAGGAGGAAGAGGAGGAGGGTTCATTCACAGGCTCCTGAAGCGCTCGGCAGCTTCAGCCACTCCTAAGAGCCCAGGCTTGGAAAGCAGGCAGAGGGGCGGAAAGGCAGCTCCCCGCGCCTGCGGTAGGGACCGCCTGCCTCCCTCCCCAGGCACTCCCACCTCTCGGCGTTTCTTCCTGACAAGAAGTACCAATCGGCTTGGGGACAGCAGCGCTCCCCATTCAGCGACTCACTAAGTAACATCGCGCTGTGCGCACGGAAACCACTGCCCTCCCACCCCTCCCCACCCCCACTTCCCCGCCCCCTGTGCTGCCAGTTCTGGGTTAGGGGAAAGGAGCCCCCAGGCTCTGGTGGGGCAGGCCAGCACTAGACAATTGCGCACCCTCAGTTCTTCTTGGGAGCGAATGAAACTCTGCAAAATCAGCAGAGAACTTGGTTACAGCGTGTTTACGCGGCCACAGAACCTGCCTGTCCCATCTGAGGGAAGTGTCAGGCTTGCGCCTCCAGCCAACCTGAAAGAGACACTGAGAAAACCAGATCCTTCTAAGACCTAGAGGGAAAGTGTAAGAACTGCCTTACCCGGGAACTGCCCAAAGGGGAGCCCGACGTCATAGCGCAATTTACAAAGACCCTGGTAATAAAGGCTTGGACAGGAAATTCCCCGAAGCAAATCCCCTGTCGGATTTCAACAGATTCTCTAACTCTGCCACAAACGTACAGAAGTCTAGATTTTGCTTTCTTCCTTCTTCTTTTCCCTCAGTTTTTCAAAGTGTCCCTCATGGTAGAATATTTAATAATTTTTCTTAGTAACAGAGACTCCTTGGATGTACCAATCCCCTTCCTTGTGGTCAGGAAATGGGACCACAATCTTTCTTGAGTTTTTGTGATTTTTGTTTTCAGCCAGGCTGACCAACTATGTAAACAACATCAACACAAGGAAGAGTCCCCTGCATTGTGTTACAAAAGGTTTCCTATAGGACCTTAGAGAGCAAAGGGTCAACCAGTTGACACAAAGGATTTCTCCCTCTTAGAAAAGAGGGACTTTGTATTTTCCTTTTCTTTGAAGTCAAGTATGAGTTTATACAATGGGAACAAAATAAGTCCAAGGTGCACATCAGTTTCAACATGGATACTGGAGTGGATAGCAAATTTTTCTTTCTACACAAACATGGAAGTATCCTCATGATTATTTTCTCTAAAGTCTCTACTTAGAAAATTATATCAAATACAACAGTGATGATTAAAGAAAAAAGTCCAGTTTCACTCTGAATTTCTTTGAGTGGGTTGGCTTTAGATTCATACTTTAAAACTTGTAGAAGCCTAGACTTCTGTGCACACACATTTATAATGTTTCTTTTCTAAGTTTCTTTTGCAAGTTGTATGCATTCTGCATGATGCTAGATTTTAAGTTATAGACAGGTAGAAGTTTTGCTGGGAGAATTTCAGCTCTCAAAATGTGTGTTTTCCATTTCTCATTATTTATTTATTTATCAGCTCACTACAGTGAATAACATAACTATTAACTACAGGATTTAGGAATCAATTTTTTTTTGTTTGTTTTACAATGATTTTTTTATTCTTACTATAGTTTTTATACCACCGTTCTTAACATTGAAGTTCTATTTCATTAAGTATTTAGAATAACAGAGTCACAGAACAGAATCAGATTTCAACCTTTACATTTAGCAGATAAGCAAACTAAAGCTCAGAAAGTGATTTTTCCTAAAGTCAGACAATTAATAACAGAGCTATTACCAGAACACAACTCTTGACTCCAGGTCCAGTGGTCTTTCCAGCACTCCTCCTGGCAACTTTTTAAAAAGATTTTATTTATTTATTTGACAGAGAAAGACACAGAGAGAGAGGGAACACAAGCAGGGGAAGTGGGAGAGGGAGAAGCAGGCTTCCTGCCAAGCAGGGAGCCCAAAGCGGGCTAGATCCCAGGGTCCTGGGATCATGACCTGAGCTTAAGGCACATGCTTTAATGACTGAGCCACCCAGGTGCCCCTCCTAGCAACTTTATAATCAAGATCACTTCACTCAAAAAGGGAGAAAACTCCTTATTGAAATTTATACTCCAGGTATTAGGACAGACCTTTCTCTGAGACACCTCAAAGTATATATTATTGTTCTCATTCTTAAATTTGAGTAAACCTAGTTGAGTTCCAAAGAGTTTAAATGTCTCGCCTGTGGCCACTTTCTAAGTGGTACATCTGCCAATCTGAAAAGCTTATTATCTTTCCATTACCCTGCTCTCCCTTCATAATACAGTTAAGTAAAACATTTCTGCAAAGGAGACCTAAGGCGGAAGAAAGCAACTAATAGCAGATTAATAACCATTTTTAAGGAAATGTTAATATTTAACAGTCCCTGTAAATAATGCCAACTTTACATGATGAAACATGATGAAAAATAAGGGTCAGAGACTACTTACATCCTGAGATATTTTCCTTTATCTTCCCAAATGTGTTTCTCTAGCCCTCTAATGTTTATAGTTCCTTATAATGTCCACGGACATTACAACTCTTGACAGAGCAGTTCTATAGGGCAAAGGCACTTTCTCAGGCAGACTTCACT